>NC_135718.1:69475809-70109596 GCF_964656455.1 Halichoerus grypus
AGCCCTCCTGCCCACCTGGCATGGAGGCCCTCATCCTCTGCCCCAGGTGTTTGGCCTTGCTCTAGACCAGGTCCATGGTAGAAATGTGGGGCCACACTTACAGTTGTGGGCTTCCTTCTGCCTCTGCGGTGTAGGGACAGTGTTCTTGTTGCAACATATGTTGGGACAACATAAGTCTCATAGAATAAAATCATTCTCTTGACTATGTGGTTGGTAACATGTGGTTAGCATATATCGTTTCACTGTTTCTGCCTTTAAAATAAAAATTACATGTAAGCAAAGTTGTTGTGGGTTTTTGATAGGACAAAGATGGAGAGGTATCTTCCAGCCTTCCAGAACTCCTTTGGTAAAATTTGAATCTAATATTGAGGTTAACTACCTCATCTCAGTGTTGCTGAGTAAGAAATATTTATTTCTAACCTAAATATAAATGTTTGGAGCTAATAATTCAAGCCAAAGTTAACCCCTAGGAAGAGAAGTCTGGCTTAATGCCATGAAAGTCAGTAGACTTGGGATCTTGAATGTTATTTAAGAAAACCAATCTTTGGACAAGAGTTCTTCACTAAAAGGCAGATTCTAGATACTTCTGAATTTGCCTTTGCTATGATTGACAGATAGATCTAAGCAGATAAAGACCCACTCTACTGGGATCAACAGTGACCCTAAAATGAATACTCACGTGGAACCTCAGAAGATGACCTTGTTTGAGAATAGGGTTTTTGCAGAAGTAGTTAGTTAAGATGAGGTCACACTGGATTAAGATGGGTCCTAAATTAAATGGCTGGTGTCCTTATAAAGAGTGATTTGGAGACACAGAGGAGACAGAAGGGGACGGCCATGAGATGATGGAAACAGTGATTACCAGTGCCAAGCGTCACTAAGGATGCTTGAACCACTAGAAGTTAAGAAGAGGCAAGAAAATATTCTCCCATAGAGCCTTTAGAAGGAGCATGGCCCTACTGTCATGTTGATTTCAGATTTTCAGCCTCTAGAACTCTGACAGAATAAATTTCTGGTGTTTTGAACTCCTTGTTTGTGGTATTTTGTTCTGGCAGCTCTAAAACTAATACACCTCAGGGGGTGATAAGCAAACAGAGCTCATGTAGCAGTGTACTATTCACTGTTAACATCCAACACAGAGAAGGCAATGGATCACTTCAACAAAGGGGCATTGTCAGGTTCCCTGGCACCTTGGAGATGACTCAGGGTCAACTCTTATTGTAGTCTCCCCACCATTGATTCCTGGGGTCCAGAGCAACATGCAAAAACAGACATCCACTCTTTGCTTGTGAACCCTGCCCAAGGTCTCCCCCTTGTAACTCACACTCTAACTTAGAAAATGTTGGCATGAGGCAAGGAAAATAATTTGAAACAATTGTTTCAATTGTCTTAATCCACATACAACACATATGGGAGTTGTACTCAAAGCCCTGCTTTTGAGGTTTGGCTATCTAACTTGCAAGTTGCACAATTTCACATAAGTTGTTTGATTACTTATGTCTTATGTCTGGAGCTTATCTTCTCATTTGTTTTATCAACGTACTTTATTGGGAGGAGGATCAACATGGGAAAGAACAATAAAAGATGTAAACAAGTTTATCTGTTACTGTTATGTAATAAGTTGGCACATTTTTACTATCTAAATAAACTAAAACTCCTAGAAGAAAACATAAGCAGTAATTTCTTTGACATCAGCCGTAGCAACATTTTTCTAGATATGTCTCCTCAGGCAAGGAAATCGAAATCAAAAGTAAAGTATTGGGACTATATCAACATAAAAAGCTTTTGCACAGTGAGAGAAACCATCAACAGAACAAAAAGCAGACCTACTGAATGGGGGAAGATAGATCCAAAGGATAGATCCAATAAGGAGTTAATATCCAAAATATATAAAAAATATGTAAAGAACTGACACAACTCAACACACACACATAAAAATAATCCAATTAAAAATGGGCAGAGGACCTGAATAGACATTTTTTCCAATGAAGACATCCAGATGGCCAAGAGACATGTGAGAAGATGCTCAACATCACTAATCATCCAGGAAATGCAAATCGAAACCACAGTGAAATACCACATCACATCTGTCAGAATGGCTAATATCAAAAAGACAAGAAATAAAAGTCTGGTGAAGATGTGGCCAGAAGGAACCCCTGGATACTGTTGGTGGGAATGCACATTGGTGCAGTCACTGTGGAAAACAGTATGGAGTTTCCTCAAGAAATTGAAAGCAGAATTACTGTATGATTCAGTAATTCCACTACTGGGTATTTACCTAAAGAAAATGAAAACACGAATTCAAAATATATATGCCCCCTTATGTTTATTGCAGCATTACTGACAATAGCTAAGATATGGAAACAACCCAGGTATCCATTTATAGATGAATGGATAAGGAAGTACCCTAGGCCTGTGGAGTGGGTGTCTTTTTTATGATAATCACCTGTGACCAACAAAGAATAACCAGACCCTAAAAAGGAAGTAAACCATTGAAGGTGTTATCACTAGTCCTTGCTCAATGGTGATATCAATAGAGATGCTAAAAAGATTTAAGTTCCCTGGTTAGCTTTCTATAAAAGACCAACCCTAAAGGCCCTGACGGACCACCCTGTCGGGACCCCTCTCTTGAGAGCTTTTTCTGTATATTCACTTAATAAACTTAATAAACTTCTATTGCTTTACTCACACATATAAAAAAGTGATATACATATATATGTGTGTGTGTGTGTATGTGTGTGTGTGTACATATATATATACATGGATATACATATATATATATATGATGGAATATTAATTAGCCATAAAAAAGGATGAAATATTGCCATCTGCAACAACATGGATGGACCTAGAGGGTACAATGCTCAGTAAAATAATTCAGAGAAAGACTAATACCATATGATTTCACTCATATGTGGACTTCAAGAAACAAAACAAACAAAGAAAAAGAGACAAACCAAAAAACAGACTCTTTTTTTTCTTCAAAAAACAGACTCTTAACTACAGAGAACAAACTGATGGTCACCAGAGGGGAGGTGGGGGGTGGGTGTGGGTGATGGGTGAAACAGGTGAAGGGGATTAAGAGTATACTTATCCTGATGAGCCCTGACTCATGTATAAAATTGGTGAATTATTGTATTGTATGCCTGAAACTAGTATAACACTGAATATTAATTATATTTCAATTTAAAAAAGCAGAAAATAACATTTTGTTTTGTTTTGTTTTTGATGTCTAAACAGTTGACCCCAGAATTCCTCTTGGGAAGGGAATTGCCTTTGCCTGAGAAAACTCCTTAGTAGGGTTTCCCAGATCCCTTTGGGCCTGCTTGTTGATTGGTACCACTGGCAGGAGGGTTGAGTTTTTCTACATCCAAGATGGCGGACATCTCCGAGGCCCCAGGCTACGCAGGCAGAGAGGAGCTAAGGGTAACAGGGATGCGGGAGAGAGAGAATGGTTGAGGAGATGAATATAAATGATGTTCATATTCCCTCAAAATGTTCCTGAGTTTCTGGTGAATTTATGAATCCCCAGAGCAAGTGATTTATTGGCTGTTGTTGCTGTAGAGCTGAATTTCCCATGGGAATGAATGTGTTGAATGTGTTCAATGAAATGAATGTGTTCATTCATTTGTCTACTATTTATTTCTCTAGCATGCAGAGAAGACATCTCCTCTTTCTTACTCCAGGAACGTGCAGACATCTCAGGGAGATGCTGGAATTCCACTGGACATAGAACGTGGAGTTGGCATTTCTGCACCCAGACTCCAAGGAGCAGGACAGTGTGGCTGGTGTTCAGCTACATTGTACGTTCCATCCTTCCAGCAATACTGCCATTGGAATAGAGATTTTACTTCTTTAATCGAATTAGATTGATTGTCTCTGAAAGAGGTCAAACTGGTGGCCAGTAACATGTTCTCTTTGGCTTATGGCATAAAAACAAAAATGAGGGCCCACCTTTAAAAATTCAGAGACTTCGGGCGCCTGGGTGGCTCAGTTGGTTAAGCGACTGCCTTCAGCTCAGGTCATGATCCTGGAGTCCCTGGATCGAGTCCCACATCGGGCTCCCTGCTCGGCAGGGAGTCTGCTTCTCCCTCTGACCCTCCCCCCTCTCATGTGCTCTCTCTCTCATTCTCTCTCTCTCGAATAAATAAATAAAATCTTTAAAAAAATAAAAAAATAAAAAAATAAAAATTCAGAGACTTCGCATAGAATCTGGATATCAGGCGTCTCTTAAAAAGGAGGAAGATGTGACAGTACTGCCAAGATCAGCTGGGGTGCCCCAGGGGCTCCCCTTCCACTGGGCATGACCCTGAAGGTTGCCACTGTACCTGTTGTCTCTTGGCCACCCAGGATGAGCACCATTTGCCCTTCACCATCTACCATGCATTACTGTTTTCCTTGTGGCGGAAGATGTTTCTCAGGATCGGCATCTCCATCAAAAGTGGGAAAACAGAAGATTGTAAAACTGGGGTTTTAAATAAAGTGGGAGAAGGTGTATTTGTTTGAGGCAGTGCTGAGTCCTCCCGGCTGCTTGGGTCTGTGTACCCACTACTTGTGAAGAAGCATGCACCTTGGCTTGAGTCGCTGGTTTATGTCGTCTATCTGCTCCCTGCACACATTCCTGCTCATGGGTCTGGCCTGGATTGACCTGATTCTCACCCTCATATCCCATATTCCTTTGTGACTCCTCTTCTGTTTCTCTCTCAAAATGATTGAAATCCCATCTTCTTTATCTCGTCTTTACAACGAGACCATACGTTTTATGAAGGAAGAGACTATTCCTAGCACTCTCTCCCCTTTTCCATGCCAGCCTGGTGCCACTCTGCCCAGTGGAGGCCAGGGCAGAGGCTTAGGCAGCCAGGCCAGAACTAGCCATGCCCACACCTGCCAGGGCCATCCCCCGGGGCTGCTAGCTGGCTGAGTCCCTGCCCTCTTCTCTGTGTCTGGGTCTTCTCAGTGGGCTGCCTGTCCTTTGTGAGTCTTCCAAGCTACCTGCAAAACCAGCATCTCGCTCTGCTCGACCCCATCAAACTTGGATTGGGGGCACCACTTCCTGCTGGAGCACCCCCCCCAGACACTTTGCCCCCCACTCAGAGCCCTGCCCAGTTCTTCCCCTGGAGCAGACATAGGTCTACACATTGATTTACGCAGCAGGGCAAAGTAATTCATTTAGACTAGTATGTACACAAGTGCCCATGCCTTCAGCCCCAAAATTCTTTGAAACCTTTCTCGTTCCTTCTTTTTCCTTTGCTTGCGAGCAGGAAAGAGGTATCATCAGCTTTTCTCCCTCATTCTCCCAAATGAAGTGGAGGTGTTCTCCCCTTCTCCCTTCATCCCTCCTGGGACTGCATGTTCTGGTTTCATGCTCTTGCAGGCTCAGCAAACCCTGAACATTATCCTCCATCCCTTTAAAGTTCAGCCAGTGTGCAAAATCCTGCCAGGCCCTGTGGCCTCTAAGGAGGCCCCAAGGCCCCAGGAAAGGCCTTACCTGACTTTCCAGCCATGAGGAAATCCGTTTATCTGCAGAACTCTTGGTGGCTGCGTCCTCCATGTGCCCACACAGTGATAGGAGGGTCCCTGGGGGCTCTTTGCATCAGACAAGTACCTGCTAGGGCCAGACATGGTGCCAGGGGCCCAGACCCTACCCTCACAAAGAACTCAGATCTATGGAGAGACCACATTTCAATGTCAAATGGAAATGCAGTGATAAAAAGGGGAGTATTTAGCTGGCTCAGGGGGTCAGGGAGCCTGACCAAAGAAGCGTCTATGACATTTGTACAATAGTTTGACCAGAATTATTCAATAAATATATTTTGCATAAATAAATTATGCAATAAATATAATTTACACACAGATCTGAATTGTCTGGAATGGTGAGGTTTTTTTTTTTAATATTTTATTTTATTTATTTGACAGAGAGAGACACAGTGAGAGAGGGAACACAAGCAGGGGGAGTGGGAGAGGAAGAAGCAGGCTTCCCGCCGAGCAGGGAGCCTGATGTGGGCTCCATTCCAGGACCCTGGGATCATGACCTGAGCCGAAGGCAGTCGCTTAATGACTGAGCCACCCAGGTGCCCTGGAATGGTGAGTTTTGACAGTTGCGTGTACCCGCATGAGCACCACTCCAATCAAGACATAGAACATTTCCATCACCCCTGGAAAGGCCCCTCCTGCCCCAGGCCCCACTGCCCTCGTCCTCATTTCTGTCACCACAGACTCCTTTTGCCTGTTACTGAACCTCCTACTGATGGAATGCATGCAGAAGGAACACAGTGTGGCTTATTGTTCTGCTTCCTTTGTTCAAGGGGAGGCTTTTGAGGTCGACGCTTATCATTGGATCAAAGCTTCTTGCTTTCCAACTCCTGAGGTGTCCCGTTGCGTAAATGCACCAAAATTCATCCAACCTTTCTCCTGTGTATGGACGTTTGGGTTATTTCCAGTTTGGGATTGTTATGAATAGAGTCATTCTCAACATTATGTTTTCCGGTCAAAGATGAGCTAGGTCAGTGTCTACAGCAAGGGTCCAAGACATCTACAGTGGGAAATGGGGGTTCAGGAAAGCAGGCAGATCAGAGGCTCCATGTTCCCTGGGTAAAAACTAGGTGGGTGGCCGGCTCACACTCCCTGAAGGAATGTTAGGATGCTGGGAAAGCTATGTGAGATCTCTTGTATGAGCCCTATTCTTCTTGAGTGGAAGGAGCTTGGGGAGGGCAAGGAAGAGGTCGGGACAAGGCTGGAGGAGTGGGGTATCTTGGGAGCAAAGTGCACGGAGGCACCCATGTTCAGGGTTGGTGCACGACCCCAGGCCTGGCCACTGTCCTGGGACAGGCATTCGTGGCCTGGAGCAGTCGAGGTGGGAATGGATGGAACCTGGGGTCCTTTCTTCAAAGCCTGATGATGGGACACAATGTGTGACAACGTTCTTGGCAGGCTTTGAAGAGGAGCAAAGAAGAGGTGGGTGTTCCTCCCACGTCATCCAGGTAGTGACCTTTGTGTGTATGTTTTGCTGAGAGACTTGGCCTGGGTTTACTTCTGTGCTTGTTAGGGGGGAAGAAAAGGAGGTTGATTTGTTCAGCTGCAGTCTGGTGTCAGCCAGATCTAGAAGATTCTCCTTCCCACTCACAGAGGGGCGACTCCACAGATCCTGTAACCTCTCTGCACTTTAGTTTCTTCCTCTGTCAAGTGGGGATGATCCAACTTGCTAACGATCCCCCCTCCACAAGTATCATGATGATTAAGCCCAAAAACACACAGGAAAGCGGCAGATGAATTTCAAGTGTCTCTGTTTGTGAAATGAATATAGGAATCACCCATCAGATTGATTGCTTGAGTGGTTAATTTGGTTAATCTGGTTGAAGATGCTCTTTAGGACTCCCAACAAACACCGTTTGAAAGAGAGCTCAGAGCACCGCCAGTAAGTCCCCCCTCATAGGAACAAAGTTGAGGGGACAAGCAGAACTCCGTGGGCTCTCTTTTCCTGCTGAAGCCATCTCAACTGCCCCTTGAAGCTGGCAGATCTCATGAAGGGCCTTTCAGTGGGATCTGCGTGTGTTTGTTCTTCCTCGCCCAAGTCAGAGTTGACACGAACACAGGGTGTTATGTGTGAGAGGAAAGATGGAGTTGGTAGTACCACAAAGAAGCTCACAGAGTGGTAGAGCCGCTGGGTGGCTTGGTGAACTGCCTAGACACGGAAGCGAGAAGATGCCCCTCCCACCAGAGGAAGGGGTATCTGGAAAAGATAGTTTTTGCAGCAGAAAACATAGAATTTTAGCAGTTTTAAATAGTCAGGGAGTTGAGCAATGATTGTATCCAGCCCCAGCCATTTCACAGATAAGTAAACTGAGGCCGGGAAAGTCTGATGTGTTTTTACCTGGTGACATAGCTAATTGTAAGGGTAGCTGGCGTTAGAACCCCGTTCTTCTAAATTCTGGTGGTTAAGTGATGGTCACACTTGAAATATCATAGTTACATTAAATTGCAAGGTGGTACCGTGTGCTCAGATTAGAGCATTTCTTGCAGGAGCTGGAGAAGAACACGTTTAAAGGCAGGAGAGGATCTCCAGGTCTCCAAGGCCACCAGGAACAGAAGGATGACTCTATGTAGGTGTGAAACCTCAGTGGGGAGACTTTGAAAACCCAGAAAAAAGAATTAGAAACAAATGTGACAACCCAACAACAAAAAAATTGAGACAGAAAAAGTCTTAGGAGTTTGTATCATGAAATATTTTCTAAAGAAAGATAAAAGAAGGTTGGCATCACAAAGCCAATTAAAACCCTTGTAAGATAATAATGAGAAACCAGAAAAAGGAAAGAAAAACAAACCCCAGACAAAAGAAAGACTCCCCAGAGGAAGTGAGCCCAGAAGGAGGGAATGTGGCAGGCAGCAATAATGGCACATGACGGGGGGGCAGCAAGGGACAGGGAGGAAGAATGCAAAAGGGGCATCCAAGGGGCTGCAGGGCAGGGGAGATCTCTCTGACAGTGTGTGAGCTCATAAGGCCGAAGTGCAAGCACAGCGTCCGCATCCACAACTCAGGACTTGGTTTTACCAGAAGTCTCCCCTGCAGAAAGGACGGGGAAGGAGAGGAAGACAGAGCATGCCAAGCACGCTGGGGCCCTTTCCGCACTCCAGGGACCCTCAAAGGATCTCCCCGGTTCCCGTCTGGGGACAGCCAGGACCAAAGGCATCGGGAGTGAGCGGAGGACTAGGGGAGAAGGGGAGAAGCAGCATGAATTTGCCTCTGTTGGCTCGAAGATTGCGCCTTTGTGCCATCATGACAATAAAAAAGAATAAATAAAAAGAAAGCCTCTTGAAAAATATCACTTTTCTGAAACTGGATGGTGATGAAGAACCGGGCTTTAATTTTTTGCTCGGAGGCAAAAATGGAACCAAGAACTGGGTGCTTTTCATTTCCCGGGTGGCGTGGCGACAATCAGAGGCGTGCCGTGAACTGGAGATCCGAAGGGCACTTTCTAGGGTTTACCCGATTCTCTGTCATGGTTATGAGCAGGACGGTTACCAGAGAGCTATGCGCCCCTTTGCCAAACAGCCACGCCTGCTTGCCAGTCCCTCCCTGACGGTCCCTGTCCTCCCCGACCGTTTCCGTGCACCTGCTTTGGAAAGGAGGGTGCTTCCTCCGGGCTGGAGTCACCTCCTGGTGGGCACGCCAGCCATGGGGTTGTGTCCGTGGGTGGTCCCCGCTCCCACGTGGGAGACGGTGCCTCCTTCATGTGGCTAACCGCCCAGCCAACACACCCTGGGCCTTGCTCTCTGGCTCCAAATGAAGGCGTTGGTCAGTGGAATCCTTTGATCCCTTTCGCACAGATGGCCCTCCCCACAATCCTTAGGTTTCACTTGTGGCTTTTTTTTTTTTTTAAAGGGTTAGCTTGAGATACGATTTCTTCCCAAACCAGCAAGTCTGAGTGCCTCTGGGAGCCCGGTCCCTAGCCCTCCCAGATTTGTTGCATCCGAGCCCACACTGTAATACACTTAGTAGAGTGCAGAACTATGTCTATATGGCCATTGGTGGGTCTGTTAGTCTTGAATTCTTTGGTGGGGGCACCCATGTGCATGTGATTTTTATAGTGGGGAGAAGGAAAAACACAGAAGCTATTGGCAAATGTTGTTCAAGAACTTATATCAGTGATTCCTAAAGGCCAGTCTTTGCCCCACTGGCCTAAGAATCCTGTGTGGGGCTCTATGAAAAGGCAAGGTTCTTCTGGGGCACCCGGATGGCTCAGTCAGTTAAGCGTCCGACTCTTGATTTCAGCTCAAGTCATGATCTCAAGGGCGTGAGATCGAGCCCTGTGTCAGGCCCCGTGTTTGAGATTCTCTCTCTCCCTCTCCCTTTGCCCCTCCTCACCCCCTTTCCCTCTCTAAAAAAATAAATAAAATAAAATAAACGGCAGGTTCTGGGACAGTTGATGCAGATTCTGCTCCTGGGGAATATTGATGGTTCTCCAAGCTTAATGACCACTGGATGAACCACATCAGGCAACATGATGTGCTCCATGCTGGTTGGTTTGTCTGAATCAGTAATAAATGAGTGGTCATTCATTCATTCATTCAGGAGATGTGGACTGAGGGCATTATCTGTACCAGACACTCTTCTAGATGCTGGAGCTAGAACAGCGATCGAAACAGCTGAGATTCACGGAGTTCTCATGTTCTGCCACACTTAGCCGAGCATGTAGTTACCTCCACAGGATTATTGTAGGGTTCATTCTCCCTTGTCCATCTTCCCTCCCCTACCTCTCTTTCCAATCTCCATCTCCAGAGCATGTTTGTTAAACGGAACCCAAAGGGAAGATTTTTAATGCAAGAACCACTTACCGGAAGGAAGACCAACAAAGGTTTCCGTGACTTTGTTTCCCTAGTGCTTTGGGGAGAAGGGAGAGGGCCAGCCAGCCACTGGGAAGAGCTGGTTGCTTCAGGACAAACAAGACGAACATCCTGGTCCCCAGATTAAAAAGTTCTCCTAAACCTGAGCCCAGGGATTGTCTTTGGCACTATCACAATGTCATACTGAAAGGCATAGGCGACATCATACCAAAGATAAACCTGCATTAACACACTGGAGGAGTTTTCCGGGTGGGAAGGTACCTGCTGGTGCTGTTAGCACTATGGGCACACCCATACTCTAGCAAGCTGCTCTGCCCGAGGTGTGACACGTGTTCAGGTAGGAGGGAAAATGATAGAGATTGAGCGGAAACCCAAATTGGATCCAAGGGTGTGAATACCAGGATTCATAAAAAAGGCAGGTATTGACTTGAAACTCAACCCAGAACGGCTAGAAAGCCTAGAAACTGGAGTGTTTCACTTCTAGGTTCCTACCTAGACTTCGCCAAAGGCTTCCAATCTGGCCCCAAAGACAGGTCCCTCTGCACTGTGAGGGCCTGAGGACACTGCGGGGGCTGCCGGATGGGGGAGCCCCTGGAAAAGACAGAGTCCCAACCAGATCAGTGGCAGGATTCAATTAAAATTTCCACACAGTCATTCATATTTCTCTCTCACGTTTCAACTTGTTTTCCTTTTCCATCAGATGTGTCCTAATTCAATTCATCTAAGCCCCGTGCAAGACATTTTATGGCCTTCTAAGACAGGAGTTGGGTAAACACTTGCGCCTCGGACCAGACTTGAAGGCCTCGGTGTCCACTGGGGTTCAGAAAACCTCTTCATATTTGCACATGGCTTTCCTTCCAGCTGCATGTGTTGGTCACAGTCCTTGCAACCTGGCACTGTGTCAGTGTCATCTCAGGGCAGAGTCCAGCCGTCCTCGGGTCAAGGGGGGCCCCGACAGCTCCTGCTGACAGCCACCCAGTTCCGCACATTCTACTGCCTGTTGGCACACTTGCAGCTCGCACACTCGGTTTCCTGGGAATGCCAGGGAGATGGACACCCTGCCTTGATCACTGTCAAGCTTGTGTCAACACTCGGAGCCCCACAGAGGCCCACAAGTCAAGGGACCCCTTGATGACCTCTAGCAAGTTTATATTCGT
The DNA here is from genome assembly GCF_964656455.1 of Halichoerus grypus. Classification (NCBI taxonomy): domain Eukaryota; kingdom Metazoa; phylum Chordata; class Mammalia; order Carnivora; family Phocidae; genus Halichoerus; species Halichoerus grypus. Next base: position 69,487,308 of record NC_135718.1, read on the forward strand.
TGGGAGATAGAAATCTGGCTGAGGGGCGCCTGGGTGGCTCAGTCGTTAAGCATCTGCCTTCGGCTCAGGTCATGATCCCAGGGTCCTGGGATCGAGCCCCACATCGGGCTCCCTGCTCCGCGGGAAGCCTGCTTCTCCCTCTCCCACTCCCCCTGCTTGTGTTCCTTCTCTCGCTGTGTCTCTCTCTGTCAAATAAATAAATAAAATCTTAAAAAAAAAAAAGAAATCTGGCTGAAATGTGGCTGAGAGTGCTTTCACGTTGCCCAAGAATTTTACAGAACCTACATTCCGAATGGAAGCTAATCACTTCAATTATTTTTATAGAAATCCTCCCATTTTTCAGGTTTCCTGTTTGGGATTTTGACATTCTAGACCACTGTTCCAAACACAACGGGCTATGTCCCTTAGCACTGCTCAGCCTGTGCGGGGACATGAAGTTATGTTCTCCATAGACTCAGCAAAGCATCATGACAAAGGTAAAGGGGCTGTAGACACGTCTGCATCTGTATTTAGACTTAACATCTGAAGGGACCTGAATTTCTAGGCGGCCTCGGTCTGGCTCAGCTGAGGAGTTGGCAGCACTTACGGCTGGTTTTTATTCTGGGCCATTTCAACCTGCTGCCGGCTTCATCGGGCCTTTGCCCACAGACTTGTCCCAGTCCTTGTCTTGGGGCAAGGAAGCCACCACATGCTCTCCAGCTCTCGCAGGAGGTCCCAGAGATGGGTTGTGTTGTTAGGGGGTCTCATGATATTGTCACAGTTCAGCTGCCCAATTTCTATCGTGTGGTGTTAGAACAATTGGCAAGTGAGTAGGAACCGGTCCCGTGGATCAGCCATGGATGTCTGGTGTCATATACGCAGCTCCCGCAATTCCCAAGCTCAGCTCTGCTTGGCTACACGGTCACTGTCCTGCCCACGCGGCACGGATGGAATTCTGGTGACCCCTCTGCTCTCAACAGCACTGCCTGGCCACTCGCCGTGCAAGGGGGACGCGGGGGTGCTGGCAGGGACACCAGAGGGCATGATGAGCTTCCACCTGCAGGACTCAGGTAGGTGCCAGGCCCATGCTGGACTCTGAATATGCGCTGTCTACCTTAATGCCCACAACATTCTTTGCCGGCGGTATTGTCCACGCTGGATGGATAAGGAAGCTGGTTCAGAGGGGAAGTGACAACTTGTCTCATTTCGCTCAGGGAGAAAGTGGCCAAGGCCCCGATTCACACTGACCCCAAACCTGTATTTTTCTGCCTCCATGTGTCTGCTTTCAATGAATTCCAGAGCAAAGGGGAGGCACGTGCGTCACAAAGCCATTAGGCAAGTTCAAAGGGACAAAGTCTGTCACAGGAGTACTTACAGTCGAAGAAGTCAAAATATTAACAAGATCTAGAAGATACCAGTCCAAGTGCAGAGCGGTAAGGTGAAGAGTTGGACCAAGGAAACTGGGCAGAGCTGCATAAAGGGGATAGAATTGAGTGAGTCTCGAAGTATGTGTGTGGTTTAAGAAAAGGAGGTAAAGCCGAGGGAAAGCTCTCCTCGTGTGTGTGAAGGACGGAGGTGAGTGCATTCTGTTTATTCACCTGCAACTCTGCAGTAGTTTCTCTTGCTAACACAGTGGAAAAACACATCTGCTGCTCAGTGAACATTGCCCCAGGCAGCCCCCTGAAGTGACCGCCCTTGGTTCAGGCAGTACGCCCATCGCCAACACTGCCCACCCCAGATGCCCCTGTCTGACGTGGCGGGACCTGGTCTGGCTCAGGTCTTAACTTCATTCATGCTAAAGTGTGCCCTGTGCTTCTCTTGTCACGCAGTGAATTCTCCAGACCCAACGAGCAGCCCCATCCAGCTCCTCAAAATATCAGATCCTGGCATATCTTTTGGAGTTCCTGGACCCAATTCCGACATGAAGGGGCCACATGTTCCACACACACAATACCAAGCGATTTTCAGACACCAGTGGGGTGTCCCAAAATTCAACTCGATTCTGACATGATCTACCCAGATCAGATTCCATAGGTTAAGGGTTCAGTCCTACGAGACTGTGCCCCCATCCCCTACTTCGGACACTGGTCTCAAGTCCCAGGCTGTTACCTATGGTATTGACTGCTTCTGATGACTGCGGATCCGAGGTTCCAACGACCTCCTCCTTAGGTTTGATTAATTTGCTAGAGCAGCTCACAAAACTCAGGAAAACACTTCTTTAGGTTTACCAGTTTACTATAGGATATGATAAAGAATACAGATCAACAGCCAGATGAAAAGACACGTGGGGAGACTTCCTAAACAAAGGAGCTTCTGTGATTGAGGGGCTTGGGGCCTGGCTCGGTGGCACATGGAAGGATTCAGGTTCCCCAAGAGTGGAAACTCTCCAGGAAAAGGACCCCAAAGCTGTCCTTTGGGGTTTCTATGGAGTCTGCCTTATATAGTCTTGATTGACTAAGTCATTGGCCATAGGCTGATTCAACCTCTGGCCCCTCTCCCTCCTCAGAGGTCAGGGTGGGACTGAAAGTTCCAGCTCTCAAATCACAAGGTTGGCTCCATTGGCAACCAACCCCCACCCTTAGGTATTTTCCAAAAGTCATCTCATTAACATAACAAAAGACACCTAGATCGCTCTCAACACTTAGGAAATTCCAAGGGTTTGGGGAGCTGTGAGCCTGGGACTGTGGACTAAGACCAAACATAATATGAATCACGTATCATAGCACAACACAGACAAAAAACCTGGGTATTAATTCTGACTGACACAGATAGCAGCCTGGGGCGGGGCGGGAGGGGTGTCAAGAACCGCGAGAGGGGCGTCAAAGACCATGGGGGTGGTCTGAGATCTACCACTAACTACTGTGTCACCTAGAGTCTTAAATGGCTGGTCCGCCGGCCCTCCGGCTCACAGTCTATGAATTTATCTCAAACGGATGTTTTACCACCACATTCAAATTCCCTTTATCTCTGTGCGAGACAAGGTTGCACTGACACTCAAAAGATACCAGCTCAGTAAAGGTCTGACATGTTGATACTGTGTGGAAGGGGATCCCATGAAAGAGAATGAAAAGCAGGTATTCAGAGCAAGAAGAGGACCAGTGGGAAACTGACAGGAAACGTGAACCCCCAAATATATAAACAGTCATGGAAAAACAGAGAATGCGGTCATTCTTGCTTTAGCTCCGTGTGACTTCCATCCAGCTTTTCTCAAGTTTCGGCAGGAGTGATAGAACATGGCAACTGCAGCCCCAACCTGTCTTCCGTGGCGCAAGAGCATCTTCTGGGACTTCACAGTAGGAATCAAGCTGGTGCTGGAGCACCATGCAATGCTCTTGTTTACACACCTTGCAGCCATTTGTTAAGGATGAATTAGATATCTTCAAACCTCCCAAATTTCTCTGAAGAATTAAAGACAATCGATTGCAATTCTTTTTTTTTTTTAAGATTTTATTTATTTATTTGAGAGAGAGCATGAGAGAGAGATAGATCACGAGCAGAGAGCAGAGGGAGAGGGGGAAGCAGATTCCCCGCTGAGCTGGAAGCCCGATGCAGGACTCGATCCCAGGACCCTGGGATCATGACCTTAGCCGAAGGCAGACGCTTCACTGACTGAACCACCCAGGCGCCCCAATTAATTGCAATTCTAAAGTCCCAACTTCCAACTCCTCCAAACCCCTTAAGAAAGATTTTTTAAATCCATGTTTCATACGTTCTGTAAGAATGAAGCTAGAATATCATTGCAATTCCATTTTACAGGATCGGAGACTAAGTCACAGAGACCCGAGGTGGTGTCCCAAAATTCAGTTTCTCTTGCTAACACAGTGGAGAAACACATCTATCCAGCCGGCCTGAGAAGCGCACTGCAGAGATCTTAGACTTCTTTTTCTTTTTTTTTTTTAGACTATGGACTCTGAGAAACTGAGATCTCAGACTTCTGATGTTCCTTCTTAGTGTTCAAATCACTGGAAACCAGATTTTTCAAACGAAGCATTCATTGCAAGCTGCTCTCTGTCATTGCTCAGTGGAAAATGGAAAGGTAAAACCAGGAAACAGAGTGTGTATTAAATTTTAAACAACTAAAAAGAAAAAAAAAAAAGGAAGAATTCATCCAAACTAATAAAATTTTTGAGCAACTCTCCCTAGGATGACATGCTGGTGTTTGCTTAAGTTGCGGAGAGCAAGCTGAGACTGTGAAATGGTGAAAAGGGGGACAGTCTGCACTTGGTGAAAGAGTCCCATGGAGCCTCAAATCCAATTTGAACTTGGAAAACATTTATATAATCGTCTTATTCAGGATCTCCATGGTGTGGGAGTGACCGAGCAAGAGAATGTCCCCAGTGCCATAGGCTTTTAAACCGTAACATGTACTCTTTAAAGGCCTGGGTCTTTGGCATTCTGTTGGCATAATGGTGGCCAGTGAGAGTGGGAAAGAGCACACGGGTGCCTGGGCTATACACCTTCTGTTGGGAAAATAAGCCCTCTCCTTCCAAAGGAGGGCCAGGGTCGACATAGACACTCACCCCACCCACGCTCTGGGCAAGGTCGGTGGCCAGGTCCAGCTGTTAAAGGTCGACCTTCACACCCATGGGAGTGGCCCTTGGCCAGTGGTCTAGTTGAACAGGACTGTGCCATCTGGGTGGCACAGCACACGCGTCAAAGTTTGCACACAGGTACGCAGATGCTGTAGAATGAACACTGACCTTTGCATTAGGACCACCACTTCCAGGAGGCATTCCCGTATTCTCTCTTATATTGCTCTCAACTCCGTGTGCCAGGCATTGTGAAAAGCACCGCTCCCGTATGACGGTGCTTAATCCCTTCAAACAGTCCTACGATGTGCACACTATTCTGATCCCCATTTTACAGAAGGGAAAACTGAGACTTGGTGATAAAAAAAATTGTCCCAGGTCGCTTAGCTACTGAGTATTGCAACGAGACCTGAAGCCAGCTCTGTCAGCCCCCAAAGCCTGTGTTCATGACCATCGAGTTATTCCGTCTCTGTGTAAGAAAACTGAGGTCCAGAGAAATGTGGCTTATTCTGGGGGTACGTAGGACAACGCGGAAGTAGACTCAGGCTTCCTGCCTCAGCTACTTCTTGTAACCCCACCATTCTTGGCACAGTGCTGTGCGCATTCCTAATGTGGACCAAATGGATATGGTGCCAGCCTTCCCCCAGGTTCCCCACTCCCAGCAATGCCACCTGGGCTCTGTCCCGCACACAGCAGCCTCAGCAACCCTCCTAACCCGGAGCACATCACAGCTCCTCTGACTACAGGCTGATTGCTACTGACCCTGACAACATTGCTACTTCCACTGGCAGGTGATGTGTTCCCAGACTTTGTTTCACTCGAACTTGGCTTTGGCTATTGGGTTCCCATGTTGCAAGGGGCCACTGACTTGCCACTGAAAACCAGATCCAACTGGACAAGCTCTTATATCCCATTGATTACATCAGATGGGAAATAGAATTAATATTTCTGGTCGTATCTATTTTTTTTAATTTACAATTTTTTTTTTATTTCCTACTATGTGCTGGCAGCCTTAGATAATAGAATTCTTATGTAGACTATAGTTTATTTATTAATTCAATGACAGCATGGTGACTATAGTTAACAGTACCATGCAGTGTATTTGAAAGTTGCAAAGAGTAAAATCCTAAAATCCTAAAAGTTCCCATCACAAGGAAAATCCATTTCTTTTCTTTTCTTTCTTTTTTAAATAAGCTCCGCACCCAATGTGGGGCTTGAACTCAGGACCCTGAAATCCAGAGTCGCACGCTCTATGGACTGAGCCAGCCAGGTGCCCCCCCCCCATTTCTTTTGGTTTCTTTTCTTTCTTTCCTGCTTTTGTATTTGTATTAGGAGATGGATGTTGGCCAAACTTACTGTGGTGGTCATTTTGCAATATATGTAAGTCAGGTCACCGTGTTGGACGCCTTACGCTTACACAGTGCTGTACATCAATTCTATCTCAACAAAATGGAAAGGGAAAAAAACACGACTCCAGAAATCTCTCAAGGGAACAAACTTAGAGTTTGTCCTTTTTATTGAGTTAAGAACTCGTTTGACCTACCCACAGGGTGTTCGGGCACGAGAGCATCTAACTGTGTTCTGGGAAAACAAATGCGAGAAGGATTTACTCTCAGTTTACAAGGCAGCCCATTGTTCTTTCTGGATCTCCACCCCGGAGTTCAAGGCAGCCTGGCCCGGGAGCCTTGTGTACGGCCAACTCAGACATCTCTTTTTCCTTTTACAACCTTTCCCTTTAATTGATTGTAGTTTTATTGGAGGAAGCCCAAGAAATACCGGCTTGTTTTCTTTTAGCTTACATTATGGTCTTGATCGCCAACCTCACAGGTAGCCTTCAAAATTCAGACAAATTTGGTTTCACAATTTATCAGCTCAAATACCACCACCAGGGATTCCGAGAAAGGCCATCCACCATTTTTCTTCAGTGTGCCCAAATGGTTTTGCTTCTAAAATAAATAAATCCTCCTTGGCAATACAGAAAAAAGAATTGAAATAAAAATATCAAGGCGTCTTGTCGCTTTCTCATACGTAGGGCACTTTCTTTCAAGAAATTTTAAGAAAGTGTCTTAAAACAGATTTGAATGTTTGAGTATATTCTGTGGTCAGGAGCGTGAGCTCGTCAAGAGCTTCTGGAAGGCTTTGTGCAGCTCTAGTATCTGAGTTCAGGCAGTTGGTGAAATAAGACAGAAATGAAATGAACTCTTAAGTACAGCTCCCATAAGCAAAGAACTCCCTCCCCCCGCCCCCAACCAGGGGAAACTGGGAATTTAAACCTTGTTTTGTTTTTTTCCAATTTCCTTTTACTTATTTCAAAACCTTGGCTACAGACGCAGTTTATGTGCCCAAGGAAGTTTCGTTTCCTGTGCACCTTTGCGGAGCCACTTAGTTTTTGATTATTTAATCAATAAATGTACTGAATCACTGCTGTACTTTCTTTACTCACTTGGGGATACTTCTCCTCCCAAATTGGGCATTATCACAGTTTATATAAAAAATTTCATTGCAACCTTAACATGCAGAATACATAACACGAATGTTTACCACTCTGTGTATGTGTGTGTTAAAAGGTAGTACCTTTTGTGGGCAAAATGCTTATTGACAGAATTATTTTGATTAATTTTGTCCCTTCATATTCATTTCAGGAACTATCTTTTCTCTTTTTTCTTTTTTTTAATTGAAATACAGTTGATATATAACATTATATTACTTTCAGTTGCACAACATAATGATTTGCTATTTGTATATGTTGCGAATGATCACCTAGTAAGTCTAGTTAACATCCATCTTACAGTTACAAAATGTTTTTTTTCTTGCAAAGAGAACTTCTCAGATCTGCTCTCTTAGCAACTCCCAAATATACAACACAGTCTTATTAACTACATCATCACTGTACTGTTTTTTACATCCCTAGGACCTATTTATTTTATAACTGGAAGTTTGGACCTTATGATCCCTTCACCCATTTTGTTGCGGCCCCTCCCCCCCCAGAGTCGCCCCTTTCTTAGAGTTCGTGCTCTTGGCAAACACCCAGTCGGAGAGGAACTCCGTTCCCTTCCCCAGCTCGTTGGCCTTTCTTTCTCTCCCTTTCCAGAGTCGTTCCCTCTACTCAAACAGGTCCCTCTGGCTTTCCAAACTAATTTCATCTAAGCTTCTCCTGAAGGTGACTCACCTCTGCTCTCCTGTCATTATTCATATGTTTATTTCCCCACTCCTCCCTTCTGTGCTTCTTTGGCTCTTATCCTCCCTGTCACTGAAAAAAATCATTTACAAGGGGCCTTTTTTTTTTCCCCCTGACAGATTGAAGAGACCCATGGGCTAGAGACAGCATCAACTGAAACCAAAGCACCACGGAAGTCTAGATTAGAGTCAGCCCCCCTCAGTGCTGGGGCTGCTTCCTTCGGCACCCACCACAGCAGAACTGAATGCCTTCTCAAAACTCAACTCCACTGGGAGAGAAGTAGCTGGAAGCCGATAAGGACAAGCCACAGATTTGTTCAGTACATGCAAATCCTCTACTTTCCTTGTGCTCTTCACTGACCTCCCAAGTATGAGCTGAAACAAGTAAAATGTGGGCACGGTGCTGGGATGTTGCCAACAACAACCATGTTGCACAAAGCCTGACAAAGGCCTGGCACTTTCTCCCACCCTCCGCGCTAGCGGTACAAGACCAGTCATGAGCTTCTTCAGTCCTTTGTCAGCAGGCCTCCAGCTGTGGGCTGTGGCATGCTAACGAACAGTCCGACAAAGACATGACTTTTCACTCGTACAAGGACAGAGGAAACTCAGCCAATTTTGCAGATATTTCCGCCAATTTCTCCTCCCACGTCCCACACCCAAGTACCTTGGTCCCTCGCCTCTGAAGCAGAATGGCTAGAGAAATTCTATGAATTTCTCAAAACAACAGAATTGTTTACAAAAAAGAGAGAGAGAGAGAAAAAAAAATGCAGGAATCTCTCTAAAAGAAAAAATCCTCACTTGAAAAGTAACTTTTTAGTTGATTCATTATCTTCCTTGGGGTTTGCTTTGGTGAGTTTCCCGATGGCCTCCTGTAAACCACCTCGTCCACAGCCCGTGACCACAGAGGGACTCCACCATTTTCCTGTTCTAAGATCCGCCATTGCTTGCCAGACAACTATATTCCCTCCTCTCTCATCCTCATCTTTTCTTGGCTACCCACATAATTGCCATTTTATTTGCTTATCATACTTTCGTGTATTTCAGACCTATCTGGGGATGCATCTTTTCCAGTTTGCTTTAGTGAGTGTCTGTGGGTGGCAAACTGTCAGCTTGTGTTTATCTGTCTTTATTTTGCCCTTGTTTTTGAACAATATATTCATTACATAACATTTTGAGATGTTGGTATTTTCTTTCAGCACCATGAAGCTATAATTTCATTGTTTTCTGGCTTTCACTGTAATTGTTGAGAAGTCATTAATAAATCAGGTATGAGTCTACCACTCCTTTGAAGATAATACCTTCTTTTTTGTTTGTTTATTTCCGGCTGCTTTTAAAATCCACTATATTTTGGGATTTGGCACTTTCATGAAGCTGTGTCTAAGATCGGCTTTCTTTTTATTTTTCAGGTCTGCAATTAATTGGGATACTTGAATTTGTGAACTATTGTTCTTTATCCCTTCTGGAAAATTCCCAGATGTTGTCTTTATGAGTTTTGCTTTTTGCCCCATTGCCCCTCCCCTCTCCTTCTGGAATTCTGACTTGATGTCTATTAGACCTCACTCTCTTTTCCATATCTCATGGCTTCTCATTTTTTAAGTGTCTTCTGTTTTTTTTTTATGCTGCATTCTGGTTAATTAATTCTATTGGTCTCTTGGTGTACCAGTCTCTTTATCTGGGTTTAATATGTTTTATACACACCTATTACATTTTAACTTTTAATAATTAAAATTTTTCTAGAAGTTATCTTTTGAGAACTGTTAAGTCCTTTAAAGTTTTTTTCCCCCTATTCTCTACATATGTTTTAAGGCTCATCTTTCATAGTGTTAAATACGGTTGATTTGCATGAAGCACTGGATGTTATACACAAACAATGAATCATGGATCACTACATCAAAAACTAATGATGTGCTGTATGGTGACTAACATAACATAATAAAATAAAACAAAGTTAACAAAATAAAAAATAAAGGTTATATTGTTCGCATACAATCCTTCTAATATATGAAGTCTTCACGCATCTGTTTCTGCTGGTTCTCACTCTTGGTACATGGTTATTCATTATCGTAAGTTTCTCGGTTCTATGGAAAATAATATTTGAAATCCTTGGAAAGTTAAAAGGAAGGTGCCTTCTTCAAGAAAGGTTTGCATTTGCTTTGCCAGATGCCAAAAGTCTTTACTAGTCTAAAAACACTTTAAATTAAATTCATAGCTTGAGGGCGTGGAGATAACACATAAGATACGATTTGGGGCTGCAAATACATGAAAAAGACAGCTTACAGCTACAACTTTCCAGAACCTTTAAAAAAATTTTTTTTAGAAACCCCACTTTGCTTTGTGCCAAGGATACTTTCCTTCTAGTCTTTACGAGTGGGAGTGTGGGGTAGTGTGAGAAACATTGGTTCACCCTTATCCTAATTATGCAGCACATTGTGTCCTTGGGCTTATGGGAGGAGGACCTTCTATTAGGCTCCAGCACTGGACAAAGATTTAGTTCACTTTCTCACAATCTCACCTCCTTTCTCTTCTGTCTTGGTTGGTGCTCTATCCATGCCAGGTTATCCCCTCTCTTGAATTTAGGATCTGGTTCCTGGTTGGCCTTTGAGGGGCCAGATGATGCAACTCAGAAGGGCAGGATGCTACCTACTGGTGGGATGAAACTTGACCAGTGGGAAATGAGAGATGGGAAGGAGCCACACAGGTAAGTTCCTCTTCCTTCCTCTTTTACTCGGATGACTGCATGGTGTGGGTCATTCTTGCAGCCCTTCCAAGGACCAATCCCCTCCCGCCCCCCATTACCTACGCACATCTGCAGAGTAACCAGCTGGGTCCATCTCTAGCTGCTCGTGAGGCAGCAGCCGCAGGGGAATGTATTACATGGCACTGCTGGACATCTCTTCTTGCCTCGCTTTCACTGCCCTGGGCCTGCACCTACTAGGTCACCTCGGTGCTGCCCATGGCTCTGCTTCCCAGAGGAGCTTGTCTGAGACAACTGCTTACATTGTGAAGCTCTGGGAGTTAAATTCTGCCCCCTATGCCTTATGAGGGCATCAAAATTAAGGCTCAGGTTTACCTGGGTTGGTAGATTACCTCAGGGCAAAAGTGGCTCTGCTTATCTTGCTTTCTCGTAAAGTTTGGCTATGTAATTTCTCATTATCTTGTCAAATCTTTGATGCCTTTTAAGAAGAACCCATTTATGTTTATTTTTGAGTGCTTTCAAAGGGAAGGTGGATCTGGACAACTTAGTCAGCCATGTTTCCCAATCTATTCTGACAGCAATCGGGGAACTATTTCAAAGATTGATATCTGATTTGTCCCCTCCCCCTTTGCTTAATGCCCTTTCAGAACCCCTGATTCTTAGAATGAAATCCAGGATTCTCAACATGATTTATATGATCACATGTTCTGACTCCTGCTTACCTCTCCTCCTCACATTTTTTACTGCCATCATCGTGGACTTCCTTCAGTTCCTCCAGTAATATGGCTCTGACTTGAGCCTTTTGCACATGCTGTTCCCTCTGCCAGGAATCCTTTCCCTCCACATTCCCACATCCTTCACTAGCAACCTTCTACTTACCTTTTAAATTAAACAGTCATTCCTCAGCACGTGAGCAGCCCCCCGTAACTGTTTGTTGAGTTGAATCATTTCCTCTTTCAGAGAAATCAGGAGTGATCTCTGCTGTCTCCAGTGAATTTATTCCTGATGTTACCCTGGTGCCCAACAGGCAGAATCTTCTACTTTCAAGTCTGTTGTGGTCCATAGTTGACTGTCATACTTCTGAGGATCCCACAGAGCAGGGCTAGTGGTAGCAGGGGCCCCAAAGAACTCCATAGACCTGGCTAGAGAGCGGGCTCTCGTGTAGGAGATGGGTCACCTTGGGCCGGTTGAGGGGAAAATGAGTGTGAGTGAGCTTTGTGAAATGTGAATTGCAGACACTTGTTCAATTATTTACCACAGCAGCATGTTTTGAATGTCTCTTCTGTGTGAAGTGCTATGCTAATCGTGGACACACCAGAATGCAATCAGTGTGAGGCTACTTTCAAGTAGCTTTGAGTCTAGTTAGGGAGACAGGCTACACAAAAAAGAAGATCATTAACATACTAAGGCGGAATTTCTAAAGAACCAGGTGGAGGTACTAAATGGCTGGAGTCATTCCTGAGGGTTCAGACATCTGGAGAGGGATTTCTGGAGCTGCTTAGTCTTGGGATGTCCTTTAAGAAGGAATTTAGCCAGAAGTGAGTCAATCTGTTGGTAATGATCACAAACTCAAAAACTTGCAGTGGAGGGGCACCTGGCTGGCATAGTCTGTTAAGCGTCTGGCTCTTGATTTCAGCTCAGGTCATGATCTCAGGGTCGCAGATTGAGCCCCACATTGGGTACCATGCTTGGCATGGAGTCTCACTGGGATTCTCTCTCCTTTCCCTCTGCCCTTCCCACTTGTGCTCTCTCTCTCTCTCTGTGTCAAATAAATAAATAAATCTTAAGAAAAGAAAAACTTGCAGGAGAGGAAGGTATATTAATGATGCAAGCCAGTAATACAATAAGGAATAGTGGGGACTATGGCAAACCAGAAGATAATGTTCTAAAGGGAATGGAGGTGACTCACTCAACTCCTTGATATTATTGAGATGTGAGAATGTGGACTCTAGGATGCCATAGCTTCTGCTTTTAGAATGTTGGAAATCAGGTTTTTACATCATGTTTCTCAATATCTAAAACATTACTCCAATTCCACCCCTATGACCTTGTCTGTATGATGAACTTGGCCCATAGGCCACTAGTTTCTACCCCTACTCCAGATGAAAACACAGATGTAGTACATCACTTCATTTCAAAGTTGCTTTCTCTTGTCTTTCTGCTTAACTGCTCTGATAAACTGATGGTTTCTGAATCTGTATCCTCAACCCCAGTCTATATCCTGAGCTTTAATATCCAATATTTGGTTGCTTACCTGGCATCTTCATCTGGAAAAGCACCTTGAATTCAACATATCTGGAACAAACTTTTCCGCCCAACCCCAATCTATTCCTAGTACACTTGATTGACTTGACTGGGCCTCCATTTTCAATACGTAAATAAGAATAATAGTAATAGCCTGTCCTACCTAACTTAGGGTTGTTTGGAAGAGCAGATCACATGACATGTGCAAGACAAGAGAAATTAGATGAAATTCCTGAGCTTGGACTTACAAGCTAACTTTGAGAGGACAACATGCTCTGCACTATGCCTTCCTACTGACATGAGAAGCAGGAGAGAGAGACAGAGACACAGAGTCAGAGATACTATTAGATCTATCTGACTGTTACCCTAGACAACAAAGAGGTGGTAAAACATGAATTTTGTAATAATCTTTTGCTGTTCAGACCAGACTGCCATCCAGAGTGTCTATGGCAGGGCGATCGATGAGGTTGTCAGTCAAGTAGCATGTCACTGCTGAGTATGAACTTACTGAATTTTTCTTAAGAAGAATATAGAGCATAGGAAGCATTCTGTTGGCTTCCCATTGTATTGGCTTCATCACCTCCAATAACGTATGTGTGAATTTTCTCAAAGTCAGGAGCTTTGGGACCCACTGCTGTGGTTACATGGGATGGAAGGGGAGCCGAACCTGGGCTGGATTGTGGCTGCAGAAACTGCCTATGGTAATGGCAACTTCCACAGAGGGTAGGAGTGAAACAGGGTCAGACAGCAGAGAGCATCCTGTCTACACGTAAGCAGGAATATTAGAAGTTATAGTCATTATTCTTCCATGTTTTAGATAAAGGCAATAATATATAATATAATTAATAAAATATAATATATAATATAATAATATTGAATATAATTGAATATAATAATATTCAATGAATGGCCTGAGCAGGAAATGAGGGAGCCATCTTCAACAAGCCTGTTATCCTCATCACCCAAATCAATTGGGCACCAATTCTGTCATTCTACCTCATAAATATGTCTAGGATCCATATTCCCATATCCACTACCACTGCTCTTGTTCCAATATGGGTTCTTGTTATCTCATACTGGGCTGTTAAACATCTTTCTGATCAGGGTCCCTCCCTCCATCTTACTTCCCACCTGTTCATCCTCCACTCTACTATCTGAAGGATCTTTCCAAACACAAATATAAGTCATGTCTCTCTCATACTTACAATGCTTTGTTTGCAACACTTTTGATTCCAGCTCCAGGTGTCATTTCATCCTCACTTAGTCACTCCCATGTACGCCCCGGATTCTGGGCAAACCTGATCAGTTGCAAGCTCTCTGAGCACACCTGGAAACAACACCTGGCAACACCTGGCATACAGGTGTTGGAGGTTCAGCACTGAAAGACTCAGAGAGTCAGACATGGTTACAGTGAGAGAGTAGAGAGGCAGGGAAGATGAGGGGTCACTGAGATAAGGTAGATTTTTCAAGGTGTGTTCCTTAAGCCCAGCTTGGCTCTTCTTGGGCTATCTGTGGCTGCTGATGAGTCTAAGAGCGGTAGAGCCAGTCAAGGCTTAAGCATATCTCAAATGTAAGGTTTCTCAACTGTTCCTCTATTAAAATATCCATACAAAGTACTCAAAACCCTAGTGATCGATGCCAATATGTGAATATAAGGGATAACTGTAAAGCTGGTTTTAAAGAAACTATGCTTACTTGCCAAACTTTTCCTTGGCATTAATTATTACTAACCTGAACTCTGAATTTATTTCCATCCTTCTTTTTTTGCTTTATATTTATAAACAGTTATTTTGTCACTTATTCTTTTTATTTCTGGCCTAAGTCCTCTCTTTTCTTTAACTCATCTCTCTTCTTCTCTTCCCCTAGCTCACAGTTTGCACCTTCTCTCTGGGTGGTTTTAACTACTACCACGTGCTCACTCATTCTGGATGTGGGAAGGTCTTCCAAACCTCCAGCCCAAACCTCTCCAGTGTTTTCAAAACTATCAACCACATACTTCATATCTTTGCTTGGATGTCTCATAGCCATCTGGGACAAAACAGATCCTCACATGGAGCCGTGCCCTCTCTAATGTTCCATATCTCAGCAAACACATCACTATCCTTAACTCCAATGTCTTGTCTCCTCCATGTTCCTTCACCTCCCACTTTCTTTCAGACACAGAATTTTGACGATCTTACCTTCTAAACATATCTCCAAATCGATCCATTTCTCCTTCCTACTGTAGGTTCTTAGGTCAGGTCACCGTGATTTCTAGCCTAAATTACTGTAACATCCCTAATGAGTCTTGAGCTCCCTAGCTCAGTCCCTTTCCATTCCACCCTCTGCTATGCTGCCAGAATGATTATTCTGAAATATAAGTTTGGCCATGTCCTTCCCGGGGAGACCACAAATTCTGTTTGCCTGTTCCTCAGATTAGTCCTGTAGGTAGACATAAATCAGAGTCAGCGAAACCCATTGACACTTTGTTGCATTTAGCCAAAAGGATAATTTGGCTGTCTCAGTAATGAGGAAAAATGATCATATTAGAGAAAAAGATTGAGTTATTTTTTTGCACTTTCATGAGAGTGTTTTTCTTCTGCCTCCCTGGGAAAGAATAAGTCTTTCTGTGGAGCTAGTCGTAACATCCTCAGAGGTCAAGCAGAACAGTACAACAGTGTGTCCAACTGCCCAAATTTCACACAGCTTGGTTGTGCTGAGTCTTAAAAAGAAGACACTGGTGATCAAGAAGGAGAGGAAAAACAAGTCCTCCCCACACCATCTGCTTCCTAGCTTTGTGTGTCCCTGAGGAGGAGGCCCTGAGCCCAGGACCTGGGCTCCCATGAGTCAGCACATGGCAAGGTAAAACGTGGGGGGCCAGAAAACCTTGTGTTGGAGAAGAGTCGGGAGGGAAAACGTAAAGTGCAGCCGCCCCAGGTTGCTCTACTATAATCCCAAGATCAGAGCATTGGGCAGGGAAGGCGCCCTCCACCCAGACTCAGATTTGACAGGTGCTGGTGCTCAGAATTAAATTACTCCCCAGGGGTGGTGCATCCAGAGTGTGGGGAAGGAACGGAGGGCTTAAGAGGGGTTGAAACAAAAGTTTTCTTCTTAGAAATATCGAGCAAAAAATGAAAACAAAAGCTGCCTTCCCAACAACCTTGTGTGAGAACATCAGTAAGCCTGGATTAAACAAGAAATAACGACGATGATGATCTGATTCACACATTCTGCAAAGCCTTTGATGGCTGGGAGGATGGCTATCCGCCCTTTTTCCGGTACTTGATGGGTAGCAGGCACACTGTTGCGTCTCTGCCACACACCGCAGGAACGGTCATGCTCTAACCACGCTGATTCCCAGTACTTCTCGCATGCCTTCTGAGAGTTGTTCTTCCGTGTCTGCCAAGTCCTGGCTATGAGGTATGTTCCTTCATGTTAGTCATAGAGGAGGCTTGTGGGAAAGTTGAATAAACCACTGCAGATCTCCCTCAAAACCAACACCTGCCATGCAAGTCTCTGCAAATGTGCACGTTCAATCCTTCCCGCACATTCTTATAGTGGCAGATACGCTGAGAACCTGAATGGAGACAATTCACGATTTATCTCCTCAAAAGAGTAAAACAGTAGACGTGTCCACCAAGACCCATTTGTCCAAGGGCAGCATCATTTTATGGGTTCAAAGGAGGGAAGTTTCCATCGAAAGCCAGTTGTCTCCAGGGACTTTGCATTTGATGTCTCAATTCTCCGCTCAGTCGGGGGAAGAGCTTGGTTTCACCATGCAGAGAGAAGGAAATCAAGTAACTAAATCACAATGCTAGTGTGTGGTGGGTCAGGACTGTGACCGGGTCTCTCTGGCCTCAAAGGCAATGAAGGCTCCCTGTAGCAGGTACGTGCATGCCGGGAGCCCAGCCGTTCCCATCTCTGCCCAGTCTGCAAAGCAGGACATCACCTGCAATCGGTAATTTCTGGGCTACAGTGTCATTTGTGATCCTTGCAATATATTCTGAGCCTGGTTGTTTCTACTTTCTCTCGTGGTTCCAGGCATGCGTGCCAGAAAGCTGAAACAAACATGCTCCCTGGCTACCAGGCACATCCTACCTAGAACAGATGGACCAACATGTGGAAGGAAAAGTGTGGGAGAGGTAAAGGCGAGAAAATATGAAAAACAAAAAGAAGGCCAAGACACAAGTGGAAAAGTTGTTTTATTATTTGATTTGGACTGAGGGTAGATGCACTAGAAACTATCCAAAATGCCCAGATGGTATTTTTTCTGACAGGAAGATGCACTAACTTTAAGGGGCTAGTGACTTAGAATTGCTCCTGGCCACGCAATCCACAGGTCCCGTTGGAGGCCCTGTGTGTTAACATGGCTGCTGTCTGGGGCTCCCGTCCAGCCCCTGCTGGGATCCCAGAGAACGCTGCCTCCGTATCACAGATGCCCAGGGCCATCTGCTGGGAGTGACCGTGGTGACAATAGCTGTGACAATAGCTGTGACAAGTCTCCAAATGGCGGGCATCACCATCCCCATGGTCACACCGCCCAGATTTTTTCAGAGTTCATAACATGTTTTCACGTAGATGGCTTCCCCGATCTTCGTAATCACCTGGGAAGTAGTCAAGGCGAGTGTCACTCTATACTATTACTAGGCAATAAGATGACATATTTATTAGTGTGGTGTCATGTTATTAGTGCATCAGTTTTATCCAAGAGGAAAAAGAGTGCAGTGAGGTGTCACATGCCAAGGGAACAGGACAAGCTTCCTGAGTTTACACAAACTTGTAATCTTAACTTTCAAGGAGGAGGCAGAGGTTACTCTTGCTAGCATTGTTAATTTCTGATAACTATTGTTATTTTTTTAATGTGTGTGGCTTAAAAGGCTAATGCATGGTTAGCAAATCTTCACCAACTGGGTACCCGACATTTGGTCTACAGTGAGGGAAAGGGGCCTTGGACCACACATTTCCACCTGAATCGACCTTTAGAGTCAATGTGTGTCAAGGTGAAGAGCTTTGGGGGCAGACGCTTCGAAGCTGGCAAGGCAGCCCTGCCACTTGGCAAGTCACTTAACCAAATGGAGCCTTGACTCCCTTATCTTTACAATGGGGATTGCAGAGTCTAGCCTGCAGGAGCATCGTTAAATGAGTTCCTGTCCCTGAAGAGATGCTCCATAAATGGAAGATGTTATTCATACTCTGGACTTCTTTTTCTTCACGCTTAAATTTCAGGAACTTTTTTCCTGAAAGTAGCTCCGTATACAGGTGTGGGGTGGGGGGGTTTGAACAAACTCTAAGTAGCAGATGGCTGATCATTGCTTTAAATTGTTTGGTTATGGGAACTGACTTTGGAATCAGAGCTGGATGCAAATTTCAGCTGCAAGGTGTGCCCTGGGAAAGCCAGGGAGCTTCTCCCAACTTCAGGTTCCTCATCTGCAAAGTGGGCACCACAATGCCATGTGTATTGCTGCCCGGAGAATGGGGAAACAATTGAGGTTTTTGACCTGGAGCCGAGGTTGGACAAATGTCACCCTGCTGTTGGGATTGTGGTTGCTTGCAGAGACCCAGGCTCTTTGCCCTGGGGAAATAACCATGAGCTGTGGGGCTCCCTCTTCTGCTTTCTAGCCATGGGTGCTGCGGGTACCTCTTCCCGCTGCTCCTTCCCATATGGCCGTGCTGCTCTTTAGAGTCTGCTGGGGAAGATGAAGGAGGTTGTGGTTCAACTGGGAGAAAAACATCTCAAGGGCAACCTAACCATGGTCTTCACCAAGGGCCGTTATATGGAGGGCAGACCATTTGTTCTCCATCTCCAAGGGGACCAGAAATAAGGATGTGGGAGGGAGGTGCAGGAAAAGGGATGTATGTATAGGCACGAGCTTCCTGCCTGGAAGGTGAATCCTTCCTGGAAACACAGCAACCCAGGGGTTCAGGACCATAGTCCACAGGGACCTTTAAATGTAGGAATGGCACATGGTCATCCTGAATCACTAGGTGGTGGGGGATCTGCTACAGAACAAGGGCTGGGACTGGAGGACAGTTGGGGGTCACTTCATTCAAGGATTCCATGGCTTTTTAGAGGCCAGAGTCCCATAGATAGTGTGTATGTTAGTATATGCTCAGAACATAAAGTAAACCTGGGTATACACACATACCCCTTCCCTTCATTGTGTTCGAGGGAGCTTCAAGAGAACAACACTGGGTACCTAAGCTGGGGGGAGGCATCTATGGGGTCTCTTAAGCTGATGAAGTGTCAAAAAGAGAGAATAGGAAGACTTGTCTGGGAGTGGCTCCGTTGGGGCACTGGACTGTAATGGGAGTCCACGTTATGGAAACCAAGGGCCCCCAGAATCTAGCCCCCATGTGAGAGCTGTGCCGTTAGCCTCATTTGTGGACTTGGGCATAACAGCTCACCATATGCGTGACTCTATTTGATCCTCACTGACACCACTGTGCAGGGGAGGAAATGGAGGCTCGGTCCATTGAACTCCTGGTTCCCGGCCATTGAACTTGTTATTCCTTTCTCCTGAATGTTCTTCCTTCAGATCTTTGTGTGGTTGGCTCCTTCTCATCACCTGGGTGTGTGCTGGAAAACCATCTCCTCAAATCAGTTCTGTTCCATGACTTGCTTTCTTTAAGTTCTTCATGAGCCTCCTTGCTCACTAGAAGTGTCTTGTTTACTTGTTTACCTATTTATTGTCTCGCCCCTCCCCCCTCCAAAGTGTAAGCCCAGTGGGCAGGGATCCTACCCTGCTTTCACCTTTTTCTTCCCTCTATCAGCCTGGTAAACAGAGGTGCTCGATACATCCTTGAGGAATGGAAGATGAAGCTGTCTTTTCCACAGCCCACAGCTAGGACAGGGCAGGCAAGGCCTATCCCGCAAACCCAGTACCCTTCCAACTTGCTTCCTGCTTCCAGAAGACATCAAATAGGGTCAAAATAAAATCAACAGGCTAGGCGCTGTCTGATTCTCCCTTCTGGCCATTACTTTAGACCTTCTGTTCTAGCACTTGTCTTTTGAAAAGTCATTCCCAGGTGAGTTTTACTTCTTACGGAGCTGGCTGCCAATGAGACCTTCATTTATGGGTATGAATTCTGCCACTGCTGGGGATTTGCTGCCTTGGGGCGTTTGGGTATTGTCCACCTCACCCTGAGGGGGACAGGCCCAAAGCAAGCTGAACCATGGTCCCTCACATTTCCCTGTGAATCGAACATGCACTTCGCTGGGGTCTGACAAACCTCTTAAGGCCGCATTCTCTCCTTTAGGGGACTCAGTTAAGACCTCAGGGCCCCAGATCAGTTCATTTACTCCCACTAGAAAATGGTACTCCCACCGTGTTTGCCCACTCCTCACATGGGCAAACATGTGAGGCCCAGAGAGGAGGCCCCATCCCTCCCCTCCAACCGTCTTGGCTGTGGTTTGTGAACCTGGTCTTCTGAGAACGAAAATGCCATCCTGTGTCCGCTCCCACGTGGCAGCGATTTGGTTCTAGGAGGCCATTTGGCGGTCAGGTCCTGGTGAGGAAGTCTCCGGGTGTTGGTGAGAAAACTGGAGGCAGGTCACTGCCTAGAGAGAGGACAAAGTGTGTTGAGGTGGGGGTCACAGGAAGAGGCAGCCAGGGGAGGTGGGGTGAGGGGTGGCTCCGATCTTTCCTGACCAGAGAGGGATGGGGAGTGTTCTGGCAGCTGTGGCTTCCTGCAGAGACCCGAGAGCACTTGGGGAGATTTAGAGTCCATGAAAAAGTGCTCCTTAGCCCCTGTGTTTACCTCAGACAACTTTACGGAGGCACAAGAACCAGGGTCAAGGCAGCACCTCTGCACCTGTTGCCTCTCAAGCTGTGGCTTAGCTTTGTTCACTTTGACACCATTTGTTTTGCTTGCAAGACAGCGGTGACCGGTGGGAGCCGCGGGCGTAGACATATGTGCTCTTGGTATGTCTAGGCAGCTCACAGTTAATGACTCTGTTCCCCTTTTGTTCCATTTAGAGGGAAAAAATACATTTGTTTTCAGTTTTGTGTTAAGGGAAGGCAAGTTGCCTTACCCTCCTCCTTCTACTAAACAAAAAAGCTCGCAAATCAAGGGTTCCCAGGAGATGTGATTTAATGCCCCCCAAGCCAACCAAGGGGAGTTGTAACCTTGGGAAGAGCCCTGCTCATGGGGCAGTGTGCTTACCTTGAAGGGCTACAGAAGGGACTCCCCAACCCCTTACCCAGCTTGGCTGGCAGCTCTCTCCTCCCCGCCACGTCGCCCTTCTGTTCCTCCGACCCCACCCCTCACAAGGCTCACAGGCTCTTCTGGGATCAAGTTGCAGAGGTACCCTGGCCACGACGGCTGCGTGACCGGGGACAAGTGAGTGGCCGTTGGTTTAGCAGTGACTAGCTAGCCTCCGCCCTTCCAGGAGCAAGAGCTGTTGATTCTGTTTTATGACATGCACAGAAGTGATGAAAAGAAGCACTCTATCAATAATACATGGAATGGGAAATAGGAGCAAACAAGTCAAATGAAGATGAGGTGGACGGTAAGCCAGTCAATTTTCTTTTAATTGCCTTCATATCCATAAATGTCAAAGGAACAGCAATGCTGAAAGTTTCCTAATCAAACAGAACGGCAGGAAGACTGCAGCAGGGAAATCTCTTTTGTAGCAAATGTGGAGTAATTTAGGTTTAAGAAGCCAAAACATATTAGGCTAGCAAAAAGAAATCTGAATTGGAATTCTATTATAAAAACAGAAACTGGCTATTGGAACTTTTTTGAGCACTCCAATTTTTGGCACGGCATTGTTTTTTAGAACTAGATCCACGTGCACAAATTGGAACACGAGAATTTTAAAATCCAGTTAAGTTCAGTTAGAATGACTTCTTTGTCCTCTTCTAAGGCTTTGCCCCTCAAGCACACTCTCAAACCCTTGCCCCCGCCTTGGGGGCCCCCCCCATGCGTATTGCCATCAAACACAGGTTGCAATCTTAAGCTGAGAGTGTGAAGTCATTTCTTTTTTTTTTTTAATTATTTATTCCTTTATTTGAGAGAGAGTGCAAACACAAGCAGAGTGAGGGGCAGAGGGAGAGAGAATCTCCAGCAGACTCCCTGTTGAGTGTGGAGCCTGACACAGGGCTCGATCCCATGACCTTGAGATCATGACCTGAGTCAAAACCAAGAGTCAGATGCTCAACTGACTGAGCCACCCAGGTGCCCCAGGTGAAGTCTTTTCTGACAATGACATTTTCAAACATCAGCCAGAGGGTAGAAAAGGAGTTGTGGGGCATCAGGGTGCATCCCTTAAACTACACCACATATAACTATTGGGGCAGGAGGATTAAACCTTCCACCAAAACAAATCACTCTCAAAAAAATATCAATGGGCTTTCAGGAAGAAAATTAGGGCGAGGTGTGTGCTGTGTAAGGCTCATTCATACCTGTCTTTCTCCTCTAACGAAATTTAGATCAGTTCGCTTGCTAATTAACTTCAGAGACCTTGAGTTCTATTTCATCCCTAAATCTTAACAGCAAAAATGGTTTTTAGTAATCATCTTAATAAAACTTTATCACTAAAAATCTATTTGAATGTCTTATAGCATTATGGTGATTATTCACTAATTCATCAAATATTTATTGTATATCTACCGTATGCTCTGGGAAATACAAAGACGAACTTAAGATCTAAGGGCTGTCTTGGGAGAAGTTGCCACACCTGTGATGCTAATCTGCTATTGTTTAGCTGTAGAAATGATTATAACACAGGGCAGTCTGTGAGCAGTGAGTGGCACTCAGGGACGGAGTGATCCAGGGTGTCATCAAGAGAGCTCAGTGTTACCACTCGAGACCTGGTGTTGACATAGGGTAGTTCCTCAATCAACATTTATTCCATAAAAAGTAACCAAACAAGATAACAAGTGGTGGGATGGACTGAAAGTTTGTGTCCCTGCAAAATTCCTACATTGAGTCTTAACCCCCAACGTGATGGTGTTGGGGGGGTGCTTTGGGACGTGGTTAGCTTCTGTGGGTGGAGCCCTCACGACTGGGATCCATCCTCTTATGAGAAGAGACACAAGAGCTCGCTCTCTTTGCTCTCCACCAGGTGAAGACACACCGAGAAGCCGGCCATCTATGAACCAGGAAGCTGTCCTCAGACACTGGCTCTGGGGCCACCTTGATCTTGGACTTCCAGCCTCCATAACTGTGAGAAATAAATGTCTGTTGTTTACCAGCCACCCCCGTCTGTGGTGTTCTGTTATAGCAGCACCGGCGGACTAAAGTAAGTGAGGAAGGTCTTAGAAGAGAAGGGTGATGGGGATACGTAGGTCAGGAAACCAGGCGTGCAAAAAATGCAGAGGTGATATGCTGAGGGACGAGCCAGAGCGAGAAGCTGTGCTGAGACTTAGCGGGGCTGAGGTGGGGGCTGGGATCAGACGCCACAGGACACTGACCTCCGTCTACCTTTCCAGCCCCACGTGCCATTGTTCCTTTCCAACCATTCCTTTGCTCCATAGATGTCCTCTCCTCCCTATTTTGTGAAACATTCATAATGGTTTCACAAACGTCTGTTAGCCAGGTTTGAGGTCACGGGCAGTTTTTACTTTCTCCCTTTCCTTCCCTTGATACCTGATCAGAACCCAGGCTTGAACTGCCTACCTCTGCAATTGTACTTGTATCCACCCCAACCTCCTGAAACAGTCCTTTGCAGAACTCTTGAGGTTCCCGCCACCAGCAGCCTCGCTTCAGACTCATCTCTTCTCACCTGATCTATTGCTGGAGCTTCTTAACTTGTCTCCCTGCATCCAAGGTTTCCCCTGTGAACTCTCCTAAATGAGGCTCCTAGATCACTTCTCTTAAAGCAGAGCCCTGTGGCTGTCACATCCCTGCTCAAGAATCTTCAATGGCTCCCAATGACACGCGGGAGAAAGTCAAGGCATTTGAGTCCAGCTGAAGAGTATGGTCTTTGTGAAGGGTTTTGAGCCATTATAGGAATTTAATCAGATGAGTCATCTGGTCAGAATTTTATATTTTGAAAACACCCTTCCTATTCAAATAGAAAGCAGATTGAAGGTAAAGCGGAGGCGCAGGTGAGGACTGAGCTTAGAGATGTGAGAGAACCAGATGGGAGGGGAAAGTAGTCGAACAAGGGGAATTAGTGGAGGTGGAGAGGAGTGGAGGGAGGAGAGCTATGTGACAGGTGGAACCGACTGCTCTCGGTGACAGATTGGATGTGAGGGGAAGGGACTAGGGAGCCAGGATGCTGCCCGGGTTTCTGAGGAGATAGCAGGTTGTTTGCCAAGACGGAGGCAAGAAAAGGAGCCGTTTGACTTGGAGGTGGGCGTGGGTGGGGACGAGGAGGTATGTTGAGGTCAGTTTGGGACACATTGCATGTAGGTCATCAAAGTGGAGTGTCCAGCGGGCCCCAGGACTTGTGCGATAGGGAGTTCCGAAGAGATGTCTTAGCCTGTATCGATTAGCATATTTGTTGTGTAATGAACCACCCCAAACCTAGTGGCTTAGCACAGCCATCTATGATTGCTCATAACTTCAAGGCAGTGGGGTGGTCCGGCTAATCTGGGCTGAACTCCTTCATGCACCTGCCAGTCAGCTGGTGGGACAGTGGGGTACTGGCTGCATTTAGAGGGCCTCATTCACATGCCTGGTGGTTAGCTTGTGGTCAGCAAGTCTGCTGGGGGTGTCTCTCATCAGCAGGCTAGCCCAGGCTTATTCCCTGGAACAGCAGCAGGAGTGGTCCCCAGAGAACAAGCACATGTGCGCAAAATCTCTTGAGGTCCAACCTCAGAGCCGGCACAGCATCACTCTCCTACCTTCTGTTCTCCAAAGGAAATCCCAAGGGCAGCCAGATGCAAAGGTTGGGGAAGTGAACTCCACTTCTTGACGAGAAGAGCAATAAATATTTCTGCTCAGGTGTTGCAATCTACCAGAGCCGGAGTATAGAAACGGGAGTCTCCATCAACACATGGATGGTTGCTGAAGAAACAGCACCCAGAGCAACGGGAGCAAAGTAGGAGAAGGTTGAGCCCCAGATGAGTAGTGTGCTTTGAGAAGGAAAGCATGTAACATAACTCTGAGAGAAGAGACTGAGACAAGCTTGGGACAAGGACAGTTTCAGCAAGATGAAAAATAAAATCTAATATTTGGCTAACAGGTAGCTGGAAAACATTTTGAAATTAACTTATGGGGTTTTCCCCTCTATTTCCTCTTTTCCTCTCCATTACAACATGACTACTTCCTTTCCCTGCCATTCAAACGCGAGAAAGCTCTGTGCTTCAGCTTCGGGGAGGCTACGTGGCAGGGTGGATGGCACATCGTGCCTGCAAGTTTGTTTTCAGTGGGTTCAGCTCAGAGGAGCAATAGGATGAGCCCAGGCAGCAGAAGAGAATCAGGGCTTGGTGGAAAGGAGCAGAGGGGCTTGGAAGCAGCAGGAAACAAAGAGACAATTGATAATAAGAGAGACAGAGAGGCATTTTCCCAGCCTTGAGGAGGAGGAGTGAGCTGTGTGGATGGCAGAGTAATGGGTCCCACACTGCTTCCCAGCAACCCTCTGGGGTAGGGGTGGTGGTGGTGGGGGTGGGGTGGTGACAAGCCTGCAGAAGGAAGTGGTGAAAGTGAGATCAAAAGGCCAGTGGTTCCCAGCCTCTCCCAGAATTCCATGTCCAAAGAGGCACTTGACCCGAAAAGCCCATGGTGGGGGCGGGGGAGACAATGGACACCCCAGCAGAACTTGGGTTAGCAGATGGTAATGATCTACGGCCACTATTAGGGCTTCGGCTCATCAGGTGACCCCAGAACCTTAAAAAGGTCCCAAATATGTGAGATGGATTACTAACTCGTGAGAGGAGGCTAATTTAGTAGCAAGTAAAGAAATGTGACATTTCTCACATACCTAGGTTTGTGGACGCGATTCACACTTGCCGTGCCCGTTTTGTGCAAGGTAATAGGTCAAGTGTTTTAAGTTCATTAGCTGATTTAATCTTCCCAGCAGCACCACGAGTTAAATTCTATTCTTTATTCCTATTTCATAGATAAGGAAACTGCAGAACAGAAAAAATCAAGTAGGTTTTTATGGTTCCAAACTAATCAGCGGTAGAGCCTGAATTTGAACCCAGGCAACTGAATGTCAGTGCCCTTCCTCTTAACTACCATGCCGTTCTGGTCCTGAAGGTTTCAAGTGATTATACAAATAATTTCAGTGGAAAAAAACGAAATAAGCAAAACACACAGGTGCGCAGGCCTGCGCTCATGCGTACACGACTTCAGTAGGCAGACCATCCTTTTTCGCGTGTGGTGAGATTTTATCTGACCTCCCAGTGAACGGCCCAGTCCACCAGTTCTCTTGACCCGACCTACAAAAGGGGTAGCCAGGAGAATAGCAATAGCAATGATAATAATGCCCGACTTGGAGGGAAAAGAAGTTTCAGTAAGAAAACGGGTGAGAGACGGTGATTCCTTTTCTCCGCTCAGGAATGGGTTAACAGCAGTCAGTCGGAGTCACTTTCCATGCGTAAGAAACAGAACAGGGACAAAGGGGGTGTGGGATGGGGCAGAATAACAGAAGTAGAGGTAAAACAGAGAGGGGGGAAGAGGGGTTGGTGGAGGGAAAAAGCATGGAGGGAGAGTGTGATGGGCAGACTTTCCAGCAATCCAGCCCTAGGAAATCCTATTAGGCAGCAAAAAATCAAATTATTGTGTTTTTACTTTGCCACGATATGCAAATGACTCAATTTAGCTCCTAAATATGTTGTTATTGAATTCTGAGAAATTCCCTTCATAAAATGTAATATTTTCATGACAATATTGTCAGCAATGCCAGATTGCTTTTCTATTTTGGTTAAGCTTTTACCCAAGTCCGCTATATGTCATTTACTCCCAGATTCCAAATGATTGCTTTTATGTAATTTTTGTGTAAGCAAGAAATAATCACATGCTCAGAAATGTGAGAAATGTGTTAACCTTCCCATTATTTTTCAGTGCCCAAGAGAATTAGAGGGTGGGCCACAATGGGGAACCTAATTATTTTTCATGATGAATTTTTATTTATGTTAATATCCTCGAGAGCCCACGTATCTGTTATTAACCACATTTGTTTGTTTTGCTCTTGTCTTTATATCTCATGTCTTTAATCCTTCTCCTTTTAGAAGATTTTTGCGTAACTGACAAAGACTTTTAAGCCCATACAAAAAGGATTGTGAAATCACACTTTCTATCTCTGACACATTTACTCCCGGGCAACGTCATTCTAATCCTAACCATGTTTAATCAAAGAAACTGGAGTCTCGATCCTGCAATCCCTAACACTATTCTATCAAAATGGTAATATATATATATATATATATATATATATATATATATATATATATATAATTTGGATTTCCCTGAGTTTCTCTTGGTTTAGGTGAGCTCTCTGATAGACACAACTCCCCACCCCTCCAGGATTAATCAAGGAGAAATAAAAAGGGAAGCAAATGCAAGAAATGTTTGGGATGATCCATTGGTCACAAACAATACTCACCGACCCAAATCATAACCATTTGGAAATCTGCTATGTCCAGCCACTTAGTCCAGGATAATAAGTATACAGCTAGGAACAACAGTGATTTTCTTAGGAATAATGACTTGGCCTAGGGATCTAATCAGCAACAAGGATAGTGTGATGGTTAATTTCACGTGCCAGCTTGGCTAGGCCACAGTACCAGGATATTTGGTCAAAAAGTATTTCAGATGTTTCCATGAAGGCATTTTTTTTAGGTGAAATTAGTATTTAAGTGAGAGCGAAGCAAATTCCTTTCCCTATTGTGGGTGGGCCCCATCTGAGCAGTTGAAGCTGACAGACTAGCAGTTAATAGAATGAGGTGTCCTAAGGAAGAGGGAATTCTGCCAAAAGATGACCCTTAGACATGAACTGCAACATCAACTCCTCCCTGGGTCTCTGGCCTGCCTGAGGATTCTGGGCATGCCAGCCCACACAATCATGTGAGCCATTTAAAAATAAATAAAGAGTTCACATGCCTGTGTGCACACAAACACTCTGTCTCCACACACACACACACACACACACGCTCACACACAATTGGTTCTGCTTCTCTGCAAAACTCTGACTAATATGAATAGGTAGGGTCTACTTCATAATTATTAACCATTAATTGGTTAGGATCATTATACTCTACTGGGTCACTGTTGATGTCAAGGTTTGGCCAGACAACTGAAGAGTAGGTACCAAAATCCTACTTTAAGACCATTTTTCTGAATTGCAGACATCATTCTTTTATTACTACATAAGCAGAGATGTGTAGGTAAATTAAGATCTCCAAGGAGAGACATCACGTAACCCTTGCCTGAAGCAAAATGATACCTGAACACCCCACATGCATCCATTTTAAAGACTTTAAGCAAAACAGGTGACCTCAAATTGATAGAGACATTGAGGCAAATAAGGACTGATAAAAGCCCTTAGATTGATAACAACTAAGTCAATGAAGGATCTCTCAATGAGTTGTTGCCATGTAACAAACCACTCCAAAATTTAAGGGGCTTAAATTTTTATAATTACTCCCAAATCTGTGGGTTGCCTGAGTAGTTCTGCAGGCAGCCATTGGGTCAGCTGGGCACTCTTTGTCTAAGATTATTTACTCAAAAGCCCAGCAATTGGTGCTGGCTGTCCACCACTGCAGGTTGAGACCACCAGGGAGACTGGGCTACCTTCTGTCATCATTCTTTAGGTTGTCCTGGCCTTCTTCACATGGAGGGAGAGGGCTTCCAGCAGATAGAGAGGAAAAGCCCAAGTGTACAAGTTCTTTCTAAGCTTCTGTTTACATCACATCATATCTGCTTATGTCCCATTGGCCAAAGGGTGCCATATTGCCAAGCCCAATTTAAGAGCAAAAAAAAGATCTTGTCTTGATGGGCAAAGCAGCAGTCACATCACAGAGAGACATTTAGATGGGGGTGGGGGGAACTTGTGGTCATGTGTCCACCTACCCGCAGACTCTCATGCCGGGTCACTGTCATATCTGCAGGAGGAAATGTGGCCGGCTGTACAAATTACCTCTGAGAAATAGAAACAAAATGACAGAAATGGGATGGAAGGTATAATGATCAGTGGGGCCAAATGGGAGTTTATGTTTTCTTACTTAGGTTTAAAAAAAAGGGGGGGGGGGTGCTGAAAAATAATGGGAAAAAGTCAATGGCATATGAGAAACCCAAGGATTTTGGAAAAAGAAGAGATCCATACAGGGAAAGATGACTTTGAAGTTGGAAGGGTTTTAGGAGGGGGTCTCTCAGCCTGGTGATTAGCGGTGCTTTGAGGCACTCCAGAGTAGAGGTCCCCTGAGGCTCAGTGAGGTGCGGGTAAAGAGAAGCAAGCCAGGATGGTCTCCTTTTATCTGCTTCACAAATTGGACTTTGGGTAACATTTCTGTTCTTACAAATACAAGGATTCCATTTACTGAAAAACGTTGGCATCAAACCACTGCCTCAATAAGGAGGGACCCCTTTGGAGACTTTGAGACCCAAAGGGAAAATGGAAAGAGAGATTTACACGGAGATGAACTGAGATCAGAGGACGAGGGGGAATACGTGGGAGACAGAGTCATTTCCAGAGCAGCAGGAGGTGACAGCCCTGGGTGGTGGGAGGGAGCCAGGTTTGGAACCACTCTGAGGAGGATGGGCTGAAGGGTGCCGATGGGGCTGATCAGAGGGGTCAAGGAGAGCCAGAAGTTCACTAGCCATTTGTCGAGGATGGTGTGGGCATCACTTTATCTTTCTCCAGCGTCACCACCCTAAGACAGCCCAGAGCAAAGCTGACCATGAGGGTACTCCCGTTGGGGGCCAAGCTCTGTGTCGAGACTGTGTGAGCGCAGACTGGAAGCCGGGCAAGTCGTGGCTGGGTGGGAGCCAAGGGAAGCTAGAAGGTGAGGATGGGGGATCTGAAGGGGAGGGACTTGGTGCTTGTCCACTGTGGGCTGAGTGAGGACAAGGCCACGGTTCCTAACTGCTAAGGACGTTTTGGTGCAACTTGGCACTGCAGATGGATGAAGAGCAAAATAGCATCTCATAAATCAAATTCCAAGGGCTTTGTGGGGCCTCTGCTTTCTCACAGGCAAGCATTCAGTGTTTGAGTGCAAAGAAGAAAACATCCCCTAAATCCCTGCAACCATGTTGCTTCATGCGAATTGATCTGTTTGGAAAGGAACGGAGGTCTCCACGGGTATTTTGGGCTATGGACTCGCGGTGAATCGGGAGACAGACCCTCATTCATATTTGGTAAATTATTTATAAAGGTAATTTGCTAGAAAATAAGGCCCAAAGCTCATGTGGATCTGTTAGGGAAGCAGCATGCTAATCCAGAGCCCCTCATCATTTAGCCCCACCGCAGGTCTTGCATGGGGTCTTTTCTGGATTCATGGAAGGAGAAAGCTTGAGGAAAGGAATTCAGGATCCCAGTGCTGAGACACGGCATCCTGCCCTCGAAATAGCAGTCTGCACAAAGCCAGCGTGGCTGTGAGCGCTTCAGACTTCTGACAGGTTGCGGTGTGAACAGTCACGGCTCAGGTCCCTCGGGAGCCTGTGTGAATTGCTCGCTGCCAGACTCACCCAGTGACAAGTGAGAGACAGCGGGTGACATGGGGGGTCAGGTGGGCTGCCAGGCCCGGGCCAAGGGCTCCCGGAGAGTCAGCTGGACGGGAGGCGACAGGGTCAGCTTGCAGAGATTACGGGGTCCCAACAGCAGACAGAGGCCCCATCCTGGTGCACTCCTGACGCCCCAGAAGCAGAGCAGAGGAAGGTGGAAATGGCTTAAGAAAAAGAAGTTGCCTTGTGCGGTAAATGCATCTCTTTCTTCTTGCTTCACATCCCAGAATGAGGAGTTGAGATTGATCCCCTGTCTGGAAGGAAGCTCTTCCCTGACTCTGCAGCCTCCAACAGATCTCATGGTGCTCCTGTTTGCTGAGCTTCTCGGTCCAGTCCGTACACAGGCTTCCAGGACAGGAAAGGGCTTTCTTACAGCTGAGGCTTTGGGCAGTGCAGGTGAGCAGGAGGGCCCTACAAAGGGAAAGCTCTGTGTGCCTTCCCTTCTGCAGCCTGCTCCCCAAAGATGATGCACAGAGAGACTGGGCTATGGCTCAGGCCCTGGGGACACACTGGCTTAGGAACCCAGAGGTACTGGGTTGCACCTGGTCCCTAACCTGAGTCAACTAAACGATCTTCTCCCAGCTTTTCTGACTTCTCACTGCTATTCCAGAGTCCCCTCTTGGCCCAGCTACGGACCATTTCTAAACTTTTCCGTTCACAGACCACAAACATTGCAAGCAGCAGCTTGGAAGAATGCATGCAGAAACACACATACACACGCAAACACACATATGCACACATATGCACACACAAGTGTACACACACAGCTTGGAAATCCTGGCCCAGGAATGTGAATCGTTCAGAACCTGGCTTAGGAGAGAGAAGGGGACGGGGCACCAGGGTGGCTCAGATGGTTCAGCGTCTGTCTTTGGCTCAGGTCATGATCCCAGGTCCTGGGATCGAGCCCCTCATCGGGCTACTTGCTCAGCAGGGAGCCTGCTTCTGCCTCTCCCTCTGCTTGTGCTCTCTGTCTCTGTCTCTGTCTCTCAAATGAATAAATAAAATCCTAAAAAAAAAAAAAAGGGAGAAAGAAGGGGCGGACCTAGAAAGGCACAAACAGGTTGATTGACTTAGCAGTTCTGGATTTCAAAGCAACCTCCTAAGCTCCCAGGCTCCATCAGCCTGCTGACATCATGTATGATTTCAGGCCTAAAAAGAGCTCTGCTCTTTTTTCATAGACTTTGGCCCTGGGGGCAATTTCGTCGCCTCCCAGTCCAGTAATACATTTAATGGGTTGTTGAACTACCTTCATGTGCCTGGGGCCTTGGCAAAAGTCTCTGTCTATCAACTGTAAAAAGATAAAATGCTGACCCTTTGGCCTTAGACAAACTTCAGATTCCATTGTGATTCACTGAGCAAATGAATGACACACAAGAATAAGCAGTTGTTACGGTTTTTTTTTTTCCCCCTGAGAGAGACATCTGACAGAAATCGTTTTTGACCTCAAAAAGCTCAAGTTCTTCTCATTATCCTAACCTGGCTGACCCTTGGGTCTGGTAGCACAATACATGAGCAATAGATGTGGCCCAGGACTGACCATCACTTCCCAGGCAATAGGTCCTCCTTCCCCACCCCCCACCATGTGTGCTCCTGTCCCCATCTCTGCAGGTGGCCTGCCCATCGCTCTAGCCTCTAGATCTGGAAAGTCACTGACTCCTCTCTGGGCCACAGCCCGGCTGCTGGCTGCTCTCTTCACACACGTGCACACCGCCCCTTTCTCAATCCTAACCCCCTCACCCTCCCTGCACCCCACACCCCAAGCGGCCGAAACTTCAGCTCCAGGAGGTGAGTGGGGCTGGCTTCATCAGGTTGTTTGAGGGCCCCACAGAGAAGGACCTAGTGAGTTTTGAAGGGATCCATATACTCAATTTTTCATAAGACCAGTTTATCCTCCATTTGGGGATTTTTCAAGAATAGTTTCTGTTATTTGCCTGTTTAGAAAGCTTTTTTATTATTATTTGATAAGCTTATTGCATTCTAGGCATACTAAGTCCTTTTATGATTCAGAGAGGTCAGGCAATGGGATCACATAGCTACTGTAAGGATTCCCAAACGCTGATGCATGTAAGAATTGCCGGGGAGCTCCCCTAATGCAGATCGCTGTACGTTCGCCTTAAAAATTCTGATTCCAAAGGTCTAAGATTGGGAACTAAAATCTGCTTTTTGATGAACACCGAAGGAGATTCCTATGTAGGTGGTCTAAGGGACACCGTTTTAGTTAATAGCCATTTGCAGATATTCCATTTTTATAGAGTTCGAATGTTTTAAAAGTGGATCCGTGGCAGATGGGGTGTCTGGGTGCCTCAGTTGGTTGGGCATTTGACTCTTGATTTTGGCTCAGGTCATGATCTCAGGGTCCTGGGATCGAGCGCTGCGTCGGGCTCCATGCTCAGTGGAGAGTCTGCTTGAAGATTCTCTCTCCCCCTCTGCCCTTCTCCCCACTTATACTCTCACTCTCTCTCTCTCAAATATATAAATAAATCTTCTAAAAACATTTTTTAAAAAGTGGATCCATGGCAGAAAACTGAATAGAAATATAATTTAATGTGGTTTTGAGGTTAACCCTCTGATTTATCATGGTTCTTCTGAAAAATAATTAAAAATAAAAAGCCAATAGCTTTACAGTTTCTGCAGTACACAATGGTGAGTGACGGTTTGCTGCAGACCCTCATGTGCCATGGCCCCCCGCATACATGGTGTTCAGGTGGGAGGCCCCATGGGAGGCAGGTGTAAGGCCCCAGGGACGTGCCTGGCACAACCCCGGCCACGGTGCAAGCAGCAGGGCTCAGACCTCAGCCTGTGAGGCCGCTCAGCCACACGTGGCCTTTTCTTCCTTCACCTGCCCCTTGTCTCAGTCCTTGGCTCTCAAAGAAACCACTAGAGAAATCAGGCAGGTAAATTACAGAATGATTGTTTGCACAATCTTTGTTGATTTAGAGCAAGTGGAGGGCAGGACATAGAAGGAGCAGAACCAGGCAGGCCGTGCGAAGAACAGAGAAATCCAGTGTTTGTTTGGTCTAATTGGGTCACTGCTTGCTTGATATTCTGTAAATACATGGGAATTTGTATGAAATCACCATTTGGCAGTGTCCCTCTTCTGCAAACGCTGTGTTAAGGGTCTGGGTTCACCCGAGAATGAACTCAAAGTCGTGTCGTACCTTTCAATCTTCTCTGTGAGAAATATGGCGGCAGCCAGTCAAAAGAGAAAGCATATATAAGTTCCACTTTCTGCATGGATTATCGACATGGTAGGCCCGTTTTAGGGTCTATATCCATTGAAGGAGTAAGAGCAATAAATATGTAAGGCAGAGTTTCATGGCTTGCCCCCAAAACAATTCCCAAGAGTGACTAATGGCCTCATTCAGCTGCCATGACCAGCAGATGTAACTCAGTGCTGTGTCATTAACTCTTCCAGTTACAATTGTTTGGGCTGGTGATGGGAGAACAGGGTCCCTCCCCACACTGCATCAGTTATTGTGACAGAGAAGCTTTTGAAGTCTTCATGAGTTTGGCCCTCACCAATTCAAACCGTGGGGCATAGTATATAAGAGATACAAGGAAGCTAAGAAAGAATTCAATGATTTTATTTTATAGGTGAGTAAACTGGCCCATAAAAATGAAGCAACTTGTACAAAGTCAACTATATAATCAGTTGTACAACTGGCTGAGATTAGCTGTTGAATTACATCTTCACCAAAAAGAGTCAGATAAGCAAGCTTATCTTTCATAAATACTAAAATACTTCCTTAGATCTTTGTTGACTGGAGATAGGGAAAGGGTGAGAAGCAGAGATAAAGAGACCCTTGGGAGGGGGAAGTTAATTCAGCCTTCCTGACAACAGTGGAGCATTTGACAGTGTGATATTTAAAGGGAAATTCATTCCAGACGCTGAATCTTCATAACCTCAATTACCCTTGGACACCTGATGCCTCTTTTCTTCTGTTCCTGTCTCTGGATGGCCTTTGGAACCATCTTCTTTTTGACTGGGACAAGTAGGAACTCTCCTTATTACTATAGTATGGCTTTTGGCTACTCATGCCAACCCTATAACCATGAGCTCCAAAAGAATTTGGTGACAAATTCTCTGCAAAAGTTCTCATCCAGGACTAACCAGGCCTTTGCTTGTATCCTGGGGACTGGAAAATCAGCCAGGGCCAGATCATCCTCAAGGCATTGGGCAGCAAGACTAGGCAAAGCTGATGTCCACGCTTCATGCTACACCCTAAAATTTCTATCTCATCTAGAAAATCCTGAAGCGGTGCACAGGAGTTGGAGAAGATGCTCCAGTGGATTCATGGTGCGACCATTAGGTCAACATATTGTAAATTTTAAAACTTCATATTTTTCTGCCATCTCAACATCCCCACGAAGAGGCTGTGAGCATCCTGCCCAGATAACCAGGTGCACCAGTATGATAAGGCCGGTGCCTGCTGCAAGTTCTCCTTCTTGCCTTCCTGACAGTGACCTCGTAACATTAAAATGCACCAATGAAATCCCCTCATGCCTTTGCTTGTGTACTCCATCCTGACCCCCAAACTAGGCACTTGTTCACGGGGCCTCACTCCCTCTCTCAGCTCCCCACCAGAGTGGTTGAGCCCACTCCCTCAGCATGCCTCCCACCATGCATGGCCCCTCATGGCATGCAGTGACTGTCTCTCTAGCGTCTGGGAGTATAAGAAATTTGTTTCCCTGCACCTTTTCTGCATCCCCTCTTGTAATCACACCTGACTGAGCATCTCATAAAAATACAAAACAGTGAGAGTTGGCAGGAGCCTCGGTATGAGCGAGTGGTGTAAGAGTCTACCCAAGGACAAGCCCAGTGAGATGTCAACCTGCACTAATGGCCATGCAGGGTCCCCTCTTTCCTGGTTTGTCCACATCGGAAGAATGATGTTCAACTCTGGGTATAGTGTTATAACAAGGACATTAGAAAATGTCCCTCCTAAACGCCGGTGTGCAAAAGAGCACTCAGTGAAAACCACTCCTAATCCTGACGATGGAAGAATGATTGAAAGCACCAGAGATGCTTTGTCTGGAGAAGAGAAGTCTGGAAAGAACACAAAAGCTGTGCTCCAACATATGAAGAGCCATCAGAGTGAGCTGGGATGTGTCTTATTCTTATATCTCTACAGAGCAAAACTAGATGTAGAGTTCTTTTCCATATAAATACAGACTTTTCAACAACAACAACAAAAGCCTGGATAGTGAATGAAACTCGTGAAGCAGTAAATCCCCTATATGCAGGACTCTTGGAGGAGAGAGTAGGAAATTGTGTGCAAGGGAAGGTGTAGGTGGTGTACATTTCTCTCCTAAGAGTGGAAGAGAGGATCTTTAAGGTCCCTGGCAGCCCAAAATGCAATACCTTTACTCAGAAGGTAGGAGAAAGACCATTTCTGAGCTTGTGGGTGCCATGTTCCTTTCCCGTGTCTTGGGCATCCAGTTGCTTTGCCAGGTAGACTCTTTGAGTTGGGAAAGGGTTATAGGTACAGAGCTAACCAGACATCAGAGGGACACTTTCAACTGGATTTTGTGCAGCATAGAATACAATTCAGAAAGGTAAGCAGCCTTTCACAGAGTGTGTTCCTCATGTCCCTTGACACCTCTTGTTGTATGTGACGATATAGACGACTTTACTTCCTCTTCTCTCCTGCTTGTCCATGAAAGGCTGCTCCTAGGTGTGTGAGGACCCACAGGCATCCCTAGGAGAGAGAAAGGTGACAAAGAGCTGATGGCATCCCACTCAGGCCATAACCCTCCTCACATATAACCTCAAAAGAAAAAGCCCCCTAACGCTGTATGCACTTTCTGCTTCTCTCTGCTTATAGGACTTGCAGGTGTAACCTTGAAATAAATATACTTTTACAAAACAATCCCTCTGGAATCAGTTTAGCAGATAACATTTAGAGAATAAGAAGAATTCTTCTGAGCCTGACGTTAAACTAATTCCTTCTTCCTTGAAAATAACCTGAGCTGGGGGCGCCTGAGTGGCTCAGCTGATTGGGCATCTGACTCTTGATTTCGGCTTGGGTGGTGATATCAGGGTCTTGGGATTGAGCCCCGCGTCAGGCTCCATGCTCAGCAGGGAGTCTGCTTGAGATTCTCTCTCCCTCTTCCTCTGCCCCTCTCCCCACTCGTGCTCTCTCTCTCCCTCTAAAATAAATAATTAAGTCTTAAAAAAAAAATAAAAATGTTAAAAAGAAAAAGAAAATAACCTGAGCCATTCTGGGATCCAAGAATTCAAGACCAGCTCCCCTAGGAAGATGGGCATTTGACATGGGACAATGAGTTTTGCTGTCCTGTCAGATAACAGTGTCCATGTCCATGCCGAAGACTGGCCTGGAAGTTACACAAAGTCAATAGATTGAGAAGCTTACCTGCACCCTGGGGTTTAATAACCACCCAGCAAGGAGACTCCAGAGAAGCCAAGCATAAATAATAAAAATTGATAAAATCAAAGTTCAGAAACTCCAAGTGGCTTTCACGAAGTCACATCAGTGGGAAGTGGCAGAGCTGAGACTCGAACCTATGTGTTCCCACTCCGAAGCTGGTCATCTTTCAATCCCAGAGAATCCGTGCTCTGTAACAATCGTTTATTTCTAGGCTCTTGCATCCCCTTTATTTCTTTGTTTTATTTATTTTTTAGTAGAGTTCCTCCAGAAAATTATCAAGTAGATTTCAACAGTACTCAGTTTGCAGAGAAGAACCACTTCCTATGAGGCCATGGAGCAATTAAGGCTTAGAGGTTGTATTTGTTTGCTAGGACAGCTGCAACAAAGCATCACAGACCAGGCGGCTTTCACAACAGAAATTCGTTGTCTCATAGTTCCGGAGGCCAGAAGTCCCAATCAAGGTATGGGCAGGGTTGGCTCTGTCTGAGAGCTGGGGAGGAAGGAGCCATTGAGGCCTCTCTCCTTGGCTTGTCGATGGCCGTCTCCATGTTCCCATGGAGTTTTCACTGTGTGTGTGTGTGTGTGTGTGTGTGTGTGTGTGTGTGTCTGTGTGTGTCTGTGTCTGTGTCCAGATTTCTCCTTTTTATGAGGACACCAGACATATTAGATGAGGGGCCCGCCCTCATCCAGTATCACTTCATCTCAAATAGTTACATCTGCAACAATCTTATTTCCCAATAATGCGACATTCCGAGGTACTAGGGATTAGAATTTTAACAAATCTTTTTTGGGAGGCACAATTCAACCCATAGCAGAAGTTACCCCAGAAATCGCTGTAACATGGATATCAGTGTCTGGGCCGGTGCCACTACCCTTTTATTTTTAACCAAATACATTTGCTCACCAAACAAGAATGCGCTTTAACCGTTTCTCCAGAGCACGTGTTTGTGAGCTCACACATTTGTGTGTGTGTGTGTGGGGGGGTACACACATGTAGCTCAGAGAAAGAAATGACAGTTAGTAGCATGACCTGCCAAACTCCCACATTGGGTGGTGACGTTGAAGAATATCAGCGACAGTCCTCATTTTTCTAGTTTTATTCTCCTGGGTGCCCTCTAAGGAAGAAGAATCTGAAGATGGTGATTCACTCTCAATGCACAAATGTATCACACCTCCCAGAAGTCCTTGCCTGTTGGAAAGGAGTCCCCCCAGACACAGAGGAGGATGGTGAGCACAGAGGAATGCATTATTAATAATGGAATCACAGGATTCATTAAATACTATAGGAAATATTTGGCGAGGGGACGGTCTTCCCAGCTCTCTGGAATAATGTAGTCCGCCAGGCCACGAAAGGCCCCCACCCCATCCATCACTCAAAACAGGCCTCGCTTTCAGAGAGATGCTCTCCCACATCACCTGGGGCGAAGGACGTCTGCCCTCCAAATCTCCAAAGGGAGAATAATTTTAAATGTCACAAAGATGACAGAACTTCTCAAAGTACACAGACTCAACTCTGTAAATTGCAAACAATAAATCATAGTTCGACTTGGACTTGGTTTTCTGACAATGTAAAAAGTACAAATTTATCATCAAGTAAGAAAATAAGGCACAGAGAAGGAGTACTTTCCCCACCTACCCTCTCCCTCCACGTTGTTCCCCAAACGTCTGCTCAGCCTGCAGCTCTGACACCGGCCTTGATCAACCCCATTCAAGGTGTCCAGACTCCCCGCTTCCTGGGTGAAAGTTCCCATAAAAATGCTTGTGATTGGCTGCTCCAGCCATACCCACCATCCACATTTCTGCATTGTGTTGAGGGAGAGGCCCTATGCCCCTCAGGAACGGTCCCGCTTGGGATCCTTACAACACAGTGTTCATTTCTGGGGCCCAATGGAAGTGTAATGTTCGAGAGAAGTGTGCATAAGGGGCCTCTAGCCAGGTCTCTGCCCTGCCTCATTGCTGATTGTCCCACAGCCTAGAAGCATGTTGCAAATACGGTTAGAGCCCATCAGAGAGACAGTCCCC
This sequence comes from Halichoerus grypus, assembly GCF_964656455.1. Taxonomy (NCBI): domain Eukaryota; kingdom Metazoa; phylum Chordata; class Mammalia; order Carnivora; family Phocidae; genus Halichoerus; species Halichoerus grypus. The sequence continues at coordinate 69,525,935 of NC_135718.1, forward strand.
TGGGCAGGAAGTGACAGGGTCTGCCTGCTCCATCCATAGCTTTATCAGACAAGGCCAAGGGCGGGATTTGATGGGTTCTCTGGGCAAGTCCTGCGACACACGGGCAGCTCGCTGGCAACCCGTGTTCCTGGGCCACCTGCAGAAGATGATGCAGTTAGTAATGTCCAAACCCACTGCGTCTAAACATCCGCTGTGAAGGAGACCTCCTGTAGACATCACGAGGGGGGGATTATCTGAACCCCAATCTCTGTAAGTGGGGCAAGTATGAGGGTGTTTTCTTACCTTTTATGTCTTCATTATACTCACTTCTGCAAATACACTACCAGAGCCTACTAGTTTTGGTTTTTTGGGGTTTTTTATATGTGTGGTTTTGTTGTTGTTGTTGTTGTTTTAATCACGATACCAAAGGAGGTAAGGTTTAAAGGCTCACTTTGGGGCTCGTAAATGTCAGCCCAGTCAATCAAATGCAGACGATCTCTCCAGACCACGTGAAACCAGGCTGAGACCCAGATTAGCAGGACTCCCCTCACAGACTCTGTCCACAGGCCTGGGAACACTCTCTGCGCTGGTCCTGGGGGACATGACTTCTTTATCCCTGTTGTCACAAATAGACATAAGGCTATTAACCTTATTAGGTCTGCGCCTGTGTCTAGCTTGGGCCAGATGCACTTAAGCAACGCCACAGCTCTGAGAGTTTGGCAGCATCAGCTGGCCTGCAGATCCCAGGATGGTGTTTGTTCAGGGATCTGTCCATAGCCGTTTGTGGCAAAGGTCAGGGTCATACCAGATAGCCCTAAAAGAGGATACTAAAATGCTTAGTAGATACTAAAAGAGGAAGCTATCATGTGGTCTAAGCATGAGCACAGGTAACAAAGAGCCCAAGTGAAGTCTCTGTGGCCTGGTGTTGAGGAATCTGTCAGATGCCATCCATCCGCCATCTTCCTGGGGGCTCAGGGCCGCCCAGGTGCTGCGTGCGAATGGGCAGGACCCCTGTAGGGCGGGGGACCTAGCAACCTCTCTTGGCCTTTCTTCACCTAGCAGGGGTTCTGGCAGGGAACTGAGCTCCTACAGAAAATGCCTTGAGTTTTCCCAGGAATGGTACATAGCTAGTACTACTCTAGATACCTAGGAGGAAAGGTATGTTGGACACCTTAGGGTATCGGGGCCTCATTCTCTCTGGGAACCCCAGACAAGGAAGGCAGACAGAGTGACTGCTTATTCCACTCTTTCAATGACAAGAAATGGCAGAGACAGCCCTCTGTGATCCGTGCATGGCTGGAATGCTGAGCAGAAGCACGTATCCGTTACCAGGTAGGTGGACTGGGTCTTTGTGTGGAGCTCCTGTCTGCAGATAAGCAGCCAGCTCCTGTCGGGCCTGTGAGAGGCGCGCTGAGGGTTGGGCCTGTCGCTGGCCCAGTTTCGTGTGGGCACCTTCTCATCCCAGGGCGCTGTCCAGTCTGACAGCTCATGCCAGGTGTGGTGGGTCCTGATTCAGCCACATCAGCCAGCATCTCTAAGTCCCTGGAGACAGGGTTCCAGGCCGTGGCAGGTTCTTCTTGGCAGACCCGGCGCTAGGGAAGCTTGATCAGAAAATAACAACCCAGTCTGTGCCCAAGCCAAAGCTTCATGCCCTGGATGAAACGCGAACGTGGTGTGTCCCACCAGCGGACTTGAGTACATCCACCTCTCGGCTTTCTGAGTGAAGATCAGTTCCTGCTCAAGTGAAGCTCCCATCTCCTTGAACACCTCTGGGTGCTGGTTTTGTCAATCGTGGGGACCGGTTCTGCTGTTAACCGGAGGAGAGATGGGGTGGGGGACAGGCCAAACCATGGGGTCATCAGTAAAAATTGTCAAAAGGGAAAATTTAGCACATCAGTAGAAAAATGACATGGGTGTTTTCTTTTTTCAGTTTGAAAGCTCAATATTGTTTCCTTAAATTTTGCTTGTTTCATAACATGCAGAAGTAAAATTCAGTGGAAGGCACTGAATGGAAGGCAGTGATTTTATTAAGAGAGGGGCAGACCAGACTTGCCCTTGGCCGGAGGGTTGCCAGATGGAATCCAGGATGCCCAGTTAAATGCGAATTTCAGATAAACAACAAACCACTTTTTTTTTGGAGTGTTAGTCCAAGTATGTCCCCCCACAGTACTTGGGATATACTTATGCTAAAATTACTCCTTGTTTATCTGAAATTCAAATATAACTGGGCATCCTGGATTGTTTTTCTTTTTGCTAAATCTGGCAGCTCTGCGTGGAAGACAGTCCATAGTGAGTGCCTGGGAGACTTGCCCTGCTTTGGGTGTCTCCCACCAGCCTGCTGTCGGTGACCCTTGCCTGCGTTAGTCAACCCAGCTGTGTTTCCACTTATTCATCTGAGCAATAAAACAAAGTGGACAGCAGGTGGCCGTGGACACAGATGTAGCCAGGATTTGTTTTCAAAGCAGTTCAAAAACAAATCAGCCACTAAATACGAGGTGTAAGGTCAGAGAGCCCCATTTTTGGAGGGAAGAAGGAGAGGAGTCCAAATGGGTCCACCATGATTCACACACGACTCTTGGTGCTAAAGCCAACAGACCTCCTCTACGGCTGGGGGAAGTGGGGGGGTGGCTTTCCAAGAAGTTCTTGTCATCAGGAAAACCTTGAAATTACTGAACTGGTGAATAGTGAGATAGGCTTAGCAGGTCAGATGTCTACCCATAGGGGAGAACAATTCATTTTAAGAAGAGAAGAAGCCAGACACGATGAGCTTGGTTCAGCAGGGAAGCCTCACTTCCAGGAGGGGCGAAGCGGGCGGTTCTGAAAACATGGCGTCCCCACTTGGATGTCATCCCTGGGCCGACGTTGGTCTGAGAGCTGGGAAGGTGATCATAGTCATCGATGTGAATAGACACAGAAGTGCTACTCTCCCTGCCATAAAGAAAAACCCCACTGGGGTACAAGTCATGCTCTCAGAGTCTTTCTTACAGAAGCAACTGAAAGGGGGGGCATTCTCCCTAATTCACCACGGCCCCCCGATGGCCACCCAGTGTTGATACAGCAAGGGCTCCAGCACGTTCAGGGCTGCATGCAGGGGCTCAGCTGGGCCTGGAAGGAGCCAACGTACCTCAGGGACGTAGGGGGGAGCCGTACAAGGCTCTCAACTTCTGGTGATAGGCAGGCCATGGCTCCCAGGGTGGGGTGGTGGTCAGACACGGTGGTGCCGGTATAGCCTGGTACCAGCAGCTGGAGGGCCCCGGGGTGACAAGCAGGTGCCCTTGGGAGGAGAGGTGACACCTGGCAGGATGGGGCCTCACACACAGTGGGTGTTCAGAGAGTGCTCAGTGAAGAAGACACTTTGGGGATACGCACACAGCAAGCCTACAAATCCAACCAAAACCTGAGCTGAAACAGGCTCATGGATGAGGCAGGGTCCCCCCAACCCCCTGTAATTTCTAAACTGTGGCTAAAGAAAATGTCAGTATTTGGTTCAATTCCCATCTGGGCACCTTTCTCAGCAGTAAATTGATTTCAGTTATTTTTTTTTTTTAAAGCCTCATCACGAAGCTTCTATAGTTAGGTATAATTCATCAAGGTTTAGAATTAGCCCAAATTTCTCTAAATCCTTCTTTATTTTTTCACACAAGGCTTCATGATTGTTGCTTTGAAACATTAAGATGCAAATGACAGAGGAAGCGGTGCACATTTAAATGTGTAGGGTTGGGCTGGCACTAGCAATGCTGGGAAAAGGACCATAATCTTCCTTGGGTTTGTGAAGATGGAAAGGGGGGAGGGCAGAGAGAGGGACAGAGATGCTCCAGTTACTTCGACTCACACCATATTGGCCAGGACACAAGGAAAACTTCATATGCTTTCTAAAACCTGATCACTGATTAACAGGTACTCTTCTTAAAGACCCCAACTTAGCAGGGCAGGGCGGAAAGGCAGCAGATGGGCCGTTTTCCACCCAGAAGCTAAACTGAGGTTGGACTGGCTCACCTTTCCCTTCCCCTTGGACAGTTGGTGGGATCCAGTTTCCTCCTAACAGAGTTTGTGTGTTTCCCCTACAGATTTAAAAGTGACGAAGAGGATAAGGAGTGATGGTATCAGGACAGAGGTCAGGCAGCTCTAAATTAGCTCTCCTGGAAGGAAGGTGTCACCACCACCCCATGCCTACCCCACCCTCACCCTAGTGCCCAGCACTTTCTCACCTACCTGTTCCGTCCTTCCTTTTCTTTCCTCAGCTTCTCTCTCTAGATCTTGCTCTTCCTCTTCCCTCTCTTCCCTCCCCTCCTCTTCTTCCTTTCATCCTCTCACTCCTTCTTCTCCCCCTCCTCCTCCTGGCTCCACATCTATCCACCCATCCACCCATTCATCCATCCATCCACCCATCCACCCATCCACCCATTCATCCACCCATCCACCCATCCCTCCATCCATAATTGCTGACCCCTCTTGCTTGCAGCCCCATGCTCCCCACTTGATCCTCCCTCCTCCAGTTATACACACATTTGCCCCCCTGGGCTCGGTGCTGGCTTTTCTGAAATCTGCCCATGCTGGGAAGGATGAGCAATGTGTTCTTGGGCCTTGGGCCTTTGAGAATAAGCTGTAAAGAAAGATGAGTGTTTCCGTTTGACTTTGAGCCAAGCTTAATTGGGCAGAAGCACTTCACCACCAGCCAACGTGCTGGACTCGTCTGACAAAAGGGCAGCTGAAACCCTGTTCTGCTCTGCCCACCTGCTCTGGATGCAAGAAGAAAGACAGGTCTGCTCCTGTCTGGCAGTGTCGGGCCTAAGAACACTGCTGGGGAGCTGCAAGCATATCCCAGTCCTCATCCGTCTCTGGGTGGAGAGACGCACAGCCTGAGTCTGGCCCTTGAATGGAGGACTCCTGGGTCATGCCAGAAGGCTGGTATGGGTCGATAAAAATACCCAGGTCCCGCTCTGATTCTGGGATCACGGCTGTCTCATGTGACCATGGACAAGATGCTTGTCTCTGGGTCTCTGAGGACCCACTCGTCCTTGATGGGTGGGGTTAGAAGGCTCCTCTTGTCTGGGTGTCAGTGGGATGAGGAGATCAGTGTTATAAAGCATGAGAGGACTACTAGTCCTTGATCTCCACGGGTTCTCAAGCAGCTTCCTTCTGGGGACTTCTCAGAGGAGGGATTTCTGCTGACCTATTGACAAAGGGGAGGGGGTGCCTCTAAGGACAGGTGCGGGCTGGGGACTGGGAGGCAGACAGATGCCTGCATAACCATCTCTAGGGACCATTCCTCTCCTCGTTCTCCTCCTCTCATGCAGGCTTCAGGCCGTCCCTGAGTTGGGTGTCCCACTACTCTCCTCGGGCCCTCCCTCCCCCTCCTCCCCCTGCCAGGCTCTTACCGCCCTGCATGGTTATGGAGCCCTATAGACGCCTGCACACAGCCCCTCCTGGGCTCTTGGGTTCTCCCTCCATTTCAAATGCTCAGCTTTTGCCCCACAGCCGACAGACCCCTCCTCCTCCTTGGCGGGGCATGCCTTTTCCCTGTTTCCAGAGATGGCCTCTGCGTGTCACCGTGCCACATTCTGGCCACCAGTCAGTGGCAGGGCCTCGGCCAAGCCAGCCGTGGAAGAAGGGAGGGGTCAGGAAGCCTGGCCGCTTAAGCTGTCTCATCAGCAGATGCTATGGGAGGACACGTCTCACCAGCACATCTGGGGGTGGTTGGTGCGTGACATCTCTACCTACAAGGGGCCCTGCTTTTACAGAGACTGGACCCAGAACCACAGTGAAAGGAAGAGACTGGCTCAGCGAGCACATGTTTTGCACCCGAAGTTCCATCAGGACACAGAACTTCTCAGAGTCCCCCCTTGCTCTGACCCGGTGGGGACTGTGTTAGCCTTCGGCTGTCCCTAGATGAGCTGGCTGTGGCCATTTGTGCTCTCCTATCTGGTAATAATATTTAACAAGACATTGGGTCAATGAGAACAATGGCAGACCGTTCCAGAATTAATTAGAAATGCTACATTAGGGGCACCTGGTTGGCTCAGTCGGTTAAGCCTTGGACTCTTGGTTTCGGCTCAGGTCATGATCTCAGGGTCATGAGATCAAGCCCCCCTCTGACCCCACTTTCTCTCCAACCATTGGCAGGGCCCCTGCCCAATCGTGACAGTGTCCCCATGCCCAGAGCAGCGCCCTGTGCCCCAAAATGTCCAGAAACTTGGTGAAGTGAGGTTGGCAGGTAGGTTTTCCCTACCCAAGGAGGAGTTTGCAGACAAGAGGTCTCATATGCTGGTGCTGCAGCCTTTAGACTAAGCCACTGAATGTGTCAGAGAGTCTCCAGGGGAGAAGGCATTTGTCACCTGGGTAATGTGTCAGGCTGTGGAAGTGAGACTTATATTTTATCACGGTGTATTTTAAGGTACTAAGTCTAGGAATGCTTGTCTTTGGTATTGTTTGGAAAGAGGGAAGACATAAATACATTTCATGAAGCCCCCCCAAAAATTCAGGGACAGTGATGGAGAAGCCTTGTCATGTTATATCATCAGAGGACTGCCCACGTTGTTAATTGGGTAATTTAAAGTAGAAATTAACCTTCTTACACTGTTGGTGGGAATGCAAGTTGGTACAGCTGCTTTGGAAACAGTGTGGAGGTTCCTCAAAAATTTAAAAATAGAGCTACCCTATGACCCAGCAATTGCACTCCTGGGTATTTACCCCAAAGACACAGATGTAGTGAAAAGAAGGGCCATATGCACCCCAATGTTCATAGCAGCAATGTCCGCAATAGCCAAACTGTGGAAAGAGCCAAGATGCCCTTCAACAGATGAATGGATAAAGAAGATGTGGTCCATATATACAACGGAATATTACTCAGCTATCAGAAAGGATGAATACCCAACTTTTACATCAACATGGATGGGACTGGAGGAGATTATGCTAAGTGAAATAAGTCAAGCAGAGAAAGTCAATTATCATATGGTTTCACTTATTTGTGGAACATAAGGAATAGCATGGAGGACATTAGGAGAAGGAAGGGAAAAATGAAGTGGGGGTGGAAATCGGAGGGAGAGATGAACCATGAGAGACTATGGACTCTGAGAAACAAAGGGGGTTTTAGAGGGGAGGGGGGAGGGGGATTGGTTAGCCCGGTGATGGGTATTAAGGAGGGTACATACTGCATGGAGCACTGGGTGTTATACGAAAAGAATGGATCGTGGATCACCACATCAAAAACCAATGATGTATTGTATGGTGACTAACGTAACATAATAAAATTTAAAAAAATAATAAAGTAGAAATTAATCCCCAGGGCTTTTTTTCTTTCTAAGGGAACAAACCTTTCCAGCCAGTGTCACACAGAGAAGTCTCAGTCTACAGGGCCTGCGTGTGCGTCCTTGTCTTGGAGCCGGGCCACACCGCGGCCCCTGGGGATTCACACATCACTCAGCCTCTGCTCTTTCCTTGCCTTTTTGTCACTGGGGCAGGACAGATGGGTGAAACTGGCCCCACAGACCTGAATCTATCGCCACTTCACAGATGCTCCTTTGGGAAGCAGCTCACCAGCAGGAAGCACTCACCTGGAGCCTCACTTTCTGGTGTCCAACCTTGTTTATTGCTTTTCCCCTTGCGCTGAGGGGTGCCCCAGGGACGGGAGAATGAGAAGCTGTAAAGAATTGGGGGCAGGGGCTGGGAGAGCCATCAGACTGTTTCAGCTCAGTGGACAGCATGACCTCACCTTCAGATTATCCCAAGATGCAGAAATAAGAGTTTATCAGACTGGCAATGAAGATAATATATATTTTAGGAAAACTACCTTTAACTAGATCCATCTACTAGTCAGTTGAGAATATGAGCTTTACAAAGACCATGCTTCCGTTCCTACCCACCATTCTAGACCATGAATGGTAAGCATGGTGAAGTGACATGCTCACAAAGGAATGACCTTCAGGAAAACCCAAGAAACACATGTGTTTATGTGCATATAAGCACATATTGGTACATGAAAGAGAATATGTACATGGGATTTAAAACATGTATTATAAAAAAATTCATCTAGACAATCGCACAATTGAACAGAAAGGAGGGGCTTTTTCATTTGATTTGTCACAAATTTTTTCTTAAATTCTTTATACCCCGTCATCTCTAACTATAAAATTTGACTCAGAATACCAGCTTGGTGGCAGATTTCTCTGACGCAGGTTGTGAATCATCCGATGAGACAATGTCTGTAAAGTTCTACAAATTCCCCCAGAAACAAAATACATGTATTTATCGGTGATATTCTCAGGAAACTAAGTTCTCTACAAAACCAGAAGCGATTGGCTTCTTGTGTACCCAGCTTCTGCCTTTCCAGTCTTCAGAGTATCTTCATAGAGTTATAATAAGGAGCTGTCTCCAAACCCATCAACTGTCACCCCAAATAATCATGCCTCATGAGTTCCAGAATCTGAGGGGAACAGACAAGATTCTACTCCAGCTATTTGAAAATGCAGCCAGTGTCCTTTGACCCTCATACCTCCTACCATTCCCCAAAGCCAAGGGATTCCCTCTTCTCCTGTGGAATGGTACACGGCCACCCCACTTGGCCTTCTGCTTTCTCCCCCTTTTCCCAGTCACGTGACTGCCCAGGACACACAGGGTTCTCCCACAGCTTTGCCCCTCCTCGAGTGTGAAATTCCGTAAAAAACTGTAGCTCTTCCCTGAGAAGTGCCTTGAGCACTCGGCGGCTTCCCTGAGCACGTGGTGGTAGTGGGCACAGCAGTGACCTGTCAGAGAAATGACCAGTGTCATTCAGACCACTCAGCTGCTAATGGCTGTTCCTTGTGCTACCCCCTCCTCTGTGCTGGGGTTTGAGATCAAGGCCTGCTTGATGCCAGGAAGTCTACGTAGATACAAACAGGAAGAAGGTATGAGATACCAGGCCGTCGATGAGGCAGCTGGTGTGGGCAGGAGAAGGAATAATCAAAAACCAAAATAACATGGTGCCTGGATGGTTCAACTGGGTAGGCGTCTAACTTGATTTCGGCTCAGGTCATGATCTCAGGGTCGTGAATCGAGCCCTGCATCAGACTCTGTGCTGGGCGTGGAGCCTGCTTAGGATTCTCTATCTCCCTTTCCCCATGTCCCTCTCCCTCTACCCCACCCACCCACCCCACACTTACGTGTGTGCTTATGCTCTTGCCCTCTCTCTAAATACATGCATACATACATACATATCTTTAAATTAAAAAAAAAAAACTAAATAGGGATCTTACAGTTTTATTTAATAGTGGTTTAGTGTTTGAAACTGCATGTGCGTGTTGATTGGGTTGGTTTGTTGGTCTGTTTTTCCAGAATCTCTTCTTCTGTCTTTCAATCACATCTCTCAGCCAAGTATCTTCCCAAGAACCAAGAGTTTCCGGCCAGTCTCTAGGGGATCCCCCCTTTCTTGCAAAGATGGAGGGTGTTGGTTCCATTTTGCAGACATCACAGCCACAGCCCTGAAGAAGCTCCAGGGCAATAAGGTCAGGAGATGGGGCCTGCCTGATCAATTACTAGCTATTGACTAGCTGCCTTTCCCCGCACATCTATCTCTAAATGAATTTATAAGTTGGGTGGCTAGGAAATGACTGAGTCAGTGTGCCTTCCATCCCAGCTCCCTGACTACCCCTTATCCCCAGCTCAACCTCCATCCCCTCCATCCCCCCCATAGTGTCATTCCTACCTCCCAGGATCTTTTCCTGATACTCCTGCTTCCCTTCTCCTAGCATGTCTGTTCTTCACCTCCTGACCATTTTTCAGGGCCCAAAGCAAGTCCACCCTCTTTTATACATCTCTAGGCTTCTCTGAGCTACAGACACCGCTCTCATCTCCATGAATATCTATCATTCATTCTAGCACTTAATTATGGGTTGCCTTGAAGCTTTGATTTATTTCATATCCATTTTAACATCTGTAACTGAGAAGGGACACTGAGCAGGCCCTGGATTAACATCTATCTGAATTCAAGATAATGAAAACTGTCTACAGGACTTATCTCTAAGAATTGTCTGCATGCAGTTAAGTTAGTCCTCAGAGCGGTACATTCCTGAGGGCAGAGCTCCTGTCTGCCCCTTCTTTGAAACTCCCAGAGTCGGCCTTGACTCAATTGTCACTTGATTCTGCGTGTCTTTTAATGCCCTCCCTTACTTGGTTCCCCTATTGAACTGACATTCAACTTTGGAAATTTCCTTTTCTATAGAACAAGTCCCATTTCAGATAGCTCATCTAGTTCCTCATCTGAAACATGTGGATGATGGATGGCACTTAGCTCACAGAGTTACAGAGCGGGTTACATGAATTCTACATGGGAAACTTCATACAATCCAAGACATGGCATAACGTAAGTACTCAATAAATGCAACTAGTAATATCACTACTGCTTCTGATTCCTGGCAGCCTTCTTGTAAGGAGCCAACTTGCCTAATCTCCCTATTTCCTATTTCTGAGCAACTGAGGTTTGACTGCATGATCGAAGTCAAGGGCATGTGTATATTAGAAATTTTGGTTCAGCTCATTCTTCCATTCATTTTGAAAGATGAAAATTTTGAGAAGACGTCTTATCTCTGAAGACTGGGAGCCTGAAGAGCTATAAAAGAGTTGCTCATTGAGAGCTCTGGGGGTTCTTGGAAAGTAACTGTTCTTTGATTGCTTGGTTTAAGAAAATGGGCCTTTGGTTCTTGAACTTCCTGTAGATCGTTTAGGTTGTAAATGCTCTCCCTTCTCCAAATGTCACCAGGAAATAATAGTGTCTGGTCTTCCGGACATCCCGTCTTGAGGCAGCATGGCTTTGTCATTTTGAGCTCTATTTTGGTACTAACTGGCTGTTTTCCCTTCCCTTTGGGTACAGCTAAGAGAGTAAGGCTCTAGCTCTCTGATGGACAAGTATAATTTGTCCAAGCACATTCAACTATATGATGATAAGGAAAAATTTGAGGTTGTGTTCAGAACAAGGATAACTATCTTGCTGTTGGACAGGACACGTGGCCAGGACATAATCAACCCAGTAGGAGTCTCAGGACTGAGTCATTCACTGGAATGTTCTATATTTGAAGGCCGGACATATATAGATGTATCTATGATGGACTGAGGGACATGGCTTCTACTATTGCCTTTACAGCTAACCTGCTCTGGATCTCTCTAATGCCTGGAGGACACGCCTGTAAATCTGAGGTCAGACTGCTCAGGTGTCACCCTTCACTAGTGTCGATGTGTGGAGGGTCGTGGGAGTACCAGGAGCTCCATGGAGAAAGCAGAGCTGAGAAGGTGCGACAGCACAGGAATTTTTTTATTTTTTAAATTTTATTATTATTATTATTATTATTTTTTTTTTTTTTTACAAAATCATCTTCTGTGCTTTAATGTTTATAGTGAATCCTTATTTCCCCAAATATAGAGTTTAGTACAAAGCAAAAAGGATGCGTAAAAAATCCTGATTTTTATTTTCCTGGTGAGCCATTCCAGTCCTAATTGCTGGCTATGAAGGGCCCAAAATAGCGAGGCTGGCCAGCCCCTGCCTGGGTCTCGAGCCAGATTTCCAACCGGAAAGAAAGACGAAGGAGAGAGAGGAACCAAGGACAAGCCAGGCTCTTTCCAATGGCCTTGTTGCCTGCAGGTTTAGACTTTGTCCCTCAAAGCCACCTGTCCCAAGGTGGTTCTCTTCCATTCCTGCAGGGCTGTGACAAGCGCAATGCTGTGTTGTTCTGTGGCTGGTGACGCCATCGTTGTTCCCTGAAGGGTGAGAAGGAGCTGGGGACAGCAGGGCAGGCATGGCCCGTACCCAGGCAGCTGCAGCCTTGGCTCTCCTTTGACAACCCCCTGCAGTGTGTTTGGAATACAAGCTAACACTGAGAACTTGTGGCTGAGTTTGAAACACCGGGTCAGGTATGTGGGCAGAGGAAAGACCTACGTCTCTGGGGCCTCGGAAAGATTTCGCCCAGGGAGGGGGTGCTGGGTCGATAGTGTATAATTCATCCAAAGCCTAAGTCAGCGGGGCAAGCTCCCGCGTGAGGGTGCTGGCAATAGTTAATAACCAGCGAAATCCCGGCAGATGACACCATCTGCAGCACGGCTGATGAATTAAAGTCTAAGCGACAGTGGCAGGAGCTGGGGAGAACACTCTGTAAATGAGGCTGAGGGGGCAGCATGCTAAGGGAATAGACCTTCCTTGTTATAATCGCGCCACTGTCCAAGGCATCCCAGTCCAATCCTGCACAGCTGTCACAGCTAGAGAACCAAGGACGGGACAATACCCAGCTGGGGTCAGTGGGTCTTCCTGGGACGGGGGGGGGGGGGAAGTAGGGAAAGAAACCCTGGGCCTGACTGTCACCCCCACGGCCGAGTCCTGATTTAGCTTTGTAAAGGCTCTGTGACTCTCACATACCCACCTAACCTCTCTGGGTCTCGTTTTCTTTGTTTCCAAAATCAGGGTAATAGCACCTGCCTGACAGGATGGTTAGGAGATCAAAATGAGACAAAGTGTGTGAAACGCTCAGAGCTACTTTGGTTTCAAAAAGCAGGATTCCCACTTTTAGCCAAAATGGGGAATGTTGCATAAGGATGCTGGAGGACCTCACTGAAGGAAGCTTACTGAAGGAAAGAATACAGCTGTGCCCCCGGGGGCCTCCTAGAACCAGGGGCTTAAATCCTCCCGGAACTTGCTCCTCCTTTCTTACCTGTCTGCCTGGAGGTTTCCTCTCTCCCTCTGGAGACTAAATCCTTCACATGTCTGAAACCAAAGCCAACAACAACTTCCAACTTTCACATCACTGTTTCACCAACAGGGAGAACCAAAAATTGCAGGGGAGGTCTCTGATTGGCCCTTCTCTGGTCAGGTGACCAACCCTCACCCAATCAACAGGGTCTGTGAAATATGCGTACTCCCCGGAGCCACGTGGAGGAGTCCGGGAGGAAACTATCCCAGAAGGTGTCGCACCGGTACCAGACAGGAGCTGTCCACCCAGGGTCTTTTAAAGTATAAAGGGCCCCTCAAATGTGAAGTCTTGGCAACAGTCCCTAGACAAATACACTCAGTGCTGAGAAGCCCTTTAGAGTCTGTGCGTCCATCAGCACAACATCTCCACTCACCGATCCTAAGAAAGGTATTATTCCCTGCACGTGTAGACACCTGCTTTGACGCAGTAGTTTCATACTGTGGGAGCTATGGTTTGGCACTAGTTTAATGTTAATCCCCCTAGGAAAGAACTAGGAAGAGATCTATACTCTGAAGGTCAATTAGCTTCGGACTGACACATCGAATTGAAAAATAATCAGCAAAGAGAAGAGGTTTGTGCTTACATGGAAAGAAAATTAACTTGATAGGATATACCACTCTGTTTGGGGACAGATGATGAGAGCCCCGAGTCTGAGCTATTTAGCCCTGGGAACCTCACTGCTATGGTTTTACGGTCTGGTCCTGCTGCTCCCCTTCCAAGAGTTTTGCCTACCATGAAATAAATGGTCTTCTTTGCAAGTGGAAACACAAAATGATTGGGGCCACCCCCTGCCGGGGTAGGATTGGTGGGGCCTCGGGATATCTTCTAACTTGAATTAAGGCTTCAGGGAGCTGGAACACTCATTGCACAACATAGGGGGTGCTTTTTCATCTCCACTCCTGTCTCTTCGCCTGGTGGGGACAGAGTTCCGTGACGCTGACCTGGCCACATAAACTTACCTTTGTTTCCTCTGGGTTGTGCTTGGCATTCCCTAGCAAAATGTCCTTCATAACGGAATAACGTCTGGAGGGGAGGAGGCAATCCTTAAAATGCTAATCCTGTCTTCACTGGCACCCGACAGTCTTAGACATTAAAACTGAGTAATTGCTTCCAAAGGCCAAATGCAACTGCATTCATATCCCTGTTTGTGCCGATCCAGTACCTATGTAGATGGCAGAAAAACACCACACGCTAACATTGTGCATTTTGAAGACCCTGGCTGAGCATGAACAATTAGGTCTTAATGCCTCAATTTGATGACACAGCCTGTGGAGGAATTTGATAGAATTTGGCTTCATAAAACATCAGTCATTGCTTTGCAAGGAGTGACTGTTGTTATGCCCAACTAATTGCTGCCTTTCAGCCTCTGTAGACAACGGGAAATAGGATTCATGCCAGCGAGGGGCAGAGTGCAGTGACATCACCACCAGTTCCCTAGAGGGGGACTGAAGCAGGATTTGAGAATTTCAGGCACTTGTGCCCATCCGCCTGGGCAAAAAGTCATCCACAGGAGACCGTTTGGACTGTTTTGGACTTTCTGTGATCACCGGAGAATATGAATGACATCTGAACAAAGGGGAACCCAGAGTGGGGCAGCCCAAGAGCAAGATGGAAGCTGCCGCAGCATCAGAAGGGGAAAAAACCCATGGCCCTAGAAGGGCTTTCCTAGCTTGATGGTCCATGGACTGGGCTGGTGGCTTTAACTCTGACTCTACCCCAAACCTCGGTCTCTTTCTACCCATACCCTACCAAAATATTCACTTTTCCACTCTATGACTCTGTTGACCTCTAGGAAGATTGCTCGGAGGTTCTAGAGCTCTCCAGTTTGGGCAGCATCGCAGACCACACTCTATTGTGACATACCTGCATTTTTTACACAGTGGATGCTTGCCTTAGTCTGTTCAGATGCTATAACAGAATACATAAACCAGGTGGATTATAAACCACAGAATTTTATTTCTCACATGCTGGAGTCTGGGAAGTCCAAGATCAAGGCTCTGGCGGATTCAGTGTCTGGGAAGATCCCGATTCCTGGTTCAGAGATGGCTGACTTCTCATTCTGATCTCACATGGTGGGATGGTGAGGGATTAGGATTTCAACATATGAATTGTGGGGGGGACACAAACATTCAGACCGTAACAATGCCTAAAAAAATACGTATATATCTAAAAAAGAATCACGTTAATCTCAAAATCAGGGCTGTCTACATTAAAGTACAAATTGTAACTGGGATTTCAGTACGCTTTGCTTTTAAAATTCAGATAGATTTTGTGAAATTTACAAGACATAGTGATGGTCAGGAGAGGAAGGGAGCCTGGGCTCAGTGAGGACAGCTAACTCAAAGGCAGACTAAATGAGAACTTTCCAGCAAGAAAGCAAGGTCAGTGCATCCATCACTTCAAAACGTCATGGTCAATTCTGCTTCTCAACATCAAGATCCACTGTCAACTTTGCGGGTCTTGGAATAAATGGAGGGCCATATACCAAAATATTTATAGGACTTAAATTAAACTAATAAGATGATAAATAAAATAAATTATCTCCTTCTATCCTGCATTATTCTTTCAATATGACTTGGAAAGAGAAGAAAGCAGACATGATCTTAGATCAGACAATGGTTTCTTCAATGTGGCAGCAAAAGAACAAGCAACAAAAGAAAAAAATAGATAAAATTAGACATCATCCAAATTAAAGACTCTCATGTTTTGAAGGATGCCATCAAAAAGTGAAAAGACAGTTCACAGAATGGAAAACAATATTTACAAATCACATATTTGGTAGGGGTCTGGTATCCAGAATTTATTAAAAATAACTCGCATAGCTCAACAGTAAAAAAGACCAATAACCCAGTTTTTTAAATGGGCAAGGATCAGAATAGATATTTCTATAAAGAACATATACAAATAGCCACAAAGCACATTAAAAAATGGTCAACATGATCAGTCATTAAGGAAGTATAAACAAAACCACAACGAGATACCATTTCACATCCACGAGGATGGTTCTTTTTTTTTTTTTAAGATTTTATTTATTGGGGCACCTGGGTGGCTCAGTTTTAAGCGTCTGCCTTCGGCTCAGGTCATGATCCTGGGGTCCTGGGATAGAGCCCTGCATCGGGCTCCCTGCTCGGCGGGAAGCCTGCTTCTCCCTCTCCCCTTACTTGTGTTCCCTCTCTTGCTGTCTTTCTCTCTGTCAAATAAATGAATAAAATCTTTAAAAAAAATTTTTATTTATTTATTTGAGAGAGAGGAGAGCATGAGTGGTGGGGAGGGGCAGAGGGAGAAGCAGGCCTCCCTGCTGAGCAGGGAGCCCTGCACGGGGCTTGATCCCAGGACCCTCAGATCATGACCCAAGCCAAAGGCAGACCCTTAACCAACTGAGCCACCCAGGCACCTCTCACAAGGATGGTTCTAATCAAAATGACAGACAATAACAAAAGTTGGTGAGGATGTGGAAAAACTGGAACTCCCATACATTGCTGGTATGAATGTGACATGGTTCAGCTCCTTTGGGAAAACAGCCTGGAGATTCTTCGAAAGGTAGAAATTAGAATTAACATATGGTTCAACAATTCCACTCCTAGGTATAGACCCAAGAAAATTGAAAACATATGTCTACACAAAAATGAATTATTCATAATTCATACCAGCCAAAAAGTAGAAATAACCCCAATAGCCATCAATTGATGAGTGAATTAACAAAAATGTGGTACCGTGGAATATTGTTGAAATACTGACACATGTTACAACATGGATGAACCTTGAAAACACTCTGCTAAATGAAAGAAGGCAGTCACAAAACACCACATATTGTACAATTCCATTTACATGAAATGTCCCACATGGGCAAATCCATAGGCACAGAAAAATTGGTGGCTGTCAGTAGGGTTACTACTAGTGGGTATCAGGTTTCTTCTTGGCGTGATGGAATGCTCTGAAATTAGACAGTGATTATGGTTATACAACCTTGTGAATATACTACAACTATTGAATTGGACACATTGAAAGGGGAATTTTACAGAATGTGAATTAAGTCTCAATTGTAAAAATGACCTGGAAGGTTGGGTATCAGTTTAGAATTTGTGCCACACTCCCTCCCGTCCATTATTCCTGCTTGGGACATCCTCACATACACCAATGAGAATACCCATCGCCCACATGTCCTGGTTCTGTCCACAGCCCCAAATGCAGCCCCCCACTCTCAGACCTGGAGGTGAGCACACCGACAACAGTGCCTACTCCAGAAGGATGACCCTGGGGCTAAGGTCCAGGAAGGCCTTAACATTGGGCTCAGGGACATTTAAGCAGGAGATTTTGGTAACTGGGTACCTGGAATGGATGGGTGATTGGGGGTCCAGGTAGATAGTTCTCTTGGCCCTGCAGAGGCTTTCCCTGTGCAAAGGGCACAGATGGAGAAGAGTCCTTGAGAGTCCCTCTAGAGTGTGTTAGGTGATCATGCTTGTCCAATCAGTGCTATGGGGGATGAAGGGTGGTATTGGTACATTTGTTAATAACTTGGCAGCAAGGGAAACGAGTGATAGATAGTTCTCAAACAATATGGAGCAAAGAGGGCAGCCATTCTCCAAAAGGGTCTACTGTCCTGATGCTTGGGGGACGACAGAGCCATGCCCATCTGAGGAAATACAAGAAGGAAGCAAGATCCCTTACAAATAATAATAATAAAAGAAAAACCTAGGGGGCAGCAAAGGGACCAAGAGGGCAGGTCCAAGGTGACAGCAAGGAGGTGGCAAGATGGGAAGCCCAGGACTTAAAAGCATGAGTTAGACCTTTGCAGAATGACAGACGGGTGTGAACCCAAGCAACCAGATTTAAAAATGTGGCATTTGCCTGTAGCTCATTCTGGCTACCCCGGGACAGTTCCTCTTGCTCCTTTAGTACGTCTTCCTCTTGCTTTCACATAGGTCCTACCTCCCACCCGATACAAAGCCCAGATAGGCCGTCAGTTTCCCTGGGAGAGATAGGAACAGCTAGCAAGAATGGCATCGGGCTTAGAGGTGAGACGTCTCGCAACAACACCATACCTGAGTTTGGAGCAAGGGCAACCACAGCTACGAAAGCAATCACAGACCTTTTATTTCGAGCAGAACACTTAAGGAGGGAGGAGATAAGAGCAATATCCTGTCCCAAGTATCATTTCCTCCCCACTGGTATAGAGCGTGAGGGTCAGGGAGGCAGCGCCATTGCAAACTCGAGCGGTACCTTGGAAATCATAGGAAATGTGACTGCTGTGTCTGGGGCCTTGGCTGGGGGGCAGGCAGACCCCCAGATTGGAGAGGACAATCTTGTGCTTTCCCTGTGGTTCTGTTCACTTCTGCAGCTGCCACCCTGGCCAAGGGGAGGGCAGCTACAGGACTGTTAGGATTGTCACCAGCTCCACAGCCCAAGGGAACAGCCTGGGAATGCTCCCGACCAGTGGGTTATGTTGACTACTCCCCTGTTTGTTTGGTGCCCCACTTGTCCTCCAAACTGTGGGTGTGGTCCTCCCCCGAGGTTCGTGATGCTGATGAGATGAATTTTAGCCTCTGGCTGACCTGAGTTTGAATTCCCACCCAGCCACTTAGCTTCCATTTTCCTCCTCCTTAAAAATGGGGGAAAAGGGGCGTCTGCCTGGGTGGCTCAGTCGGTGAGGCGTCTGCCTTCGGCTCAGGTCATGATCCCAGGGTCCTGGGATAGAGCCCGGCATTGGGTTCCCCGCTCAGTGGAGAGCCTGCTTCTCCCTCTGCCACTCCCCCTGCTAGTGTGGGCGTGCGCTCTCTCTCTCTCAAATAAATAAATATAATCTTTAAAAAAAATGGGAAAAACAACTGCTATCGTAGGGTTGCTGTGAGCTCTAAGTGGAATTCTGTATGCAAATCGCTTAGCCCAGTCTCTGGGACGTATTAAATCCTGGAAAATTGATAAGTATGACCACACGGGGAGAGGCCTGGACAGGGTGGGGGTCCATTGGCTGAGCCCTTGCTGACAGCCACAAGCAAAGCGGGGAGTGACAATGGGCTTGCTAAGTGTCATCCACCAGGGATGTGCAGGCCATAATTATTTATTGAAAGAGAAGTTTACTTTTCAAGGAAAAACCAATCTTTAATTTAGTGCAAATTCATAGTATTAATTCTGGGGGCAGGGGGTGGATTTTGAAGTATCTACTTTGAAGAATGGTTTCCACGTATTCATTTCCAAATAAAAAGCGAAGACTATTCACTCAATGAGTTCCTGAAAAATGTTGGGGGCGGGGGTTGCTATCAGATTGCTTGAGAAAGCTTTCTCCTCTAAGTATTTTTCTTTTCAATGCCTTGTCTGCACTGTCTACTATAGGTATTGGTGTGGGGTGTACTGTTGCTCAGCTCTGGGCTTCCTACAGACACCATGTGCCCTGAACTCCCCACTCCCTCACGCACGCACGCACGCACACGCACGCGCGCACACCCAGGAGGGGAAAGCTGGTCTTGGGTTTTCTGGCTATGATGCCTTGTGCAGGGCAGTGGAGGAATGAGAGAGACACTAACCCACATTCCGCTTTCCTACTAAATTTCAGAAAAAGTTCCCTTCCTCTTGTTCTTTTAGTGTCAATGCAGGTCGATGACCCTTGAGGTGGGGCGGGGGCACTACAGAAAATTCAGGAATTTGGATGGTTCGACATTTTGCTATTCTTCCTAAACTATCTCCCATTCAAATTTTGGGCCAAATGCTATTTTTGTACCACTTAGTATGAAACAGGAATGATGAATTGTTTGGTGCCAGGGACATAAAATAAAGAGGGAAAATGTAGGTAAAAATAATGCTGCTGTGATTTATGGACCTTCTTTATGCTTTTTCTCATTTTCTGATGTTCTTCCAACCTTTTCTCCCTTCTCTCAAATAATTTCTCTCACTCCTAGTACTTAGTCTTACTTTTACCTTTCCAAAGTATGTTTTATGACAAATTACTCCCTCCAATGAGCTGATGATGGCCCATTCAACAAAATTCCTGCCATGTGTCAGGTATTACTGAGGAAACCAAAGGTGAGGCTCCCACTAGGGCAGGGCCAAGGAGCCCACCCAGTGGTGGGGGCCACAGTCTGCCGTAGATCTGCCTTGGATCCACCCCAAACTTTATGGCACAAGCACAGGTCAAGTTAGGGTAGGTGTTGGGTAAGGCTTCTGGAGAGCCCCTCAGGACAGCTGGGGTGAGTCATCCCTTCCTAAGGGGGAACCCTTAGTTTAGCACCTAGTCAAGGGCATTCAAGAAGCAAGGTAGTGGCTTTTCGAGCAGGCTGTCTAGGCTTGAATCCTACCACTGCTACCTGCCGCACGGGTGACCTGGGGCGATTTGCTAAACCTCTCTAAACCTCAAATTTTCCCTCGATAAAATGAGAGTGATACCAGCACCTCTCTCACAGGGCAATTGTGAAATTATTTGAAATACTCTACGTAAAGTGCTTCACAAAACCAACTACAATAATATCAATGATAACAAAATGTTGTTATAACAACAGTAAGAACAACTTGAGTGCAATCAGGATGAGGTCCACGGTCAAGGACGAGACTTTCCAGGAGAGTACTTTGGGCTTCCAGTTGGCACAGACCTCAGGGCTTAAGCCAGTGGAACAGGTGCTATCCTGGGGAGAAAAGGAGGTGAACGGGTCTGAGCAAGGACGTTTAGCTTGCTCATTTGGATGTGGGTCCAACCAATGGTCTGGTGGATCCACAGGCTGCCCAAGGTGTTCCAGAGCATGGAGAACTCACAGGCGGCTCAGTGCTCCGAGGCTCTGGGAAGAAGCACACTGGGGCTGCAGGTCTCTCTGGCCCAGGGTCAGGTGTATGTCTGCAGATGTCAAACAGCATCATGGTGGCTAGGAAGGGAGAAGCTAAGGCACTTAGTTGAAGAGTCAACAAACATCCAGCAAAGTCCCTGCACTCAGGAAGTTCATTCCATGAAGAAGACAGAAATGACACAAATCTGCCAGGTTCTCTCCTTTGTCACAATCTAGGGTGTAGGGAATGAAAATTACACTGGGAAGGCCTTCTAGCATTATGACAATGAACGTGGCTTCTGGAGTTAGCTGGTCCGGGATCAAAAACAGCTCTGCCTTTTGCCGGTCATGTGACCTTGGGCAAAGGCTCATCCTCTCTGTGCTTTCGTTCCCTGTGTGTGGAACAGGGATGATAACAGTAGTCCCTTTGTTTTTAGAAGGATTAAATATGAAGGTAAAGCATTTGGCACATAATATTATAATTATTAATTATTATTACTATTAAAACTAATGAACACATTCCAACCGTGGGAGATCTGCTTCATCCTTTCAACCAGTCATTCATTTCTTCAGTGAATACTTATCGGGAAATATTTATCATAGTAGCCGTACTATTGCTTGGTTCTGTTCTAGGGTCCAGTTGGCTAGCGGTGAGCAAAACAGACAAAGCTTGCATGCCACATGCAGGCCAGTGGGAGGGGAAAATGCTATATGACGGGTAATAATCATAAGTTGTCCGAGTGAAAGTAAAGCCAGGTAAGGCAGTGGAGGAAGAAACAGTGACAGCCTCCACGAAATAAAATGTAAGCTGAGACCCAAGGGAAGTGAGCCTGTGAGTCACTCAGAGACCTGAATGAGAGGCCTTCTGGGGCACCTGGGTGGCTCAGTCAGTTAAGCGTCTGCCTTCGGCTCAGGTCATGATCCCAGAGTCATCGGGCTCCCTATTCAGTGGGGAGTCTGCTTCTCCCTCTGCCTCTCTCCCCACTTGTATGCGTGCTCTCTCTCTCAAATAAATTTTAAAAAGCTTAAAAAAAAAAAAAAGCTTTCTGGCAGAGGGAACAGCAAAAGCACAGACCCCACGTGGGGATGTGGTTGAGGAACAGCAAAGAGGCGAGGCTGGAGTGGAGTGACAGAGAGTAGAAGTCAGAGAAGTGGCCGGACATGATCGTCTTTGTTCTCAAGGCAATGGGAAGCCATGGGAAGGTTTCTAGTGGGGATTGCCATGCGCTGACTATAAAAGATCACTTCAGCAGCTGTGTGGGAAGCAGACCACTGGGAGCAAGAGAAAACTGGGAGACCAGTGAGTTAAGCACGGCAGGAACCAAATTGAAGACGACTGTGGCCTCATGAGGGGATCGCAGGGGAGGTGGGGAGAAGTGATCAGATTCAGAATATGGTTAGTACGTAGAGTCAACAGGACATGGTGATACATTGACGTGAAAAAGACGAATCCAGGGAGGCATGGCTGCAGTGTCCTGTGCAAACCAGGATTTTTGAGCACAAGAGGGGGTGCTTGAAGACTGTCAGGTAAATTGGGATGTAGTCACTTTAATTAGGGATCGTTGCCCAACTTGGAAAGACACTACAGCAGTTTATTGTGATGAAGAACATGGGAGTAAGAGTGGGTTTGTTGCGGCCTCAGGAGTTGGGAGTCAAAGCATTGTGTGTAAGCCGCCTACCAGACATGGCTTCCATCTGTGTTAGAAGTTCATGAAGAGGTGGCATCCTGCATTCAGGAATCACAGTTCTGATGAAAGCTTAGATGTGCATGGAGAGCAGAAGAGCCTCAAGACAGAACCTTGGGACCCGCCAACACTCAGGTCAGCTAAAGGGAAGGAATTCAGGAAATGAGAATGAGAAGGAACAGGCAGTGATGGAGGAGAAAAACCGAGAGGGTGGAATGTTCCAGAAACCAGGTTAAGGACAACATTTCAGAAAGGAGGGGATGATTAAATCTGTCAGATGTGAGGGCTGAGAAGTGGCCACAGGATGGGAACCTGTGAAGATTTTGGTGATGTTGACCATGATTTCAATGCACCAGGCCGAGGGGGGCAGGGGCGTGAAAACTCCTTGGGAGTGGGCTCAAAAGAGAGAAAATAGGGTCGGTGAATACAGACAACTTCTTCAAGCAGTTTCAGTGGGGGCAGTAGCTGGAAGGGAGTGTGTTCTAAAAATGGGAGAAATGATAGCATTTGTACACAGACAGGAATGGAACAGGAGATGGGGCGCTCATTGATGTGGGAGGGAGTGGAGTTAAGGGCATAAGCAAGGAATAGGTGGGAGGGGATAGGGTTCAGTGCGCCTGTCCAGGGTCTGGCTTTCAAGGGCAGCAGCCTCAGTTCAGACCCTGGACAGCAGTTCATATGCTGGAACAGCAGTTCCTACCCTGGAACAGCGGTACACAAGGCAGAGAGTCTGGCCAGAGGCAGTAGGTCAGAAGATGTGGTTGCACAGGGGAGACGTCTTCCAATTGCTTTTCTTTTCTCAGTGAGGTAGAAAGCAAGGTCAACGGCTGAGAATAAAGATGGAGAAAAGGGTGTTGGAGGTTTGAGGAGGAAAGGGAAGCATGAAATCATTGCCCCAGGGAGTGACAGAGTGGATTGTCTCGGCTGGGTGCGAGCATGGTATGGCTGAGCAGTCCTGAGGAACTCATTTCGATTTCTGGTCATAAACTTACAATGACGCCAGTTCCCCAGGTTGTCCTCATTCTGGCCATAGTCAGCTGCTCAGGTGTAGACACAGACTACATCTGACTTTAACGGATTTGTGTTAATAGTTCTGTAACAGAAGACAGGTTGTTAAGGGAGTGGCCAAAGCGATGGACTTTGAGCAGAGGAAAAAGGAAAGTAAGAAAACGTAGAGTGTTCAAGGTGGTAGAGGCAAAAGACTGTGAGTCCTGGGGACATAGAATTGTGGGATTTGGGGAGTGAGGGCGTGAGTTAGAAAGATGGGAGGTGGCGGTCCAATGCTGGAATTGGCATTTTGGAGTTGCTGTGGTTGATGGCAGCAGAGTGAGTGGCTGAGGTGGGCTGGAGGGTCGACAAAGTCATGGGCAAGGACGAGGACATCAAGTGAAGTGTGTGTGGCATTGAAAGAGCCTCACTGATGACAGATGTCTGTGGGGGAAGACGGTGAGGCTCACCCCCACCTTTGGTCTCCACAGAGGCCAGGCCTGCTTTGAAACCGGAAGGTGGAGGTGATCCCAACAGGAAGCTAAGGTGGGAGGAAGGGGATGCTGATGACCATCCAGAGGGCAGGGTTTGGGTGTCAGAAGCCCTGGGAGCTGGAGTCAGATTGGGGATGGACCAAGCCACGGGGGGACAGTAGCCCTGATGAGGGTTGGCCAGAGAAACTTGGACTTCTTATGGCCACTGCGGCAAAGGGAGCTGGAAGACCCGCTAGGATTACCACCACAGTCCTTAGGGGTGGATTGAAAATCAGCTCTGACTTGACCCTTCTTCTTGGCACTGGTCTTTCTGCAGAGGTGGAGGAAGGGAAATGCAGATGGGACAGTGACAGAGAGGAGGGGTGCACGGTGCTCTTACAGGGAGTAGAAGGAGCAGAGCCCACCTCCCTCAATGCAGGGAAGGGGCCGTCTTATCAGGACAACCAGAGCTCCGGAGTTGGCAGAGACTTGCGGAGAGGCAGGAAGTGCAAAGGCCCAGAGTGGGGGGAATGAGCCATGCTAGAAGATCCCAGGTTGCCCCTGTCTAGGGAACCCGCAGATCATCATACCTCTCAATAGGAAGGAGACTCCAGGAGGGGAGTGTCACCTGCCAGCCGCAGATTCTCTTACTCGTGTTAAAGGAGCAACGCTGGTTCCGTCTCATCAGCACGGCCGCTCCCCGTCTGTCTGCACGTTGGAAACAGTAATGAATTAAGAACAAAAGATTAATGCTGTTGGCCTGGTGTATTTATATACTCAACTTCCATGGAAACCCAGCAGGTAGTAAATCAGCCAAAAACCATATTTAATAACTCCTAGTGAAACCCAATTTACTCACCTGCCAACCATGGAAAAGTTGATTGCTTTATCACAGGAATTCCATTCATTGCAGACCATTGTCACTGCCCTACACATAAGCAATACATTTCCCTTTTTTGGATAAGGATGGTGCATTGAAAATGAGCCATAAAATAGCCTAGGAGCGACATGCTGGCTGTTAATAATAGAGCCAGATTACTTTATTTGTCTTACACTCCAGATCTGTCTACCTTGGTAGCTGGCATCATTCCTGAATTTTTAACAAGAGTCCTCATAGGGCAGAGAGAGGAGGCCAGTAACTATGGACTTGTAAAGGAAGATGCAGAAAACAATGCCCTGAATTCCTGGCTGTTAAAGAACAAGTCATTTGGCCTTAGCTTTCAGGGACGATATTAGCTTTCTGGATCACATCTTATCATACAGTAATTGTATTAGGTTTCCTGGGGACCTTCCTACTTCATGACCTTCTAGCTCAGTGATTGAGCTGATCAGATTGAAATGATGAGGATGCTTTCATTTCCACTTCATTGATTTCAGCTCTCTATTGTCTGCCTTGCATTTTCTCTGACCTCACCATCATTCATCAACAAGCTGCTTGTTCCTGAGAAAATTCCTGGTGCTCTCCAGCCGCTTTCTGGATGCAAGTGCATTTTGATACAAGAAGTATGAACCAGGACAGCTGAGCACTGAAGAGGTGGTAAATGATGCTGGATGCTGGATAATTGAGTGCCTACTTTCCTGCCTCTCGCATCATTTTCTTTGATTTATAAGCATCAGTTGTTCCAAGAGGGTGAAACACTTCCTGCATCTGATCTAGGCAGCATCGCTGGTATAACTTAAAAGTTCCTGTATCTCTTTGGTGACAAAGAACTTGAAAACTTGCAAAGGGAAGAAGCCAGGATCCGGGACTGCAATAAGAGGCAAGGAACTTGGGCTCTGCGTCCAACTCCATGATGGTGTAATTGTCCCAGGATCCAGACCTTTCCCTCAGGCTGTGAATTATGTCAATGCTGGGCTTGAGCTCATGTCTGCAAATAGACACCAGCTCACAATCAATTCACTAATTAGAGTTCTACACTTTTGTTTGTTGTGGCCTGGACTCGTTTCCCTGGCTGAATTATGTCTCTTCAGAACTCTTTGTTTCATAAATAAGAGGATACCAATGGTAGAGACCTCACTTTCAGTGGTAGGAGCCGAGGTTTACTCAATATCTTAATAAATAACAGTTCTTTGCACTATTTCTCAAATTAGGCTGGGAGGATATATTTCTAAAGATCAGAATGTTTGAGAATGTGTTTTTTTAATTTTATATTACCATTTTGCTGATACTATATAAAATCAACAATCAACATATATATTCTGAGATCATCAGCTCATAAATACAGCCTGGTTTCTGTGCCTCGTTTAGTTCCTAGCTATATATTAGCACCACACACATTTGTTTCCCTAACTGCACACCAGGCACCATTCGTCATATTTTTAAAGGTATGTACTCGTTTTATCTTCACAGCAACCCTTTAAGACAGATCCTACTATCATCTACTTTCCCCAGACGAGGAAGCAGGCAGAGAGATGTTAAGTGATCCATCCCATTTTATGCAGCTGGGAAGCGCTGGAGCTGGGACCCAGCGGCAATCTGGCCCCGGAGCTGGTCGTTCTCAGCTGCTTTGCTCTTTTGCCCCTTCCCACTGGTAGCACTTCACTTCTGAGGTGATGTCTCTCAAACTGGGCCCCACAGAGATCAGTGCATTTGTGGGTGTATATTCAAGACTTATGTAAAGTTTTGGGTTTTTTTTTCTAAATAAATATGAACATTTCTTAAATTTGCAAAAGCACGAGCTTTGGAATCACGCCATCTGGAGTTCAAGTCTGGACGTGGGTCTTACTAGTTGTGTGATCTTAAGGGTGTTTCTTTATATCTCTAGCCTGTTCTCTTCTCTGCTATGAGGGGGTACCGGTCTCCCTTGTGGGGTTATTCAGAGTTTCTGTCAGGATGATGTCAGAGTTGGATGAGACAACACATGGGCAGCACTTGGCATACTATGTTCAGAGAGGTGGTTCCCTCCTCCTCCCTACTCCTCCATATCCTGTCTTCCCCTTGTCAGCTGGGTGCAAGGTCTGAGCTAACGGAGGTGTATCTCCAGCTGGTAGGACTGCAAAGGAACATATGCGTTAGTTTCACTAGTTACTGCTCTCAGTAGGACAGATGGGCCATTCATAAGAGGTGAGAGTATTCAGGGCAGGGGGCAGATCATCCAGAAGAGACAGTGGTTTGTAAACAGTTGTAAAATGTACTGAAGCTAAAGACAAGAGGAAAGATAAACTATCCTCTTCTTCTGGGAGACAAGAGACAATGATTCTAATATCAATTCTGCCATGAACTTCTGGTATGTTCTTGGATCAGTTGGAGCCTCCATTTTTACCTCTTTACTGCAAGAACTTTCAATAGATACTAAATTACTTAGTAGATTTTAAAATTATTTTATACACAGAAGTCTTGATCCAGAAAATTTTTGTTCCCCCTCCCCCGCACCAGGGTCACCTGGGTGGTTCAGTCGGTTAAGCGGCCGACTCTTGATTTTGGCTCAGGTCATGATCGCAGGGTCGTGGGATAGAGCCCCACATCGGGCTCCACGCTGAGAGTGGAGTCTGCTTGTCCCAGTCCCCCCTCCTCTGCCGCTTGTGCATGCACCCGTGTGTGTGCGCATGCTCGCTCTCTCTCAAATAAATAAATAAAATCTTAAAAAAAAAAAAGAAAACTTATGCCCCCTCAAAGCATCATAGTTTCACAAAGTGTGACAACTTTGACTAATTCATAGTATCTGTCTGGGACCCAATGGAGAGAAGGATTCTATAGTAAAACAGAAATCTGTCATGAATTAGCAATGTCTGCCAGGAGCACAAAAGGCAGACAGTCCTCCCAGTAAATATCATCCTGCCTGGAAGAGAAATGTGATAAACAGATAAAGGGGAATATTTCAGGCTCACCAGGAAGAGATGCCTGACTAAGTCTACTCTCATTAACAAACCATTCTGCTCTATGATTTTAGAATTTTCCTGGCATCTCTTAGTCTTTATGATTCTAAATCATGGAGGTAAAATACAGAAAGCTATACAATAGCTAAGACTTTGAGGAGAATTTGGTGGCTAATTATTACTAAAATGGTCCCAACCAGACTCAGCAGATAAAGGGAGACTGGTATCCTTTGCGTTGGAACATTAAGTCCAGCCACTACAATATCATTTTTGCTGAAAGGCTCCCTTCAACTGAGAGACAAGAAATAAATTAGGCTTTCAGGAAACAGGGCTTAGTACCAGATCATCATATTTGGCTGTGGAATGTTTAGTCTTCTCTCAAAAGCACCTGCTCCATGTAATTTACTGTCTTGTGGGATGTTTTAATAGCCTTTTGCTAAGGCATGAATAATGTCCCACTGTATTGCTCCAGGAGCAAAAAAAAAAAAAAAAGGCCACAGCTGGGCGAGATGCTTTGCAACTTTTACTGTGTCGAAAAGATTTGCCAAACTCAGCAATTTGAGGCAGTGGAGATCCATCATTGTGTTCATGAGGTGCCTTGGTATCAACTAGGATGGAGACTCTCCTCTAGCAGGAAAAGAAATACCCTTCATGAACGTCCTGGGGAGAGACCTGCCTAAATGTTCCCCAAACCTTCAGCACTCAGCACTCTCAGGACCAAGTACAAGCTCCTTGCCCTGGATATAAAATGTTTGTTTAAGAGAACTAGCAAAGGATGAAGAGGCAGTAACACTCAGCACCTGTCTCAGATAGCTGCAAATGGGATTTTACCAGAAAAGAAGAGAAAAAAAAAGCCCTTGGATGAAGAACTGTTAACAGTGGAAAGGCACAGTTCTTAAGTACACCCAAAACTTAATTTTAGAGAATGCCACCTCTTTTTATTAAATTATTTCCAGTGTTTATTTTAAAAAGGTAGTTCCAAGCCTATGAAACTACTCATCTGAAGTTTGTTGGATTGGATAAATTTAATGATCTAATGAGAGTATGTGGGACCATAAGACAGTAAATGTAAAAAAAAAAAAAAAAGATTCTAGCATAGGTGATGTCCTTTTCTTTGGATAATCCAACGTGTTGGGCAAGTCACTCCAGCAAAATGAGCATTGTAGTTCTTATCTGTAAATTGTGAGGGAGGCAATGGAAGTAAAAATGAATCAAATGATTGAAGTCTGTGTTTTCAAGTACTTAGATCACAGATTCTTTACCAAAGGCCCACAAATATGTTGTGAGCTTGAAGACAAAAAGTTAGGTCCTGCCTCGTAAGTAGATGCTCTCCTATTTTTCAAGTAGACATGACTTTCGCTGTGTGAGGCGGGTGTGAAAGCCCTCAGGGGACCCATGCTTCTAAGTTGTGCTTCACCACATCTGATGTGCCTGTGCTTTTTCATCCAGTGGATACACTCTCATTTACGCAATCAGCGCATCATTAGGCAGGCTCAAGTTAAAATCACAGTGAAAGACCACTTCACGACCACTGGAATGGCTCTAATTAAAAAAAGGAAACAAGATGAAACCGGAGAGGGACAGACTATAAGAGACTCTTAATCTCAGGGAACAAACTGAGGGTTGCTGGAGGGGAGGGGAGTGGGAGGGATGGGGTGGCTGGGTGATGGACATCGGGGAGGGGATGTGCTATGGTGAGCGCTGTGAATTGTGCAAGACTGATGAATCACAGACCTCTACTCCTGAAACAAATAATACAGTATCCGTTAATAAAAAAAATTAAAAAAAAATACACATAAAAATAAAAAAAATTTAAAAAAGGAATAGCAAGTGTTGAGGCGGATGTGGAGAAGTTGGAGCCCTCCTACGCTACTGGGAGAGTTGTAAAATGGTGCGACACTGTAAAAAACAGCCTGGCATTCCTCAAAAAGATTACGCACACAGTTGTTATGTGACCCAACGATTTCTGTCCTAATCATATACTGAAGAAAAATGAAAATACGTGTCCGCTTGTATATGAATGTTCATAGCAGCATGATTCATAATAGCCAAACCTGGAAATAACCCCAAAGGTCCATCAGCTGATGAACAGATAAATGAAGTGTGGTATATTCACGCAATTTAGCCGTGAAAAAAAATATAGTAAAAAAAAAGAAATGAAGTACTGATACATGAATGAACCTTGGAAGTGTTACACTAAGTGAGAGAAGCCAGACGTAAAAGACCACATATTGAATGATTCCATTTATATGAGATGCCCGGGATAGGCAAATCCACAGAGACAGAAAGCAGAATAGTTATTGCTTAGGACTGGGGAGTTCAGGGGTAATGGAGAGTGACTGCTCCGGGGTATAGGATTCCTTCTGAGGTAATGAAAATATTCTAGAATTGATTGTGCTTATGACTGCACAAATCTATGAATATACTAAAAACCACTGAATTGTCCACTTTGAATGGGTGAATTATATGGTATGTGAATTATATCTCAATAAAACTATTATATAAGAAAAAGAAATAACCTGGGGGAAAAAAAACCCAGAATATTAATAGCCTAGACTAGATAAATAGAAGGAGGAATTAATGGATCAAAAAAGAGGCAGGAAACATACCATTGGTTCAGTATGTGATAAAATTTGCATTCCAAATCAGCAGTGAAATAATGAAATTATTTCATTAATTAAGTCAATAAATCATGACCAAAAAGCTGGCTATTTATCTGTGGAAGAATAGCAGCATTAGATACTATGCTCACAATATATATAAAAACAAATTCCGAATGAGCAAAGATGTAACTGGACAAAATAGTTTGCAAGTGTTTAAAAAATATACAGATAATTTTGTCATATAGAAGGCCTTTTCTAAACAAGAAATAGAACCTGAATGTTCGAAAGGAAAAGGCAGACCATTCTCATTACCTGAAAATCAAAACAATTTATGACAAAAATGACAAAGTTTAAAAATAAACAAGAATATAAAATATTGCTACAGACAAATGTTTTATGACCAAAATATAGAAGGAGGTCTTACAAGTTGATAAGTTAAAAAATATATCAAAAATTCTAGAAAAGATAGGAGCGGGTAATGAACTGATCAAGAACTTCCTGGTGATGGGTATTAAGGATGGCACGTTCTGCATGGAGCACTGGGTGTTATGCACAAACAATGAATCATGGAACAGTACATCAAAAACTAATGATGTAATGTATGGTGATTAACATAACATAATAAAAAACAAACAAACAAACAAAAGAACTTCTTATGGCCAATAAACACATGAAAATAAACTCGAGGAAACTTAATGTAAAAAATAAAACTTTTTTTTTTTACCTACATGATTGGCAAAAATTAAAGACTGAAAATACCTAATGTTGGTGGAAAAAGATATTCACTCCCATACAATGTTGATAGGAGATAAACTAGTATATCCTTGGGTGATCAAAATTTGACCATGTCTAAATAATTTTATATTTATACCATTTCTGTAGTTCCAATTTAGGAATCTAGTCTTAAAAAATACCTATTCAGGTGCAAAAATATGTAAGTAAAAACTATTGCAACACTGTTGGTAATAATAGAAAATTAAAGGGCTGAGGGATTATTACCTAAATTAAGGTACATTCTTACCATGCATATTATGATTTTGTGAAAGTGATATATGCTGCCATGGAAAGCCCTCCAAGATAAATTCTTAAGGAACAAAAAGCAAGTCTCAATAAGCATGGAAAGATCCCATTTATATATAATGTATATGTAAATATTTAAAAAGCATAGTAATGTTCACACGATTACCATAGGGCATGGGATATAAGGGGGGACACTCCTCTTCCTCTATGCTTGCTTGTTTGTTTCCAGTGAATAGGTATTTCTGCATTAGTTCATCAATTTTTTAAGCTTTTATTTAAATTTGAGGTGGTTAAAATACAGTGTAATCTTGGTTTCAGGTTTACAATATAATGATTCAGCATTTCCATCCTACATGCAGTTCATCAATTTTAACTGATGCTTAAAATAGTAAAGGACACAAGTTAGATCAATTCGGAGCTTCTTTCCAGCACCCCATATCTGTGAACCTAGAGAAGCATCGGTGGCCCCCTCCCCACCTGCTCCCATCTGTGTGGAGACAGACAACAGGACCCGGCCAGCAGTAGGCTTTCCAGGGAGGTCACGTCCAATCTGATAAAATACACAGGTATTTAGCTCTCTTGCTTTAACCAATGGCCCCCCGAGTAAACCAGTTGTAGGTCCGATTATAAAACAGTAAGCTTATCTTGGTATTAAAATTAAGCTATGTGTCTGAAGGCATACATCAGATGGCCCACAATGGGGGGCCGGGGGGCTGAAGAGAGGGCTGACGGTTTTCTCCAGTTAGGTTGGCTGTGCAAACCTGGACACTCGTGTGGACTGTCAGAGAAGAAAACACAGGCAGGCGGATGCAGGCCGCTCTGTGGCTCTCTGCACCTGTCCTTTGGGAGGAAATCAGAGGGGGAGATGAACCATGAGAGACTATGGACTCTGAAAAACAAACTGAGGGTTCTAGAGGGGAGGGGAATGGGAGGATGGGTTAGCCTGGTGATGGGTATTAAAGAGGGCACGTTCTGCATGGAGCACTGGGTGTTATGCACAAACAATGAATCATGAACACTACATCAAAAACTAACGATGTAATGTATGGTGATTAACATAACATAATAATAATAAAAAAAAGAAACATGGCCCCCACGATGTAGCCTATCTTGGCCAGGAAACTTTGGCTGCAAAGATCAGAAGACTTCTCAGGCTATCACTCACCCTTCTCAGTATAAAATGTAAAGCTACCTCTGGGCCACAGAGAACAAAACTGGGACAGGAAAGTTTGGAATTAGGACTGCCTTTTCCCTCTCCCTGTCTTCCTCCCTGCTCATATTCTCTCCCTCTCTCCCTTCCTCTCTCTCTCTCTCTCTCTCACACACACACACACACACACACACACACACACAAACACACCTCTTACTGATTCTCTGGGACCAAATGTTCTTTCTCTCTCTCCTTATTCTTCCTGCCTTCTGTCCATCCATCTGTCCGTCTCTCTTTCAACTGGGTTTCTTTGCTTTCAAAAGTTTCAAAATGACCTTTCACTTCGGGCATGCACCATTAGCTAGCCAATTCCCCCTTTAATATCCCAATTCTAAATCAGAAAGAGGCAAGTCTGACCTAGGAGTGCCCCCTGCCTCGCCTGATTCTGTGATGGCGCTCCATCTCAGCAGCTGGGTGCGAAGTCTCTGGGAAGGAGACAGGAATGGCAGGAAGACCATCATTACGAAGGGCTAGATAGGAGGGCATGGCAGAGTCTCAAGTTGGAAGGGCACCTGGAACCGCACAGTCTCTCCCACAGGGGTCCCTTTAATGACCCTTGCACTTGTCATTCAGCCCCTGCCAGAGTACCGGGAAGGGGGCTCCCTGCAGCAGCTCATCCCAGTTTGGGGCAACTCTAGCCAGACTGGAATTCTTTTTGGTGTCAACTCTGAGCCCTACGTCTCTACGTCAGCCAGCCCTTCGCTCTAGTCTCCTCACTGGAGTTACACATGCCCATCAATGCCTGCAAGACAAAGCAGGGGCATATTCATGGAAGCTGCATTTCCACAAATCAGGGTGAGATCGGCCAAGAAGAAGAGCCCCTCAATCCAGGCAGAGCTTCTACTCCTCTATTCTGACTCTATGCGCCACTTAGTTGACTGTTGGTTTAGCCACTGAACTGGAATTCATTAACTCACACATTCATTCATTGATTCATTCATTCAACAAATACTTATTACATCTCTACTATGTGGTAAGTACTGTACCAGGCACTGGGCATACAGTGTGACCAAGGGACACATCTCTGCCCTCAAGGAGTTTGTGGTTTAGTTCGAAAAAGAACATCATTATCACCATGATGAAAGTGTTGAGGAAGAAAGCATGGGGAGCTCCGAGACAGTTATAAATTGGAGCAGGCAAGCTCCGAGCATATTGTTATTTTTAAAAGAGCACGCTCTCTGCTCAGTGGAGAGTAAGTCAGGGGGGCGAGGAGTGGCTGGGAGGAGAGTGGGTCAGATGCTCTGTGGAACT
This sequence comes from Halichoerus grypus, assembly GCF_964656455.1. Lineage (NCBI taxonomy): Eukaryota > Metazoa > Chordata > Mammalia > Carnivora > Phocidae > Halichoerus > Halichoerus grypus. The sequence goes on from NC_135718.1 coordinate 69,559,414, forward strand.
CCAGCAGGAGTGGGGAAGGGCTGGAAAGTCAATAGATTTTAAGTCCATCTTGAAGGCAGAATTATGGGGTTTTGTGATCATTTAGAAGGGAAGGGAGAGAGGTGATTCTCTGCAAATCATATTTATTGAGACAGAAAACATAACAGCGTATGAGGGTCATAAACTCGGTGTGGAACCCAATGTGTAAAAGATGCTCAGGCGACATCAAGACAGAAATGTCAGGACCCCAAGTGCAGAAGATGCCTCAGCCGAAGTCTGCGGGGATCGTAACCAGAATTCAGTGGCCAGCCTGCATCGGCTGCTCAGGAGCAAACTATACTCTGTGGACACTCTCACAGGGAGCATAATTCTCCTCTCTTTTGGAATCACAGAACCATGACAATCACAATGCAAACCGTTGTTTTGTGAATAGAGCATCTTGAATAAATATGTTTATCTCTGGCATTTTTGGAGATTGAGACAGTTTCCCAGCTCCGTTGGCTTTCTGCATTCCAGACCTTTCACCCCATGCCACACTGTGCCTCCTTCTATTTCCTCCAAGCCCGCAGGAGGGGAGGATCCTAGAAACCCCCAGGAGTGGTCTAACATGCAGATCCCTACCCAGGGCAGGCCCAGGAACCTGCATTTATCATGACTAAAGGTGATGCCAATGCAGGGAATTCTCAGACTTGGGGTCATCACTCTGTTTTCCCTTGTGACTGCTGCTGAGTTTTAGATGAGCTGTCAGACTGTCTTGTCCCACTGCTCCCCGCCCCCCACTCACACTGTTAATTGATTTGGTGTGAAGGTCCCTGGCCCAAAGAAACCTCTGACTCATCTTTATCCAAGCTCTGGCAGGCCTCCCTGTGGGTCTAGCAGCTTCTCGGGTGGCTGAGTCTATCCATGCACACACAGGCTCCAGCTAATGGACCTGGAGCCCCAGGGGCCCCTGTGTGACTCAGGAGGCGCTCCCAAGGCCATTGGCCAACAAAGGAAGGAGGGGGTTGGAAGCACAGACACAGGTGGGGGTGGGATTAGGGGGCCAGTGTGCTCAGGGCTGGCAGGTCCCTCCCCCAAGATTCCCTCAAGGATGCCCTGTCCTATGATGTTCTGGGACTCTACTCAGTGGCTGTACCCCAGTGCCAACAGTTACTGGCTCATCTCAGAGAGCAATTAGCTTCTGTTCTGAGGCTCCAGTGTGGATGAACGTGCTAAACAGCCGGGGGGGGGGGGCGTTTTCTTGTCAACTGGGGAGAGCTCATCTTGCCTCTAGCTCTGGGATTGGCCTTGACGCCGTCAACATTAGGCAAAGCGTCTCCTGCTGGGGCAGGGGACAGAGAATAAGAGTGGTCAGCTCCTGTCTGGTTCAGGATTTCCAAGTCCTCTTCTCTGAAACCATCATTCAGATCACACCTGCCTGGCTGAGGCTCTCCTCACTCAGACTTCCTTCCACTTGGAAATGTCACCCAGAGCAGCTTACAGTTTCCGGGGCTGGTTCGCAGGCGGGCCTCTCTTCGGGCCCACATTTCTGGTTGTGGGATGTGCTGGCTTCTCTACACCCATAGCCGAACACCTATAGTTCCGCTCAGAGCTCTGGGTATTGAGGAAAGGCCACATCCAGGCAGAGGGGACATCGTCTGCAGAAGGCAGGTGGCCATGCAGACCTGTTGCCTCAAAGTGGCGTCGGGCTTGGTGAATGACCACCGTCCCCAATCTGGCCCCGTCTTGCTGTCTCAGGGTCCAGGAACCACTTGGACTGCGGATGGTGCCTCGCCCTAAAAAAACTCCTTGGAAAATTAGGCATACAATCATCATGCCGATTTCCAATTTTAGAATGAGAAACGTAGCTGTCAGGTGGACCAGATGTTCACATCAGCCTGACTACCAACACTTTCTCTCCCCGTGGACAAGTTATCTGGGAAGCTGAATATGAAAATGTTGTTTGCTGAGAACAGAGCTAGAGGAGAATGGACGACTATATATAACATCGAGAGAATTGAAGGTACTTAAGATTTGCTTTAATCAGCTCTGATAGGAGACACAGACATGGAAGTGACTGCCATGGAGAAGAAGTTTTTATATTTGATCCCTAGAAACAGGAAGCGTAGCACATCACGTAGCGTACATGAGGAAGCACTATGCTTGGTCAGGAGGTGGAGGGGGCAGGGGCAAGTGTGGGCAAGGGACTTTACTGTGAGTTCTAGGAAGGAACATGCAAGCAGGCCAGGCAGGCTTGATATTGGCTGGTTTGAGTAATTTCAGGGCTCTGAGGCATAGGGACTGTCCCTAGTTGTCTGACACCTGGCCCCGGGTGATTAGAGTAGGGGGTTAGTGGCCTGAGTGTGAGAGCCCCATAGAGGAGGTGGTTGGAGTGTTGGCTTAGTGGCTTGTCTGTGAAAGGCACACTCCAAGACGAGTGGTTTGCCATCCTTAGGAATTGACTAACTCTAGGAGGGACACTCAGTCCTCCACCGTTACCGAGGCCCCAGGATATCAAAGCATAAGAATATATAACAAAAAGACATGATTAATACAATCTGTAATTTATGTGTGCATACAGATCATTTGAATGTTTAAAGGAGTCAACCAGTTTATTTCCCAAGCATTTGTTAAATGGCTGCTATGGATCAGGCCCTGTGAACAAATTGGGCATATTAGCCCTGGCCCATTGGAGCTCAGAGTTTAGCATCAGTCTCTGAGAACCCAATAAGTCCGCATCCAAAATAAGGATGCACCTGGTTTGGTCGATCCGAGACTTGCTGTTGGCTAGACAAGCACTGTCAACATTTGACTCCATGACTGTCCTTCTGACTTTCTATGCCTGTCCCACCCACGTTCTAAAGGACACCCACGGCACACTCATGCATCTAATTAGGTCACAGACCACTCTCTCTGGCTCGGTAGCCTTTCACGTTCTTGCGAATGACTTTACATAGCTCAGTTTCCATCAGTTCTGCACCAATTTCTTGATTTGAAGGGCATTTTTCCAAGAACCACCTTCAGGCTGATTTCATACATTCCAAGAAAGAAAAATTGGGGGAGTGAATTTTTTTTTTATGCCTTATATGTGGTTTTGTAGGCAAAGATGTCCCCGAATCTTATCAATTCTCACTGTCATGGGAAACATCCCTTATCATACTCCCCAAGTGTGGCTCTCAATGTGTCTTCAAAGACCTCAGGCAGACCGTCTGCAGCGCACCCAGTCCCAAAACCTTGAAGAGAAGGTCCACAGGAAGCAGAGTGAAGCGTGCCTGATTTTGGCAATCTCCATCTCAAGGTAGGTCCAGTTCTACCATGTGGTTTTCAGGTCAGGATTTTGCAATGGGAAAGGCAATTTTCAATAGCAACAATGTTATAGAAGTCACACTCTATGTCGATTTCCCCCAAATCAACTTCACTTTCTTAAGAAGATCCAGCTCTGGAGATGAGCAGCTTATACTAGGATTTGGCAATTATCCGAGAAATGAAAATGCCCAGGGTAGAGCAAAGCACAGAAACATCTGGAACCACATCAGGGAAGTCTCCATTCATGAAGGAAGGAGAGGTTGAAGTTGGCTGCTGTGCACAAAATAGGGGTGTGAGGATGTACAGATGACGGGCCCCCCAGCTCAGGTAGGTAAGTCATCTTTTAATTCCACTTTCAGTGTTCTCTGCGGGCATCCATGTTCTTCCTTCCTGGGTCCCCACTGCTTCCTTAAATGCCAGTTATAGGATCACTTAGGATGAGATTTGGCACCACGGGACAGAAAAACCTAAAGAAACGAGTTTATGTCTTTCTCGGGGAACTAAGAAATTATGGCGGTCGGCAGAGCGAACAGTGGTGATCCCACAAAGGCCACTGGCACCCAGACTCCTTCCAGGACTTTGCTCTTCCATCCCGAGCACGAGCTCCCGGTGTCACTTTCCAGCAATCACCCCTGCTCTGGCCACCAGCTGGGCTGCGCCTCTTCCCAGATTGTCCAGTCTTTCCACGTCCGAACCTCTCATTGGCCAAAACTTAATCACGTGGCCAATAACAAAGTGTGGGAGAAATTGGGAGAGAGTCATTTAGCTGGGCACATTGCCACCCAAGTGAATTAGGACTCTGCTCCTGAGGCAGAAAGGAAGAATTGTTGAGGTGGGCACCTAGCGATTGCTCCACAGCGGACACAGGATTCCGCTCCCACATGAATGTCACGGCCACAGAGGGGTACCCCGTTTGGGACGATTTACTCTGGTTGTGCGGAGTCCCAGGCTAAGTGTTTAAAATGCATTCGCTCTTCATTCTCCTGGTAACGCTATGAGTTAGGTGATTATTATCCCCGTGTAGAGACGCAGGAACTGAGGCTCAGTGCGTGGCAGAGCTGGGCTTTGAATCCTGCATGTTTATTTAACCTTTTTGGCCCAGAGAGTGGCAAATGTCTAGAAACATAGAGGGGCCGATCTGGGCAGGACTTGGGGCCGTCCCGGCCCGTGGCAGCAGATGTGCCTGAACTTGGGAGTCTCCTTGTCGATACTGTGGATGGGAGCTTGCCTTCCTGCCGTGCGAGGCTGAGCCCAACACTTGACTTTCTTCGGGTCTCCTGGCCACTGCTTTGCTCTCATTAGCTCACAAGGTGCCACCTTGTCAATCCCGCTTTCTTTTAGTGTCAGCCATTGGTTGCTTCAGTGACATTGTTCTGGTCCTGGGCATAGAGAAGGCCACCAGCAGCACCTGCCAAAATAAGAATGTGCCGTTTAGCCAGCGCGTGTCAGGGATCAGAGCTGTGCGGACAGGAAATGGAGGTGGAGTGGAGACCAGGAGGGGAGAGGGTGGGCGGGGGACCTCACGTCCACACTGGTGGAGCCCTTACAGAGGGAGCAGACACTCGGGGCCCCCGAGATGGTGTTGTAGCTGATCCCGTCAGACCCCTACCCTATGCAAGGGGGGGCCATTATTATCCCCACTTTACAGACAGGCACCTCAGATCCCAGGGATGCAGGCAGGGACTCAAAGCCACTCAAGTTAAAACACAGAAGAGCTGGATTCTTTCAATCACCCACCGAGAATCCAAGACAGGGAGGCAGGGTCTGGAGTGAGAATAAGGGCCGGGCTGGGGGTCACGGAGAAGCAAACACTAAAGCTGGAACCAAAAGCCAAGGGCAGAGTTCAAAGCTGGAGAACAGAGGAGGAGTGAGGAATGGTCATCAGGCCTGAGGACAAATGCTAGGACCACGTGGGAAGGCTGACACTGAGCCTACCAGCCACCTGCCTTTTAGATGGAGCTGATCAGTACGCTGATGTCTGGGAAGCAGACAGACCCACGGACTGTGTGCAGTGGTACAGCTTGGGATCAGCATGGAGTGGGTCCTGAAGTCCGGTCGGGGCACTGTTCGCCCGGTTGTGGGTCTGGTCTTAAGAAGGAGGTCTTTTCTGTCCATCAACAGATGAATGGATAAAGAAGATGTGGTATATATATACAATGGAATATTATGCAGCCATCAAAAGGAATGAGATCTTGCCATTTGCAACGACGTGGATGGAACTGGAGGGTATTATGCTGAGCGAAATAAGTCAAACAGAGAAAGACATGTATCATATGACCTCACTGATATGAGGAATTCTTAATCTCAGGAAACAAACTGAGGGTTGCTGGAGTGGTGAGGGGTGGGAGGGATGGGGTGACTGGGTGATAGACACTGGGGAGGGTATGTGCTCTGGTAAGCGCTGTGAATTGTGCAAGACTGTTGAATCTCAGATCTGTACCTCTGAAACAAATAATGCAATATATGTTAAGAAAGAAAAAAAGAAGAAGAAGAATGTAGCAGGAGGGGAAGAATGAAGGGGGGGAAATCGGAGGGGGAGAAGAACCATGAGAGACGATGGACTCTGAAAAACAAACTGAGGGTTCTAGAGGGGAGGGGGGTGGGAGGATGGGTTAGCCTGGTGATGGGTATTGAGGAGGGCACGTTCTGCATGGAGCACTGGGTGTTATGCACAAACAATGAATCATGGAACACTATATCTAAAACTAATGATGTAATGTATGGGGATTAACATAACAATAAAAAAAATTAAAAATGAAAAAAATAAAAAATAAAAAAAATAAAAAGTTAAAAAAAAATAAAAAAAAAAGAAGGAGGTCTTTTCTAAAAGAGGGGGTCCTTTCTGAATTCATACAAAGATGCTTCTCAGGCCAGCAGCAGCCTTAGAAATAGATGTGGGTCTGCCAGAGGGTGCTGCGTTCTCTAAGGCCACACCTCTGCCATCTATTCCCACCCTAACACACACACACACACACACACACACAAAAGGTGTCTCCTGGGGGTACAAATCAGAAACCCAAGTGTGTGGAGGGGCTTCATGGGATCTGTGTTGGGTAGGAGCCCTGCCCCAAATGCCACCTCTTGGATGGGGCTCTTTCTCAGGACTCAGACCCCAAGTTATGCCCCTCTGCTGAACTCCCAACCTTTCTCTGCCCTCCTTGTGTTAAATCCACTCTAGTTACTTGTGTATGTATAAGCCTCACCTTCCTAGCAGGTTCCCAATCTGGTTGACCTCAGTATCTTCCAGAATATCCAGCCCAGTCCTAGGCACTTAACATAGAACGAGTATGGAGTATTCCCGCTGCCTTTTCTCTGAGATCTGTGGATTTTCGGGAACTTCACAGATCTTTACTGACAAATGGAAAAGGACTAAGTCCATTTCCTCCCACCCTACAATGATAACACGATGATCAATAGGAGATTCTTTTTTTTTTTTTTTTCTTTTCAATAGGAGATTCTAATAGCACTCCTGAGCCTGCTGGGAAATTTTACTCACTGAGCTATTGTTCCTGGCCAGACATTTAAAGATATTCTGTCATTTAATCTTTACCATAGGCCATGAATTTTGCATTACTATACTCACTCTACACCGATGAGGACCTGATAGCTCAGAGAAGTTAAGGGATTTGTCTAAAGGCAAACAGCAGAATTGGAACTCAAACGGTTTACACCAAAATCAATGTACTTGTCCTTTCTTTCTCTTTCCCATATAGCATTATTATGTCAGTTTGCAACAAACATTTTATTGAACTTCTAGCACCTGCAAGGCACTGTGGATCCAATGACAAATAAGATACGATCCCTGCCCTTAATTTTGCTTGTGGGGACACCTGGGTGTTTCAGTCGGTTAAGCGTCTGCCTTCAGCTCAGATCGTGATCCCAGGGTCCTGGGATCGAGCCCCACATCAGGCTCCTTGCTCAGCAGGGAGCCTGCTTCTCTCTCTCCCTCTGTTGTTCCCCTGCTTGTGCTCTCTGGCTCTCTCTCTCTCTGTCTGTCAAATAAATAAATAAAATCTTTAAAAAAATTTGTTTGCCTATGGATTCAAGCTAAAAAGGATCGTGTGAGTGGAAATGACATAATTGTATGAGTGTTGGCAACGCACTGGTTAAGCATAGTGGCCTCTGGAAGTTTTCCGCTCACTAACTGTCTACGGCCCATGATTAAAAACAAGCAGCCTTCCCAGGGCCCTGCCCATGTCAGGGAGCGAGGTCCCCATGCCTCTTGAAGGGCACGGTCTGAAATGAACAAGGCCTGCTCGGGCGTTTGCACAGTTGCCTTGGAAAGCCGCCTGGGGTGGGGGGTGCTGTGCCCGGAGCCGACTGGTGCCCAAGCCCCATCCTCCATCCCCCCGGACCCATCCCCTTGTCCCTGTCATGCCTCAGCACACAGGCAGCCTGCAAGGAGGGGGGAGCGAGGGGGCCCCTCCTGGCGAGCCCGAGGTCTCACCAAGGGCCTGCTGCTCCCATGAACCTGAATCAAGTACAGCTCAGCCGCGCAGCCTCTGAGGCCTGGGAGCTGTAATGACAAAGGAGCTCAAGTCGAGAAGGTTCTTTCTTGCTTCTCAAAGGAACAGCGAGGCTGCCTTCGGCTCCTTTGTTAGGCACCAGAGGGGAGGGTTAGAACCTGCTCTAAGTGGCCGGGCAGGGGGCCCTCTGCGGGAACTTTCCTCGAGGCCCAGGGATCCCCCTAGGATGGGCAGCACACCCCAAGGGAGAGACTCCAGGCGGGGGCTGGGTCGGGCGGGAGGACAATATTTGTAGAGTTGTTCCTTGAGACATTTCCCATTGTTCCAAACTTTACCCAGGGAGTTGTCTTACAGAACAAATAGTAACTCCTCCTTTGGCGAGGTGGGGCGGGCGATGGAGGAGGCAATGTGAGCCAGGATTTTAACCCCGGCAATGGCACTGGGAGGAACGCTCAGCCTGTTGTCAAGTGTTTTATGGAGCCCGCGACTCCCGTTGCTAAGTGGTGGACCCCACGGAGCTTGGCCTGCTCCTCCCACCTCCCGCTCCCTGTGGGCCTTTCTCATGACCCCTCTGAGCTCTGCGGAGACCTTGACAACTAGGACTTCGCCCACCCGCCTGGGAAGGAGCTCTGACGGCAGGGGCCGGTGGCAGAAAATGTCTGTCCAGAAGGGTGAGAACCAATGTGAACCCAGTGCGTTCCCTCTCGGGAGGCCTGGGCCAGCTCTGCACCAGGGGAGGCTCACAGGGACAGCTTCATTGTGCTCCTGTGGGGCCAGGGAGTTTGGAGACTCAGCTAAGCTTGCCCCACAAGGACTGCTTTTTGGAAAGGTTGCTCCCTTACTCAGACATGGTCTCGTTCACATGTCCCGGAGGCTGGCCATGTGCTTTCTGGCCTTCAGGTGAATGAACAAGAACTTGAAAGGGAGCTACTTTAAAGGCAAGGAGAAGTGCTTGGATGCAGCCGTGGGCCAAGCTGGGACAAGCTCTCCACTGACCGGCAGACAGGTGTCTAGGCCGTGCAATCGAGCGCCTTGTTCAATGTCCTTGAACAAGTGAAGATGCAGAACAAAATGGCGGTGGGGCTTATGGGAGAAGTTTGGAAGAGAAAGTGGGTGTAGAGGGAGGTGCAGAGGTGAAGGGGGGAAGACCCATGGCACAACCCTGGGAGCCTTTACTCTGCCGTGCCACCAACTGCATGGGGTGGGAGGGAACCTTGCAAGGCGTGCAGCTCACAACCGGTTCTCCCTTGACATTGGAGGACCCAAGGTGCTGGCCTCATTCAGGAGGGTGCCTGGGGGCTGCCTGCTTAGCTCTTGCTCTTCGCACTCCCTGCAAGCTTGCAGGTGCACACACGCAGACACACAAGTGCACACGGCTCACGCTGGCACCGGGGTCTGTAGGCTGTGCACCTGTGCGCTCCAGGAGCAGTAGAATGCAAAGCCACTTATGTAATTTTAAATTTTCCAGTAGATCCGTTAAAAAAGTAAAAGGGACAGGAAAAATTCACTTTAAGGATCTACTTTATTAACTAAATATATGTCCAGTATTATCATTTCAACATGTAATCAAAATAAAAAATGATCAATGAATGATCTCACAATGTCTTTCCTTGTAGTAAATCCTGGAAATTTGGTGTGTATTTTCCACTGGCAAGACATTGCAATTTGAGAAAAGCTGCCTGGAGAAGGTGACCATGACATGATCAGAGCTGGTGAGTCCCAGGGAAGGGGTGGGTTGGGGGACATCGTCCTCCCAAGAGAAACGGACTTCATCTAAAACAACCGAGAACACTCCAGGTGTGTTAAAGGAAATGACAAAGCAAAAGGTAGTCCGAGCCGCCTTTTGGGAGTCAGCAGAACCACAGGTGCTGTGGGTGGGGAGAAAGCAAGTCTGGCTACATCATGACGGGCGGCGTCTCTGACATTTCCTCAGTTTCCCCTCTACGGTCGGTGGAGTTGTGAGTACGTGGACTAGGCCCACAAGGGAGAGTGGTATAACTAAAACAAATGCTCTGATTCACTGAGGATCGGCACTCAGGTGTGCCTGGGAGAGCACCTGCTGAGAGGCGAAGCGAGGGACAGCCGGGCGCCAGCAAGCAGCGGGGGTAGAAGCCGGGAGAGCTGAGTTCTGACACCGGCTGGGGCTCTCCCCGCCGACAGCTCCCTCTCCCATCCGCACCAGCTTCCCCGCTTGTAGAATGAAGGGGTGGGCCAAGAAGACACCGGGCTGGACACACTCCCCCTGGAACCTCAGTGCCCTGGCTTCAGGACCCTCCCACTCTGTGTGGTCTTCCCCCTGATGCCTCCCTGAATGGGTCCTCAGACGCCGGCTCTCCTGCCCTCGGGGCTCCCCCTCCAACCAGCAGCCACCATCATCTTCCTGCCCAGTGCAGAGCTGAGCACAGCGACTGAGGGGGTCAAGGGACCCAGTGTGGGCGAGCCTCCTGCTCTCCCCTGATCCAAATATAGAGCCTGTGTTGGCCAGGAGGTTGCAATTGCTTGGGGGTTGCTATGGGCTGAGGCACGGTCCCTCATTGTGGTGGCTGGCAGAAGAGGGGGACCCTGCTGAGCCCCAGGGTGAGGTCCCCAGGAGCCTGTGAGGGTCTGTACTCACCCAACAGATACCCCTGTGTCCAAGGAGGTGATGTGAAATAGCCAAATAAAAATGCCATGGCAGCAGGTAGTGAGAGAGAGAAGGAGGAAGAAAAGCAGTTTTACATTTTAGTATCTTTATCATCACTGTCTCCTTGCTGTCGAACCAGGAGACCTGCATTTCGCCTTGCCCCAGGCCTGCAAATTATATAGCCGGCCCCAGGCAGCACCTGCTTTCCGGCCCAGACCAACAAGGAAAGAGCAGAAGTCACTAGGTGGAGCTTTGTTCCCTTCCTTTCTCTTGGTGCACAGAATTGGGTTGACAACACTTCTAAGTTCAAGGCAAACTTAGATCCATATAAGGCTCCTCTTTTGCTTTTTTGTTTTAATTTTTTCCCCTTTAACCCCTATCTTCAGTCCCTCCCACCTGTACTTAGCATTCACTTTCATGGGGTTCATCCGGTCCATCCTCTAGATGTTAATTTATGCATATTTATATTTACAATAAATATAGTTTTTTGCTTTGTGGAGTGTTTGTTTCAAATTATATCTAAGTGGTATCAAGTTATATCTAAATTCTCTTCCTTTTCCTTACTTTTGGGCTCACCATGATGCTTTTGAGGCCTAATGGTTGGCTCTCCGCACACCTAGTTTACACCTAGTTTATGCTGCAGGGAGTCTCCCCATGGAAACAAAATCACATCTTATTTTCCCTGCTAGGGATAGATGCCTAGGTCTTGCCCAACATTTGACTGTAGGAAGCAGCACCATGAAGAATATCCTCAGACATGTTCTCTTCTGCACAGTTGTGCAAATTTTTCTTGATATACATGTATTATATACATATGAGAAAAAATGGGTAGTATGGTATTTTTTTCCCAAATGGCACTAAACACTGCCTGGCTGCCTTCCAAAGGGCCACACTCGTCCCCCCTCCAGCCAGTAACGCCTGAGAGCTCCAACCCCTTCCACAACGACCTCAGCACCAATTGCTGTCGTGCAACTTTTGCCTTCTGGCCAATCAGTGTGGGTCCCATTTTATTTCTCTGTAAGTTTCATTTGTATTGTCCTGATTGCTGGTGAGGCTGAGAGTCTCTCCATATACTCATTAGGCTTGGAATCCCCCCTTCCGTGACACGCCCACCCATTCACATACATTGACTGCTTTTCTATTTTATTTATCCTCCTTCCCTGGATAATTTGCAAGAGGTCTTCACATATTCTAAATGCTAATGTTTATTGGTTATAGAAAATGGATACAATTTATTCCAGGAAGTGTTTTCACCCATTTGTTAACTTTGTTTCGGATGCCAGTTATTGAATGGAAATCTTGACTTTCGAATTTGTGAGGTCAATCAAATTTTTCTCTTCTGGTATATCCTTTCTGTACCCTGTTTAATAAAGCCTTTCCCAATCAAAGTTGCAAACATAATTTTCTACCACACGGATAGAACGAGTGGGAGTGAGCATCAAGGAACCAACTGAGAGAGAGTCTGGGAGCTGGAAAATCCACCAGTCTGAACGTCTGAGAGCTGATTAAGGGCAACAGCCTGGAATTTGGCAATTAGACAGTCCTGCACGCCATTCCTATACATGGTATGAATTCCTAGGTAGAGATTACCCTTTATCCTCAGCTGCATTTGTAGCCAGTTCTTTGTCCCTTTGGTTTTATGCTGTGGTCCTTTGATGTATTTAGCCCTTGAGGTGAGGCCAAGGAGGAGTGCCGGGCCTGCCCACCCTGTCTCCACGCACACGAGCACACACGCACACACAAGGACACCCACTAGCTGTGATCCCTTGAGGGCTGCTCCGTCCCCGGCAGAAGCTGGAATGTCACTGTCCGTTCCTCATCCTTCTGACTGTGGAGGACAGCAGCCCCTGGGATCGGCTTGTCAGCAGTGACACAACCATGCATTTCAGTCACGCTCCCTTCAGCGCCACGAAAGGAGGCTCAGCAAGGACTTGCTGCATTACTGATGGTGACAGTGACAACAGAGATCTCCTCCTCCCGGCGTGGTGCTTGTCCCCTTGAGTAGGCAAGCGCGAAAGCTGTCAGCAAAGACAACCAAACTAAAGTGGCCTCCGAGTGTCCTGGCCGGGGTGCCATGTACTTCCCATGGCCTTTCTGGACTGGACGCTGACTGCCTTATAGCCTCTCTCCTTTCCACAAACATCCACTCAGCACCTGATGCCTGGTGACAGTCTGCTAAGGAAAAGGCAAACATTTGCACAGAGACGTGGAAAAGATACTCACATGCCAGCTGGAGAGACCAGCGTCTGAAAATATGCCCTGAGAAGTGTGAGTCCGATATGTTGAGTTCATACGTTGTCAGTGTACGTTTGTTGAGCCCCCGGCATGTGCCGGGCAGTGTTTTAGGCACCGGGACACAGCCACGAACAGGACGGACAGGCTCCCAATCCCGGAGCGCACGATGCCCCCAGCAGCTAACACGTATGGGGCACTGTGTGCAGGTGCTTTCCCAAGGGCTTCCCTTGTATGCGTTCTTCTAATCCTTTCAAAAGCACTACAGGGTGGGGACTGTTAGCATCCTTCTTTTACACATAGGGGCACGGAGACACCATGGGGCTAAGTAGCTAGTCCGTGGTCGCACAGCTCATGAGATTGGAACCCAGGCGGTCTGGCACCAGATGCCTATGGAGGGGCCTCTTGGACAAGCCGTGTGCAGAAAGGAACCCAGAGGGGAATGTATATAATTTTCTAGAATTCAAGTGTCCCCCTGGCAGCGGTGCGAGAATAAGGGGACTCCCAGGATACATTTTAGCATTCCTTACGCATGAATGGGCACACCACAATCACAAACGTGCACTAGGCGCCTCCTCTGTGTCAGGTAATGTGCTAATTGTAAGGGATAGAAAATGTGCTGCCAAGTGGGCAGCAGGCACTTACTAAGTGTTTGTTGAATGAATGAATGATTAAGAGAGTAACTGAATAAATGAAAAACAAATCTCTCTTGCAGGTAGGTGGCACAGGTAAATGATGACATTGCAGGGCACCTGCCAGGTAAAAGGCACTGAGGTCACACACAGAGACTGTGGCTGTGATGTCTGGAGAGGGGTGGGGCAGGAGAGGTCACGTGCAAAGTCATTCCCAAGCATGATTTTGAAGGACGTGAGATCGTCAGGCTGAGAAGATGGGAGGGCATCTGGCAATGCACTAGGTGTCAGGTAGGGTGGGGTTAGGAAGCCAGTGACCGTGTGAGGAGGGAGTGGGCGCAGAGGGGGCCGGTGCTGGTTTGCTGGACAAGTCAGGTGAAGGGGGCGGGGCTTTGTTCCGAGACACAAGGTAGCATTTCAATCAGGGGTTCGGCAGGGGAAGAAGAATATTTCACAACACCCGGCTGCCTGGGGTGTGGCGTCTGGGGGCACGTGAGGTCAAGGGCGAGGGCCAAGCACAGGAGACCACTCAGGTTAGGGGCGTTGAAGGCCTGGAAGAAAGGGTGGAAGCTGGAGGTATTTAGGACATGAGAACCACCACCACCACCACCACAGAGTATCTTGGTGATGGATTCGATGTAGCCAGGCAGGAGGAGCTGTGACCGAGGCTGACTCTCTGACTCCTGGCCCGGGTCTGGGGTGAATGGCCATTACCCACTGAGATGGAGACCAGGACGCCGGGCACGAGCTGTTTGGGGAGGCAGGAGAGGACGGTGTTGGGTCTGCTACTTAGCACTGACTCCTCCTCCCTTTCAACACGGGGCTCTGAAGGAAGCCTGGGTAGTCCCCCCTTTCCTACGCTCCACGTGCTCTTGGGGAAAGCTGACCCCAGGCCCAAGTTTCAGCGGGGCTTTAAAGGCTTCGCTCAATCCCCACCTGCTGTGATTGGCTCGGAGATGAGGGTGTGGCCCAAGTTGTCCAATCAGAGTGACCCTTGTGGTCTCTCTGGACTCTTGGGGCAGAGACATTCTCTCTCTCCCTCTCCCTCTCCGCAATCCTCCCCCCCCTCCCTGGAGGTGAAGAGCCAGGGTCTTGGGAGCATCTCTGTGCCACCAGATGAAAACCACTCGGAAGCCTGTTTGACCTTGATTCTCTGTTCTGCGAGCCCAAAATTCCCCTAGGGTTCAAGTCTGTTTGAATTGGGTTTCTGTTAATTACAACTGAAAGCATACTAATTGACACAGAAGAACAGACTTCTGGTTTGGGAATCCCAAACTCCAAGTGGGAATTGAAACAGAGCCGGGGTGATCTAAGCAAAGGTTCTGCTATAGGTAAGAGAAGCCACACTAGCTGAAGGCTAGTAAGCCGAAGGTGGTTTGTCTAAGTGACTCCCAAACCATGGCGAAGCTGGCTTGAGGCAGTGGCCCCAGAAGGACTGGCCGCAGGAGAGGTGCAGGGAAGGGTGGGGACCAGTGGTCAGAGAAGCAGCGTGGCCCGGCGTCCTGGGGAAGGTCTGGAAATACGGGGAGTTTCTTAACTGCGCTGAGCCAGTGGCTGGTGTGCAGGAAATCTGCAATAAAAGGTGACTATCGTTATTAAAAATAATTGTCCCAGGGCGCCTGGTGGGCTGAGTCAGTAGAGTGAGCGACTCTTGATCCTGGGGCTGTGAGTTCGAGCCCCATGTGGGGTGTAGAGATTACTTCAATAAATAAAAACTTAAAAAAAAAATTCTCTTTGTTTTGGCATCTGGTAGGCCACCGGTGGCCACCGGGGCCATTGGGGTCAGGAGCAGTGGTGGCAATGGAAGCTGGTACTTGTCATCCCAGATGGGCATGCAGACAGCCAGTGTAGACAGTGGGGGCAACCTCCCATGAAATTAAAGATTTAAATAGCTTTGAAAAGGAAAGAAAGAAGACAGTAGTTAGCAAGTTTCTCAAGATTCGAGAAGGTAAGCAACGTGTCCAGGTGGCATTGGAGAAATGACAAGGAGAGGGTGAAGGTATGAGGGGTGGGGGTGAAGGGGGGAGGGCAAGAGCCTGGGGGAGGCGCTGGCCTTGTTGGGGGGGAGGACCCACTCATCTTTGTAAATGGGACAAAAGAGAGAGACAGAAGAGTAGGGTGAGCAGTCGAGGAGGACACGGAGGGAGGGAGGCAAAGGCTGAGAGCTGGGTCAGAGGGGGCATCAGAGCGTAGGATTTCAAAGGCAGAGGGTGTGAGGGAAGACAAGATCTGGGGTGTGGCCTTGGCAGTGGGTCTTTGCGGTCGGGTGGGCGTGCAAAGACCCATCCTCCATGCACCCACCCCAATACCCAAATGCACACGCACCACCTTCCTTCCATCCTCCCAGAAAGCACCTGTTCGCCCGTCTCACCTCTTACCTCCTTCCCATTCTCACACAAAGAGCAAAAATACACGCAATTATCCATTTAGTTTGAAAATGAGCGAGTGGACAGAAGGGCCACTGAGAAAATCACATATCGCTTTGAGTATGTAGTTGGGTGTTGGAGAATGTGCTCTGAGGGGGAGTTGCACTGCTGAGGCTCGAGGTCCCGGACGTTTGACAATACTCTGTATTTAGGGTCCCCATGCGCAGACACAGGAAATGCACCCTGAGTGAGGAGAGGGCTGATGGTTTCCACTCTGAGCAGTCCTGAGCTCATGCTGGTCGCTCAACCACAGGTGGTTTTCACCCAGCCACCCAGCACATTCTTTGCGAAGGGGTCACCATTCACCAAAAGGGCAGCAAGGCTTATAACCCCTCCAGACCATGCTCTGTTCTCTCCTTCCAAAGTCTGGAGAATCAGCCTCAAAACCAATGGCGTTGAGCACCCAACCACACTGATGTGTTGGATCCTACCTGCTGAGGGGGAAAAAAACCCAGGAGCCCCTCCCCAGGAAGGGAACTCTGTCTCCAGTCCTCCCAATATCCAAATACCCTTCTGCCATTGCCCTGAGTGTGGACTCTGGCTATGGGCTGGCAGCTTCAGCTCCTTCCAGCAGAAGCAATTCCATGATAGAAGCTTGAAAACTTCTAGCCTGAGCTACAGCGTTCAGCTATCGTGCTGACCCAGGCCCCACACAGTGTAGACCGATTGAGGCGTCTTCCACAGAGCCGCACAAACAGGCAACAGTCTGCTTGTTGTTCCCTGGCCTTGGGAGAGACGCAGGGGCTGGGAAACCGGGTTCTGGAGACGCAGGAGCCAGGCGCAGCCCTCTAGATGGCTTCTGTCTTGCTAGTTTTAAAAATTTAAAACTTGGAGAGGGAGAAATGCTTTCACTGCCAGGCGTTTAGTTTGGTGAGGGAGCTGGGCTGGCAGAGTGACTTGGTCCCTGGCCGGGGAAGTGCAGTGTTGGGTCTCTCTCCATTCCTGGCTCTCAGGATGCTCTAGCGGGCTCTGCCCTGCTGCGGTTAGCAGAGAGCCCTGAGCCCAGTCTCCACCGGTGTCCTCGGTTCTCTAGGGGGAGAGGGAGGACCCGCCACCTGGGATCTCCCCGGGGCTCCTCCCAGGCCCAGCCTCTCTCATCCCCACCTGGCCCTGGGTGACATAGGCAGGGCAGGGCCACGGGGCGCTCAGCGGTGGTCCCGGTTAATCCCACTTGCCCAGGAGCCGTGAGGTGGCTCCCTGACCCCTGTACTCTGGCTGCCTTGGGTTCCCCAATTGACAAAGTATCTGGCCTACCTTCCACACTCACTCTGGGTTTCTGTTGCTGCTGCCGCCGCCGCCACCAAGTCCCAGGAGACACATACGAGGGATGACTTAGGACCCTCTGCCCAAGGGCCGGGTTCCCACCAGCTCTGTGCATCCATCACCTACACAGGCATTTGGGGGTTTGAACAGAGCATTAGTCCACATCTGTACCCTGGCAGAAAAAAATGTCTTTACAAAGTTAATACCCACATTGTGTTTGATTCCTGGCACCTACGACGTAAAATGGGGTGAACGGGCACCCGGTCATCGCACTTCTCTGCAGTGAGGGGTTGGGGGGACGACGCGAAGATGAGACGAATTGTGGCATGAGGTCAGGCAGGCAGGTGCTCCTTGGCCCATCCTTGCCCACAGCCTCCCCTGTCCTCCCACCTGGTTGGTCCAGTGCTGTCACACCCTCCATGGGGCACCGGGAGTCCCCTGTCCATAGAGTCATCTCTCCCCACAACAACCCCCTCCCAGAGGCTGGCTCAGCTCTCCTCCCAATGCCCAGCACAGGGTCTGCCCCTCACAGGTATTCAGAATAGTCTCTGGGTGAGCAGGGGCTGGGGTGGGACAGAGGACATGGGTAGGGGAAGAAGGGGGCATTGTCTTTGGGGGTGGTTAGGGGTTACGTCATGAAAAGATACGATCCATGCATGTCAATCTGGGGACAAAGCTCCCATGAATACTAAACTGTACTTGAGAGTGTTGTCCATACATCATCTAGATCCTAGAATCTGCTGAGAAAAAAGTCCCGATATGGGATATTTCCTTCTAGGGTTTCCTAATATTGACAATAAATTCAAGGCCCAACTGACACGCTCCCTGGCTCCTTAAAGCTGCCGCCCAGGTAGATGACAGGCAGAGAGTGTATTTAATAAGTAGCCACTGGGCATCTTTCTCAACCTTCTTCCTCCTCAGGCCAGGTTCTGCCCCTTCTAACCTCAGCTCACAAGCGCTTTTGGTGGAGGACAGCAGGGAGAAGCAATCTGTGGGGGTCACGTATTCTGTCCGGGCAACTGTGTATGATTATTTGCCTCTTAGCTTCACAACGGATTTGTGCCCTGAGCAGCGGGGTCAGCCAGGATCTTGCAAACATCTAGTCTCCTTTCTCTTCCTGCCAAGGCTGGGGAGCGGAAATGCATGTTATATAAACAGTTCCCTCTGTTCGTGAGCACTCGAGGGCACCAGTGGACATTTCTCAGTCCCCTAGTAGCAAGCATGGCCTAGCATGGCCCACAGAAGCTCCGTGAAAACACAGAAAGCCTACTCAATTAGCCTTTTCAGAACTACCAGTGGCGCTGGTTAGCCATGACCTTTCTAGGGAAAGGTACTCATGAGTGAGTCAACGTGAAGTGCCCAGAGGCTCTGAATGGAAGTGCGTGGCCTTGATCTAATGTCGTTCAGGAGCACGGATTCCATCTGCTTTTCTCCCTGGGCTCTCTCAGCCTGTGTGCGGGGCTGAGCTGGGTAGTTATCCTTGTTGAAGAACGGGGAACTGAGCGATGCTCCTCGCCCTTCTGAAATGATGATGTGGGGCAATGGAGAGTCTTGAATCTGACCTGTTCTGCATCTGTGCCTTGATTATACTCAAGTGTTCAATGGCCTGGGTGAATATTAGTGTGGGAGCCAGGCCCTGAGCAGGTCGAATAGGGTTCAGTTTATGATTTAAGGCAATACTGAGAAAAGAGGGTCTCCCCAATAATTCCTCATCTCAGAGGTGTCCCATGATGCTTTCTTCTTCTTACTTTTCAGTCTTGATTGTCCTAAGTTGATGGAGATTAATCAGATCTGGAGGACGGATGGCCAGACCCAAAATGCAACCAGTGCCCTAAATTCACAAACACGATACTTCCTTTGCCATGGTGGCCAATGAGCAAGTCATGGCAGACCACCTTATAAATTGGGGGTCGCCTGAGTTCCCCAGCCCTCAACCCATCTATCTGGGATGCAGTTGTCTCTTCTATAGAGTGAAGATTTGAAGGTTTTGGTCTCTCCCAGCTCGGGCCCTCCCAGTCAGCACCGAGGCCTTCTCTTAATGGCCTGTTTCTTTTGAAGCATTTTCTTGCCCATGGTTTCCAGGCCTCCGAGTCCTCCAGCACCCCTGAAGCTACTCATCTTTAATCCCCTCCCCTGCTGCCCTGGTGTCTGATCTCACTCTTCAGCTCACCCCGCCTCACTGTCCTGCCAGATGCTTCAATTGCTGAGCTAACTGTGAAAATTTAAGGCCTGGAGCAAACATTTCAGAATCATTCTTCCTCTTCTACACATTAATTACCAAATTAATCACTCTTCAGGGAGAAGGGCTCCTTTTCCTCCGTTGCTTCTCCTGCGGGCTCCAGAGCCAAGTTTCTGGGATGACGCGTCTTCTCTCTGAATATATGGCAATTGATCAAAGTCTGGCTGCTCTTTAACATCCAAAGACCATGTCACTAGTGTCCTTAGATTTTCCTGTCTTGTTCCAACAACTCTCTATTTTTTGGGAAATTAAGCTTTTTTGGTTTCTAGATGCTTATCCATCTCAAGTCCCGCCCAGACTAACTCATTCAGGTCCCTATTCCTATCCTTTATTTTTAATTGTGGTGAAGTGCATATAACATTAAATGTACCATCTTAACCATTTTTAAACGTACAGGGCAACCGCACTAAGTATATTCACACTGTGCACCAACATCACCACCATCCCTCCACAGAACTCTCTTTATCTTCCCAAACTCCCCTAACTCTGTCCCCATTAAATAACAGCTCTCCATTTCCTCTCCCTCACCCCTGGCAACTACCATTCTACTTTCTGTCTCATGAAGTTGACTATTCTAGGGACCTTGTGTACTGGGCATCATAGAGTGTTTGTCCCTTTGTGTCTGGTTTACTTTACTCAGCATGATGAACTCAAACTTCGTCTGTGTTGCAGCAAGTGTCAGAATTTCCTTCCCTTTTAAGGCTGAATCAAATTCCATTGTATGGCTAGACCACGTTTTGCTTATCCATTCATCCATCAATGGACACTTGGGTTGTTGCCTTCTTTTGGCTACAGTCAATAATGCCGCTGTAAACATGGGTGTGCAAATATCTGTTCAAGTTCTTGCTTTCAGTTTTTTGGGGGTAGTGACAGAAGTGGAGTTGCTGGGTCAGATGCTCATTCTAGGTTGAATTTTTTAGGAAGCGCCATACTGTTTTGCATAGTGGCTGCACCATTCCCCATTCTCATCAACAGCGCATAAGAGTTCTATTTTCCTTTTTTTTTTTAAAGATTTTATTTATTTATTTAATTGACACAGAGAGAGAGACAGCGAGAGAGGGAACACAAGCAGGGGGAGTGGGAGAGGGAGAAGCAGGCTTCCGGCCGAGCAGGGAGCCTGATGCGGGGCTCGATCCCAGGACCCTGGGATCATGACCTGAGCTGAAGGCAGTCGCTTAACCAACTGAGCCACCCAGGCGCCCCAAGAGTTCTATTTTCTTCCCATTGTCACCAACACTCACTCTTTCCAAGTGTCCATTTCTTTATAATCAATTCATCGTAAGGCAAAACTGTGGAGGAACAAGGCCATGCACAATGAAGTCTCAGGGAAGAATAAAGGCAACAGATTTCTACTAGAGCCAAGGGTTACTGCAGGAGGGCTGGAGGAGTCAGATTTTCCAAGCAAGAATATTGAAAATGGCCATTTATACTGGCAAAAACCTTTATAAGTAAAATGTACATCCATAAGTCTGATGTTCACATTCATTAATATAATGTATTTATATGGGAGAACGAAGTTCATGCACCCAAATTGGTTCTTTGGACAAAAGAAGGGAGGATTCTTGTAGACATCTTTCCACATGTGGCTATGTTATTGGATAATATTTAAGCAATATAATCTTGCATTTGGAAATCAGTCAAGGGCAGGAATGATCCTCATACAAACAATGAAATAGGAGACAATTAGAGCAGCCAAGTTTAGTTCAGTTGTACATTTCAGGACAAATCACTGAAGAGGCTTTTGCTTTGAAAGAATAGAACAAGATCTGCTAAACTAGGGAGAAATGCTTGATTTCAGAGCTCATCTCAATGGGATTAGTATAAACAGTGTGGCCCCATACACCAGTCTCTTTACCTGGGTCCCTACCAAGCCTCCACTTTGCACAGCCATTCAGAAATGAAATGGTTTTAGGACAATGTTGGCTGAGCAATGGCCTTCAGATAGTTCAAGAGTAGCAACAAAATAGAATCAAGTAGGAGTTGAGGGGCTAAACCCACCGGCTTTGGTGCCCTGCTGCAGGAAAGTGCCATTTTCTATCTGGAATAGTGCTATTTGGGTTCTCAAGTATTTAATTTAAAGGGATATAGAATGCCCAGCCTTGGAATTCTGGAGTCATGGAAGTGGGGACTGTGAGTCTCCGCCTGCTGTTTGGCAAGCCCTCAGCCCAGATGGGGTTCTGTAATGACTTCTACAAGGTGTCTAATCGGATCCTAGAAGAGCACATGACTGCCATATTTAATTATTCCAATTTAATGGGGCATTCAGCTAGGTCCCTCTTGGTTTCCTATCACTGATCCCGGTTGTGGAGAAGAGGGGCAAGGACCCAGACGCCCAGGCCCTATTTCTGTTATGCGCAGTGATAGAGGAGACTGCCAGGGCCTGAAATCTCCATCTGCAGATGTGTATTTATAGCTATTCTCTCAGCCAGCACCCATTCAGTTGAGGCAGATAATTTACTGAAATGCTACGACTCTGAATCCCCCTTGAGCACAGACTTCATAATGATTTCACTGCATGTGAGGAGGCTGGGAGAGCAGCTGATATTCAAACAACAACATCACCCGTGCCTAACCGTCCGATCGATGGGTATTGATGCCCAGGATATTGGTAGTCTAACCCTTAATTTTGTTCTTTAATAACTCGGCTATAGTTCAGCAGCCAAAGGACATTTGCATGTCAAGGAAGCTGATTATTTTTTTATTTGCTCTTCTGAAAAACCAAGCTGTTCTGCACATATTAGGCAGGTCTCTGATATTAGGGATGAAAACCAGAGGCTGGTGTATTTCAGAGTCTGCAAATCGCTTTACCAAAACCTTGATTGTAAGGATTTAAGAGGGCAATGCATTTTCTGATATTAAGATAAATGGGAAGGGCTTAAAGGACTTTTTAAAGGTAACTTACAAGCCCCCAAATCTTCCATGTTAAAAATGCAAGAATGTCACCTTTGGGGGTGATGATTTAAGCCTTTTATAAAATTCATAAGGGGACTTTTCTTTGTGCTTAAGCTTCTGCCTAATTCCTATTGTTGACAAGCCAGGAAGCTTGGTCTTTGGGTTAGTTTGGAGGTCAAAGGTCAGAAACCTAATGCATGCCTTGGATTTAGACAGGTTTCTTGCCATTTTCCATCCTGTGGAGCATAAACAAACACATTTACCTCCCACCTGCCTCTAAGCAGGTGTTGAATGAAACCCAGTCAACTCTATTTACTTTCTTTTCCGCTACGGAGTAGCATGCCTGAACTGCGTACACTAGATCTAGGGGAGTGGTTTAAAATTTTTAAGCATCAAATCCACAAACACTCAAGCGACCTGCAACTTACCCTTACCAGTAATTCCAAGGAGCAAAGTGTCTGTAAAAATCTGTATCACTTCCTTTTGTCCCTCCCCCATGCCCAACTTGGAAATTCTGAAAGACCTACATTGGCTTGACATCAGAGGATCTGAGGTTATTTAATAATCTCCAGAAGCTGGAACTTGAAGTGATGGGCCTTTGCCTCTTACAAAGTTTTGCCCAAATGTATTTCACGGTGACTCCAGTGGTAAGGAGGATGGCCATAAAGATGGTGTCTTGTTGGTAGTGACATGCTTTCCACCTGGTTGGAAACAAGAGTGGGGTTGACTCTTCAAGGGGCTATGTTCACAGTTTCTCCAAAACTAGGGAATTCATCGCTGGTCAGTCTAAATTTTACGTCAGCTTTCGTTCTAATCCACAATTCCAGGTCTCTCGGACTCATATTTTTATATAAGGAGCAAGTTATTTTAATATCCTGGTATTCCAGTATTAACCAGTTATAGTTCTTCGTGAAGAAATCTTTCAAGAACATTATTCTTACTGTTTTTTTGTAGATATCTCTTTGAATCTGTAGACAGGAAGCTCTAGTTTTATGGCTTTGAGTTTGATGAAGACTTTGGTTACTGATACATAGTCAATTTCTGCATTTTAATGGGCCATCAGAACAACAGACTCCTGGCATTTCAAAAGAGAATTGTGAGATCAGCAGAGGCAGGACTGGGATCATGCCCCTCCCAAATTTAACTTGTATTTTTAATGATAAACCTTGATACAGAGAATAGCAGGATGGACGCCTCTAAAATACAAATTAACTCTGTCACATAGTCGACTGGCCTTAATACATAATAGATCACTCCATATGGTTAGAAAAAACCTGCTGGATATTAATTATTCCAAAGTAAAAATAATTTTAGTGGATGTATTCCAATATTTAATTAGTTTGTACTTGGTGAATGTTCCAGAAAGTCAACGTGTTTAGTTGGTAAAGGGTACATCTTGTAACCAACAGTGTTCACTAGGATGCCAAGTTGCACAAAACCACTTGTACTATAGGAGCATGAGGAGACTTTTCTATGGCTTGGCTGTTGACTGGCAGCACCGCTTTGAAAAAAGTTTAACAGGCCAACATCACTTTGGCCATTCTTTGGCATGGCCCTTTAGGGGCAGACTTGAGAGATGATTCAATCTTATGCTAGTGTAGCCTGAGAAGTACTTCTTCAAAAAATACCTTCTGGTTTTGTCTGCAGGTTCACTTTAGGAAGGTGGGATCGCTCTCCATTCAGCTAGGTTTTGGTCAGATTTCTGTCTTTTCTCTAAACAATGTCAACATTTCTGTCTGCTTCTTGCCCTCCATAGCACACACATCCACTGCTGGTCAGCGATGCTCTCAGGCCCTTGCCCAGGACCACCTGCTGTCAAGCTTTTATTGAAAGTTGGGACAGATTTATGGAAAACTTTCTGATGAACATGGAGTCCATTCTTTCTTCTGAAGTTTAGGGCTTATCTCTGAATCAAAACTTTCCCTCCTGTCTCCAACCCATCAGCAGTTCTTGGGCTCTATCTTCCAAGGGTGACTCACCTACTTTTCTCCACCTTTCCCGTTCCATTGTAGCTGTGCTGCGCCCACCTCTCCCTGGGACCTGTCTCTCTTTTCTTTTTTTTTTAATTTTTATTTTATTATTTTGGGGAGAGAGAAAGAGGGAGAGAGCAAGTGAGTGCAGGGGGATGCGCAGAGGGAGAGAATCTCCAGGAGATTGTCCACAGAACGGGGAGCCGGACGTGGGGCTCAATCTCATGACCCCGAGATCTTGACCTGAGCTGAAACCAAGAGTCGGACACTCAACACACTGAACCCAGGTACCCCTGGTCTCTCTTTTCTACTCTTTCTCTTATCCCAGGGGTTGGTCAGCTATGCTGGTGGGTGGCCCGAAAGCAAAGGGTGGAGTGATCTTCCAGCTTTCAGGGGTAACCAGAATTTAAAAATATACAACAGAGATAGAATGTGACACCCAAGCTCTAAAATATACTACGTGTCTCCACACAGAAGTTTGCAGATGCCTGTCCTAGGTGATCCTTTCTCCTTCAGAGGTCCAAATAGTCATTCACGCATTCATTCATTCATTCATTCATTTTCCTAATAGTGTTTAGAAACACAGATCTTATTTTGCTCTTTCCTGCTTCAACAGCCTCCTTTTGACTAGAACAAAATCCAGACTCTACCACAGCTTATAATTCTTTAATGATCTGGCTTTACCTATCTTTCCAACGCGTTCCTATCACTTTCCCCATTACTACCTATGTTCCATGCATCCTGACTTTCTACGGCCTCAGGGCCCTTGAACTCTGTGCCCCCTCTTTCTAGAATATTCTTCCCCCAGCTTCTCATGGCTGGCTTTCTTTCCAACTTCAAAGTCTCCCACCCACAGGGGCCTCCTACGAGCCACTATGTCTCAATTCCTGATTTGTATAGAGGGAGTGCGTATAATAATTACCTCACAGGCTGCTAGGCATATATTAAAGGGCCAGGATGGTGCCTGGCACATAGGACCATCCAAACAATGTCAGTTGTTATAATGATTATTTAAGGAAGCCATCCCAGGCACTCTTTATTTCTGCCTCTCACATTTTGAAATAATCTTATGTCTGTCCCCCCACATAGACTGCATGTCCCAGGCAGACAGGCCCCGCCGGGTCTTGACCCCTGTTGGTTGGCTCTTGGGCATCTGGCACACAGTGACAGGAAAGAAAGGGGGCGAGGAAGATCTCTCCCTGGTCCATAACGTCCTGACTCCCTGAAGAACTGCATTCACTGGAGGCATTTTGGAAGCGCACCTGTATCGTTCACAGGGTGGCCTACTTCTACATCAGGTATAAGAATGTTAAGAATATTTTCAGTACACCTCTCAGATGCAGCCCATGAAAGACATCCCTTTTAGGGTAAGTTCTAGAAATCACTTTCCTTCCTCCAAATTCTTCGTATAATTTCTGTTCTCAGAAGGTTGAGAACTTTGTACCTTACTGGGGTTCCCTTCCCACTTGGGCCCACATTCTGTGTCTTCTTCATCCTACATTTGATTCAAATTTATAGTTTACCTCTTCCCGATTATTTTTCAAATTCCTACTCTTTTGCCTTCTGTATCTTCTTGGAAGCAACACCAAATTCCTGGCTGGGGTAAATCACTTAACTTGAGCCTGTTTCCTGAGCTGGAACAATGGGAATCCTGCTGATGAAATGTGCAGAGGGGAGTGTGTGGAACACAGCAGCTATTAATACGAGTTACTCTTTCCTTTGAATGAGTCTGCGATTCAATAAGAAGGCCGCAAAGCAGGATTCAGTACTGATTAAGATACTTAATGACCCCGAACAAATTCCCATAGACTCAAATTATTGACACAGAGATGCTAAAAATATACATTCACCTGACAACACCGTGACTGACGTGGCCTCTTTTGAACATTTATTAAAAAAGCAAAATGTATGTTCATCTCAAATAGAACAGTTAAAAATGGTAAAGCAATACAAAGGACTTGTTACTAGCAGCATCCAGTTGTTAGAATTTCCAGCCCTGCTTCTCAGTCTGTTCCGGGCAAGCTCGGCCTTCCAGAGCTTGCTGCTACCTACACCTCCCTCGTTGTAGTGCAGGTCAAACCAAAGTTTATAAAATTAACAATTTAAGGTTAAATAAGCTTAAATAAGGGCGTTAAATACAAGACACTTCATCAAAGCTTCTGTACAAAGATAAACAAATTTGGCATTGTATACATGGGATTCTGCTGGCTCCCCGCCGACGGGAGGTTCTAGAAGGTTCTAGGACGTAAGCAGGCGTGCGCTACTCTCAGCAGAGCGTTAACTATACACAGTGAACTAAGAGTTGAAGGGACTGCTTACTGAGCCATATACAAGGCATATGTATCTTTTATTTTTTCAATCAGAACACTGTTAATATTCAGGCACCGTTTGCTCCTGCAAATAAATAAGTCTCTAAATGAACTGCATTCAAACTAGTGTTCAAGACATCAGTGCTTTTTTTGTTTTTTAATTTTCCCACACGGGCTTCTCCCAACTAGTTAACTATGCCTCTTTCTTATTGCTATGATAATGTGGTTGTGAGAAATAAAACTACTATACATCCAAAAAAATAGAGCACCTTTAACATTAAAGTATATGTCTGATTATTTGTTTCTGGGTTTATGTTACAATACTAAAGCCCAAACTCTGGTCACTTGCTTTTCCCATCTCTACCAGGTCACCTGATCCATAGGACGTGAAGCCCCACCCTCTCCCCTCTTGAGGAATGCCCGCGCCTGAGCACCGGGGCAGCGGAGTCCGACACAAAGAGGCCCCAACCGACGCCGGGAGTTACATTCATGTGCGCACGGCCTCGCTGTCCTCTCTGCTGTCACCAGATGGCTTCCAAGGAAAGATTCGCCTCCCTACCCTGCGGGGGTGAATGGTGCTAGACGGGGTGGGACGGCAAAAACATCTACGATTGGCTGCAAGCACACTGAGAAACCACGCGTTGGCGAGTTCCCGGGGGGTGGGAGGGGGGTGCGGGGCGTCTCCCCGAGGCTCCCCCCGGCGGGCCAGGGCCGGGTTAAGACTTTTTGTCGATGGTGTTGAAGAACCACTCGGTGAACTTCCGCAGCTGCGCAGTGGCCGTCTGCGACTCCTCCTGCAGCCGCATGTTGTCTTGGCGCAGGTGCTGCACTTCGGCCTGGAGGACCGCCTTGTCCTGCTTCTCCTGGGAAGAGTGCACACACACGGCGTCACACGTGGGCCGCACATCCCCTCTCCCAGCGTGCCTCCGAGCGTCCCACGTGCCCGAGGCCACTCAGCGGCCCGCCTCTCCAAGACCCCTTCGCCCCTTTTGTTGTGACCCGTGCAACTGGGACTCTGCCCTGAAAACCCTGGAAACGGTCAACCTCTTCCCTGAAAATCCCTTCATCCTCACGCCTCTAGAAGAATCCCGGCTCTCTCCTGAGCACACTGCTTCCCCGGCTGCTCACTGAGGGGAGAGACGGTGCCCGCCTGTAGCGGAAAGACTCAAGGCTTGGTGGTCTGGCAAACAGCTTATCTCTCCGTGCCCAGGGAGTTTCTTCCCTAAAACTTCAGCTCCTCTGAGAAGTGTGACATCAGGTTAGGGACCTGCCACCCCTGCTCACCGCAATTATCTACGCTGTCTCCAGCCCCTCCCATCACTCATGGAGGACTCTAGAATGTGGTTTGCTTTTCTTCTCTCCCCTACCACTTGTCATGTTTGCTGATGATTCCAAATCCAATCCAGTCTCTCCACCACTTCCTCTCTGTGATCTGGAAACCCACCCCTCCTCAACCCCTGCTCCCACAGCCACATCTTGTACCTTGCCATTACCCATAAAAAGCACAGTGTGCTCCTGTGTTAGCCTCCCATTTCCGGACCGCCACCTCTTGTCCTTTTAGAACCGTCTCTCCAGTATCCACCCCTCCAATAATTATCTAATGCACGAGGCTTACCTTATTTTCACTGTCCCCTGCTGTGACAGCATGTCTTCTCACCCAGCTCATACTCTAGGTCCCTCAGTCTAATCCCATCCTATTGATACGCCAGGGGCTTTGTCTCTTTCTCTCTCTCGTTGTCTTGATTTCCTGTCTCAATTCTTATATTCAACTCTCCAACTGTCCTACACCTACAGCCGGGGGAGGGGTGATGTCCCAGTTTGCTTGGGACATTTCCGGTTCTAGCTCTGGAGATTCTGTATCTAGGAACCTCCCACCCCAGGCAAACAGGTGGCCATCCAAGCTGGAGAGAAACACCATCTCTGCCAACAGATGATTGCTTTAACCGAGGCTGCAAATTCAAATGTACCTTCAGCCTTGCTTGGCAAATCCTATCAAATTTCACCCAGTGCATTTACTCACTACTCTGCACCTTACTTACCCTCTGACCTCAAACCCTTCCTACTCCTTCCCACCACCACTCACTCTCAGCTCACGACTGGAAAAAAGAAACCATCAGAGGGGAACTCTGCCAACCTATCTCTGACTACGTGCGTGTGAATGTATGTATGCATGCATGTGTGTGCAAACACATACATGTGCGTGCACACGCACACACACACCCTGTTCTACTCTGCTCTCTCTATAAACTGTCCCCACTCTGAATCAAGGCCAGTCCCTGCCTTGTGCACTAGGTCAGGGCATAACTCTCTGACTCTTCCCCCCATTATCTCCTTCCCAACTGGATCATTCCACCACCATTGACACCAGCTGTAATTTTCTCCCTTCTTCAACGAACTAAGCAGTAACAAAACCCTTCCTGTGACATCTCCCCGCTGCCCTCCTGCTAGCACACTCCATTCCATTCCCAGGAACAGCACGATGGTTACCCAGCACAGTGCTGATGATACAACATGGGCTCAGCAAACGTTTGGGGAATGAATTAGTTAACTTCTTTGGGGACCGACCATGCACACCTGGACGTGTAGGGTGTAGAGCAGAAGTTGTGAGGGTCATGTAGCTGACTCGGTGGGAATACAATAGCTTGGGGAGAACAGGCTTTCTGGCAGCAACTAACTCCTCTCAGGTCAGCTCATAAATAGTTGGTACAACTGATCACTCACCGAACCAAAAAACGCTAGCTGCCTGTATGTTTCTACCTCGTCCTGAAGACTGCCCATCCAGAGGGCTCACCCTCATTTAGTCCTATTTCCTGCAATCCTTGGGTCCCCTTAGAGTGAAAAATATGAGCTGGAGGCCAGAAAGGAGAATTAGACCTTAGGGGTCTCTGTTTCTATCTATTGTTGGCTTTGACTAGGGCGGTTATCTTTCCTGAGTGTCTTCATTTTTATTTCTACTGGTTAGAAGGGGGTGATTGTGCAAGACAGACTTCTGATGACGGATTGTAACGGATCCCCTTACCTTCCGAAGGTCAGTCTGCAGCTGTCGAAGAATCAACTCCAGCTGATTGACTTTCCCGGTCAGTGTAGATGGAGACCGCTCCCTAAAGAAGGGTGGAATCAGAAAGACTCAAGGCCAATGAGGTAAAGACACAACACTCAGTACTTTTGTTGGTAAAGTTTTTACTCAAAGAATTATTTCATGTGCTTAGAGCCCAGCAAGGAAATAAATAATATTATGCCAGATTTGGAAAGGGAACATACGGTATTTTGGTAGAAAACCCCTTCTGGGTCTCTGTTGATTTAAAAAGGGATTCAGAATCTCTACAGGCTTATATGTTGGTAACAAATAAACAAACAAACACAACCCAGAAGATAGATTATCTAAATCAGTTTAGCCAACTGAGACTAGGTAGACCACTGAGGTCCTGGGAACCAAATATAGGTTCGATTTCCCCAATTTGCCTTTCTCTCTCAAGAAAATATCATGAAGCTCATTACCAAGATGAATGGGCCAGTTAACGGTCACACAAGTTCATATAAAAGTTGCAATTAGGTAAAGCATATAGACTCTGTGGGTGATAAACATGTCAAGAATATAGGGGAAGGAGACGGTCCCTTCGCCTGAGGCCGGGGTCAAGGACCAGGCTCTGGGGGGAGCTGTGCCCCTGGCAGGTGCGCACGTGCAGCCTGGCAGTGGGACACTGATCAGCAAGGTCTCTGTCCATCCGGGGCTGTGGCAGCAATTACTGGCAGACGTGGAGCCCGGCTGCCACCCTCCCTCTCTCTGTCACAGAGCCTCGTCACCATGGGCACGGGGTGACATGTCTTAGCAGGCAGGGACCGCCCATAGCAGAGCACTTCTGCTACCAAGAGCCGCCCACCCCAGCAGGGCAGGGAGCAAGGTTGGCCCCACTCAGTCCCATATCTGGATCCTGAAGGACCCAAGTGGGGGGCGCAGGCTGGAAGTGATCTCCTGGTGGCCTGGGGCTCTGAACCTGTTACTCAGGGGCCTGGGGAGAGCAGGGGAGGGGGGCTCCCCAGGGGCTCACATACCCAGTTGCATCCATGAAATCTTTGCCGCTGCCTGGGTCTACACATAAAGGCGGCTCCGGTGCGCCTTCCAGGTCCTGCCCGTGTTGCATATCGGTCAGAGTACAGAAGGACGCCACTCTCTGGTCTGAGGAGGGGAGACACACACACACGCCAAGGAAGTTTAGTACTAGCCGCCGGGCCATGTTTGTGGAAGCGAATTTAGTCACTAACCCCAAACACCCTGCCCCGCACCCCCCCATCAAAGACTGCCCTGTTTTAAACAAAACAAAGAAAAACAAATTCAGGCAAGCTGCTGACAATCAGAAAGCGTCAGGATTGGCTGTCCTCAGGGGCTGTATGGCATGCGCACATCACAGCCATGGGGACGATTAGCAGATCCTCGATTTGCTAGAGCCAATTTGCTTTCTTCCTTCCACATCCCAAGAAATGCTAAAGCTGCCGGCTGGGCACGAAATAACGAAATAACGGCGCCGCAGGATGATGTGGCTGATTAACAGAACAGAGGAGACGGACCCCTCTGCAAGGGGGCCCCAACCCCGGGGTGGGGGGAGCATCCTGGAGACACAGCAGCCAGGACCCACGTCCCCTGTGCGTGCCAACCCTCCGAGCTCAGAGAACCATGCAGACGTGCAGACACGGGACATAAAAAGAAAAGGTTACAGAACATCCAGAGCCCGTGGTCAGCCCCGGACAATCACCGAGATAGGACGCGTGGTGACAGAGCAGCCCAAGTTCTTCATCTGAGTCAAGACCTGAAATAAGATTTAGAATTTCCTATGAACAGTGGTATCTCCATGCACCTGGAAGCCTCTGGGGCCCACACAAGACTCAGATAATGGGGTCCCGGAGAGCCTGTGCGCGTGTCATGCTGGATGAGGCGTGGCCCACGACAGCCAATAACATGCGATGCAGAGCAATGTGGCTCAACGTTGCACATGTAACTGTCCTGGCTGGATGCACGTGCGTGTGTGCAATGAAGAGATGCGGCGTGCCTCACACAGGCGAGTCCAGCCGTAAGAACACGAGACCATTTGGGGTTTGCTTAAACGACCCACTCCGTGAACGTGAAAAGTGGGGTGGTGAGCGAGCTTAGCTTCGTAATCTTACTAGAAACAGCTGTGCTAACAATGGTCAGCTCGACTACCCAGCCTTAGCTCAGCATCGGGCCATTTCTATTCTTGGCACCAGTAACTTCACATTCAACGTCTCCCGAGCTAGGGCAGGAAAGGGAGTGTGATAGTCTTTGAAACAGGCACCAGCCTGGCCCAGCTCTGCAGGCTGAACACTCACCCAAGAGCATCGGTCCAGAAGTGCTGAATGACATGCAGAAAAACAGTCCCGCGTTTGAACAAGGTGGAGGTGAGAACCGGGGATATATCTGATTATCCACTTCCCCCATCCCCTGGTCTCTTTCCTTGGTGCCTGAGCACACGTATGCATCTACAGTTGGAATCCAAGGGATGCAGCAGGTGTACGAGTGCTGTGGTGTCTTTTTCATATGATTTGTATTAATGGCTGAGAAATTGCACTCAAGTCCGCGTCGGGGGTGCTCTGTTCTTAATTTATCCCACTCTGTCTCCCTCTGGCTGCTGGACGAGTCTCCTAATGAGGCTACCTGCTTGTCTGGTTTATGGAGGGTCTTGCACTTCCTGTTAATTAGAAGGAATGGGGGAGGCTGCCAGGGCGCATGAAGGAAAGCGAGCTGGAACGCCGTGGGCACTGTGCTGGGAGCTCCCACCAGGGACCCCGAACCCTCTAGGAAGTGGTGCTGAGCGCCCTGCATGACCGCAGGGAGTTCTCCAGCCTTGCAGCTCGCTTTCCTAGATCAGATTTCCCAACATCTGTGACAGGTACACAGATGTCCTTCAACCAATAGGTCTATAAAACTTTAAGCATGTCCTCCACACTTCAAACCTACAAGATGATGGGACATTCTGTAACCATGCATTCCTGAGAGACAACCACGTTCCCAGTTTGGTACTGACTCGTAGGATTTGTGCATGTGAGGAGACAATTTGTAATTTAATTAAGATTAATGGCACAATTTGGGTACTGCCTGCTTCTACACAGGACAGGATGTAAATGGCAGAGGTGGGGGCAGGAATCATAGGGCACACTGGCCCGGGGCTGAGCAGCTCCAGGGGTAGGGTTGGGAGGATCTGGGGCCGCCATGACATCCAAGAGAACCCTCTGTTCTGTGATGATCCTGAATAATGCCTCACACTTAAAAAAAAACAAAACAACACAGCGAATTTATTTTTTTCTACAGTAAATTTACTGACAAAAAAGGAAGGTCAAAACAGATAAAGAATTTAGTTTTCTCACTCTTTAAAAGAGTTCTATTGACTCATCCAGATTTTATGCAATCCAGTGATAATTTGGTGAGTTTCCATCTTTCTTAATATATTTGAGTCTGATGGTCCAGCCGAAATCTCTGGATGAAAATGTCTTCGCTTGCTCCATCTATTTTTACCTTAATTGATAAAATATCCACATATTTGACAGAAACAGAACTTGCTGCTGGCAGTCATTCAAGCATTCCTTGGGGAGAAACAAGGTCCTACCGGTCAGGAGGCAAGAAGCCAGAAGGGGAGTTTTGCCAACAGTGTAATTTCACAAAGAGGATTTCATTCTGGATCTGAAAAGCTGGGAGGTTGAAATCCAAACAGAACGCTGCTTGATTAAGTCCAGACACTTAACTGCTCTGTAAAGTAGCTAACCTTAGTGACAGTTTCCAGTGGAAGCTTTATTTTTCCACAGTTTATTTCTGTGATGATAAATATTCAGTGACCTAGTAGTTACTGACATTGAACCAAGTGGCACAGACAAATCCGTTAAGAAGACAGGCAGGGGAGTATGAACTTCATGTAAACGGTGACTGTAGCAGATACAATCACCCACAATCTACACAGATAGCCTGTTAGTCCTTTTGCTTCCCATTCTTCTCCGTGCAAGAACATCTGGCTGGGGAGGGGGCGCACATGGGGCATGGGGTACACATGGAACACTCCACCCCTTTAAATCATCTTAGAAAACCTTATTTCAATGCAGGTTCTTGTTAGTGCATTTGGCACTATGCAAGAGGATGAAGAGTCAACAAGATATTCCACATCAATCCACATCAAAACAGCTGCCTGGGAGTAACTCCCGTGGCCCAGATGGGCAGCCCGGAGCACTTCGAGATCGGGAAGGCCAAGCCCGCACCAGGGAGGAGGAGGGCTCTGATGGGTTAGTCATGTCTGCTGAGGGCATGAAACTAGAAGGGTATACGCACCGGATAGGGGCCACAAATGCCATGCAAGTGTGAGGCTCCATCTAACCGAACCCACGTCCACAAACAAAGCTCTTCTGTGTCTCTGCCACATCACTACAAATGACAGAGAAGCTGGGGCTTTGTAGCTCCATGTACCAAATTAAAGGTACTGATACCGAGCACTGGGCTTATCAGATTGTGGAAAGCTGACTTAACTGGCAACAGGGAAAGAAAAATAAAAAGGTTACACTGCACTTTGGACATAAATGCTTTGGCTTAAGCCTTTTGCAGCCTGTTCATAAATGCTGCAAGATAATGGTCTAGAGTCTGCCTCGCAGTAATGAGCAAAGAAAAGGGCTGGGATTATGCTTCATTTAAGAACAGCTACTATTGCTGGCCCGAGACAATTTCCTTACTTTTGAGATCATTTAAGTCGATTTACTATATTAAATTAACTTTGCATTTTTCATCATAATAGCATTTTTGTTTTCCATTTTTTTAACTAATTATGTCACTTTGTTTATGCTTGTACATGTGCGCGTGCATGCACACACACACACACACACTCTGTCCGTGGTCAAGTACCAGTAACTTCAGCGACTTTATCAAGGTTGAGCTGCCGCTTCACAATTGAAAACAGTGCTCACTGTAAAAAATTAGGCTTATTACTCTCTGTTTAAAGACCAAGGGCATATGGAGCCTAATAGATTAAAAACATTAACTTGTGTTTTTTTCGGACAACATGTTTGACTGTTACACTCCCACAGTGGGGCCTGATGAACGAGCTGTTGACTCTGCACATGTCCTGCACACAGAAGCTCAGGGCACGCACACCTCCTCGTGCTCGTGGGAAGATGGTGGTTCTCACCACCAACGGCAAAGGGTTGAGATCCAGAGGGGAGGAGAAGCCTGGCCTGTTGTTGGCTGCGGGACGCAGCAATCCAGTCTCCCATCATTCGTTTGTAATTTCACCTTTTAAAGCCCGTTTGCATTTAAAACATCATCCGTTCAATGGATGTGCACCACCCACTGCCTACTGGTGGTATTCTGATAAATGAGAACTGCTTTAAATTCTAGCACTTTCCAAGAGACTCCTTTCCCCGGCTTCACCACTGGCCCCACAGCCAGCTTTTCTCGTTGGGTTTGTTCCCTTGCCCACACTTGCGGGGGATGGGCTCTACTATATATATATTACTTGGCACACCCACACCTTACATTATTCCACCTAATAAAGGGAATGATGCTTGCAAGGCCAATAAGCGGATGATCTTACTGTGTCGCACAGATCACTGAGGAGTTCTCAGGCACAAAGGGTCACGTCACATCTCGCCCTTGACAAACAAAAGGGCTGCACACACTAAAACACACTTGAACTGTGACTCCGCCCATTTTTTGAACTTAACTATCGCAGAAGAGCGGAGTCCAGGGCATGAGCTCAGCTCGCTGTCCTTAACCTACCTTCTCCCTCACAGGCCTATGAAGGAGATGCCAATGTTCTGACATTTGGTCTGATGGGCAGAGTTTGGTTATCTGCCTATTTCCAGTAAGCAAGTTCTCAGGAATTGGATTTCTGATCAAAGGGGGGTCCACCGTTTGGCTCTAACTCATATTGTCGTACTGCACAAAAAGATGGATCATTTTATCTTTGTGGATAAAATACCAGCTGTGAGTATTCTTCAGGGTTTCCCAGAGTGTGGGGCCATTTTTCATCTTCCAAAGGTGTGAGCCGGTAGCTCATTATCATTTTGAATTTACATGTGTGATTGAACATTTTTCAAATACTTATATTTTGTCATTCTACTTTTGTGGACTGTGCGTCCATAAGCCTTGACCGTTTGTTTATCAGGGATTTCGTGTTTTTTGCTGGTTAAGCCCCTCCACGCACTTGGGATAGTCTGGTTTTACCCATCATATTTACTACAAATCCTCCCCCATATTCCCATTTACCTAAATGTTCCCTTCCAAGTTCATAAAAATCTAAGTGTTTAAATACTTTTATCTGGCCACATTATATTTTGTATGCTCTCTCATTATCTGATAATTAAAGCATTACCTTGCTTCTAAAATGGTAATCCTACTTCACTGTTTCTAGAATTGACTTTCCTAAATCCTAAATCCAAGTGGAATATATAAATTCCTTTCCCATTTAACTCTAAATTTTATTCCGGTTTTTGGTCTGGGCTCTCCCTCTTTCTCCAAAAGGACTAATTTCTATTTTTTTGAATCACTACTATGCTGTTTAATTATTATTGATTTACAGGAGACTTTTTTTGTGGAATATTTTTCATCTATTTCCAACTGGATGCAGTTAAGCTCTTTAACATATCCTTTAGATATCTGAATTGAAATTGTACGACATCTACAAATTAACTCAGGAAATTAATTGATTCAGCATCTTTACTATAAGCTTCCTACCCATTCTTATCTTTACGTATATTAGGACTTTTCAGTTACTGAAATGTCCTTTGCCTTCTCGAATTATAACTCTAATGACGGCTTAATTTCCAAAGAATGTATAATCTGATCTTGCAGATACAGCTAAATGCCCTTTGTTACTGTTCTGGTGGAAGATTGTCCGCAAACATGGTTATGTGCACATGGCAGCCCTCACACCAAGACGCGGAGCCTGCCTCCCACCTCTGGGATGTGGGCTGGCCTTCAGCATGTGGGGGATATCATGTTCTGAGTCTTCCAAGACCAGGAGGCCCTGAGAAATCATGTAGCTTCTGCTTTTGTTCTCCTGATCGGATTCCCTGAGCCACACGTGAAGAAGTACAATTGCCCTACTGGAGACAGGGTCCAGCCAGAGCCCAGCTGGACATATGATTGAAGTCACCTTAATGTTCCAGTTCCAGCTGAGCTCCAGCTGAATACAGCCACCTGAGTGACTCCAACTGAAGCCACAGGGAGCAGAAGAACCACCCAGCTGAACATAACCAACCCCCAGAATCATGAGACATAAATTATCACGGGACACTCTTGTTCCCAGTCATAAATTCTGGGGTGGTTTTTATACAGAAATAGATAACTGAAAAAATTAACAACGCTTTTAAACAAGGCTTATAAAATATATTTTAAAATATCTTAATTAGTTACTTTGTTTTATAATTTTGGATAATTTCTTAAAATTTTATTTTTATTTTTTTAGTTCCAGTATAATGAACATAACAGTGTTATATTAGTTTCAGGTGTGTAATATAATAGTTCAACAACTCTATACATTTTTCAGTGCTCATCAAGTCCTCCTAATCTGAATAATTTCTTTTTTACCTTTCATATTTTGTAGATACAGAAGCATATGTATAAAATTTAAAATTTATTCCTTTTTTCTTTGCGTTGGTGATAAATGTGTCAAGTACTTTACTACAGAATGAAAGGACACAGTCTCAAAGGATGACCCTGTTTAGTTTCTGGACTGAAGGCACCTGCTTATAGACCATTTTCCATTAAGTATTACGTAACTACTTGGAATAAAGTAGATCTTCTTCATTAGGTTTTAAAGGTATCTCTCAAATCTTAATTTTTATTAGAAATAGGTCCTCATTCTATTAGATACACCCTTTTTGGGAAATTGGTATGATAACTTTTAATTATTTCATCTACTATAACTTTCTATAATTAGAAGTTTTTCTTTATTAAACTGGCTAAACTCTCACCAATAACAATGGATAATCTTTTCAATCTCCTCCTGAATTTCATCTAAGCTTAACGTTGTGATTAATGACTGAGACTGTCTCAGGATTTTTCTTTTCTTGTGTGTTATCAGGAAAGAATCCTCTCGTGCAATTATTGGCTGCTTCTGAATTTCAAGAAAAATTTATACAGGGACATCATTATTCTTTGAAGCTTTGAAAACAATGAACTCTAAGCGTATTAGTTTCAGGTGACATTTGGGATTTGGGGATATTTTTAGATAACTTTTCAATACCCTCCATATTTGGGCCATTGACAGTTTCGTATGCTCTGTCCCATTTTCTTGAAAGTAATATCCAAAATTCTTATTCATCATATTTCTTCCTATATAGCTGCCTGACATACCTTAATAATTTTTTTATTTCTCTTATGTATTGGCGAATGCTAACCTCTTTTCTCATTTCTAATCTTGTTCATTTGTATTTTCCATTTTTTGATCAAATTTATGTTGCTTTAACAATGTTCTAAGAAATATTAATCATTGATTTTATTTATAAATTGCATTGAAAATTCATCTGTCAGTTCACAAAAAATCTATTTGATTTCCTTCTTTTTTGTTTGCTTTCACAGCTTTTATAGAATCTTTTTAAAGTATAGTTAAGTTGGTTAATTTTCATGGTTTTTTTTTTTCCCCATTTAAATAAATGTTTCTGAAAACAGTACATTTTTGTTTAAGGACTATTCCCTGGCTGCAGTCCAAAGATTTTAATAGGTAGCATCTTTTTATCACCACTTATTAAAAAAGAAAAAATGCCCTGTATTCCCGAATGCTTCCTAGAATAATGATTATGAATTACATTAAGAGTTCCAAATGCGAGAATTTTTTGTGTTTTTCTTCTATTTTTCTTAATTCTATTTTCATTGCCTTGTGGTCAGAAATGTATGGAAATGCTCCTGTCTTTGGAGAAGCCTCACTCACAGTAATAGACTATCCATTATGTTCTGTGTACCAACAGAATTTGGATGTATTTAAACAACCCTGATTGGGGCAGATTAGTGTGGTGCCCCTGCTCTGTTCTGGTTTTTATCTTTTTCTTTTTTTTTGAAGATTTTATTTATTTATTTGAGAGAGCAAGAGATTGAGCAAAAGAGTACAAGTAGGGGGAGCTGCAGAGGGAGAGGGAGAAGCAGGTTTCCCGCGGAGCAGGGAGCCCGATGCGGGGCTCGATCCCAGGACCCTGGGATCATGACCTGAGTCGAAGGCAGACGCTTAACCGACTGAGCAACCCAGGTGACCCGACCCTGCTCTATTCTTGAATGGTATGGTAAAAAAAAATCTAAATTCTTACACTCACGTATGCAGTGTCAATTTTAGCTCTTAAAAAAAGGTAAATACATCATATGCCAAGGTGTGGAACACAAACAGATCAATAGGGAAGAGGCATACCTGCTTGGATGAATCACACTGGTGGATTCTACGAGGGTCATGGTATTAATAGGCAGACACATTCCATTTTTTGAAGCGCATTTTCAGATGTGTTGACTACTTACGTCAATGTATGGGCACAGCATTATTCCCAGAGCGCTCTGAGCTCAGTAAAGCATTCTGAACTGCCTTTATTAGCTTGTAACAATTAAGCAGACACATAGGGGATTTTCTGGACTATCTTTATCACGTTTAGTCTAGCTCAGAAATGGTTCTGGGGAACTGGTACAAAAAGATCAAGTCACAGGCAGGGCAACTGGGTTATCTCAGTGAAGACATTTCTTTGTAAAGTGCTGAGGTGACTGATGATGCCCACTCGCCACCACGCCAGCGCGTGTCAGGGTGGACCTGACACCGACACAAGGGAATCTGATTAGCAAAAGTCTGGAGTTGCAAATTCCCAACTGTGTTTTCCTAAGTGGGCTGTTGTCTCAAAGTGGTATGCTACCCTACGGAGTAGCACTGAACATTACTGCAATTTTGAAATACAATTTGTAAATGTTTGGAAACTTCAGAAAGGTCAGATAACCAAAGTCCTCTCTCCTGGCAAAGAGAATCCCATGCTCTCTCTCTTTGGCTCAGGTGCAATGCATCCGATGCACCAACTATCTGGTGTTTCCATGCCATGATTTTTCTCCTTTGCCCGTGGGTGCCAACTCCCACCCAGACTCTAACTCCAGCTCAGAACTACTCTCAGATGAATAGGACCGCAGAAGTGGAAGTTTAAGACTGTCAGAAGCCTTCCATGTTCTTTGGTAAAGGTCTTCATTTTATAGACAAGAAGACTGAATGAAGCCTAATGCAAACAGTAAGGACCTCAGAGGATTATTGTTGAACATTCACTGTTGGCCCAAAGTGTGGCCATTATGGTAGTTAAGGGACTTGTCCAAAGGCTCACAGCCTGGCTATTGAGCTGTGACTGTGACCAGAGTCCCCGCGTTGAGACCTTAGTCACTGTTGGGTGTGCCATTTTGCTTTCTCCACTTCCTGCTCTTAGCCCGTCTTCTGAAAAGATCCATTTCAAAGCAGTGATTTTATTCTGAAGAGGTAGAAGGGAACCAAGCAAAGACAGAAATGGGGGGGGGGTATGGATCCAGAGATAAGCCGATAAATATTGTTTTAAAAAAATGAGCATAAAATGCAAATGGACCTCCAGAGGTCAAAAACTATGCCCTGAGTTGGTACAGCTCAGGTCCCTGTGCATTTGATACCTACATACTCTTCGGGACTAGCTCTTCTCATTGAGTTATCTTGGCATGTGCTTGTTAAATAAAGACAAGATAAATAAAACAAGCAGCCTACTCTTGAGATACTCATCACCTAATAAGAAGACACAGACAAGTGAATAAAGCAGAATTCAGCCTGGTAAGTACCATGCAAATATTTATGCAGTGGAGAAAACCGCAGAGGACAGAATAGATGTTCTTATATTCTCCTGGGGGCAGTAAGACAACACAGTGTGTATAAAACATGCCAGAGAAAATGCTGTTACCTGCTGCCTGGGTTGCTCTGGACAGAGGTGAAGACAGCGCTCCTGTCCTTTGGGGCTAAGGTGCATCTAGGTCAGTTTGGAAGCCCAGGAAGTAACTGGGCCATGGGCCTGGGGTTCTAGAACCAACTTCGGGTAATGTCAAGGGAATGAAGGCGACATCACAGAGCAGATGGGGCATTCTGAGGCTTCCACATGGAATAAGTACTTTGCAAGGAGGTGAACCAAGGACCCTCACTCCTATTAAGGGAGCACTTAGAGCCTGTTCGTTTTGCAGAAATTTCCTAACAGAGATTCCCTTTACTTACCTACTGGAGCTAAACATCCCAGGTGTCTGAATTAGCCTGCAAGTAGCCTTCAGCTTCCCCCCTGCCCCACCCCCAAAGCTTAGGACCGGAGGCACTGATCCCAATTACTTAGAGCAGGAGAGAAGAGATGGGCTGCTCAGGCGGCCGCAGCCCCTCCTGTGGGGACGGCTGCGAACATGGAACTCCATGGCCCAGGCGCACGGGGATTCTCGAACAGGGAGGGCCCTACTCAAATGGGCCTGTCTCCCTTGTCAGTTCTGCCAGTCACCCCAGGAGCAGCTGTAATCCTAGAAGGACAGCACCAGCAAATGGCGTGTCATAATCCTGGGTCATGCGTTGCCCCCGTACCCACAGGTATGACAGTCCTGAGGATGCAGGTGAAGCATCTTCCTTGTTTGGGTCTGCCCTGACCTGCGAGCTGGGAAAAGGGTATTTCCCACGGAGCAGGAAATTTTCCTTCTAAAATTCACGTTGGTGTGGCAGCTGGAGGGGCCCTCAGAGATGGGTGTGCCCAGCTACCCTCAGCGACCACACTGTTGGAGGAGGAAGCTGAGGCCCAGACAGGGAGAGCCAGGGGCTCAGGTCGGGCAAATCATGCTGCATCTGTGTTTATGCCAAGCCACCAGACCCCTCTTGCATGTGCTAGCCCCGCCAAACCAGGTCCTCTGAAGGCCCTTCCCTTCTAGATCCCCTCATCACACTCAGAGGAAAGAGATGATTTGTGTCCTACATATTCACTTCTACATGCCAGGTAAGAACACAGAGGTCAAAGAGGAAAAGTGACCTGTCCCAGGTCACAGCTGGTGCCTGATCTGGAATTCAGGTTTGGGGTCCTCTGCCCAGTGCTCATTTCATGAAATGGCACCGTCTCCCTAAGGAAATGTACTTAGTCACAGCTCAAGCCTTCCCCTGCTAGTTTTCATCCACAAAGATGTGCCAAGTATCCAAAACCATAACTCAGACAATCCCAAATACAGCCATGTTCCCTATGTTGCCGTCCCAGGCCCTGGAGGCTGCGAGTCTTTACCTTCAAACGCCCGCGCCGCGTCCACGAGGTGGGACCAATCTAAGCCCGTGGCCGTGTCCGGGAGGGGCATCAGGCCAGGATCTGCGCACTTGGACTTATCCGATAAGGACCCGTCGGAGAACCAGAACTCATCTAAACAGAAACAAAGCCAGAGCGTCAGTCAGATGGCAATGCGGGTGCGGGCGGCCCCTCCAAGGAGCTGGGGAACTTCTTACAGATCTCTGGCCCCCAGTGAAAAGGGCGACAGTACGGTGCCATCATCCAAAAGACACATGGCTGGAAGGATGGTTTGCAGAGAACCCGTGACCTACAGACTCATTTCAAGGTCAGCCAGCGACGCCCTGGGATGGAAGGAATTTTAGAACGGTTCGATGGTGCAGTATTGAAATCAGGCAGCTTCCTCCCAGGCTGGATTTCTCTGGAGGACATCCATCTGCGTCTGACTAGCTGCAGGACTGATTCCTGTTTTCTGCAGGATTACTTTCCCCTTTCAAGTGTTGCAAACTTCTAGTGTACACACGGTTTGGTACAATCTTTCTCTAGCCTGATGGTTTAAAAAGCTTCCAGAACGCAGTTATGTAAGCTGAGCACCACACGTTCAAGATGCCCAAATATCAGTTTATTATAAAAATGCAGGAGGACTAACTTTGTCTTCATTATTGACGGGCAAGAAAGAGAAGAGGCGGTCCTTCCTCATGCTAGGCACAAATACGGGGGTTGGACTGCTTTGCTGACTTACTGAGCTGGTTCATCACTGGCTAAACCAGAAACCCCTCGCCGTCCAGCACGGAATTCTGTCTGTCCTTTGTCTGTACAAATGGACCTTTTAGGGACTGGAAGTGTTTATGTCAGTGATAAGACTAGTTGTTAGAACTCACTACGCCTCTGAGGACAAATTTTTCAAAGGCTTCACCCAGACTGTCTCTGACATGTCTTTTCTGAACCTGCCCCATACCCGGCATGCAGCTGCCTGTGAACACATCTGCCTAATGAGACCAATCAAAATAATGACCACCTGGCTGTCTGAGCCTGCAATTAAGTTAAATAAGGGGCATAATTAACCCAATGCACCTGTAATTTTTGTTCCCACACCCTTTGGGGAAGCTATGAAAGGCTGGCATCTGGACAGAGAGCGAGTGGTGGTGTTTGACCTTGACCTTGACCTTGAAGGGCACTAACGGTCTTCCACCTGCTTGACACCTTCACAGGCAGCTCTCAGCCACCTTCCCCAAGCCCCATCGGAGTACTGACAGTCTTGGGATGCTTTGACGATTCCTGAGCAGCCTGAAATTCCATGATCTGTGGCCATCTGTCATTGAGCCATGGCACACATCTGATCCTGGTGGCCAGGAAGCCAAAGCCCAGAGTGAGTGAGTGAGCGAGTGCACCCAGCTATTCACCCAGCAGGCAGGTGAACCACTCTGCTCGCTGCCGCCCTGTACGCAAGTCTCGTGGAGACCACTTGCAAAGCACGTGATGACTCCGGATCTAGGAAGGTCTCAGGGCGTGAAGTTTCACAACCAGAGGCACGCCCAGGGCATGCTAACTCCCTCCAGCTTGTATGGAGAAGCAGAGAGCAAAAGGAGGGAAATACAGTTAGTGGTCTTTCTTTCTTTTTTTCAGATTTTTATCTATTTGTCAGAAAGAGGGAGAGGCAGGCAGAGCAGAGGGGGAAGCAGACTCCCTGCGAAGCAGGGAGCCCGATGTGGGACTCGATCCCAGGACCCTGGGATCATGACCTGAGCCAAAGGCAGATGCTTAACAGACTGAGCCACCCAGGTGCCCCTGTCTTTCTTCACTACAAACTAATATCCCCTTTTCCCCAGTTTGTGAATGGAACTTTTGTGTTTATTGGAGACTATGGAACTGGCAAAGATGATCAGTAGATTAGAAGAAGTCCCCTTTCCCCCAGGGTTTACTTGGAGCGTATCCACTGACCTGTCTGTGATGTATTTACTAAGTGACTACCACATGCCTCACACTGTGTTCACTGTGTTCCGGATAGTGGTGGATAAGGCAGACAAGGCCCATCCTCTCTGGAACCTTACAAGAGATGGGGGGAAAAGACAGTAAACAAATAAACAAGGTAATACAAGTAGTGACAAGTCTTTCAAAGAAAACAAAACAGGGGGATGGGACTGAGGAGCCTGAGGGCATGTTGGGGGTGGGCTTATCTTAGGAGGTGGCATC
Organism: Halichoerus grypus; assembly: GCF_964656455.1. NCBI lineage: Eukaryota > Metazoa > Chordata > Mammalia > Carnivora > Phocidae > Halichoerus > Halichoerus grypus. Next base: position 69,603,169 of record NC_135718.1, read on the forward strand.
CCTGAGACTCCAATGATGATAAGGAGCTGCTGGATGAAGAACACAGTTCTGCTAGAAAAGCTCTAGGGATTTAAATCAAAATCCATCATTTGTCACTGAGCAGGAAGATCCTTGTGTCAATGACGGTCTCCTTAAATGACGTAAGAGCACCTAAATTCTCCTCTGAATTATCATGATGAAAATCACCTCGAGTTCTTTACAGTTGTTTGGAAAATTATATAATTGGCAAAAAAAAAAAAAAAAAAAAAATTACTGTTTTTTTGCCTGAGACTCCAAACCACCACAAATCCTTTGTAATACTTTTCATGGACGTTAGGTATCACCACTGCCATCACCTAGACGGTGCTTACTGAGCATCTTCTACATTCCAAGCACCACTGGGTACTATGTTAGCCCCCAGGGACAGGATGACCAGGAAGAGCCAGGCTGAGCCCTTGAGGAGCCCAGTGAGCAAGCAGATAAGCCTTGCTGGGGCTGCTGGGGCTGCTGGGGGGGGGGGGGTCTGGTATGGTGCAGGCAGGTGAGCCACTCCCACTGCTGGTGCACACCACGGCAGCTGTAATTGGCTAGCTTCCAGAGTTTTGCAGAGGAGGAAGGAAAAGTACCACTTGTCTTAGGTTATCAAAGCCTGTTACTTCAAATCTGGCTCTTCAGAGCTAGCGTTCCATCAGGAGCACACACTGCTTTTTTGGCCAATTCAAAGAAGAAAGTGGCTTGTGGATTCCCAGGGATGGCTCATGTCCAGACACCGATGCCCGGGCCCTTGCTCTCCAGCCCAGACATTGATCTTGTGGCTTCCTGTTTGTTTATCTGCGACTGGAAAGGGCTCCCTATCTCTACCGAGTCCGACTTTATTTGTTGTTATAAATGCCAAGGAGCCTTCCTGATGGTCAGATAGCTAGGGTTTCGCAATTCCGCTCCAAAAACCAGGGAAGATTGAGAACATTTGAAGAAAAAGAAACAAGTGCCCTATGGAATCAGTCAAACCCTGCCCTGCTGCTGACGGTCCACGGATGCCTTCTGTAATGCCAACTGTAGCAAGGGTCATCTTCTGCCTATCAGCAGCTCTTACCACCTACGCCCCACATGCTGAGCCTATACTGGAGTCTGCAGCAACTTGCATGAGTACTGAATTATAAGGAAAATACTCATTTCATTTATTCTAAACTCTCCCTCTATTTAAGCTTCAAGGGGCATCCTTTGGGAGGTGCCTAGGTCAAAACTACAGGATTTGGAAACACACGTAAGTTGATGCTCTGTTCTTATCTTTTGAAATTTAAGAACTCTTTTGAGTCTATGCTCATAGGAAGATTTCTACCATTCCTTGGAGAGCTTTGATCTCCATAAAAAAACAGAAATTCTCACAAAAGACCCCAAATAGGCAAAGCAACCTTGAAAAAGAAAAGCAAAGCTGGAGGTTTCACAATTCCAGATTTCAAATTCTATTACAAAGCTGTACTAATCAAAACAGTATGGTACTGGCACAAAAACAGACACATAGATCAATGGAATAGAATAGAAAACCTAGAAATAAACCCAAAACTATATGGTCAATTAATCTTTGACAAAGGAGGCAAGAATATGCAATGGGAAAAAGACAGTTTCTTCAACAAATGATGCTGGGAAAACTGGACAGCCACATGCAAAAGAATGAAACTGGACCACTTTCTTCCACTAAACACAAAAATAAATTCAAAATGGATTAAGGGCTTAAACATGAAACCTGAAACCATTAAAATTCTAAAGGAGAGCACAGGCAGTAATTTCTGACATCAGCCACAGCAATTTCTTTCTAGATATGTCTTCTGAGGCAAGGGAAACAAAAGCAAAAATAAACTATTGGGACTCCATCAAAATAAAAAGCTTCTGCAAAGCAAGGGAAAAATCAACAAAACTAAAAGACATCCTACTGAATGGAAGAAGATATTTGCAAATGGCATATCTGATAAAGGATTAGTATCCAAAATATATAAAGAACTTATACAACTCAACATCAAAAAAACAAATAATCCAATTTAAAAATGGGCAGAAGACATGAACAGACATTTCTCCAAAGATGGCATACAGATGGCCAACAGACACATGAAAAGATGTTCAACATCCCTCATCATCAGGGACATGCAAATTAAAACCACAATGAGATATCACCTCATACCTGTCAGAATGGATAAAATAAAAAACACAAGGAACAGCAAGTGTTGACAAGGATGTGCAGGAAAAGAAACCCTCATGCATTATTGGTGGGAATGCAAACTGGGGCAGCCACTGTGGAAAACAGTATGGAGGGTCCTCAAAAAATTAGAAATAGAACCACCATATCATCCAGTAATTGCACTATCGGATATTTACACAAAGAATATGAAAACACTAATTCGAAGGGATACATGCACCCCTATGTTTATAGCAGCATTATTTACAATAGCCAAACTATGGAAGCAGCTCAAGTGTCCACTGATAGATGAATGGATAAAGAAGATGTGGTATGTATGTGTGTGTACACACACACACACACAGACACTGGAATATTATTTGACCATAAAGAAGGATGAAATCTTGCCATTTGCAACAACATGGATGGAGCTAGAGAGTATAATGTTAAGCGAAACAAGTCAGAGAAAGACATATACAATATGATTTCACTTATATGCAGGATTTAAGAATTATTATAAACAAAGGAAAAAAAAAAAGACAAACTGAAAAATAGACTCTTAACTATAGAGAACAAACTGATGGTCACCACAGGGGAGGTGGCTGGGAGGATGGGGGAAATAGGTGATGGGGATTAAGGATATGCTTATCCTGATGAGCACTGAGTAATGTACAGAATTGTTTAATCACTATATCGTTTGCCTGAAACTAATACAACATTGTATGTTAACTATACTGGAATCGAAATAAAAGAAAAAGAAAAAGAAAAGAAGAATTAAAAAAGGAAAAATAAGGGGAACAGCGACAGTTTTCGGAGGGGAACACGAAGGATGTGAGCCTTCTTAGTAGGCAGTAATATTTACATAAATAAGGCCTTCATATTATCCTCTTGAAGGTTCTCTTCCCATTTCAAATATTGTTTAATCTTGAAGACAGATTTTTTAATCAACCTGTGGCAGTTCTGTTCAGGATAGAGTCTCTTATGACATTTTGCAGATCTAAGAGTATTGGTATGTCTTGTTATTGTCTTAAAATTACATTCATAGCCTTCTTTGTAAAAAAGTATTTAAAACGGCAGAATTTTTTTTTTTTTTTTTTTTAAAGATTTTATTTATTTATTTGAGAGAGAGAGAATGAGAGACAGAGAGCATGAGAGGGAGGAGGGTCAGAGGGAGAAGCAGACTCCCTGCCGAGCAGGGAGCCCGATGCGGGACTCGATCCCGGGACTCCAGGATCATGACCTGAGCCGAAGGCAGTTGCTTAACCAACTGAGCCACTCAGGCGCCCGTAAAACGGCAGAATTTTTATAATAAACATTTACCAAGAAAAAAATTACAAATAAATTAAAAGAAAATCAGGAATTCTCTTTAAACATGTTGGGAATCTGCCAGTGCTCAGGACTGCACTGAATAAAGCCAGGTGCCCAACTGGTCAAGGAGGAAAAGGATACTGGGAAAGCTTTTCAATATCACTGGTTCTCTGGCCTGTGAACTGTGTGTCCAAAGGGCCACTCCCCATTTTTTTCTATCTGGGCCACTGAAAAAAATTTGTTCTGAAATCCACTCGTAAGGAAAACAAAGGCCCTAACTGCAATGCAGAAACATTTCAGAATTATTTTCAATTGCTTGATCAGGTCATAGTTTCACACCTCCAAGTTGAGGACACAATGATACAGCACATTTCAGTGACTTCACAGGAAATATACATGAATCATGGCATGAATCACATCCAAAATGTGTTTGTGAAGTACCTGTCTCACCAGGTTGAATTAAGATCTCGGTCTCTAGAGAAGACAGACTCAGAGACAGGTTCAAATTTGGGACATTTACCAGCTAAAAATATCTGAACGAGAAGCCTGTGATTATTGTTACAGATACCCATAGAAAAGCTGCAGCAATATTCGCTGTCAGGAGATGAAACTGCTGACCCTTTCTCTGCACTATCCTTCCTCCAAATTAGGAACGAGTCTCTACTAGGGACAGACTCTCTCTCTGAGGATCCCATGCTAGGAATGCTCGAGGTTTAAAGCTTCACATGTATGCTTTCTGAGTTTCTGCCTAGCTCTTCCTATGTGGTTCCTTGGCCATCCAGTGCTCGAAGTTGGACAGAACTGACCTCCCCTCCAAGCTTTCACGTGAGGCTAAGTCTCTGAGAAACTAAGAGAAACAACTGGACGACCTCAAGTAGTCCTCGTTTCTCGCTCACTAGACATCTGTTCTCCCAGTTTTGAACTACATTCCAAGAGCAGGATCTTCTCACCGCTAGTCTGCTGAGTGACCTGAAACCACAGAAAGGGAAGGATGACTAAAGTCTGTCGAGGAGATAAAAAGTGTACTCACACACCAGGTGAGTGCAGGAGTCAGACACATCAACGCAAATTATGGCCCACTCCCTTGTTTACATTTTGTCATTTCACTCATTGAACCGAGAGAATTTTTTCTGAGGAGTTGCTACGGTAAATTGGAGCAGTCTCATTGACAGATGAGGTTTCATTAAAGAGCAAATGGCAAGGATGGCTCTTACTGCTTTTCCTAGAGAAATGGACAATGAGGACAAGTTAAGGCAGTTTTGAACTTGGATAGTGAATAAGTAAGGTATCCTACTTGTGCATTTATGCTTTGAAAATACTAAGAAAGGATGCAGTCCTTCAGTGGGTGGATGGATAAGTAAACTGTGGTACATCCAGACAATGGAATATTATTCAGCACTAAAGATTAGAAGTAAGCTTTCAAGCCATGAAAAGCCATGGAGGTAAGAGCCAGTCTGGAAAGACTACACACTGTAGGATTCCAACTATATGATGCTCTGGAAAAGGCAAAACAAGGGAGACAGTAAAATGATCAGTGGTTGCCAGGGGTATGGGGGAGGGAGGGATGAACAAAGCACAGAGGAGTTTTAGGTGAAATGAAATTATTCTGTATGATACTGTAATGGTGGGTACATGTCATTTTACTTTGTCCAGATCCTCAGAATGTACAGCACCAAGAGTGAATCCTAATGTAAACTATGGGCTCTGAGTGATGATAATATATCAGTGCGGGTTTGCGGATTCTAGCAAATATATCCTGCTGAGGGATGTTGATCGGGAGGGAGCCTATAACTGTGTGGGGACAGGGGGATTTGGGAACTCCCTGAGCCTCCTGCTAAATTTTGCTGTGAACCTAAAACTGCTCTAAAAAAAAATTCATTAAAAAAAAAAAATAAAGCTAAAAAAAAAGTAAAGCTAAAAAAAAAGGATACATATCTTTCATATGGAAGCAAGTAAAGGGTAGGATGGAAGAATTACATCAACACACAGGCCATGGATGGTTTCATGACCACACATGAAGCATTTTAAATAAAAGAAATTACATATGCAAGAAAACAGTTTCACTGATTTTATGAAGGCTTTCAAGAGAACATTAAAGTTATCTATTTACAAAAAAGGAAAAACATTTAGAGAATTATTAGGTTATTAGAATGTATTTGACCTTTCATATGGTCATCAAGAAGGAGTTTAAAGGTTTCTTCAATTTAGGCAAATGGACTCGTTATAATAGGTAGGCTATTATGTTACTTAAAGAAATAGATTAAGAATTTTATGAGACAAGGTTCATTTCCAATTAGGTTACACATCAGAAGAAGCATTATTAGAACTTTTATTTCATTTAGCCTGAGACTTCTATGTGTATGATGAAGTTTAAATTGGTTCTAAAGATAATGCTTTATATGATGAAACAAGGAAAAAAAAACCTGATAATGAATATATTTCTGATTAAATCCTCATTCTTTCTGTACAATAGAAATTAAACCCTGAAAGAAAGAAAATAAAGCTAGTGTAAAAATAATTATCACCCTTAAACTCTGACACATTAATAAGAAACGGACACTATATAAATATCAAAAATTTCAGGGTGTGAAGGAAAATCATGCAGAAATTGCCTCATCAATCTGTGAGCAGTAAATGGGAGGAAACCGGACGCAGAGAGCTGAGGGATGAGCTTGAGGACATGCTGCCGCCCGTGGGGAGAGCCCGGTTAAAGACCCGGGTCTCCTGACGCCCGTCTACCACCTTGACCGCCACTGGGTATGTAATGTCGAGAAGAAACAGAAACAGAAGGCTACCCACCAGAGTATCTACTTCCTGTGCCATAGGTTCTTCTTTATAAAGTCAGGTCTTAAGATACTTTTTATGAGTTTAATAGCTAAGATATTTACCTATACACACACACACACACACACACACACACATATAGGTATCTGTAGATATATGACCACTACTTGATAAAAATGTTAAAATGAGGTTTTTAATTTTCTTCAAAATTGGTAGTATTGCTTAACTTTTTTTTTTTTTAAAGACTTTGAGAGAGAGAACAAGTGGGGGAAGGGAGAGGCAGAGGAAGAGGGAGAAGCAGGCTCCCCAGTGAGTAAGGAGTCCTATCATGACGTGAGCTGAAGGCAGATGCTTAACCATCTGAGCCACCCAGGTGCCCCCGGTATTGCTTAACTTTTAGAAAATGTCCACTCTGGTGCTTTTTATCATATTTAAAATTAATAATAAAAAAAGAAGATACCAAATAATACATTTATTTTAAAAAATAAACCAAACCCCCCAAACCTCTGTAGGAGATGACCTGAAGAGCCCACACCCACAGAAACTCAGCAACCCGCCCCCCCGCAACCCTGCACTTACTTCTCAGGTTCCCCATGCTGGGTGCAGGGTGGGTCCGGGGGGGCAGCGTGCTGTGGTAGGGCGGGGTGGTGCTGAACAGAATGTCGTTGGGCAGGGCCTGGTCAAGTACTGAACTTCGAGAACTGCCGAAGGAAGATCCCCTCCGATTGCTGCATATGCTCTCATCCGAGAGGGTGCGGTACAGCGATCGTCGTGGAGACAGGTTCCCATAGAACGAAAACTAGGGGTTTAAATGTAAGGGGAGAAGGGGGAAGACAGACGTGAAAGAGTTGAAAGCATGGAACTGATTGGAATAAATCTGGGGGGTACACAGACCCCTCGCTCACCCTGCTCTCTGGGTTCGCCCTAGGCAGACAGGCAGGCACAGAGCATTAGCTCAGGAATGCTAAACCAGGCGTGTGGGTCATCCAAGCACATGCACCACGGCCCTGGTGCAGTTATTGGATTTGAATGTTTTCCTCCTTTGACATTCTGTGAAATATGATCACGAATTAGATATGCACGGCTTTATTAATTCTGAAATGTTAAATGGAACCTCCATAACCTCAGAGCAGTGCTCCTGGAAATGTAGAAGTTGCAATTTCTGGCACAGTTATTCAAAAGCATACATAGCGCTGGCTTGATTTTAATTTGAAATGACTACGTTTTCAGATTAGGCAATTTCTGTACCAATCAACTGCATGGGAGGTTCAAGCTCATCTAAATAATAATAAAACTAATTCTGAACATGGTAGCTTTCTAGGCCATGCAAACAGGTTCAAGAAAAGTGCTATCAGTCCAAGAAAATCTTCTTGTCTACTTAAAAGTCATCAGCCACAAAAGTCCATTACGATTACTGAAAATGGAGCTATAGAAACCGATCATAACCAGATTTAAGGGAACCACTGAAATGACTGTGTGTTAACTCCCAGATAGGGTGAGGAAAATTCTTACTCAAGAAGCAAGTGGTCCAATACTCAAGAAAAATGAAATTGAATCTGACTTTCCAACTTTTTCTTCTGCATACTGAACCACATTCCTTTTATATAAACAACAGTAAAAGCCAGAATGTTTGCATCAAACAAATACAGAAGTGGCTATTTACATTTGTGAGTGCAGCAAGGAGGCTAAAAATATTTCTATTGTATGTGTTCCTTCCATTCTGTCAGGCCTGTCCAACTGATGAATGGTAACTGGAATGTGTGCAGACTACAAAGTTAAATTTACACTATGAAAAGAAGGTGATTTGTCTTGGGGGGGGAGACCCACATGCCAAGGAGAAGTTTATTCCTATAAAAAGAAAAGCTATTTGCACTTTTGCACAATGGTCTGCACCCAAGCTTATAGAGTACAACATGCACGATTGGATACAAGTTTAGAAAAAAAAAGGGGACTCATTATGATTGACTTCTTCTGGGATTCCCTCCTCACACACACCAGCAGGTCCTTCAGAACATGATTACAGGCGCATTAGATTAAAGCGGCTTTGAGGTAGTATCTAATTAGAGTGTTATTCTAAGAACACAATTAGGTTAATTGCAGTATTGTTTTATTATAGGGAAGACAGAAGCAGACAGACTTGCTGTTTACCCTGATCACAGTCAACATGGCAATGCCTGATTTTTTTTTTTTCTTTTCATTTGAATAAGAGTGAGCTCCGGATTAGAAGGGAAAATATCCAGATTCCCTGTCCTCTCTATCCATGCTAGAAAGCTGCCCTTCCTAACCTCTCCCAGGCTTGCTCTGCTAACCGATACAACAAACCCTGAAGAGGGTCAGCCACGCACAGACTAACAGGTAGAATCACGGGAGAATGCTTGTGGGCGGGTGGGGTTCCTGAAACTTCTGAGTCTCTTTAGACCCTTCTTGAGTATTTCTGGTAACTTCAAGGCCTCCTGGAAGTCGCTAACCTTTCTTCGCCCCTCCTCCACTAAGGGACTGTCAGGTAGCATCAGTTTCAGGAAGTCTTCTTTGGACAGCACGTGTTGAGTTTCTGAAGCAGCATCCCCCACCACGGTCTGCTGAGCTGCTGCGGACAAGAGATCCATCTCGCCATACAGCCTGTGGAACAAACCAGAGGGGAAATTAAGAGCAGGGGTCAGTCTCTCTGTCAAGTGCCTGTAGCCTGAAGGATTGAAATCTGCTGTTTCGACAACCGCATACTCATGCGCATGATGCTTAATTATTAAGTCAGTTCACCGTCGCTGCATCTGCGCCGGACCCCCACGTCATTTTACATCTTTGAAAGGAGCTCAACTGCAAAGTTAGAGTTCTGAATAATTCAGAAAGAGATCAGATCCCCGAAGCCCTGGATGGGAAAAAATAGAGCCCATTTTTTTTTTTTTTAAAGGCCCAGGTCAGAAAACACATTTTCAATAATTCATCAGAGATTATCATATGTCCTTTGCAGGCACGCTTCCTTGTGTTTCTTAGAAACTCGAGAGAGGCCTTCTCTTGTGGCTAGACAGCCACACCCCCACATCTCACCCGGGCGACACGGAGAGAGGCACCCAAGGGAGCCTGAAGTTTACAAGTAATCGATTCAGGCGTGTGCCAAGCATGTTTTATTATCAGCAATTCCGCAAAGCCGTTTGGATAAAGAAAGCAGCTGTCTCCCTTAATTATCAGGATATAAAAATGTATTTACGGACAACAAAAGACTGTCTCACAGAATTACTGTTTTCAGCTCTTTTCCAGGGAGAAAACCAGGGAGTCATCTTTGAAAGGTTTACTCTGGAAATGCAATCTGAGCAACCAACATTCCTGAGGACACAGGGAATCATCAGTGGCTGTACCGTGGGCGGAGGTGAGCGGTCCTTGCCGCACGACCTGCAAGGTCGTGTTCCAGGAATCCGTGGCCCAGGGCAGCAGGCCGCAGAGGATGACCTGGGTGTTACTGTCACGTGTTACTGAGATGACTCTATTTCAAAAGCAAGGCTATCATGTCACAGGGCGAGAGCTCGCTGGGAAATTACCAGAGTAAGAAACTCACACAGACATGCTCAAAATTAACAATGGTTATCTGGAAGTCTCTGTGGCTTTTGCTTTGTTTCTGAGGTGGGTCAGGTTCAATCAGTGAGCGTTCCACAGTATGATTTTAAAGGGATAACTGGAAACTTGTGGAGGGCATAACCGATTTTCTATTTTATGTACAATGAGACGGTAATATTCTGTAGTTCTCTGTGGCACAAACACACTCTACTCGGCTAATCCTTTTCCGAGCATCTTTCAGTGATCTGGTGGAACACTGTTTTTGCAGTCTGCAGGTGTTAGATTCATCACTTCCACATTAAATGGAGTGTTTCCTTGTTTTAGGAGCCCTTGACTTAGCTGGACAAGGCCGGGGGTGCCTGTTGCCCCCACAGGGTGAGTACGGCCCACCACACAGAGGCCTGGCCTTAGCACTGACCCCGTGTGATGCTCTGCTACCCACATGCACAGACCCCTTCCTCACAATGCCCCTGAGGTTGCCCTTCTTTGACTGAAGGTCAGTGCCATCAAACCTGTGTGTTAAAATGCACAAACTCTGGGGGCTCTGGAGAGAAGAGCATCCACACGGGCACCTGTCACCCTTTCCTGACTCTCTGAGAGAGCCCTCCGCTCCAACAGTGCTTCCATACAAAACTTAAAAGGCTTGGGATGCACTTCTGGGAAGCACTCAGAAGACGTATTAAAGAGGCAGAAATACCAACGTTATCATCAGGAATTTGCATTTATGGTCCAAAAGGGTGGTTATCACTATGAAATTCCTTTCTAAATAACTCATCTGCAATTATTGACATGATGGTTCTTTTTTTTTTAACAAGAAGATTCCATTTTTAGTTTCAACACAAATGATTTTTTAATTGAGAAAGCAGTATCAGGCTCTCCCTATTTAAGAAGTGGGATCATGTTTTAAGGGGAAAAAGTGATACTAGTTTACCAACCAAACAAAATCACTGCAGCCCCCAGCGCACCCTCCACGCATGCTGGTGTTGACAGTACTTGTGGACACAGCCGAACACGGGGACCTCATAATTTGGTGCATGGGAGGTTTTTTTTCTTAAGGCTGTCCTTTTAAAAATAAGCAAACGAATAGCGAAATGCATTTGACTGCCCTTGCTTTGTATCCTTGAAATGTGATTTCTTTACCTGTCTCTTCAAAGAGACAGTAGCAGTTTCCACATGTCCTATCAAAGAGATTATCGGTGCTTTTTTTCTTTTTTCAAACAGGTACATAACATCCCTCCCTACCTGTCCCCATAAAACTTAACAATTGAAAAGGAAATCAAAGTCATGTTAAAATTAGGTAGAGTACTTTTCCTTTGATGATGTCACTTACACACCAAATTTAAGAAACACACTCACGGACTCTGTGGGAATTCAAATTGTCCTTGAACTTGTTTATTTACAGGCTCTACGGTTGCACCATCAATAGCGTATTACCATGACTTTTCTATTGCAGGCAGCTTTTTGGAAATAAGAATAAAGAACAGGGATTTCTTTCGATTTTATATGCAAACGTCAAGGAAAGAGAAGACTTTCAAAGAGAAACATAAATGCTAACATTTCAGAAGTTTTACAGAGATGTTTCTAGATTACTCCTTTTTAGAAAATCTATTTCTGTCGGAGGGAAAAATACACGTGCTTAGTCAATCCCCACAGTGTGTAAGGTTGCCTAAAGACGAGCCGCCGGCCACCTTACCCCTGACACTCAGTCACTTCGGGCTCCTCAGGTGGCGGGCTGCCCTCCGATTTCTTCCAGCCGATGACGTACTTGCTCACTGCCCCTTGCCTGTGGTAGGGCTTGGACACGGACCCAGGGACCTGCTGGGCACTGCTGTGAGACACGATGTAGACTTTGGATGTATCCAGAGACCCACTATTTTTGGAACAGTGAGCTGAAGGGCTTCCTGAATGGTGTGAACCACTGAGGAGAAAAACAGACAAAGACTGTCATAGAACCAGATTTCAGCAGTGCTGGCATGCCTCCAGATTCAGGGCCACCGTGCGTTACCCCTGGGAATGAGGCAGACCCAGCCGCCCTTCCACCATGGGCCTTGACAGAATGCCTAATTTTCCACAGGCTGAGGACGTTCATGTGAAAGCCGTACCCCTGTGGCTGGAAGGATGTTAGAAACAATCAGAAGAAAATCAGAGAGAAACACAAGCAACGTACTTAAACTGATGCTTCTAAAGACAGGAAACCCAAAAGAAGGTGCTCGAGCTCAGCTGCTGTCCGGAAAATGCCAATGTAAATCACGACAGAGTATCACGGCGCGCTCACCACACGCGTAAACATGGGAGTGTCTGACCGTGAGTGTCCAGTGTTAGCCGGGCCGGGGAGCCATGGGTGCCCTCCTGCTGCTGGTAGGAGTGAAAAGTGTGTCAGACAGTTTGGAAGGCAGTCTGGACATGACCTGCGAAGGTGTGCACTGCACGGCGTATGACCCAGCGATTCCGCTCCTCAGTGGACACCGCAGATAGACCCCTGCACGGATGCAACTGGAAACAGGTAACAGTGTGGACAGGAGGACTGATCTTAATAGGTCCCCAACGGTGCAACCTGAATCATCAGTAGCAAAATGGACAGTGAATCAATAAACGAGAATGGGTAAAGGGAATATGCCATGAATAAATGAGCTGAGCACACAAACAACTCGGCTGAGCCTCACAGACGTCATGCAGAGAAAGAAGCAAGTCACAAAGAATTCGTCAAGTGTGATTCCATTTTTAAAGGAAGTTTATAAACAGGCAAAATAGCGTTCAGAAACATACATATTCGGTTAGTAAAACAATGAGGAGACGCGAGGGCAGGACGATCAGGAAAGCGAGTTAGTGGCTACTGAGGAAGAAGGGGCTGTGGGTGGTAGGACGCGGGGATCTTCTGACACAGAAATGCCAATTCCGTATCTGGTGGCTGTGTGCATGTTTGCTGTATGACCACACGATAGAACAGCCACAAAATAAAATTTAAATGATGCAATCCCTAAAACAAACGAACAAAATTTTTTAAAGTCAGTGTTTAACCTAAGGCTAGAAGGACTCCCCACTGACTGTACAACCACCTCTTGAAATATAAAAGCCTAAAGACCTTTTTTTAATTCAGGAAGATTGACAATATAACATTTTATGAAAAATGAATAAGAACAGAGATCAGGGGATTACTCTACAAACATGAAAACATTTAAATGTTTAAATTATGGTAGGCCTCCTGGTAGGATGAAATATAACCTTATTCTGAAACCCCTGATAAGCACCCACCTTTCTAAACAACCTACATAATCAAGCAAGTATCATATGATGCAGGCAGTAAAAAAGAAAAGTCCAAATTAAGAATGGTTATTAAAATGGACTTGTTATAACATTTGAAAGGAAGTAGGGTAACAAAATAAACCAACTCATTTTTGACAGTTTACATAGCTGGAGACACTGTGGTATAGGAAAAATTAAAAAACAAACAAAACAAAACAAATAAAACATCTCATTTACTACTATGAAGTAACTCAGCTGCTGGTGGTAGGTCTGGCGTTCCTGCGTGGGACTCAAAGCAACTTCAGTCTGGGCTCTAGAACGTGGAATCCGGGGGGAGATGTTTCCTGCCTTCCCAGCCCCAAGCGACCCAAGGAAGAAGCAAGGACTAAGGAAGGGAGCTAATGAACTCTTTTCATTTGCTGGGGTGCCCACCCGGGAGTCACCTCCCAAAATGAAAGCTCCACATCCAGGCAATGGGGTCTGAAGGCCTGTATATTTTCCCCTTAAGCTGCTTATTTTGAAAAACTTCAGATCTGGGGTAAGGTATAAAAATAGGAGGAAAACGCCCATCCATCCTTCATCTACAGCCACTAACTGTTACTATCTTGCTACATCTGCATTATTCCTCTGTACATATATTCCTCCCTGAACCATCTGAGAATTAGTTGCACTCCTGCGTTTCAGCATAGAGCCCCTAAAAATAAGAAGGACGTTCTCCCACATGGTAACAACATGATTATCACACCCAGGAAATCACACATTAATGCAGTGCTATCACCTAATATATAGTCTAAATTCTAATTTCCCAACTGCTCCCAATAATGCTTATGGTAATAATTTCCCCATTCAGAGCCCAGTGAAGGACTGTGCGTTGCCTTTAGCTACCACAAGCATCACGTACCTTGAAGTCTTTGATTATCCCTGAGATGTTTTATAGTTAAAGTCTTAGGGTTCCCCAAGTCTGGGACAGTTAACATGCTGCATAAGCCACTCACATGTCCTGCTGAAATGACCAAAATGAACATCTTTTGAGAATGTATTATGAATAATGATAGCAGGGTCAGAGACCGTTCTGTGCTTTTCCATTCATTTTACAAAAGTTATTTTGCTAATTCAGACTTGATTAAAACTGTCTTTTACCCCAAGAGTGAAATACTTAACCTTAAACTCTAAGAAGATCTTGGGGTCATGGGTTTGAGCCCCACGCTGGGTATAGAGATTACTAAAGAAAATAAATAAACTTTTTTTTAATTTTAAAATTTTATTATGTTATGTTAGTCACCATACAATACCTCATTAGTTTTTGATGTGGTGATAAATAAACTTTTAAACTCCAAGAACAAATTTACTGAATCAATTTGATGAGTAATATGGCAAAACTCTATGCTTAGCAGCAATAACATCATTATAAAAGTTTTCTCTGAAATGGGTAAATATTCTAGAATGTTGGTAATAAGCTTTTCATGAATCCTTCCCTTCTAGACTAAAGTTCTTATTTTCCAGTTTCACCTCCAACTTCCAATCACTGCTACTAAGAGAAGGGTATGAATAATGATAAACAAGAGATAATATGAGCCAATATGCAGAAGAGTCCAGAACAGGAAATTATTATTATTTTCTGCAGTTGATTCATTTCACTTTGTAAAACCTTGGTCAGGCTGATACGAATCCTACTTTGTGTTCTGAGCTCTTACCTAAGTGCCCTGCCCTTGCAGAAAGAAAAAAAAAAGGGGGGGGGGCGGGGGCTGCTGAACTAAAGGTCTGAGCAGCAGAGAGAGCAGGCTGCATCCTGCTTGTCTGCTTGTCCTGCTTTCTGGATGACTCCCACGGAGCCCTCCACCTGCCACAGAAGCTTGTCTTAAAGAGTTTTAAGTCCTCCATCTCCCTCAGCCCAGTCCTGGAATCCGACCACATATACAACTCCATGCTTGCTTTCCTCCTGGACGGCTGCTGGGGAGCAAGCGTGTGGGCGCTGGGGCTGGTGGAGCTGGCGGTATAGGAGCCGAGTCTGAGGATTAAGAGCATGCCATGCACTGATCTGGGCTCCTGAAAACCAGACCTGGGAACGGCTGATCCCACGTGCCTCCTACTTCTCCAGGGGAAACCCCCCAGTGGGTTTATGAACTCAGTCAGTAAGCATTTACCAAGCATTCTTCCTATATGCCCTCCTTCGTGTCCCAAGGAGTCCAAGGCCCACCATGTGCAGAGAAGTGCACTAAGTTCTGTGGATACACAATGAACAGGACAGGTCAAGCGCCTTCCAGCCTCTGGGACGCTCCGGTGAAGGGAGGTACCAGTGAGCTACGGTTGTATGCGGAGAGATGCACAGAAAGCACAAACCATTTCAGCCAGGGCTGAGTGCTAACCAGAAAGTAAAACGGGATGGGATCCAGAGTGCGTGGGGGCCGGGGTGTGACCTCAGCCTGGATGGTCAGCCCTGGCGTCAGCCCCTACAATGAGTTCATTCTGCTCCTTCTGCTACTTGGGCTACTCCCAGTCACAACCCAGACCCTTGGGCGCTGGGCCTCAGCTCCCCGGTGACCACGCATCAGCTCGAACAGAGACGGGAGAGGAACGCAGGGGGCTGGTGATTTTGTCATCGCAAACACGCTGGCCCTTCAGGGTCTAGAGAATCTGACAGAGGCTTTCATGAGCAAAATTCCTTTTACCTCCACCTGCAGAGACTTTAAATCTTAGTGTAAATATTTTAAAGGTAAAGTATCAATATATTTAATGCTTAAAGTATTTCAAGATAAAATACTTATATTTTACACATACATAAATAAAACAATCTTTAAAAATTTTAAGTATTTTAAAAACTTCAAAATATTTTAAGTCTTATTTTCTCTAGTTCTCCTGCACAGGTCAGAGGACAGAAGGAAGTATTCAAAAGATTCAATTTAATGACTGAATTTCGTACTGAGCAAAAGCCTACAGCATAAGCTGAAATGTGGCTTCAAAGTCACCGTCCGCTAAGAACCACAAGAAAACCCCAGCCAGGTGGTAAAGATTCCAGTCCCTCAACATATATCATTTCCACAACAGCTGTGCACACATTCAGCTTAAAGTGGTAGAAAAAAGTAAAATCAATCAGAAATTCAATCTCCCACTTTTATATACTTTCTAATAGCCTCACCCATTAAATTAATGAATGGTTAAGGTATTCAAGAAAATCCACTTCAAATGCCTATAAATATCCCTACCTCTATTTATAAACGAATGTGCTCTCAAAGCGGCTTCCAGAAATTTTCCTTAATAGTGCTACAAAATTCTATTTGCGATGCCCATTACATTTGTCTAACAAGGTCTCCTGAAGTCAGCTGTTTTACAAAACTTGTAAACTCTGAACAAGACATTAGGTGGGTATAAAATCCCAAGATGATTTCTATAGTATACCCAGTTTTCAACTGTCCTGGAAGTTGGATAGGAATAACGCAGGTAACCGAAGTCCCTGCTAATATGTCTATATTATATCAGTTATTTATCACTAAACGTATTTTAAGTCAAATTATTAAAGAGACCTGGTCAACGGTAGTAAGAACATCTATTTTGAAAATAATCTCCATATCCCATGCTCCCTCTGCCCCAACAGAAGGAGACTGAGTGTGGGTGGACCCTTAGGATTCCCGTCTGGCAACCGCTCCCCCTTTTCCTGGTGAAACAATACCCCGATTTTCTTCTGGGGAAGCAGCTGTCTTCACTGCCCCTCAGCTGCATGGTTCAGCAGGGGCGTGGGGGGGTGGGGACCGGCCCTATCGAGGGGGAGCACTGCCTGCCTCAGACAGTGGTGCCCCCTACCACAGTGGTAAAGCCAAGGGGATGTGAGGTGATAATATGGAGATGGGGGTGGTAGAGTTTTTGCCGAATCTAGAGAAGAACCACACTTTCTTCCTGTGGACATTGGAGCATGGGCTCGGGGGGACTGCAGGTGACACGGTCATTTTCGACCAAGAGGGGCCCCTGAGACTTTGGGAGCTATCATGTGGAGCTTAAAGATGGAGGTTGACCCAGTCTTGGGTGGTATCATGGAGCTGCAAGCAGAAGAAACTTGACAGTTCTGGACTTTTCAGTCACAGGAGCCAAAATACTGCCTTTGTCATGTGAACCGATTAGTGGAGAGTTTGACTTGTAACATAAACACCTTCTAGTGACACGAACGGTAACTAAGACACTGATAAAGGTGTGAGCCACAGGACAAGAAAAGCGGAACAGCGGCAGTGAGTTTGCGCATGTGTGTGCAAGTCTCACAGAGATAATTTTGCACGACTTCCAGGGGAGGGAAGTTGGCTTTGAGAATGGGATCACATTGGCTTTGAGAATGGGATCGTGGCTCCTCCTGTCTCTGCCCGCTGACTGCATAGGGGGTTGCCCATCGTGGCTTCAAGCCGAGACCCCGTGAAGTCCCCGCCCCTGGTGGTGGCCATGGGAGGAAGGGAGAAGTTCCGGGGGCAGCAGTGGCCTTGAGAAGAGCTCGGGGGAAAAGCCCGACAGTAACCGGGAGCTGAGTTAGGAAGCCTTGCAGACAAGAAGGGAAATTAGGGTGGTCTGTGTGTAGGGGTTAAATTCTGTCCACTACCTGAACAAATAGATTTTCGTCTCATCTCTGACAGCAGAAATCACAAATTATAGGAGTTTTAAAACTGTTGTACAGACCTACATCATGTAAGAGTTTAAAACTACTTGTAACTGTGTATTAAACATCTGCACTTCGAATACAATTCCTTTAAATTTAGCGAGTCTTTATTAAAAAGAAATTGAACTGATAATCTGAATGTACTCTCCGACGTCGGGTCCCCCGTTCTGTAAGGGGGCCTTTGGAACACAGAAGCCGCGGGCACTGCCTTCATCGGGGAGAGCTATGCACAGACAATGCAGGGCGCCCCCAATTACCGGGCGCTCTAACCTGAGTACTGTCCAGCTTCTGTTCACGTCTCCCAATAACTTAGGAACAGATTAAACTGGGAAAGAGAGGTCAGTGGCCCGACTCAAGCAATTACTATCTGTGCGCAGTTCTCTCTCGAGTTAAAAGAGGAGGTAAAGTTACCAGCCACGCTAGTGACTTCCTGGTGTGCAAATTTCACAATCAGACTTCCGAAATGAGCACTTCACCCGAAGTCAGGTGGCTGGGCGGCCAGGTGACAAGCCACCTTGCTGCTCCCGTTTCAGGCCCCTCCCCAACCCCCGCGGGATCCGGGGGCACCCGTTGGGCGGGGGCACTGACCTGGAATGAGACGAGATCTCGCTGAGGTCACCCATGCTGCCGTCGGCCGCGCTGCCCGCCGAGATGGCCGGTGCGTAGCTGTGCACCGCGAACATCTTCGCCTGCTCGTCGTCGGGCCCCGAGATGTCGGCCGAGTCGGCCCACTGCTCGGCGCGGCTGTGGATCACCGACCTGCTGCCCGCCAGGTGCACGGGGCCCAGGACCGCGGCGGGCATGCAGGGGGCCGTGTCGATGCCGCTGTCCGTGGAGGCCCCCTTGATGTAGGTCAGCCCCAGCAGCTCCGGGTCCATCAGGTCCCCAGACCCGAAGTGCTTGTCGTCGCTGTTGCTGGACGTGTTACTGGAGAGCGTGTTGCTGCTGGAGTGACTGGAGCAACTTTTGTCTCCAATCTTGGGAAGAGAGAAATGGGAAGGCTTCAGACAGAGCCCACACTTCGTTTCTTTGTGAAGACGATTAGTCTCACCCAAATGCACAAAGCTACAGACCAGACGATCGCCCCTGAACCCTTTCTACTCGCTCTTCAACATGAGGCAAGGAGAGAATTCGCTTAAAAAAAAAAAATCTGATTTGAGGCAGAAGTCCCAGATTCCTAATTCCTCTCACAATTCATTTTAAGTTAAATGGGATCTTCTCAAGCTCTGTTCAATTATTCGCGCCCAGCGCACGGAAGTATTACCACGGTGTCACTAACCAGAAAATAATCAACACGTGTTACACAGACTGGGCAAGCACACGGAAAATTACATAAAGGGGGAGAGCAGCCTTTTACCAAGAAAATTCTCCTGTGACAAAGTACAGTGCCAGCCCTGGGTGTGGGCAGATGACTCGGGTTTGAATCACAGCGGCACGGTGTTGTCCCCTCACTCAGCCCCTCTCTGTGCTCCTAACACTGAGCTCAGATGATTGGTATGCGGACCCAGCAAGATCATACACTGTAATGTCCCGCAGCCGCAAAGTGGAATGTAGTGTAAGTGACTCCTCTGAGAGAGCCCAAGTCACCGGGTGCCCCAGGTGCTAGTGTGCAGGGGCTCTCTTTGCGGTCCCTGGAAGAGAAAAGATGTCCCCATCTGACTGAGATGCCCCTAGAGACACGGCTCCTCTGCGTAGGCCGGGAACACCTACAAGGCCTGAAGCACCAGCGAAGGGTGGGATCGTGAGGACAAGTCCATGCCCTGACCTGTCGTAAAGTGGCTTGGCTTTTCTTCTTCAGGCCACCCCATCAGCTCCTTACGCACACCCACCTGCCCTTGACCTTTTCAGCGCACTGATACTCTCCAGGTCTACTCCTACCCCTGCCTTCCTTTGTTTAAACCACCGTTAGAGATTTGTGAAGGTGGAATTCTAGGGATACTGTTAGGCTGACTCAAGACAAGGTCCCAACAGTGCTAAGGGCAGGAATGTCACATGTGTTCCCGAGCCCCCGCGCTGTAAAGCTCGCCAAGGACTCCTGAAGGAAGACGGAAAAAGCAACTAAGTCAGAACACGGTAAAATTTCTTCACCTGCAAGTTTTCAAAACTAAGCTACTTTAAAATGTTGGCTTTAGGGGCGCCTGGGTGGCTCAGTCATTAAGCATCTGCCTTCAGCTCAGGTCATGATCCCAGGGTTCTGGGATCAAGCCCCGCATCGGGCTCCCTGCTCGGCGGGAAGCCTGCTTCTCCCTCTCTCACTCCCCCTGCTTGTGTTCCCTCTCTCACTGTGTCTCTCTCTATCAAATAAATAAAATCTTTAAAAAAAATAAAATAAAATAAAATAAAATGTTGGCTTTAGGGCGCCTGGGTGGCTCAGTCGGTGAAGTGTCTGCCTTCAGCTCAGGTCATGATCTCAGGGTCCTGGGATCGGGCCCCGCATCGGGCTCCCTGCTCAGCAGAGAGCCTACTTCTTCTCACTCTCCCTCTGCGCTCTCTCTCTCTCTCCAATAAATACATAAAATCTTTAAAATAAATAAAAGTAAAATGTTGGTTTTATGTGGCAACGACCCACAATTCATGTTTTCACGTTCGACAGAAAGTTTTGCTTCATCGAGCGACGGCGGCCTGTAAGCTCACCCAGCGGGTGAAGAGTAAAGGAACAGTAAATGAAACACCGCGTGCAAATGACCGCGAGCCACGTGCCGGGCATGGTGGGACCACTGCCTGCAGGTTAGTTAGCAGCCGCAAGCATTACTGGGAACCATCTGGAACTGCACAGTAAGTGGCCGGCTATGGGCAGAGCCGCTCCGACCACACATGCCGCTTCACAGTTTCTGGCCATGCCCACCAGCTAATGCTGGGTGAAGGGGGTGAAGAGTTCACAGATAAAAATAGGATTGTGATTTAGTAACTATTACACTGGGTATCAGGGATCAAAAGGCTGAGGATATAATCTTGGCTTTGCCAGTAATTTACTGTGTGACCTTTCTTTAAGGTTCTTTATAAATCAAGAAGGGGAGAAAAAAGGAACTTAACTTCTTTACTCATTTTTACCTCGCCCCCGCTGAGAGTCCCTGGCAGAACTGCTAATGCTGAGATGCCTCAGAACGGCTGTGCGAGAGATCAGCCCGCCAATGAAGGACTTACGTGGGAAAGCTTATTGGGGGAGTCCTTGCAACTTCCATCCTTCGGCAGGGCTCTTTCTTTGTAGGAACTCAGGACCTTGGAGGGCGGGCCATGCCATTTGGTTTCTGTCACATAAAGAAGAGAAGAGTTGAATATCTAATTTCTAGTGTTAACAAAAGAGCAAAGCAAACACAGAAGCAGGACAACAAAATGGTCTGGTAGAAATGAACAGGACTGTGGTCCTGGAACTTTCTGGTCTCACCAGACTCCAATAAGAGTCCACAGAACAACTACCATAAAGCTAATGTTCCATTTCCGTGGGCACCACAAGTACTGTGGCCCATGACCGTGTCCCCTGTGACACTGGGAGACCCAGCCGACCACATGGGCATTGTCACAGGATGGTGCTCACCATGGGATGGGATGAACGCATGCATGCATGAATGAATGAATAGACAAGGGATGGGAGAAAAGAGGGAGCAGGATGGAAGGGCTGGCCAGTTGACCAGCCGCATGTCTCATTACCCAGGTGCCTGCTTCCTTCCAGGCTGTCCTCCCGCTCCCTGGCTCCTTCACACTCCAAAGGGCCCGTGCCCTGGGG
The DNA here is from genome assembly GCF_964656455.1 of Halichoerus grypus. Classification (NCBI taxonomy): domain Eukaryota; kingdom Metazoa; phylum Chordata; class Mammalia; order Carnivora; family Phocidae; genus Halichoerus; species Halichoerus grypus. Next base: position 69,624,559 of record NC_135718.1, read on the forward strand.
CTTGAGCAGCAGAGGAGAGTGGCATCTGCAAAGAGCACAGAACTGAGTGGCCTGCTGGCCAGGCCCCCCCCGCACACCTGCTGTGTGTGCTGCTCCCGCACGGCCCATCCCGGGAAACCCCCCAGAAGCTGCTTCCGGCAACCGGAAACGCCGCTGTCTGCCGGCCCAGCCCTGCCAGACAAGCTTCAAGCACCTGGACTCGGGGACTCTCGTTTCCCCACTGGCTCAACAGAGGCACCTGGATGACAGCCATTTACAGACACAAAAGGGCTGCCGAAGCCAGGAGGCTGGAGGACTGTCCAGGGTCAGAGAAGCTGTCCCCAGGAAGCCGAGTTGGGGCTCATGCTTTTGTTTCGTTTTGTTTTGTTTTCTCTTGTGCTGAGAGTACACGGCGCTGATACTTCATCTCAACTTTTTTAAGGAAAAGAAAGTAAGATGGACCGGCTCGAGACTACTTCTAGGTGGACTTTGTTTTATGAAAACCCCACAGATGACAATAAAATCTGACAAAAGAAAGAAATCCCAGGAACGCTCTTCCTGCTACCAAGTGATTTCTTACTTAGAGGATTCTGTGACAGATCCTGGTTTGCAGAAAAAGCCAGAAATGGCTTTTCCACTGATTAAAAAAAAAAAAAAATCCCCTCTACTTTTCAAATGCAACTCGATTGAGAAAAATGTCTTTAAGTTCAAGAACTCCATCTATTACCTAAGGTAGCGAACACATGTAACTCTGACTGCCAACATCTACTTCTAAGCCCAGACCAGAAGGCAGCGGGTTCCAGGGAGAGACGTTTCCCTCTGCACCTGTGAGAGCAGTAACAGAAAGCCACTGTTCCCCCAGGGAGACCCTTCTCGTCTGACCTGGCCATTCTCTCACCTCCGGATTCAATTAAGACCAATACAGGCAAACGATATTGCCAGGAGCACCTCTTCCTCCCGGAAGTTGTGAATGTTTCCCGAGTTTCTGCAGCTGTCAGTTCAGCATGTGTGTGTCCCCAGGCATCCTTGGGCGTTACCTGACCTGCCGGCCGTTGGAGGCGATACTCGTGCACACACTCCAAGGGACAGTCCTCAGCCCGATGTGTGAGGTGCCCTTGTACTGTTCTCAAACAGGAGGCAGGAAAAGACTGCCAAATGCTAAAGCTGCTTCTCCGACCTGGGGCTGTGTTTCGGAGAAGATGCACTTCCCAGAGAGGCTGGGAATTTACTCCTCGATGGCAATTTAAGCGAGGGGGAGACTGCCAAGGGCTACTGTCTGTAGAGTCCCCACACCCTTCATTTTCACAAAGACTTTCCTTATTAAAATGAGAAAACAGGCAGACTCCGAATATGGACAAATGAGCTCTACTTACATAGAAATGATGAGCTTTCGGGCCTGGACAAGTGACTTATTAAAAGCCTGTCTGGCATTTTTACATCCCCCAAATGGCCTCGTACATAGCAGACACACAGTAAATGCTTCTGTGCGAGTCCCTGACCAGGTCCCTCCCAGGGGCCAGCAATGAGGGAAGACTGAGCAGTACCCGTCATACGCCGCTTGTGGTCTCCAGGGTCCGCTGCTGCCAGGCCCGGGGTCGCTGGAGGACGACTGGTTGCTGGGCGAACTTCTGAAATGGTGACTAGAATTATTAACAGGGCACCGAGGTATCTGTGGGGCACCAACATCGGGACCTGGCCCGTTCTGTTTCACCAATGAACTCATTTTACAGTGACAAAGAAAAGGAAGAAATACACATCGCAGAGTGAAACAGAATGAACTATGGACAAACAGACCAAGAAGGGGTGATGCCGGAGACATCGGGTGGCTCATGGTTGGCAGTTTATTACAGGAAAGAGATGTAGCAGGAATAAGCCTTCACCATCTGAAGATTCTAAAGCACAGTAATGACTCCAGTGAAATATGGAAGGACCACAATAGAACCCACCAGAATACAGAATTATGAAAACATTACTACTACTTGTTCAAGGAAAACTTAATGCAAGGCATGTTCTGGTCCTGTATTTAAAACCAATGCAGACAGAGAACTCTAAATTTGTCAAAACCATTTATTTTCACACATCTATTGGATGCAATCCTATTTATTTCAGACACACAAAAATAAGTAATACTCATGAGAATGCACTTGATAAAGATGTGCTTGCCAAGTTTCCATTTTGCTGCTAGAACCCTCCAGGTCTTTTTTTTTCCCCTATAATTTACTAAATTTTACTTTAATAAGGGAGGCTCTTGTAGACCCCGCAGACCCCTTCCCTTCTACCTGGGCTACCCATGTGCCCTTCTTTAAATATGGGGAGTTTATAAACTCAGCGGACCTCTGAGGAAGGAGACCCAGAGCCAAGATAATTTAATGTCAAATCAAAGGAACACTGTTTCTGCATTCAACCTCTAAACAATAAACTGGAGAAAGCAGAGAAAGACCTCATGTTTTAATCTTACCAACTATCAGCAATACTTATATAGGCCTACTACATGTCAGGAATGGGTCTGAGCAGTTTGCAAATACTGATACAGTCCATCTTCATAATGCCTGCAGAGGTCTCTGTTATTACTAAGTTTATTTTTCAGATGAGGAAATTGGAGTTGGGAGAGGATGAGTAATAGTCGAGGTGAGCATACACCAGGTAAGCAGCCTGGCTCAGCACCCTTGCTTCCAACAACTCTATTAGACCAGAGAGCCCGGCAAACCAGTTTGAGGAAACTCATGGCGTCTCCATGGCCCGTAAGTTACGAAAAAAATGAAAACAAAAGCAGTAGAAATTAACAACAAAACAAATTTGCCATTTTGTTCACTTAAAACTACCTAATGCGAATTATGCACCCTGAATTCCCACCAGCCACTAATACCACAGACGCACTTTTAAACAAGTGGATTCTCTCACTGAAAAATTAATTCTAGGGGCGCCTGAGTGGCTCAGCTGGTTGAGCGTCCGACTCTTGGTTTTGGCTCAGGTCATGGTCTTATGAGTTGTAAGATCAAGCCCCGTGTCAGGCTCCCTGCTCAGTGGGGAGTCTGCTTGAAGATTCTCTCCCTCTGCCCATCTCCCCAGTCTCTCTCTCTCTCTCTCTAATAGATAAATCTTAAAAAAAAAAAAAAAGAAAAATTAATTTTCAACTTAACTCAGTTTGCTTAAAATAAGAAAAAAAAAGCAAGGAAATGCTAATGATCTTGGGACCTCTTAAAATACTATACACATTAGGATGATGGGATTTAGTCACTGATTTTACAGTTTTATTTATACTCAAGACTGCTTGCACTTATCTAGAGGCTCATGAAGAATCCCTTCTCGGGTGTCTTGCCCAAGACGATGGAGGGAGCGAGGTGACCAGGAGGACCAGGGGAGGGAAAGGCGTGGCGCTGGTGGGTGGGTCTGGGGTAGGACCTACATGGTACGAGCAGCACCACCGGGCGAGGCGTGGGGCAGATGCCAAGCACCACTGCATCTGGGGCCTGCCCTACGGCCCCATCTGCCAACTGGTGCAGAACAAGTGGACTTAGAAACAAGCCAAATAAGAAGGTACCCCCTGTAATGTCAAGTTCTAACCCCAGCGTTCTGCAAGGGCCGTCCCGGAGCAAAGGCGCAGCCTCACCTCGTGCCATCGGGCAGCTTCCGGTCGAAGGAGGTGCTTCGAGGGATGGCAGCCTGGGTCTGCTGTAGCAGCTGCTGACACTGCAGTCGGTCCGGTGTGCTGGGGACGGGGGAGGCCCGGGCCAGGGGCTGCAGGGCCGGGGTGGGCACGCGGTGCCACGTGGTGTTCCTCCGGAAGGGCGTTTTGTACTCACATGGGGTGCCCTCACTATCCAGCTTGTACTCCACCATGGGGATCCGGCAGAGCTCCGAACACCCTCTGTTGGGCCGAGAAGAGCGGGTAAGTAGGGAGGCTCAGTGCCAGGCCATCAGCATGCCTGCTTGTGGCTTCCAGACGACGGAGGAGAGCCATCCACCCCCAGGAGTGTCCCTGGCTTATGGGGACTCTGTCCATGACCCAGTTGGGAACCAGTAGCATCCAGTATCATGCTTGTGGCTCTGGTTAATTGACAGATATTGCTTTAGGCATTACGTGTCTATATCCTGTCTCTCTGGGTCGTTCACAAACTTCTTAGACCCGAATGTATCTTTATCCAATTTGCACACGTGGAATCATACACACTGAACACGGGGCAATAAATACACTTGAAGAGATTAAAAATGCCTCATATGAAATCTGAACAGATTCAAAAGAAGTACAGTTATATAACTAGGAATTAGTCACAGGTCACCTTTTCTATGGAGTCTGAGAAAAGTGAAAAACAAAATTAGTAAACGCTGTCACAGTCAAGGGGAAACCCGAGTGCCCATCCGGTCAAAGGGGGCTTCTTAGTTACCATGTCGCTCTCTTAAACTAGCATTACCGTTCCCCAAATGTCATCTGCTGGAGTGCTCTCTCATGTGCTCAGGTGACCAGTCAGGAACATAAGACCTGTTAGCCTCAAACTGTGACTTAAGCCAGACATCTCTCAAGTTTCTCATTAATTACACAGTGCAAATGGTACTATTAACCTGACCAAAGCCAGCCTGTGCAACCAGCTGGCATGGAATGGCAAGGACACAGAAGACAGGGTAAGTTTCAAGTCTGAGCGCCAGGGCACATCATCCCAGTTTAGCGTGTTCATAGAGCCGGTGCCTCTCCGTTCCAGAGTCAACAGAGAAACTTGCTAATATTCACCCCCTGAGAAATCCACTAGGGTAAGGTGTGGTTCTTTAAAAAGGAGACTTCCCGTTCTCAAGATGGTAGAGGAACATTTCAGCCTCTTTTCAAAATCATTATATAAGAATGAGGAGAACAAGAAACAGAAACAAACTTGCCCACCTATAAAACTTGAGACAGTTGAAACTCTAAACCACAGCAATCACAGATGGAAGGCAAAACCCAAGGGTGTCCAGAGGGAGCAAGGAGAGACGAGACCACTCCCCTTACACAACCCCGAAGGGGCACAGGGACCGGAAGCACCAGGCATTGCAGGAGGCAAAAGTGAGAGAGAAGGCTTAAGAGGGGACGATTTAGAAAAGAGAGAACAAAGAAAAGTTGGACCCTGGGCACCATCAGCACCACATGGCACCAGGGTCTAGTCAGGCAATAACGACCCCTGACTCTAGCGGGCAGGAGCAATGGTCTGGGGAACTCCGCCTGAAGTATCCAGACTCCAGGGAAAGAGGAGAGCCTGGCTGAAAACAAAAGATTAAGTGAAAGTCTCACTGGAAAATGAGACCCAGAGTCATTTCCCCTTCCTTCAAACCCAACTTCAGAATGCTCATCAGTCTACAAAGACCAACGAGGATCTTCCTCTGGTGAAAAGACAAGGAGATGTAATTAGATGTAAGCCACCCAATCACCCTGCAGTGAGGCTCACCAACCAACCATACCCCTAGAGAATAAGAAAGAACTTTTGAAATTTAAAAACATGATAGCTAAAATTCAAAATAAAAAAAAATCTACTAAGACTAAGGTAAACTGAGGAACTCTCCCAAAACATTACAGGAGAGCAAGCATACAAAAATTAGTTCGATCCAAGTAGTCTAATGTATACCTAACAGAGGTACCAGAAAGAGAAGAGGGGGGAAAAGATGGGGAGGAAATTATTAAGAAACCATGCAGGAAAATCTCCATAACTAAAAACAGGTAAAACCAGATTAAAAGGTCCACAGAGTGCCCAGTGCAATGAGTGAAGAAAGGTCTATGTCAAGAGATACATACATACATACGTAGGATGGAATGAAACTTTTGGAGGCGATGGTGTTGATTATGGTGAGGGTTCCATGGCTGTATACTTATCTCCAGACTCACTAAGCTGTGTGCATTAGATGTATACAGCTTTGTTATGTCAGTCATACCTCAATAAGGTCTTTTTCAGACATCATGTGGAACTCGAACTCTTGGGTTACAGAGGAGATCCTGAGTTTCTGGGGGGACAGGATGTAGGGAAGGGGGGCCGGCCTCACACAAAGGGTCAGGGCATGGAACAGCTTCATTCTTCTCAGCAGCATTACTGGATAAAAGTTACTTCTCACCCATCAAATCAATAGTCCTTGGAGCTTGGGATGAAGAAACAGGTAGGAATATAACAATGGCCTGCTTTTTGGCTTGGGAAACCAAATGGATGGTTGGTGCTACCCTCTGAGAAGAGAAGAGAAGGAGATTGAGTAAACCATCCGAAAGAGATACTCACGCCTGTTTTAGTAAACTTTACTTCATCTTTTATTTTAACTTTTCTTCCCTCAAAGCAAAATTCATCTTTTACCTAGGCAACTTGAAATTACCCTGGATTTCCTGAATGCGTTAGTTAAATGATTGGTCAACTCTGATAAGCCCAGATTTACACTGGATTGCATGACTATTATTATTATTATTATTATTATTTTATAAAATTCCAAGGCTCTACAACATTGAATCATGGACTTGTACTGTTTCCAAGTGTTTTTCTCTTTAACTAGATGACACATCCCCTGGGACTACTGATTCATCCATTCGACCAGCAACCTAATTAGAAATCATAAATGTGGGATATGACAGTAATATCAAAATATCAAGAAAACCTACTCTTGTCTTCCACGCTATTCAGTGCTCTAAGCAAGTCACTGGATAGTCAGGCGAACTCTGGGCTTTGGTCTCAAAGGCTGCAGGTGCCCGAAGAGTACAGGTCAGGGAATCCTTAAAGGCAGAGACCTATCCAAGTGAAGGGTCTTGGAGTTATATTTGAATGAAAGGAACATGAACCTTGAATCTTGTGGACCAAAGGGCAACGTGTATCTCCAGTGCCTGTTTGGGTTACTAGTTTACTAGGCTAGGCTTAAAAGGAAGAGAAAGTAAAGAGAAGATAGATGGCTGAGGTGTGTGGAATATTTAATTCATGCTCATCAATTGTAGCCTTTAATAAGATGTTGTAATTTAGCTTGAATCTTTGAGGAAAAACATTATATAAATGCATAATCATGACTAATATTTTAGAGAGTGCTGACAAAAACGTGTGCAAACGCATGAGGTTGAGGGGAGATTCAGGGTGGAATTATTTCATTTCCAAACTTTTGCACAAAGTCATATGTAAATGATCTTCTTAATACTAAAAACTGGCATTCTTTTGCCCTAATAAAGAACAGCTATTTTTGAAAGAATGGCTTTATTTGAAAATCAAAATTAATTTTGTGAGTATGTGACACTTTTATAGCAACTACTCTTATAAGCTAGGTTTCTGCTTTGTTTACTTCTAGGACTAAACCATCAAATAAATACCACTAATTTTAACATACCATCAAACCTAGTCAAACATAATTCTGTTCTAAGAAATGTCTGGAAAGACACAGAAAATTCAATGAAGTTTTAGGGAAACAGGAAGAGGTCTAAAATAAGAGTTTCCAATTAGCCTACAGCAGAGGTCCTCCTGCTGCAGTGAGTACAAGAAACTCCTCCCCCTCTGCACCTGCACCTGTTCCTGTCCCCGCACACACCCCTCTTGCCTCTGTGACTAGTTCCAGCGCAGGACGCCAGGCGAGATCTCCCTGCCCCTCTGAAGCATCAAGCCCTGAAAGGGCACACAGCAAGGATTTCTGACCACTAGGTAAAGACCAACCGAAACCCAAATGGATGAAATGCAAGAAGACCTAGCACAAAAAGACATTTCCCCCCAAAGTGAACTGCTAATCTTGTGTGTAACTGAAACAGGTTTTGCTGTTGTTGTTGTTTTTAAGAAAAGACAAGCTTTTAGCTTTCTTGCATTAGTTACAAATTCAGACCTCACCGAGAAACGCCCTCGGCTTCCTTTCGACATACACCAAATCAAGTCCACAGACGTGAACTGCATTTCTAGCTTCTGGCGCACTTTTCACAGGTTGCTTGCCCAACGAAGACACTGGGTGATGTTAGAGAGGGCTGTGGGGATCACTTACATGTGAGCATACTGATTTCCTCTTTGCTCAATAACAAATGTGCATGTCACCTATTTATGCTTCTAATTAACATGCCAGGTAGAGATCAATACACACTCCGCTTCAGGGTTAAAAATACATATAACTGTTAACATTGCTTGTCTAGCCAGGAACTTCTCTGGGTCTAACACTGCTCTGTAATATTAGAAGGAAGGCAAGAACATTCTCTGGACCAAAGTGGTCATAAAATGTGTGCTCACTGAACACGGGGTATTACAAAACTGTGAAACTGACAAGTATTACAAAACTGTGAGACTGACCGGCAATCCAATAGTTGGAGCCCTCAGAGCATCTTACATTTTACTGCTTTACTCTGCAGAATGCTACTCCTTGTCCTTCTGAACTTAGCACCATGGGCTTTCTGGGATGGCTTATTCCCAGACCAGGGACACCCGTCTACGTCCTTGTATCCACACTGATCAGCGCTCTCCCTGCTTCCTGCAGCCTGAAGTGGTTTCCCACCAGCAGGGTCCTAGGGCAGGCAGCTGCTACTGCTTCCCGGCCTCTGGACACGGCGGGCAGGGACGTGGTGCTCACTCGGGGGTCACAGTTACAGGCACCCGTCTGCACTGCCAAGCACCGCACTTATGCATCTCTAACTTTAGAGACACCCTGCAAGGTCCCCAATGGGCTTCCGCCCCCACAGACTGATGTTTTTCAAATGACACCTCCAATTTCCTGGAAGAACCCTCCATTAGCCTTCAGTCATTCAAGCATTTGAAGGCAGAATCACCGCTAGCCAGGCTGTGATCCCTGTTCTGAAGGTTCATTGCCACCTTCGAGCCTGACTATCAAGGCCATCACGGGTGGCTCACCCAGAGGGGTCACAGCACACTCTCCTCTACCCATCCTCAGCAGGATCCCTCCCCAGGAATCACACTGTTCTCCACTAAAGACACAGTTTGGGCTCTTGGCTCAAAACCCAGAGCTGTCAACGTGTAAGAAACAGCACTGTCTCTTTGAACCCACGTTAAATCATAGGAACTATGCAAGCTTTTGGAAGCGCCAGCTTCACAAGAAAGAGGTCAGTTACAAATAGATACTACTATTTTTTTTCCTTTTATAAAACAGAAAAAGCTAATATTAAACAGCAAAAGGTACATCAGTGTTCATGAAAGTTCTTCCCAGATAATATGTAGATGTGTAGAACTATAGAATGGCAAGGTTTATATAATAATCAGAACTGCATAAAATTTTAGAGCTGTAAAATTCCCTTCACTTATAGAACAATACATCATTATCCTATTACTTCCTTCTTTTTTTTTTTTTTTAAAGATTTTATTTATTTGAGAGAGAGAATGAGAGAGAGCACAAGCAGGAGGAGTGGCAGAGGGAGAGGGAGAAGCAGACTCCCCGCTGAGCAGGGAGCCCGATGTGGGGCTCCATCCCAGGACCCTGGGATCATGACCTGAGCTAAAGGCAGACGCTTAATCGACTAAGCCACCCAGGCGCCTCTGTTACTTTCCTTCTTATATGAAAGTAGGACACATGAGATTATGCCACTTCAAAACTAAGAAGGGGGAAGAGTTCTATGGGATGATAACTAAGGAGAATACTTTTGGAAAGAGGCAACATGAAACCAAAAACCTAGAAAATTGAGAAGATTGAAAGAAACAAGTTATATTCTACGAAAAAAATGAAAAAGGAAGAAGCAAAAGAAAAAGGCAGTTGGACACGTTAGCTGGATCTCCACCACCGGGTAAACCATGGACCGCGCAGCCAGGGCTCAATCACATAATTGTAACTTGCATTTACTGTACTCTGAAACTGCCGATGGGTTTTACTTTTTTTGGCTGCATCACAGAGAACCTTTAACTGAACCCAATAATTGAACATAAAGCCTTACAACATACTGTCATGCTATCCTTGACTTCCAATCCACCACTCACCTTGTATGGCACGAGCCAGTTTCCATACACACCACAGCATTTCAATGTCACAAAAATGTTTGAGGGGGTACAAAGGAAATCTCCCTCCTTGAGAAGAAGGCTCAGACAGGTTGGAAAGTCGATACAACCAATCAGGGACAGGTTGATGGCTGGAACCCAGACTCCTAGCTCAGCACTCTTTCCAAAACACTTTGCCATCTCCTTAAGAGAACTATCAAACAATCAGTAATGTGGCCCACATCATGTCAGAGTTTCCACGAGGAGCTAAGAGAATCTTTGGGAACAAAGGCGGATAGATCCCCTCAAATGAACTACCTGCTTCTTTTATATTATGCACTTTGTAACGAACCTTTTTATAGCCCTAGGGATTGAAGTAATCACTGATATTTTAATCATTTTAATGTCTGTTATGCTAATAGCCTGCTAATAGCTAAAAGACTCTTTCCAAATCATCCAACAAGGTGACAGGGGTAATTGACGCTCATTCACTTAAATCACAAACTCTTTCTTTCTGTTGCATAAAAAAATCAAAAGCTTCCAACAGGGAGATAACCACATAGCATAACTTAACTGTAAAGGTTAGGTCAGTGTCATATATGAAATAGGCACTACATGAAATATTAATCCACTTTTCTACATATTTCCTTAATTTTTATAGAAATAAGACATCTAGACGATACATAGAAAAAGACGCATCTAGACCATAAAACCACTTGACCAAGCCCTTTGAACAAAGGTCTTGACTTGAAAAGTTGTGTGTCACACTAAATGGGAAGCGAGGCTATCTGGCCCTGAATAATTCATCAGCTTGCACCCCCCTCCTTCCTCAACAGCCACAGGGACAACTGAGTCTTCCCCTACTGTACACAGAGCACACCATTCAACTTAAAACACGGGCTCAGAAAGTTCTTCAGGAAGCCAACCTCCTTCCTTTTTTTTTCATAGAAAGCTTGAGACCAGAAATAACCTTTCACTGCATTACATCCTTCAAAGTTAAACGCAGAAGATTCCCAATCGCTATTTGGTGCCCGATTTTTGATGAATGGATTTCCATGAAAGAGAATGCCCATTATCCTAGCATGGTATACTTGTCACGCAAGCACCTGTTATTTGCTTTACGAAACGCTCCAGCTCACCGTCACCCTCTGAGCTCCTGTTACAATGTCAGTGGTGTTACAACATTTCAAACTGCTAAAAAGGCAGGAGCACCAAAGTGTAGATTACTGACTGCAGAGAGTGGAGTATTTTCTGCACTGAGATACTTAGTATCAAGTAAGAAATTGTTGCCATGTTTGAGAAAACCATTTTTGAATGGGAAACCTGTATTTTAGAATGCCACATAAACAAAAAGAGTCCACGGAAGTAAAGATGATGTCCGTCCTCCCCATTTGCATAGCCTCAGTGCCCTGCACAGTTTGGACACAAACCAGTTAAGGGTTAACAAAATGACTGAATGAGTAAACACAAGGCCACCACCTTTTTGTTCCTTCTGTAATGCAACATTCTTACTTCAAGGAGGGAGAGAAACACCTGAACTTTACATTGGAGGGACAGGGCAGAGGAGGCAGAACCTTTCACAGTTCACATTGAAAGTTATTCCTGGAGGGTGCCCCTAAGACAATACCAAAGGTGGGGCGCCTGGGTGGCTCAGTCAGTTAACAGTCTGCCTTCAGCTTAGGTGGTGATCCCAGGGTCCTGGGGTCGGGCTCCTTGCTCAGCAGGGAGCCTGTTTCTCCCTCTCCCTCTGCCCATTACCCCTGTGCTCATTATCTTTCTCTCTCAAAAAATAAATAAAATCTTAAAAAAAAAGACAATACCAAATGTAACTGATTTTTTTTATCCACACAAATAAGTTGGAACTCTACTTTAAAAACCTCACTTAGGTCAAGATTTCAACTCACCATCTACTTTAGAGAGAGAGATATATATATATATCTCTCTCCAACCTGCTAACTTGACAAAACTGAGTTTCCCTTCCTAGTTCAATTTCTAGAACTAGGTGCATGTACTTCAGGAAGTGGAATGGTCTAGCAACCAGCAGCAAAGCAGAACAATGTCAAGCTTTGATTTACAGAATAGCTTAAATTAAAATAAATTTATAAAGTGAGCATGACGCTTCAATAGAATGATGAGAGAACAACTATTTAGGCTCAAGACGACATGAGACAATTTCCACTGTTTTGCATTATATAGAAGAATATGTCTGGGATGGTATGTCAACAAAGTATGAAAATTCACATGAAACAGAGGCACCACAGCAAGAAATTTCATTTCCATGTTTATTGGACATATTTACTGTATCACTCACATTGTATAACAACTCATGCATAATTCGGATGAGTTGTTATTGCCTTTATAGTGGCCTTTTAAATTGATGCGCTTGCCTTCAAATGACATTGATAGAGTGTCAGTCACCTTTGAAGGCTAGGAGCGGGGGCAATGAGATCCCTTGCAAAACCGAGGAAGAGCTTAATGAAGCATCTTCAGCCAAGTCTTCTTCATCTTTGCCACAGAGATGTCTGCTTGGGAAATACCCTCCTCCCTTTCAAAGCTCATTTCCATTTGAAGAGTGCTATTCCCCAACTGCCTCTTGCCACTCATTCCCCCGTCGTGTGAATTCCGCTCCTGGTCCAACCCCAGCACGACATCAGTTAATAAGCATTCCCGAAGGGATCCTCCCTGCTCAGTGTGTTCTGGAACTCCACAAGGAAAAGGGAAAATGGCTCTGCCTTCCTTTCAAGCTGAGGGACAGCTGAATTACCATCACCCTGACACTGGAGAACGGGACTTCAAACCATGGGGTGGCTTTTGAGAAATACTTTCCCAACTAAAGACTTCATTTAATCCAGCAGCTTCTGCGTCATAAGCAAACACCTTCGGATGTGTGAACAACCGGAAGTAAGTCTATTAGGGGACAGGCCTGTCCTACTGCTGATGGGGACAGACAGGATGAAGGTGAGTTATGCCCCACTGAGACCCTGCAAGAAAAAATCCAGCTGATACACGGCAAAAATGAATCCAAGCATTTTTCACTGCATCATTTGCGATGCTCACAAAGATTGAAGTATCTTGCAATGCATTGGCTATTTTTGTAGTCCTATGGCTCTCGCATTAAAGATACACACACACACACACACACACACACACACACACACGTCCATTTAAATGAATGTCCTTCTTTTTGCCCCCTCCCTGACAAGTGCTTGCAACACTGTGTGAACAAGGTGGCGGTAATTATCCATGCCACAAATCACACGTGTGCTTGTAGCTTGAGGCAGATCCTTGTGCCAAGGAAAATGGCACTGAGCGATGTTTCATTTAAAAGTTTTGTATTTTAATTTTTTAAATGAGTCAAGTGCTACCCATTTCCCCTGTTAAGCCCCGCCCCACCCTCCCCAAATTGTTCCTTACAAAAATTGAACAACACAGAGGCTCAACTTGCTGGAGCACAAATGAAATTTAAAATGACGTGGCATCCTTGCATCTCGGTCTAAAGCAAAGGGCTGTTATTGCAAGGATAACTTCTTGTTATGTGAAGCTGCCTGACAACAGAAAGTACTTTTATCAGGAGCCTAGACAGTCGCAGCCCAAACTCACAGAAGTATGGATTTAAAAATCTACAGATCCAAACTCCCACCAAATTGGAAGACTGAACGGAAAGGCGTTAAACCTTCGTGACTTGCAGAGGTGGGGGGGGGGCAGGCGGAGTGTCACTACCAGGCAAATAGCGAATTCTGATCTGGGCTAAGGTAAAAATACAGAAGACAGTTATTCCAGATTAATCAGGAGAGAAATCTGTATCTTCAGGGAATGACATTAATGAGACTCTGAGGAAACAAAGGTAAAATCTCTAAATATCTTGAACAGCTTCAATAAGAACATTTGCATTTAAAACAAAGGAAGAATTCATTATGTGCAGACCAAGGCAGATAACAGATAATGCGCCCTTGGATAGAAAAGTAACAGCCGGAACTTTTAAATGGTAGTGTTTGTCTGTTTGTCTGTCTGAGCTGAAAAACAATTCAGTATTTCTCAGGAAATTGTATTCTTCTAAATCATATGTTCTAAATACCAACCATAATAACTTTAATATCTTTATTAAGCAGATCTCTTGAAAAGCCTAAAAAAAGAAATTTCTACTGAGCAACAGTAGACCAGAATTATAAACAGGCGAGAAATGTTATTTTTTTAATTCAAAAGAACACGGTAACCTTTTTGTCTAATTCTACAGCAGTAATCAACCTCTAAGACAGATAACTCACCAGATTTATAAATCTATATTTCCACCAAAGGAAGAAAGAATTCTCACTATATGGGAAAATTTCTGGGAACTGGCTTAAAATTTATTTTAAAACACTTCACTTACACAACATTGTGGCTTCAAAGGTCTAAAGGACTTGCCTTTGGTTATTTCCAAGTCTCATTTTTAAGAAAATAGTTTCTGTCTTTGATTTCTTTGCACTCGTACCACTGTGTGTGATTGGTGGGATTCTTGGAAAGCAAACAGACTGGACGGGACAGAACTTGGAAAGGCAATGAGAAGCATCCTGGATATTTCCCGTGACACGCGGCAGCTACTCTCAAGAATTTCAACTCGTTCAACCTTTATTTTGTAAACCTACTGAGCAGATATAGGAAACAAGGCCACGGAAAGTCAGGCAGGTGGCAAGTGGTAAGAAATTGAACAGAAATGGACTTTTGCAATATTCTGCACATTAGCCAGGGAGGAAGGTGGTATGCCTCTGGTCTGTTTTCTTAAAAAAAGGTCATGGTTTAGAGCTGATCTAATCAACAGTAGCCGCTAGCCACATGTGGCTAAGGAAATCTTAATTAATTGAAATGAAAAATTCACTTTCTCGGCAGTACTAGCCACAGCTCAAGTGTATGACAGCTGCGTGTGGCCAGGGGCCACTGTTTCGGATGGCGTGGATATGGACCGTGGTCATCGTGGGAGCTGTGGCTGGACAGCGCCGGTTCAGAGGATGAAGTAAGGAGACAAAGTACAAGGAATGACTTCAGTGACCACCGAAGTACGTCCAGAAAGTGGGCAATCATCTTGCTATTTAGAATGATAAGAATTTCTTTTAGAGCATGGAAAAATTCACATGAATATCCTAAAGTTTTTAATTTAACTAAAATGTGTGGGGTACTGATTATGCCCGAAGGTGCCATGTGCTTTACGTGCATCAGTCTTATTTAATCTTTGTAAGAGTAGCATGAGGTAGGCAATATTATGATCCCCATCTTACCAACAGCAAATGAGGTTTCGAGAGAGCACACACACGACCCAAGGTCACACAGCTAAGGCGTGGCTTCCAAGCCAGAGGTTGAAAGGTGGCCTGCAGGAAGTCCTTGTGAGCTGGAGTGAGAAGGCACTCCGGCTTTACTACCAGGCACTCTGCAGCCCAACGGTGGTCCACAGCCCACACGGATGGCTTGTTCTTAACGGGCCTTCTTTCCCCCTGGGCCTGATATATTCTTGATGTCAAGTGTGATTATTTTCTATTAACAATGGAACACCATCACCCACTAATTCCATTCTCTTCCTACTCTCCATCCATCCACCTCTGAGCTTCTTTGCATAGGGTTCTTGGGACAGCTTACGACAATGTCTCGAACCAGTTCAACCTGAATGTAGTCACATCACAGAGTCTATTTGATGTTCCACTCCTCCTTCAAACATAGAGTACTGATCTCTTACATATCCTGTTAAGAATCAATGACTTCACGCTATAGAAAGGAATTCTAGTGATGCAGAGTATTTCATTTGCTAAGGGCTGAGCGATGATAAAGAATATTTCCTCTTAAACATGGGTTCTCAGTGGTCCAGGTGAATCAAGCAGGTGCTCTGCTCCTTAGTTTGTAATATCTCAGCCTTTACATGGGCAATGTCCCTGGAAATTGCTTAGAAAATTAAAATTGATCCTTTATTACACACTAATAACTTTTTTAAAGCTCTTTTTCAATTGTTCTAATGCTCGATGTCCAAACGACTTTGGCTGAAGACACCCCTGACTACATGTTCTGCGAATCCTGGAGGAGCAGCTGGGACAGCACCCGCTACAGAGGCCAAGGAGGCGCCAGCCCTGCTTAGGGCCTCGCATGCCTTACCTCCGGGGCGAGCCATCATCGTGGGGCTGGATGATGACCACCTTCACGGTCACGGAAGTCCGGAGCAGGTCGATCATCTGCTCGTGGGTCAGAGTGGCCACGGCCACTTTGCAGATCTCCACGAGGCGGCTCCCTTGGCGAAGGCCAGCCTTCCAGGCAAAGCCGAAAGGTTCCACGTCTGCAACGATTCCTTCAAAATTCACGTGGAAGCCAAGCTGGCCCAGCCCATTCCTCCTCAGGGTCATTTCCACGGTCTCACAGCCTCGCGTCACTATCTGAGGGGAAAAGAGACCGTGAGACACCGCTGTGGAGCCCACCCCCCCCGCAAGGTAGAGGCACGCACACGGACCTCCCAGCCCTGCCCGCCAACCTACCAGGTGACATGCTAAGCACATTACAATGCTGAGTTTACCATAATCAGCTGTTCCAGATGGACTGTAGTGATGGGAAAATGTAGTCTCTTTTGAAACCACAACAAGTTTCATCCATTAAACATTAAAAGCTACTCAATTTCATCCAACTTAAAAAATGGCCCAAACCCCTTCCCAGCTAACACTCAGAGGGTCACCCCCAGGAGGGCAGCTGCAGAAGTCAGGATGTTAGGAGATGTGCAAGTGTTCTCTGCACCGGACGTACCACTCTGTCCTCCGGGAAGCCCCCTCGGGGCTTGCCTGGGTGATGAGTACCATTGGGACCTGCTTGTCTGAGTGATGAGGACAATTTGGCTCAAACGCAGGCAAGCCTGCCAGGCTCCCAGGCTCCCTGGCATCTGCTGACAAGGTTAGTGCAGGATGGCGCTCTTGCAGGCAGCAGAGACCCCTCCCCCCAGTGCCTGGGGGCCACCTCTCCTTCATGGGGTCCATCCTTTGGGGGCCTAGGACAACCCCAAGCAGTGGCGCTTCAGTGCTCTGACCCTCCCAAGAGCGTGAGTCCACAGCAGTGTCACAAAAAGGAATGTGGACGCAAGGTGGTCAGCATCCCACACAGCGCACTGAGGCACCGATCACTAGTTAATGCCATCCTCAAAAGCGCTCACTGAGAGTAACTTACACGCACTGAGAGAAAAACCACAGGCCATTAAATGTCACCTGATGACTACAGCATCACTTATTTGCGGGAAATTTAAAGTCGGGACGTATCATACCCATATCCCCCAAAGCACAGAGCTAATGGATAAAGTTGCAGTTTAATAAATGCTCCATTTCCACAAAACACGCTCTGAATACCCAGATTCCTATTTAATAAGACCTATGAGTGTAAGTGCAGCTGTGGGACTGGGCTGGCTCCGTGTACGTCCACTGTGTCTGTTTCCATGGTTACCTGCATGGGTATACACATTCACCATCAACTTCCCACAGATACATGATAGCTGGGGGCTCAGGAAAACGGGACAAGGCATTGCTGGTCTTCGCGGTGAGATTTTGAAAGACCGAAGCTTGCGAAGTTACGAACTGAACTAACTGGAAATTGTTGGAAAAGTACTTTTGTAATATTGTACACCCTGAATAAAATTTTCTTTCACTTCTTTTTCAATTTTGTTTTGACTACACTTTCCTACCAAAAGTCTACATATGTGTGACATATGCCTTGCCTTCTTTCAAATATAAATGCAATTTTCAGGTGAGATTTAGCAACCACATATCACACTGAAGAGTGATCAAGCCTTTCCTGAGACCTATGTGTCTCTTCTCCTTATTTCTTCCAACTACCTGCTACCTGCCCTACTTTTGCTTTTTGCTATTTATTTATTCCTTCTGTTCCTTGCTTCTTAACATTTGCAAAGGGTAAAGGATCAGTTATTTGGAGTTCCTTACATACTTACATGGACCCAATTACCATAGGAATATCCACAGCCCTACCTGGGACTGGCCACATAATTGGTGGGGCCCAGTGCAAAATCAAAATGCAGGGCTCCTGGGTCAAAGACTATTTAGAATTTCAAGATAGTAACAGCAGAGCACTCAACCAAGCATGGGCTCTTCTGAGAGTGGGCCCCGGAGAATGGGTCACGGGTTGCACACGAACGAAGCGGGCCCTGCCTGTCCCCTCAGGTGCCAGCTCTCATCCCTTCCTGGGTCTGTACCTGCATAACTGACACCTTTAATTTCAGTTTCCACCATGATAAAATGCACACCAAATCTACCACCTGCCAAGCAGCACTCATTCCCCGTATCTGCACTATGAATGCGAGATCCTCTTGGCCACCGCCCTGTACCAACCTTACGTTCTAATCCCTCAACTGTCTGTGGGTTGGTTTGTTTCCAAAATCTCCTGCTGCAAGTCATCCTAGACACACAATACATTTCCTCAAACGTGTTCCAGACATCAGGCACCTCCGTCAACATTAGCCACACCATTGCTTTTCTAGGAAAATGGTAGAATGGGGTCCACAAAACAGCAGATGGGTAAGGACCTATGAAATGTGCATTTTGGTGGTTGGTGAAGTGGCATTTGTTTGTGTTGTATTTTCAGGAATACAGATTATGATGACCCAGCGGATCTCCTAAAAAGAAGTATTTACGGTATTACCAAAAGCACAGTGTATCTCGAGACTCACAAGGATAACTCAGTTCTCCAGACACATAAGCTAATCATATACTTAATCATCCCCAAATCACATCTATGTTTGTGCACATACACCCGATAATACTGTTAAACACACTGAGGTCTGTTCCTGTAAATAGTGTCTACAAATAATTAAGTTATTTCTCTAAGGCTAGCAGACACTGACTTGATTGTATTGTCTCTAATACATGGTCTCGAATAACAAAGGGGAGATTTATATTTGGTAGGAGAAAAGGGGAAAGGAAATGGGTATAAATTCTCCTTTTTTTCATATTCGTAATTGACTAAATCTTTTCTAAAAACCGAAATATACATCCCCTTGGGGGAAGATTTAAACATGAGAAATTCTTTTGTCACAGCACGTTTGGGTTCTTATACTATATTTGATTTATCCTTATAGCTGGTTTGACAGACTCAAACTAAAATCTGGCTCTTTCTGTGTGAAAATCAGGAGCAGAAATATTAACTGTTACACTCCGTGGACATCATTTAGGGGTTCTGTACTAAAAATAACATTTAAAAAAAATCTCTTTCAGGACTGATTTTTTTTTTTTTTAAAGTCTAGATTAATGGGTAATTCTATAAAACCTCCTTAAGAAACTGTGGCTGGAGAGTAATAATATATTTAATCTGGCAGACTAAAGAAAAATACCTGCTGTATGAACATGCACAGAATTGAAGTTGCAAAGAAGACACAGTCATTCAGAGGGTCAACAGCAACTGTGTGCCCATTTCTCCCACTGAGAGGGTCCTGTCATGTCTGTCTCCACACACAGACATAATATCTAGACAATTCTCCATTATTTTCTTTCGGATATGCTATAAAAATACATCTTGATGTTCCCTTTTGGAAGGTGGTTTAACTTTTCCTTTTCAAACAGTTAGCAACGGGTGCATCTCCACGACTCACATATTTAGCAACTGCTCAAAAGGACACAGAATTTAGTTAAGCCCTGTAGCCATATAAAACAGTAATGCATTCCCTAGGTGCCATAAACATGGTGGAATTTCCACAGTGGAAGCCATCATGAATCTGGGATTGAAGATCTAAGGATGGTGGCAACACAAAACCTGTACTTACTCCTAATCGCTGGACAATTTCCCTGATGTCTTCAGCACAGTTATCCACGGAGGACAGAAGGATACATTCCCCTCTCTCATAAAACACTTTGATACTCATTAATCCAGATGTCCACCCAATGACGTCCCTGCAGGAACAGTTAAATACAACGTTCTTGGAATCCTTTTCAATCAACATTATGAACTCATTGGAAATCCCAAGAAGACATTCAATGTCAGCAGACTGGCCGAAGTCCCGAGCTATTACGTGCCACATGATTGCTCCAACGCTGAACAGATGGGCATCCTTCCTTGGCTTCACTTTCTCCTTCTTCTTTGCACCCAATGTAATGAAGCTGAATTTCACAGAGGTATCCACAGTGGCGGTCGTGACAAAGTTCTCCGCCAGATCCTTCAAGTACTCTTGCCTCGTTCGAGTGGCCATGGCTCGAAACTTCTCTGACTTATGGGCTGCGTTTTCTGCATTGATCACTTTGGCTAAAAGGAAGTCCCGAAATACTGCTGACTTTGGAAAAGTTACTCCTTTGGGAATTGGTGGACCAAATGGTGGTACATCTTTTGATCTAGAAACTCCAACACTGAGAAAGAAAAAATAAAAGGAAGTAAGATGAGTTATAATACCATAATATTTACCTTCAGAAATCTGACATATACCTATACTCTCAACTTATGTCATCTATTTTGTAGCTTTTTGTCATACTAATTTCTGGATACCCAGTGGTTGGTTGGTTGGCTGTTTTTCAAACTGACTAGATGGGCTGGTACTCTAACCCTACAGCTGGTCATCACTGGGAAAGACAGTGACACTTCGAACGGAAGTGAGGTTATTAGCCCCATGTGGCTGCTTGGGACCTCACTGGTACTGGACACCATGTTCACACTTCACAGGGCCAAAAGTTTTAAGTGTCCCATTTTTTCGGGAAATGCTCACTTGGTCACATTTTGAAAATCTCAGTGGAAGTTTTATGGGAGTCAAATTTTAAGAGATTCCAGGGACTGAAAAGATCAAGCGTAGAGTGACAGTAACAACCACCTTAATATGTCAAAACCAACAATGCTCCCCTACATCAGGCAGAAGGTATGGTTGTCTCAAACCCTTCTTGGAATGAGATCAACTACGAAGAGTGAATTAATGATAGTAAACAAACAAAGGGCTGGACTGAGGAATGATGAATCCCAGAGCATCTACAGCATGTACTCCCCAATGACCGAGTAGCCACTGAGAAACCAAGAATCAGTACTAATCCCACGTCTGCCCAGGCTGGTATTTTCTACACTGGAATAAACAAAGGAAGCGATCTATACTTCATCTTCATCATTGCTGAAAATCTTGAACGTGGTGAACTAAGGGATAAATAATTCTGTCCAAATTTGTTCTGTAAGGTGTGAGCTCCTCTTCCGGAAAGTGGCTGGTTAGACTCTTAAAAAGATCACGGTTGGGGCGCCTGGGTGGCTCAGTCGTTAAGCGTCTGCCTTCGGCTCAGGTCATGATCCCAGGGTCCTGGGATCGAGCCCCGCATCAGGCTCCCTGCTCGGCGGGAAGCCTGCTTCTCCCTCTCCCATTCCCCCTGCTTGTGTTCCCTCTCTCGCTGTGTCTCTCTCTGTCAAATAAATAAATAAAATCTTAAAAAAAAAAAAAAAAAAAAAAAGATCACGGTCTCCAGCTCTCTCTTACCTTTGCTTTAATGTGCACACTCTTCAGGAGAGTGAGTCATTTCTGGGGAGCTGGGCAGGATCATGGGGCCTTAGCTGGTATGAAAGGGGAGGGAAGGACGGATTCCCTTTGGGATAGAGGCACCTAATTCATTCAGGGATGGTAGCGTGTGCACTAAACCAGACAGTGATGGGGATAGACTCAACTTGTATCCTCAAAGGAAGGCCCTAAAAATGCTTCAGAGGCTGAAGTGTTTTGGGACCAAACTCATACTTGACTCACCTTCCTCCTGTTACTATCCTTAGAGTGGGCATTCTAGACTGAGTAGGAATTAGTTTGTCTTCACATTTTAACTCCCAGAGAGCTGTTGCAAAGCTACCTGCCTGGACTTGTGATGAGGCTAACCACACCTTGTTGCTTTTCCACTACACCGGTCAGCAAGCTCAGGTGGCCTATCTGTGCACTGGGACCTGCCATCCCACTAAACTCATGTGATCACCTCCCCTAATTTTTTTTTTCCCCCAGTAATGAGCACAGTTTCCTGGAAGACCTTTACCCACAGAAGGCTCAGGAGGCCCAATCTCATTTGACACCTTGCAGGATTACTTTTGTGTACTTAGCTCTATGGATCTCAAGCGACTCTGACTGTGGCTTATACACACTTAAGCCAAAGCATCAGAGAAAAATTTTTATATCTAAATATGTTCCAAAAAAGCTCTCACTATAGAGCTCCATAGTGGTTAGAGAGAGGTACCTTATAAAAGGGCAATTGCTTTTGTCCCAAATTACTGACCCTAATATCGAACTGGACATTCCCTCTATCATGTACAGTATATTAACTACTTGATCAGCTGAAATCCTGTGTATCTCAGATCCAAGTCGAACAAGAAAAGCAGCCAGAATTTAGGTCTGGCTATTCCAGGATTACTATAATATTATGGAATGGAGATCAATTAGAGATCTCTGGTTACAGAAGTTTACATAATTCTTTCAAACAGAACTGAGGTCAGAGGAATATTCCTTGGCCAGATTTAGATGATTCCCAATGGGCTGAAACAAGAATGTGTTTCAGAATTCCTTTTTTTTTTTTTTAAAGATTTTATTTATTTATTTGAAAGAGAGACAGAATGCGTGCACACATGGGGGGGTGGGAAGGGCAGGAAGAGAGGGAGAGGGAGAATCTCAAGCAGACTTCCCGCAGAGCACAGAGCCTGATGTAGGGCTTGATCTCACAACCCTGAGATCATGACCTGAGCCGAAATCAAGAGTGGGACGCTTAAGCGACTGAGCCACCCAGGTGCCCCTCAGAATTTATTTTACCCAAATAACTTGATGGCATATCTAAATATAAGACCCTCCACTGAAAACAATAACACAAAGATGAACACTCCCTGATATGCAAGTTAAAGGGTTTTGGGAGAGCGAAGAGGTGATGAGCAGATGCCTTGCCCTGTTTGGGATTCTAGCTCCACCTCCTGCTGAAAGGCTCTGAGCTAGCGACTTAATCCCTCTGTGCCTCAGTCTCCTCATCTGTAACGTGGAGGTGAGACAGTGCCATTCTCAACAGCCCATGGTGAGCATGAAACCAAATACTGCACGCAAAGCTATCATTATGCAAACTGCTTTATCATTATTAGTATCACAAACAATCATCATCTTCGTCATTGGTCTAACACTATCATCTAACTTTTGTCAGGAGGGACTACGTATTAAATCATTAAATCTTCGAGAAGGGAAGCCATCACTTTCAGCAGATACCACTCATTCTTAATCGACAGTTTCCTACCAAGCCCACACAGCAAACAGTTTACTCATTCGGTTACCACGGGACGCACTTTGCAAAGAGTTTATCTTGGAAAGTATACAAACGCATAAATCCCTCAAGGTTAGCTCTGCAATAGCTATTGCTAGTAAAATTAAAGTACCCTGTATAAAGAAGGAGGCAATTAGTTAAGTTTGCTTTTTTAAGATTTCAGACTACAATGCTGGTACTTGGAGCTTTGGGGATGTGCCTCATTGTCTCTCTCTAGGCTCAAGGAGACCCAGCCTTACTTCTTGGGAACTCTGCATCCAGGGGAGGTGCCTCAGACTACCTCTGGAAGGTGAGAGCGTGCGCGTCTACGCTTCTGGACTTGCCAACCATGACAGTTTTTATCGGAGGGGGTCACCTTAACCCAACAGGATTTGTGGGGGTTCCCTGAGGTGCATGTGATCCTTCTAGTCTTCTTCAAGATGCATCCACCGGTTAAGACATAGCAATTTAGAGAAAAGTGGACCTGGAGTATATTTTATCATTTCCTTGGAAATTATTTTAAAGAATTTACTTTGTCACTGGAGAAGCTCCATAGTGGTTTTGAGGAGTATCATATGAAAGAGCCATATAAGGTGTTTTTGGAAAATTTGAGCACTGTAACCCTATTCCATGGGATAGAATTAATATGGCTTCAATAACTGTTATGGAATTGATTTGACTACAGTATTCAAGAAGATTATTACTGACTTGTTGAGGAATGCTCATGAAGTTTTTAAGCGATCAATATGAATGCTTATGAGGCACTTCCCAAAATTTGAGGCACTCTACTGACTTTATATTTGAATCTCATTAGCAAATGGTAATTTAGTGATAACAATGTGGTTTCTTAAAAACCAACGATTCCACAGTTGAATGATTTGCATTATGCTATCCTCTATCATAGAAAACAGGACGCAGTCCCCTTTTTTTATAGGTAAGATCTACATCTAGTCCAATACTGGTTTCAACATCCCTCCGTAGTAATTTTATTAAAACCAGAAAACCTGAAACAAATGAAAATAGACATTACTGATAACTTTAAGATTTCTGGTGCTCATGAACTGCCTCGTGATATAAGTATAAACTAAAATGGAAAGTAATTAAAAATACTTGATTTGACCTACAAATAGCGGCCAATAAAGTGACACCAAATTCCATAAAGCCTTAGGCTTAAGTTTCCAATCCATTAGGAAGGTTCATTTAAGATCATTCTTCATAATTACCATTCATCGGGTGAGATCTCAGAAGAATAATCCCACTTACCATGTTTGTACCAACATTATCTGTTTTAAACCAACCTTGCTAGAGAAGAGACGTTATGCTTTTTATAAATATCATTTTTTTAAAGCAGTTCTGAGCATTCAGGCCAGTGGTCTTTTGCCCAGATGTGACTCAGGGGAGGAAAACGCATCAGATGCTCGGGTCAATTTTAGGTCTGTGACATCCGTGTACCGCACAGTAGGGCTGGAGAATGAGCCCATTTGAACAAGCTGTGAGGCAACATTCGGGCTAAGAACTACCAGTTTATAGACTCTGTGTTCCTTTGAGATGGGCTGCGCGTGCGGTGGGGATATAAACCAGCAACATCTAACACACAGACTAGTTTCTCTGCCTTTAGGAGAGCACGCCTTACAGTCTTCCCCGTCTCCCCAATCCCTCCCAGCACACACACATGCGCCCCACCTCGGCCCAGGAGGTGGCTGAAACAGCACTTACTGTTTTAGGATGATCAAGGGAAATAACCTTTGGGGAGTGCCAGGGACTCTAATAGGTGTTTCTGCATAATTTCTGCTATTTATTCTACACGCTGATGTAGGTACTCTTATTCTCAACTTTAAGAGAACGAATGAAAGTTTCCAAAAAGTATTAAAGTAACTTGTACAAAGCACCAGGAGCAGCACAGCTGGATTCTAAACCCAGGTCAGACACCCCCTGCCCCCTTTTACCCCACAAGGCATATCTTCCAGTGGCAGCTACCTCCTCCGGAAGAGTCTGTGGGGAGGGGAGAGGAAACAGTGAGAAACAGGCTCGGGATTCCGAGGCACACGTATGGCCTTCGGAAATCACCGACGCAAGTGTCAACTCTGGTCTCAGGAGCCCTGCGGGAGTGAGGGTTTCCAAGATCTTGGATGAGAAGCAGTGTTTTCCCACTAAAGTCACTACTTCTGCTCGGGAAGAACTGAAACGGCCACATACATCAGCCACCCCCGAGGCTGGTATCAATTAAGCTCTGGTTCCGGCAGCGGTTGGATGCAGGTTTTAAGGGGAAAATTGAGGAAATGCGTAATCTACAATTTTGAACTGCTAGGCATTTCGCTGTTCAAAAGGGGAAGGAGGCAATTATTTCGCACAGAGAGCAGTTGAGTGAAGACAGAGGAAATATAATTAGAAAAAGAAAAAAAAAGATAATGATGGGGTTAGAGGTAATAATTGGAAAACAAAGATATTTCAGGAGAAGGTGTGCTGTTGGAATATACCTGACAGAATGAAACGCCAGGGCTGCTGGCTCACCTGTAACACACGTTTTCGGTGCACGGGTTGTGCACTTTGACGATGACAAAGACGTGCTGGAAATGGGACCGGATGCTTCTTGGAGTGAAAGGAAGTGCTCCGGGCTCTTGGAAGACAATGGTCACAATGTCATTTCCGATATGCCTTTTCCTCAGAAGCTGCGGTCAGGAAAGAGAACACACACAGAGTTACAAACGCGGTTTTCTGTAAAGACAAAATATGGCAACATATACAACCCGCTCCTCTGTCCGTTGTAAAGGATTGATTCGGAAAGCAAGAGCCACTCTGAAAGTCAGTGCTCCTCAAAGGGACACAGGAAAAGCAAAATGGGCTGCGTCCAAAACATATATGGAAAGACATGCCTAACGCAGTTAATCTCTTGCACTTTAGAATTCAACTCCTTCTCACCTTGAGCTTTCGTACCCTGATAGAATAGGATGTTAGCACTCAAAACGCTTTCAGGAATTTTTTTTAAAGGTTTTATTTATTTATTTGAGAGAAAAAGAGAGAGAACACAAGCGGGGGGGAGGGGCAGAGGGAGAAGCCGTCTCCCCACAGAGCAGGGAGCCCATTGTGGGGTTTGATCCCAGGACCCCGGGATCATGACCTGAGCCAAAGGCAGACGCTTCACCGACTGAGCCACCCGGGCACCCCTACCCCTGCTTTCAGGAATTTTATAGTTTAAGCTCTTCAACTTAAAGCAGGGAGACAGAGCGAAAGGGTACAGGTTTGCTAAAATCCTACACCAGTGTGTTAGGGCCTTAACCAGTGTCTGGTGCTCCCCCACAGGCCTGTACACAACAGCAACACAGAAAGACTGTTACTTCGGTGGCTAATAGATTCAAACTGATTAACTGAAATCTAGCCTTTCAAATGTAATTCAGAAACTAGAATTCTACCAGATTAGCGGCTGGAAAACTCCATGGTATATAATCTTTTACATTACAAATGTGGCAGAAGACAAGGAACCCCAGAGCAGCAACATTTTAACAGAACTTTCACTTTTCATTCTCCTTTTGCCCAGAACGCTCCCGTCGCCCCAATTTGCTCCTGGACAACTCAGGGCTCTAACTTAGGTATCTCCTCACCTGGAAGAAACCTCCCTGCAAAGCCTACACTGGCAATCCACCCATACACCCAGCCCTACCTCTAGTGCATCAGTTGTAACAGAACTGTGCTAACTGTTGATTTACTTCTCCCACATCGGGCCATCATCTTTGGGAGGGCAGGAGAAAGGTCCTGTTGACTTCCGATTTGTTTGTTTCTTTTTTTTTTTTTAAGATTTTATTTATTTATTTGAGAAAGAGAAAGAGAGAGAGGGAACACGACGGGGGGAGAGGCAAAGGGAGAGGGAGAAGCAGACTCCCCACTGAGCAGGGAGCCCTACATGGGGCTCAATCCCAGGACCCAAAGATCATGACCTGAGCCGAAGACAGATGCTTCACCAGCTGAGCCCCCCAGGCGCCGCTGATTTCCCTGTTTCTGATGGCCTGCCCAGGACATAGCCAGCACCCAGTCCACATTTGCTGAAGGCATAAATGAGTGGTACAAGCACAGGATCCTAGCCACATCACGTTGTGCAATAAAACCGTGACTGCACCTCTGAATATATGTCGATAAACCCACACACAAAGCACCCTCTAAGTTGATGCAAGTAAAACCATAGTATCTGTGCTCACAAAGTTTGTGATCTTCAGTTTTAATAGATACAATAATCTTTATAGGAGCTGGTGATGTCACTGCAGGAATGAGATAATCTCAGGTAGTAAAGCTCTCTTTACTAGCAATAACAAAGACAACGAGCTTGCTCTTAAATTTATTTGGCACCTACAGAACATACCTCACTGTAGAGAGCATTAAGTTCAACTCTTAAAGCCTTTTCAACCCAGATACAAAAAGGATTTCATTGTCAGGCCCCTGACTTGTGATTTAGCACGATAAAAGGTCTGGGAACTTGGGGATGAAATGTTCCTTCTTCCAGAATTCTCTGATATGCCAGTTAAATCACTGATTCATATGTTGAAAAACTCCCATTTAAATCACCAAGGTTAAAGTCAGACACACAGAAAAGTCGCCTTCCTGTCTGGGTGAAGTTTTGAAACATATATTCATATACATTAATACAGGCCCAATGAGCTATCTGTAGCTTTAAAAATGTCTGCTAAATATTTAAGTTAAAATGTGCCGTTGTGGATGCATGTAAAAAAAAAAAATGAGTAGCAAACCAGGTCCTATACACTGTGTGATTATTTCCCCTTACTATAGTGGACACAGATGATAACCACGAGAAATATTTCAGGTAAAGAAAACAAAATGGGCGGGGCGCCTGGGTGGTTCAGTTGTTAAGCGTCTGCCTTCGGCTCAGGTCATGATCTCAGGGTCCTGGGATCGAGCCCCGCATCGGGCTCCCTGCTCAGCAGGAAGCCTGCTTCTCCCTCTCCCACTCCCCCTGCTTGTGTTCCCTCTCTCGCTGTGCCTCTCTCTGTTAAATAAATAAAATCTTTAAAAAAAAAAGAAAAGAAAAGAAAACGGAAGCATACATATCTACAACAAACATCAATAGACGAGCTGGAAATTGTACTAGGTTAAGATGTTCTTCCCTCATTTCCACAATCAGTGAAACACAGGATTCCCAGACACTATAATAGGACAAGGGAAAATCAGGAGCAAATGAAAAGTTAAAGAAAATGTACCTTAAACACCTAACACTGTGTTTAGCGTATCTGTTGAACACGGAACACAACAGCTGACCCTACACATGACTCAGTATCCTCGAAACACAAGAGTTCTCAGATCGACGGGAGGAAGACGGCGCTCACGATGGCCAAGGCCATGCAGTGAATTCTGCAGCCCCTCCTCCCACGCGGCCACTGTGTTACACTTCACCTTGGCCGGCCCTCTCAATTATGTGCGTGGGGCAGGCATGAACCCATTAGTCTGTGCTTCCTCACTGTTGAAGGAGTGACGGCCAACTGGACAACTATGCCCACCCATTTGCTCTTTGTCCAGAAGGAAGACACTGGGTCCAGTCCTACACTTGCCCACCATCGGAACACTGAAAGCACCACTTAAAAAGCTGGTTTTCCCTCAATGACATGTCCCTTTCTAAGCATATTCTTTGGCTTTGTAAAATGGGCCAAAAACTTTTTTAATAGTCTAGTTAATTGAACCAGGGTCACAAAAGGTACTCGGCAAAACAATAAAGTGCATGGGGCGGGAGGGGCGGGGAATAAGGAGATTCATTAAGAAGAGCAAAATCTGAAGCTCTTTGTAGGAGAATAAAATAAGAAAACTGAACACCTTGTCCATTAACGGGATGCTTGACTTTGTTTAGAGGCTAAAGAAAAATAACATCTGGAAAGTGAACAGAAATATTTTTCACTGTTTTCCAGGATTTTGCCAAACATTAAATAACCTAAGCAATTTCTCAGACTTCTTATCTAAAGGTAAATATTTTCTTCCGTCGTTAGTTATGTGTTTCTTCTAACTGGCCGGTGAAATGCTGTGTCATTAGAGTCCAGAGCTGGAGGGGAAAGGGTACGGCAGCCTGGCAAGATATGAAGGCGAGCCCCTGGATTACCAAGACACCTCTGGCACTATCTCTTGGGGGAATTAAGGAACAGTGGCTTCTAGCGCTAACTCCTTTCTAGACGTGAAGTTCCTAACACTTTTCAGGGCCAAGAGCACCACTTTTCGAGTCTCTGACTGTAAGAATGAGTCAATAAATACTGTTAGACAGATTCACAGAGTCAGTCCTACGAAACTTCCAATGCTTGATTCAAGCAGCGAAACAGGAATAAGTTCTTGTTACGACAAGAAAAGTGAAATGTGATTCTTCACCCAATTGCACACAAAAAGCATCCAGATGCGACAGAAACAGCAACCTCTGGGTTTATTCTCAATTCCCTAACCAAACTTCAGGGCTTCACAGGACCCGTTTTAACTCGATGCAACAATCAAAAGCGAGTGAAAACGGTCAGGGAGCCACACTTGGATCAGCGGAGACATAAAGTGGAGCTAGGTCAGATCTATTAGCCTCTACGCAAACAGGCTCATTTGTTACTTTTTTCTTAGCATAGTAAGGTAGAAAAAGCATTTAGCACCTCATTCTGGAGGGGAGGCGGGGCAGCCTGCCCACTATGGAAGAAATACAGGTGGATGTGGTTCACAAGTTTCTAAGAGTCAGAATTAGTGAAGAGAAAGTTTAATTTGAAACTAGAAAAGGCTGATCTCCAGAGAGTCTCCTGTCTTAAGAAACAAATATGTAAAAATTTGCATGATTTCAAAGGGAAAACTGCATAATTTAATGAGTATCTTATATATTCTGAAATTCAAAGAGATGAGCCCAGAACTGAGCAAAAAATTAAATGTATCCCCATGAAAACCAATCACAAATTCTGGATCTTAGTCCGTGGGTTGGAATCTGAAGTCCTGTCGGTAGGAATAGGGTTGACCAAGACTCCTTTGACCGTATCCTTCCCACCCCTCTGACCTCTCCCACCCCACCCCTCCCAGACATACACCTTGTCCCTTCAAGAGGCCAGCTATTTCTGCCACAGGCACTTTGCACTTGCTACCCCCTGCTTGGAAATTTCTCCCCCTCACACAGAGGGCCAGCTTCTCCCCCTTCAGAGACCTTCCTAATTCTGCATGTATGCATACAACACACACACACCACACCCTCATGTACTCATTACTCAAGACTCAACACCAGGGGTTAGAGTTTTGTTTTGATTTTTAAGAGCTATCTAGAGTTTCCTGTGGAAAGTAGAAATGTGAATGGAGATCAGGAGTCTAAGAATGAGGGGGAAACCTACACACATGACCACATAAATTCATAAGATCTATATTCAGAGAGGGAAAGCCTTGCCTACCCACTCCCCACAAAAAAAGTGAAAGCTAGGTTAAACGCTCTTATCTCAGATCAGCAAGATCATACTAAATTTAATTGCCATTTCAAGGATTCATCGTGGACTTACTTTATATAACCAATATAAAAATACTATGAAAAATATTTAATATAGAACATATATTTTACCAATTGGAAGCATAAATGTACAAACCAGTTAAGCAGGCAAGGCTGAGTTTTCTGCAAATGGAGAAATAGAAATAAACCAAGAATGCAGACTTTTAATGATTTAATAACAAAGTGAAGATAAGAGGATTATGGAGATACAAGTATTTCTGATATCTGGCAGGACCAACCCTATTGTAAGCAATCATGCTTATTATCCTGTATAAGTACACATTCCTATTTAGGGCCTGGGGATAAATCTAATCATGGAAAGCTGACTAAGCATTTTATTCTTCCAAAATATTCCATATTATTATTTATAGATGAATCCAAGTGCAGTCAGGACCTGCTCATACAGCACTTAATGAGGTAGATTCCTCCTGTATACGAATGGTTTCTTAGCACTTCCAATTAGGGACTCACAGGAGTGCACAAACCCCTTAAGACAGGTCGGCCATCTATCCAAATTACACAGAGAAAGGGTTCCAGCCTGGCTCTCCCTAACAAGCTGTGTCTCCATCACCTCTGTAGAGGTCAAGTCTGCCCCTAGGCTAATACCAGTATTCTTCAAACAGAATCTCAGAGACCTAGCAGGTTGGCCTTATTCCTTAGGGACCTCTTGGGGGCTTGGACACCCCTTTCAAATAGAGCAGCTCTAACTTTATGCTTGCACTTAAAAAAATCATAATTTACTGTGTGCCAGGCACCATGCTACCTTTATCCATTTTATATACTTAGACTGAAGAAAAGGTCTCTCTGCCCAAGTGAAATCTAAAGCTGACTTGTGGCGTTCTCCCACTGATAACATCCCATGATGGCTGCTCTATGATTCGTCTACTGGACAAGCAGAGGGGAAGCACACGGGGGAGACAGCCCTGGGAAACGGGATCTGACTGCCAGACTGGCCCAGAGAGACTGATGGGTCTTCAGGGAAGAGAGAAACCACTCCTAGAGCAGGCTCTCTTATCATTCCCTGGAGCTGGCTAGGTTTTCTTTGTAAGAGTCATACATTCCAAACACCGAACTCTTTTGCAACAGTGGTAAACTCTCTAAAGACTTTTAATATGTCTTGGAATCAGCGTTCAGCTTGATTTATTACAAGAACAAACACAAGAAATTATATCTGATGTGGACGAGTCTGGACCAGTTAAATAGTCACAAATACCATGGTGCTAATGAGGCCAAAGTTATAGGCACCATTCATGTACAGGCCAGCTAACTTTGCTAAGTTCTGTGGCCTCAAACTTCACTCAGGAGCCCAGGTGGTCATTTCAGACATTTCTACCCTTGGTATTCACATAATCTGCAGGCATGGGTGGGGTGGGTGGGAGATATCCAAAGGGCCAGTACGACCCGTAACAAATTTGGAGAGCACATGTTCCAAGATTGCACAGTGGCAACATTTATCTACAAACAGAATATTCTGGTAACAACCCAGGATTAGCAAAATATTAAATGCCGAAGTAAAGACAATTTTCTGAATTTATTGATAAATTAGCCCCTTACTTCCTTACCTATCTAGGCCTTAGTTTCTCATGCCAGAGCTCTAGGATTGGGAACAGGAAAATAAAATGCAAATTAGGTCATTTAAAGTGCTTGCACTTTATATCTAATAAATGATGAAATAGTAACAGCAACTAAAACTTACTGAGCACACTCTGTGCCAGGCACCATTAAGTGCCTCATATGTATTAGCTCATCTAATTCCAGCCACCGTCTACAAAAGTTTCATTTATTCCTTGAGCAAATGTTTACTGCCTGCCTACCATGTTCAGGGTAGGGTTCTGGGTGCACAGGGACACCTCGATGAAGAAACGAGACCAAAGTCCCTGCATTCAGGGATAAAGGAAACTAAGGCATAGAAAATTTTGCCCCAGGTCACAAAGCTGGTAGCTGGGATTCAAATCCAGACCGCGTGGCTCCAGAATTCTTGCTCTGTTAACAACTACATTTTTCTATTGAAGCTGTTTTTCCACCTAGAAGCACGAAGCCTCAAAGAGGGCTCCAGAATCACAAGAAATCAGACACTAAGAGGGGCATGTTGTGGATTGTCTAGTCCAAGTATTACGTATGCCACATCTACCCACTGCCAAACCTGTAGAAAGTATCTCTAAAATCCAACATTTTTTACCTCTGAGCCCAGGTGCGGCCCCAGAATCCTTAACACAGTTTTCCAAGTAGCCACTGCTGGCCCTCCGAACCAGGTCCTCATTATATAATTATGCGATTTCTTGAGCTGCTAAGATCTTACCCAAAGGTACAAGGCAAGTGACTGGCTGTGGCAAGTTCAGAATATGTCCACTGACTCTTACCTCCACTCTTTACCAAACCCTTTATATCATGAACACTTGCCCACATAGTGTTTCGCACATAGATTTCCCAATGGACCATATGTAGGATCATATATATTCCAGACACAACAAGAGCACTCATTAAAAAAACAAAACAAACAATTTTACAGTTTTCCACCTCTAATCCATCAGCAAAACTTACTCAATGTCATGGATTCTCACTCAAGTTTAAAAAAACAACAACCAAGAGGTAACCAAGTAAGTCGTTAAGCTACAGAGTCTGTAATGTATCAGTTTACAGGGCATATATATATATATATATATATATTTTTTTTTTTTTTTTAATTTCCAGTTTGGGAAGCTTAAAACACCCATCCATCCCCCACTCCCCAACCTCCATCCATCCATCTACTTTTTTGTGTGTAGGACTTTAACGATAGTTTCAGTGAAAAAAAAAATCAGGTACAGAGAACTCATAAACCCACAGATTTTAATCACCATGCAACCAAAAGGAGTCAGGGAGAGCCTGGTTTGAGTTCTGCTAACAGCAAAGCTCAGCAGACGTTAGAATTCCAGAGGTTGCCATATGGGAAATGATGGGAGCCAATCCAGTTTGGAGTCCAATGGCTCAAGTAATTAGGGAGTTAGAAGGGCTTTGTGGTTTGAATACTCAGTGACTGGGGTCAAAAGGCACCAGCTCTACTTCTGCTAAAGTACTGACAGACTTCTTGGCCTCAGTAAGCCCTATCAGCTTTCCGAGCAGCGACTCACACAGAGTTTAATTACTGAATGATTCACAAGTAACTGCTGGACAACTGCACTGGTCTAAATTAAGATTCTTAATAGTGAGTGAATCTGTTTGGCATTATTCCAAGTAATTTTTTTTTAAGAGCTAGAAATCCTTTAGATTAAAACATATAAATACATACATGTGATCTAGTGATTGTAACTCTACCTCTTAAAAAAGCATACAGATATAGGGGCGCCTGGGTGGCTCAGTCGCTAAGCATCTGCCTTTGGCTCAGGTCATGATCTCAGGGTCCTGGGATCAAGTCTGCATCAGGCTCCCTGCTCAGCGGGGAGTCTGCTTATCCCTCTGCCCCTGCTCCCTGCTTATGCTCTCTCTCTCTCTCAAATAAATAAAAATCTTTAAAAAAAGAAAAAAAAAAAACATACAGATATGTGATCAAAAGGTAGATTTTCTGATGGTAGTGGGAAGAAATCTGATTATTAGAAAACACTGCAGATCATTCAGGAAGGACAAGGGACTGAGCTTAAGTATTAGATAAATGGCCAGAAAATCCAGCTGGCAACGAGAAGGAAAAAGGAAAGAGGAGCTGTTCCCACTGTGGAGAGCTGGGCTCATCCCAGCTGGAGGGTCAAAAGCGGTTCTTGCAATTAGTGATGGCGACGGGGCAAGTGGTTTCTTTGCAAAAGGTGTATTATGACTACCTTCATTGAATTTCATGAGCATTAAAAAAAAGAGAGAAGAAAAATTCTCTGTTGTGATTAAGCTTAATTCAACAAATTCTTTTTTTTTTTTAAGATTTTATTTATTTATTTGACAGAGAGAGACACAGCGAGAGAGGGAACACAAGCAGGGGGAGTGGGAGAGGGAGAAGCAGGCTTCCCGCGGAGCAGGGAGCCCGACGCGGGGCTCGATCCCAGGACCCTGGGACCATGACCTGAGCTGAAGGCAGACGCTTAACGACTGAGCCACCCAGGCGCCCCTCATTCAACAAATTCTTACTGACCAACTGCTA
Organism: Halichoerus grypus; assembly: GCF_964656455.1. Taxonomy (NCBI): domain Eukaryota; kingdom Metazoa; phylum Chordata; class Mammalia; order Carnivora; family Phocidae; genus Halichoerus; species Halichoerus grypus. The sequence continues at coordinate 69,659,188 of NC_135718.1, forward strand.
TGCAGTCCCTGGTGTGCTAATGTATTTTTATAGCAAAAGAGTGCAGTTAAATGACACCAGAGCTAAACTTCCTAGACATGAAAACAAACTTTGTTTTAACTCCTGATTTAACCCAAATACAATCAAATCACTAAAACTGAATCATGCCACAAATAAGTTATAAGATCCGTTCTTACAGTATTTTCTATAAATAAGTTATCTACCCGCACTCAGAAACCTGAGCTCAGCTTACCTCGCTGGCTTATTTATAATGAACACAGTGGACGCTGGTTTCCGTTACGATTTTGCCTAGCAAGCAATAAAGGTGCATGTGGAAGAGTTTCCAAGTTTTATAAGGAAAAAGTGCAATAGAACTATGCAAAAATATTCCCTTTTAAATGCCAACTACTTCCAAATGATGAAAGATTCAAAAATTATTCATGCCATTGAAGGGGAAAAAAACAAAACAAAACACCCCAATGACGCTTTGCCAATTCTGAGTGCACGAAGCCCATCGGCCGGCTGAGCTCAGATCTAGAACGCGGAGGGAGGACCCACCTGCTGTCTGTTGTTGGGCATGTAGGGCAGCATGGTGGACACGTGGAACATGACTTCATAGTCTTTATATGTGGTGTAGAGGGAGTGAGTTCCTGTAGAATCAGCTGAAAACAGAGGTGGAGGATAAAAACAAGTCAGGCAACTGCAAAAGTTAGCAACGTGACACTTACAAGGTTGTTCTTCCAAAGGCAATTCATTCGCCCACAACAGACCACCCAACTATCAGCCACCAGGGTATCTTGGCGGCCACTCTGCTCTCTTGCCGCGCACTCTTCCTGCCACTTTCCAACCCACGTCTGTGGCCTGAATGCTCAGGGGTCTCCTCATCTGCTCTCACCCCTGTGCCTCCCCCCTGCCCTTTCCCCAACATGCTGGCCTTCACGATACTGACTTCGAGGACCCGCCATGGATGGGGTGGAGCACAGGTGAGCGGAGGAGGCCAGAAGCTGGAGGTGCAGCTGGGGGCAGGTGTGGGTGCCATTATTTGAGGGGTATGAGCTAACTAACAGCTCTCCTTGCCCCGTTGTGTGTGTGTGGGTTTACCGTTAATTCTGAAGTGATTCTTGGGCACCTGATCTTCCAGAACTCAACACCACGAAACAGGACTGACTTAATATGGAAATGAGAACAAAAAATGTTCAAGATTTCTTTCCCTGAATGATGTAATTAATTTTCTTCCCTTTGCAGCAGGCAATGCAATGGTGCAGTCAGATGGTTAAGATGGTGGAGAATGAAAGTGATCTCTTACTGTATATTATGCGCTGACACATGTTTAAAACTATGACATCTGAACCCCTCTTAATCATACAGCTATTCACCTTTTGAAAAGCAGAATGATTCTTTGCAAATTCAAAATCCATCTGTATTATCAACAGATTACCACAGACTGAGAGTTTCAGGCACCTGAATCAACACACTTACATAATAATCTTAGGGTGGAGTTTTGAACCACTTTGCATATGGATAAAGACAAAAAGATACATAGAAATTAAGATGTAAACAGAATTCAGAATCGCCTTTCTAGATCTTTGACCAACACGTAAGTTTATTTATCTACTTTTTAAAACAAGAAAAAATGCTATTCAAGGTCATTTAAAACAAAGTTTATTCCATTGTGTTTTTGGGGAAACTAAGTAATCATCTGGGGTTAACTTCTTTTTTCTTTTTTTTTTTAAAGTAGGCTCCACGCCCAGCGTGGAATGTGGGGCTTGAACTCACAACCCTGAGATCAAGACCTGAGCTGAGCTCAAGAGTCGGACACTTAATTGACTGAGCCACCCAGGCGCCCCTCATTTTTTAAATCTAAATATTTTAATCTTACTTTAAAAACATTACAACATTTAGCCTTCATGGGCCTTTATTATTTTCTTTCTGAATCTTGCACTTTTTCTTTTGAATATTCATTCTAAATCAGAAACGGTCCTGAAAATTTTCTAGAAAAAAATATCACATCCAGTTTTGTGGATTCTGAAAAGGTATTCATAGCAGACAATTTAATCAAAAAGGGAAGTATTTAAAATGTTTACATACGGATATTGACAAATTAACTTGTAGATGGTAAGAGAGGATATTCATCCAATAAGCTGTATATTAATCAGTCCCCAAACAAAGCAATTATCTCTTTTAACTATATATTAAGTACATATTTGTTATTTTTTGAAGGACTTCTTGGAAAGTAATATTCCATTTCAACTGTCTTGCCTGAAGACAGAGAGTGTGGCTTTGAAAGTGAGCAAGCATGGTCATAAGGGAATGATGATGATCTTCTTCCCTGAAGAACTGACTCGTTAATAACAACATGAAGGTCAGGGGCTGAAATAACCCAGAACATTCAACAATTCTCATCATAACACCCTGCTATTCGGACAGTTAGAATTCAGTGAGAGAAGTCCTTATAGATACCTAATAGTCTAGTCAACAGGTTTCAGTTTCAGGAAATTGCGATGAAAGAAGAAAGATGCATCTTGTGGGGGAAAACACTATTTTTCCTAAAGATTTTATTTATTTATTTGAGAGGGAGACAGAGAGCGCACAAGTAGGGGGAGTGGCAGAGGGAGATGGAGAAGTAGACTCCCCGATGAGCAAAGAGCCCGATGCGGGGCTCCATCCCAGCACCCTGAGATCATGACCTGAGCCGACGCAGACGCTTAACCAATTGAGTCACCAAGGCACCCCCGTGGGGAGAAAACCCTTTAAAAAATGCAATCATAATTTGTCTATCCCAAATAGTACTACAAGATGGATTTCTGAAATTAAATATTCTGAAAGTTTTCATCTCAAATGTCAGTATGGTAATTGAGAAGGTGAACTGACCAACTTGTTCAAGGGTCTGCTGCAAATATTTCTATCGGAAAAGAGATGTAGGCCATCACGGAAGTCCCCAGTTTTGTCACCTCTGCATGCAGACCCAAGAGAGGCTGTGCACGGCCTGGGGTCTATAACTCCAGGGCAGTTTGCCAAGAAAAAGGAAGAAAAATCAGAAAAGGTCTCATATGTGGCGACTCAGAGTGGGTATCACAAATTATTCCCTAATCTTTACAGATCTGAGGCAAGAGCAATACGCATCCGATATAATAGTCAACATCCAACCTTGGCATGTGTGTAGGACACACAGGGGCCCACCTATGAGGTAACACTGTCTCTAGATTTGATAAGCTATGTTCTACACGTAACTTTCAAAAACAGATTAAAAAAACCAGATCTGATTGACAGGCACACAAAGACCTGGCCCCACCCTGATGTAGGCAAGTTATCGATGAGGGTCCCAAGTTGAAGGACACTGGGGGCATGGAGCCACGGGACCTCAGACGGCCTCACACAGACATTCCCATGCGGAAAAAGTTCCCACTTCACCACCCCTACTAGAAGTGGGCTACGTGTCTTCCCACTTCCTCCAACTGTAGGATCTATCTGCTCCCCTTTGATTAAAAGAGTAAGCAGTTAATTGCTTGATAATAAGGAGAATTTCCCAAAATACACAAAATTACTCTGCCTGGAATATTTTAGATGCTGATAGCCATGAAATCTAACAGCACAAAGACAAAGATAAAATATTCAGAATTTATGAGGACCAGAAGGGATGGGATTCTCCAAATGAAGATACAACAGAAATCTGCACATCACGGGATGGTGCCGAGTCTGTGTTTTAAATTGGCACCTTAGAACTAATGTGTGCCCCACTCAAGGGGACCTGAGTAAGGTCACTGGAAAACAGGATGCATCAGCTTTTAACCACTGCTTCAATTCCCCAGTTAACACCGTGAAACCAGAGATGAACAGAATGAGCCAGAGAACATGGTGTGCGCAAATGTGCTAATATTTTGCCTTTTAGAAAAGAATGCAGTGCTTGTCCTTGGTATATCGGAACAAGGGTATGAGAGAAGAGGTGAGGCTAAAAGAAAGAAGGAAATATTAAAAGATTCTTCATGAAACACTGGGGAATCTCTCTGCTGGTGTTACAGAAAAGGAATTGACCTTTTGAGCTTCCACGAAACACATACCTCTTGAGAAATGTGCTTCCTTTGCTCATCTGAGGAAATCTCAACTCTATCCCAAATAAGCTTGGCTAGGCTGCTGTCGGGGTCAAGAACGGGAGGGCACATGATCGCTCACTTAGATTTATGCGGTGTGCCTACCTTAGGAGAATTAAATTTGCACGCACACACAAATAGGAAGCTTACTTTTATTGTCTAGCTGAGCTCGGTATTTGGTAAATCCTTTCAGCCGGACTCGCTGGCCCAGAAGATCAAGGAATTCTTCAAAAGCTGGTCCCGCTGTCTCATTGTTATACATCTCCTCCTCGGTGCTCTGGCCTGCTTTGCAATAAAGGATCCCGATCTTGTGCTGAAAGCTCAGCTGAAATGGGGGAGAAAGAGAATTACTTGGCAAAGAGTATCAGACAAGCTAACTTCCAGTAAAATGAAAACAGTAAGCATGCCAGGACAATTCCCATAAGCAAATAAGCAAAAGAGGAAGCAATTGTCATTGCGCGAAATGCTACAGATATCTAACAAACAAACCCGGAAACCCCCGAATACAGCTGGAGAAATGGCAGAAACCCTACGAAACAGAATGGATGGCCATGGCCGTGTGGGATCGACTGGGCTTCCAGGATGGACAGACAGCCTCAGGTATCTCCTTAAAAATACAACCGTGGAAGTACCTAATCTTACACCCTCCTTGCAGTAAGGAGCATCATCTTCCAAGTCAGAAGGAAAAACAAAGCCACCAACTTACAAGTTTTTTCCCTCTCTGGTTCCTGACGCTTTTGTTGTTGTTCTTTGAACATTCATGAAAATATGAAAGACCGTAATGAACAAACAAATCAAAAGAAGGTCTGGTAAGGAAGGAATCCCAGTGGGAACTGTGATATATGTATATAAATAGAACAATGTTTTGTGTCCATGAAAGTAACTTGGGCTATAAAATTACAGTCATCTCTGTATTTTTGACAATCTTGCAAAGAAACCATCTGCTAAATATACAACAGACGATAAAGAATTTTAAGAGCCGCTGAAGAGTTCCTGCGGTAATTCTAACTCACAATTAATCTCTTATCATGCTGGAAGCCACAGGACTGCTTCCTCCCAAGGCCGGAGAGACACTGGATCCAGTTGCACAGCTTTCTTACCGTATCCGAAGAGAAACTACTTCTCACTCATGAAATCAGAGCATTCAATCTTACGACCAAGCAATCGGAGCCCCAAAACCTGACAGATTATCAGACATCACCAATTTCCTAAAGGCATCCATCCATAACACTGTTCGCTTTCACTATCAAGCCATAAAATCGAGGCTTTCATCAAAATTCATAGCTGACTACCAGTAAAATAAGGCAAAACGATATTCGTTTCCCTTGAGTGGCAGTGATAAAAGCACATTACCCAGTGACAACATACGATCCAAGAAAGGTAGGAAGACACCTGCCGGGGTGATCTAGGTAGATGGTAGGAAGCACCTCACTGCACACTAGGATACCTTTAGAGTTGAACAGAGAGTCAACCACCACTACATTCTGAATGTAGTCGATGTAGACTAAGTGCTATTGGGGGGGGTCGGGGGAGGATATAAAAGAAAGCATCATCCGCTCACAATCTGACTGAATGAGCTACCTATGGCAATGGATCCCATGGCATGGCGGACAGCCCACAGGCCTGGGCTCCTGTCAGAGCCTAAGACCCTCAACTGCACAGTGAAGACAATAATTGGTGCCCTAAGTGTGGGGATAGATGCTGTGCACAAGCTACTTAGAGCTAGTATGATGAATTTTATTGAGCTAGTTCTTTCGGAGGGTCAAGTAGAGAAACATTTCCATTCATCCAGAGACTGAGGAATAAATGTTTCTGATCAACTCAACTCTCCAAATAAATGAGATACCGTATTTTCTGCAAATAGACCATCAACTAGAAAAAATATGAAGCGTAATAAAAATGCCTTCTATTACTTCATTATAAACACTCATTGTTCCTGAGTGACTCAGAAGACATTTCAGGATGCTAAAGCCACTCGGGAAACACAGGACTAGCAATTATCACCACAGATGTCAGCGATCTCAGTGACTGTCGGGATCCATACGCATCCTCTAACGAGGCCTTCCCATCCTAGATATCATGGTAGCTTGGCGACTCTCTGGCCAGTGGAAGAGGATTTCAACTCTCTCCCGTTATTTGGCCCTAGCCTTAATGAGAGTCCACCAGAGATGTGCTAAGCAGCGCTAGCACGTGTAACCCCAAGGCCCCACGGGCCCGAATGCCCGTGGATCCGGCACCCGCTGCCTCGCCGGCACGCACGACTGCCACGCTGTCATCCACATCCTGGGAGCTCCACCCTGTTTGTCCTCTGCTCCCCCACCTGCTGCTCACATCGGGCACCGCTCTGCCAGGACCACACGTCCATACCATCTAGCCACCTCGTCCTGGGCCACCGGGTCCTCCAACACCCCCTGGCCACTCCTGCAGCCTGTCCCAGGCTGCCCTGGCATCTCCAGTGGGAAACCCCTTTCTCTTCTCACACCCACCGCCGTGGGAGGAGGCCCGTAGCAAAGCTGTATGGGGCCCCACGGCTTGGGCTAGTGTGGCCTCATGCCCGTTAAGCAGAGTGCTCACCAGACAGGCACAATTTCTCTATGTGATTCCTGAGTCTTCTGGACTCTCGTTCAGGCAAAGGTCAAACACCCAGAGGACTGGACTCCCTCAGGCCTGCTCTGCTGGCTACGGTGCTGTCCACTTCACACCCTTCTTCCCAGCTGTCGGACGAACGAGCCAGAGTCTGGGCCCTGACTGTGAATAGGATCTGCGTTCCCTCCCAGAGGCCCCTGGGCCCGTGAAAATTAGGGGATGTGGCTCCAAGAGATTTCAAAGCCCCCAAGTGTTCATGACAGCCACCAGAGCTCTGGTGCAGTGAAAATATCCTGTGGCACGCATATAGCCTGGCACGGGTATCACACACGTTTACTGTGAGGAGGCCACGAAATGGAACTATCTCTAGACTCTTAAAACAAGCAGTTGGGGTTTGCTCGCTATGATGGCAGCCATTCCGCTGAAACTGTAACAGAACGAAACACTGGGAAGAGACTTCTCTGACTTAAATCTCTTACAAACCTCACGAAAACAACCGGAATGTAGTATCAGCCATCACTCTTCCCGGGCTGCATCACAAAGCCGGCAGCACACCCTGCAGTTAACTGGGGCACAAAACAAAGGGGAGACCCCAGCACCCAAGTACCAAAATTCCCAATTCTCTCAGAACAGGGTTTGTATCCAAGCTCCCCAGACCTGGGGCCGCCCCCCTAATCCCTCACCCTTCCCCCTGACCTTGATTTAACTGTTCTGAGCTACAGCCAGTCCCGCGGTTGTGGGAGGGGAGCTCGGCGGGCTCTCGGGCATCAGTACTGTCAGAAACCAGAAATACCTGCTTGTCGAAACTGCAAACCGCATCAGTGCTGAGAGCTGGATATGCAGACAGGCCGCACAGACAGAGGACCCAGCACACAGGGTCTCCTTGGCTTCCTGGGACAGGATGACAACTGACTTGCTCCATTCCCAAGGGCAGAAGCCTTGTCCTCATTAACAAGGAAATTCAAATTTAAATGAAAGTGACAAAAACAACAAAGCCTCAGAAATGCCTTGCAAATAAACTGGAGTGGGTAGGGAAGCCCTTCCTTCCAGTGCTTTCTCTGGACTAGGTCAGCTTCCAGCAAGCACACAGTCTTACTTATTTAGATCATCTCTTTAGACCCCTGTGACTTCACCAGAAGCAAGCCTGGTATGCAAGTAAACATATATATCTAGGGTGAGGGGGACAAGAGGAAAGCTGACCCGAGAACAAATTAATCATTCTGCTGAAGATGCCATGATATTCTCAAACAGCGAGTGGCCATAATTTATCTGTTTTTTTTTTTTTTTAAGATTTTATTTATTTATTTGACAGAGAGAGACATAGCGAGAGAGGGAACACAAGCAGGGGGAGTAGGAGAGGGAGAAGCAGGCTTCCCCGCGGAGCAGGGAGCCCAATGTGGGGCTCGATCCCAGGGTCCTGGGATCACGACCTGAGCCGAAGGCAGACGCTTAACGACTGAGCCACCCAGGCGCCCCTATCTGATTTTTTTTACGTCAACCTATATAATTGTATAAAGTCATCTGACATATAAATTAGGAGAGTCTTTTAAAATAGGAAAAATGGGATTTGAGAGGTTGAGAGGTGAATTTATGTAGATAAAGTAACAAAAGTTTCAGAGTCTCACTTAGTAATTACTTCCCTTGTCATTCTCCATCGAGGTGAGTCTTTCTGCTCAAAACATCTTCATGAACTTAAAAGAACGGGGCACATGATCTGAACATCTACTGAATGAAGTTCTCGCTACAAACCTATGTCCTGAAGACAGCAGATGCACTTAGTGACTGGGCTGAACCCGGGCAGTTACAGACCCCAAGGAAGCAGCACATGACAATATATCCTTTCCGTATTTTTTTCAAGATTAAAACCCCCTAAGAACAGTACCGGAAAACTGGCTCATCCCATTCCCGGGCAGATTTACTATTAAGAAGGTGAATCAAAAGAGCACTACCTGGAATAAACTCTCAAACACTCTAAAAAGTTAGTGGCAACTTTTAAGGATCCTTTAAAAAGCAGGATGTTAAAAAAAAGCCGTCCATTCTCTCTTCGGGATGAAAATAAATAGTATCTCTTCCTCATGTAATATGGGAACCAGACACCATCAAGAGGTATGGGTAAGTGACAAGGCCACACTGTACACAATTAGGAAAATATACCAAAGTCAAACAAATACAATTGCCAAAGAAAAACCACACAAAATTCAGCTAGAGCTAAACAATGCATCGGTTTGCTTAAAAGCAGAACCCGATTTTCATAGCATTAATTTTGACATCAGACTATAAAAAGGTGTTCATTTAAAAGCACTTAAACTCTTCATTAAAAAAAAAAATTGCCTGGCATAGCTTCTGGACCTGTTCTGCTCAACAGACCGCCTAAATACTTGCTTCATTTCGTGAGGAGATGGTCAATGGTAACTGCCGTGATGTCTCTCAGGGCCCTGAGGACTTTGGGATTCAGGCCCGTGGATGAGGGGCCATCTGTGGGATTTTCTAAAGCAGCCTGAGGGGACCAGATACCATTCACCACGCTGAACAGCAAGTACAGTGATAGATTTTAAAGGGGAACCACATACACTAGCAACCTAAAGGGACAGAGCACATTCTCCCATGACTGGAAATATCATAAAAATAAATATGACAATAAGATATGAAAATAAGTGCTGTTCTTCTCATCAAGCCTGCTTGCACCTGGAGTATCTGCACCAACACCAACACGTCCTTCCTATCCCTCCCTGGTAACATGTTTTCCTCACCTGCTGCACGGACATCTCGTACATTCCACACACTTTACCAGTCACGATCGTGGTCCAACTATCCTGGGTATCATATAGTTTTACAAGTCAACTGCTCTAGGGGAGAGTTTTGGTTTGGTTTAGCTGTTGTTTTTAATATGTCAGCCTTCCTTCTTGAGACAGATATATCTCAGGATTATTCACTCTGAATGTTACAGCGCCCACTTCCTTTGGCTAATCACGCAGTGTTAATTTCTTAGACAAATTACTATTTCATCACTTTTAGAATTCCAGCCATCTGAATATCAAATATGCCATCAAACTACCACATTGGTATTACTGGGCCAACCAGAAATACCTATTCTCTTTAAAACAGGCAAAGGAATTTTCCTTAGAAAATTCTGGAAATATACATCACTATTATGTTTTTGGGTTTTTTTAAAGCATGCATTTAAAAACAAATTCGCGGGGCGCCTGGGTGGCTCGGTCGTTAAGCGTCTGCCTTCGGCTCAGGTTATGATCCCAGGGTCCTGGGATCGAGCCCCATATCGGGCTCCCTGCTTGTCAGGAAGCCTGCTTCTCCCTCTCCCGCTCCCCCTGCTTGTGTCCTCTTTCTCACTGTGTCTCTCTCTGTCAAATAAATAAAAATCTTAAAAAAATAAAAAAAAACAAATTCGCTCATTTGAAATAAGTTACATACACTGGGGTGCCTACCTCTTAGTTTCCCGCTATGAGTTATCTCGTATCTGACGCTTAAAAGACCTCTTTCCATCGGCTGGGCCACGTCCCTATCCTGACCATCATTATTTCTCTCCTGGACGATGTCAACAGTCCATAATTGAACTCCAGGCCATCATCAGTTTTTATCTTCACCAGCCTGTCTCATTCCCTTCCAGCAGGATAATCTTTCTAGAATATAGCTCTGATCATGTCTCGTCCTCCCAAAAAGCTTCAGTGGTTCCCTATTGCCTCCTGAATCAGGTGCAAACTCCTTAGCCTAGCTTTCAAGGTCCTATATGCTCTAGCTTCAACATGCCTTTTTTTTTTTTTTTTTTAAACTACAACCTCCTAAGATGTGCCCTTGTCTTATAAAGAAACTCATCATAGTTCCTAAAGCAGCCAACTGCTCCCGTCCCCCTCCTGGAATTCTACCCAAGTCCCAGTTACAATGCTGCCTCCTTCAGATGTGTCAGCAGATGTTATTTCTTCTTTTCCCAAAGCACTCACTGCATTTACACTTCCTCAAGATCCACTACCATATGCTGCCTTGCAGAGGTCTTTGTGCTTTTGGTCTAACTGTCCCCCTGGGGTGAGGGACGACTTCTTAGCGTCAGTCTCCCCAGTGCACGCTGTCCATTTCCACCTGTTAGCATCAATGCCTCACCCACAGTGGACAAGAACAAATGTGAGTTCAGGAAAAGGCCCAATGTGAGTTGTTTAAACCCTAGAAAAAAATACCACTGATCTCTAATAATCACGAATCAGATGTGCTTTTGCTAGTTGGGATGCACCAAAACCTTGGTAAAAACAATACAAGTCAGGAGGAGTATTACACTAGAAAGCCATCATGTTTCTTAGGAACAACCAGAGGAACAAAATGCTTCAAGGCATTAAAAATAAATGATCTCAAAAGAAAGATGGATGGGAAAAGTCCAAAACATTTAGAGACGCAGACACGCACTCACACCCAAACAGAGCCTCACGCATTGTACACACCCCTTGTTCATCCAGCTTGAGCAGCTGTTCCGAGACCTTGGGTGAGTTCGAAGCCTGTCTCAGGCACTGAATGCTCAGCTCTGGAATGACGTACTCCAGGACTTCTTTGAGAGGTAGTCCCCGTGCAGTACCATGCCTGGTGGTAGAGGGTATGGCGTCTTCTAGAATTGCTCCTCGCAGGGTTGTCAGCTGCAGGGGCAGAACAGAAGATTCCAGAACATCACAGAAGAGCTCATGTTTACTCCTGGTTACTTCTTGAAAGCGTTTTTTTAGTTGCCTTCCAGAGGGAGAAAGGTCAGTCTCTTTTCTGAGTGGGGCAAAAGTGACTACAGCTCTCCATGGGTGGAAGCAAAATCAACACTCGAAGAGTCTTTAAACAACAAAAGTGCACGGGGCTCAGGGATAAGCTGGGAGGGGTTGAAATATTCAGGAAGTGTGCCTGGAGAATGACGGGAGCCGGGCAGGGCATGATGTTCCTGCAGCTCTCGGAGCCAAGCGGAGCCTGACACTGAGGAGAAACTAGAGATCCCGGGGCTGGGCCTGGCCCCTGGCACCTTCCTCCCACCCCTCCCTTCTCTTTTCCTACTGCCCTATGTTCCACACCAACTTTTGTTCCATTCCTTTCTTGTCTTCTATTTCATTTTTCTGGTGAGTCCTGAAGCTGAATGGGGATAGCCTGTGACACCCGCGGGCAGGGTGATTCAGGGCTCAGAAGATTACTGGCTACGGAATTCTGCCTCATGACTGTGATATGCCCTCAAATGTGTGAGGGACGCACGCGATCGCCATTCTGACACCTGCCTCAGAGAGGAAATCCCAGCATTGCAAATCAAGGGACCTAGTTCTGATTCCCCCCACTCCGACTCTGGGAAGAGAACTGTTAGCGGACAAGAGAGTCGGGGTGACGGTTGTAGCAGCGAGGTCTGCCGTGTGCAGAACGCTCTAGAACCCCACTGCCCAGCAGAGTCTTGTGCAATGATGAGAATGCTCGCTCTCTGCACTAGCTGATACCGGAGTCACTGGCTCCATGTGACCGGCGGGACCGAGGAACTGCATTCTGAATTTCATTTAATTACTTTAAACAGTCACGTGTGACTAACAGCTACTGGATCGGACAGCACAGGCCTGTGACTTAAAATACGTCACTACAAGAGAGGGACTCTATCTCCTATTTGTCCAGCACAGAGCCCAAATCACTAGAGCACCTGGCAAGCCACGCAGCAGATCACAGGCTCACGCATACACAGGTGACCAGCAAAGAGCTCCCTTTCCTCTCTCTGATCTGGAAGGAGCCAATCGAAATACACATGCTGGAACACTTGCCGAATACACCCCCTCTCTAATTATAATAGGTCAAGAGAATAAAACCTGAAATGCAGGCCAGATCTCCTTCCTTGTAATCGGCATCCCTACCTATTTGGCTATGTATACATATTGTTCCGTTCGTACAACAATCCCACTTTTTACTCAAAGCAAGGCAAGCGAGGCACTAAGCTGGGGCCTTGGAATAATGCAGTGTGCACAGACAGCCGGCCACACTCCCCCCATTGCGGACCACCTGATTTCCTGCACTAGATTTCGAAGCTGTTTGTCAGTTCCGACATGAATGGTCCAGGTCGTACGTGTCCTCTCTGAGCCCCCAAACCTTGCGCTCTTATCATTTTATTCTTTCTATCATGCAAGGGGAAAGTAAAATCATTGCCCCTTAACATCTGTGACAGGGTTTCAAATTTTTATTGGGAATAAAATACTGTAGGCTCTTTCAGTGATCTTAAATGCTATAATCACTAACATTATACTTCATCTGAAACAATCTAGCGCAGTAATGTCAGAGGTTTCAGCCCAGGACAGCAACGACACAAGACAGCCATTACCTCACTCGTCCTGAAGGCCACCCGGTAGTTGAACTGGGACCCCTCTTTCTCCTTGGCGTCTTCCACCTTCTCCCTCCGGATGCTGACGGCCACCGGGCCAAGGTTTTCATCGATTCCAAAGTAGTTCTGGTGCTCTGTAACAGGAGAGAGGGGTGGCATCAAAAGAAAGGAACAAAGGACCGGATGGGTATCTATGGGCGTGTGTGTCCAATCTCTGAAAAAAAGACTGCATGGGTCTGGGTACACAATTCCCCAACTGTGTTTTATCAAAGTGTTTTGTTTCCAAATCTGATGTCCTCATACATCTCATCTTCTGTTACTTCCTCCTCTCATTCTGCTCGTGCCTAGCGCACGAGCGCCAAGGGCCTTCCCGCCCCCACCTGCCCCCTGCCACCATGGAAGAGCGTCCCCAGAAAGAGTGTGCTGCCATGCCCAGAAAGTGTCCAAAGAAGAATCTAGGTCCTCGAAGACCGTTACTGAACGGCTCCCCTCCAGATGGGAAGGTCACCTTCTCTGACCGAATGTGGGCACTTGGACTAGCCAGGTAATCTTGGCACCCAGTCCGGTGGCAAAGCTCACTCCTTCATTACAATGTCACTAAAGTACCTGGCCGTCGAACGTGAAATTTTACAACAGATGGAAAAGACATAAAAGGTCATTAGTTGCTGAGGTCAAACTATATCTACTGATTCTATAACTTGGTTTACTCTGTTCTCAGCTAATCGTGACTTTCACATAAAATCACTGGCCCTGCAGAGCTCTCATCTGTACGGTCTCACTGCAGGAACAGATTTTGGAGGTCCTCTCGTCTATCTAGTGCAGAAATCCCTGAGCACACTGCTCCGAGGGGTGGTCGTGAGTCTCATCACACATTCAACAATACATGCCAGGCACCATTTCACAGCAGGGTCACAATCCAGGACAAATTCCCATCCATGAAGCTAATATACGAGCCTGAACTCTGCCAACGGCGGGAAGCTCACTACTTCGTGAGCAACCGCTTCTGGACTGTGGGACCAAAAGTTCCTCTGTCTGCTGAAAGAAGTCAAAACACTCTACTGCAACCAAACTTTTTAACTGTCGTCTTCTGAAAGGACGCAGACTTAACACTCAGATGTGGTGTGAACCCACACGAAATAGGGGGATCAATTACCTGAATGTTTATTCACACAGCTTACCTATTTTTAGCAGCCCCATCATCTCAACGATCCATGCGGAGCAGGTGGGAAATGCAAACCCCTAGGTGGTGTTCATTTAATTCTTAATGAACTGCTACCAGGTCAGGTCCCCAAGGTGTATACTCATAAAAGCAATTTTTTTTCACCCTCTATGCAGAACCAGACTCATCCCTTTTGACTGTCACCTTAAAGGTTTGGGCCCATCTTTCCTGACTCTTCATTTTTAGTTAAAAAGAAATAAAATGAATCAGATATTTATAAGCTTGAAGAAAACTGCAGGTATTCTGAAGTCTTTTGGCTATGCTAACATTTTCTGCCACACTAATTTTGGAAGGAATGAGAAATGTTAATCAGAAAGAAGAAATCAGGGTGAAAACAGCTCCTACCATCAGCCAGGGCAAACGTTACCCAAAGCCAGTGATGACTATTGGCTAGATCTTGAAAAGGCATTTGCTTCTTTTCTACTTTGCTTTCACAGTCATTTACTTCATTACCTCCTATGACCAAATGAGATGAACACTGTCATTACTTCTCTTTAGAGTCCAGGCTACGAGTAGCATATGTGTACTATTTCAGGGGCTGGTGGGTGAGCGATTGAGTTACTATAGGTCTGGGCTTACACAATAGGAAAGAAGCCTTTGTTTTTGATGGGTAACTCATCCCCTGGATAAATTACCTGCTAATTAACAGCCAGGTTAACTGTTAACAGACAAGAACAACTCCAGTGAAACCAAACACACATTGTAAAAAATGTAGGGGGTTGAGGAGAGCTGACCCAGAAGCAGTTATTTGGATTTTAATCAACAGTTTAAAAATATTCAATGAAAGTAGAGATTAAAAGTTAATTGTCTACTTCAGACTACCAGGTACATTATCATTTTATTAAAGTTGGCATTAGTGACTATTAGACCCACGGCATTATACTATATCCTGTGGAAAATGCATCTTTAAACTTAAATCAGTTAAGAATTTTCTTAGTTGCATTCTGTCCTGACAAGAACCTTTCTCTTTATCTCTTTTCTCCTAAGGCAGATGCGTTAAGAAAAATATTCAGCAAGTGACTAAGGTACAACCAGTCATCATCAGGCAAAAGCTCCCTTCTTAGAACCCATTTCGACAAGTTACCTGCAAAAATGCTCAAATCGATTCTCTATTAGGCATTTGACGAATGCTACTGACATGAATCCAGTGAGCTTCGAATTATTTTAGGGAGAAAAAGAGGGACCAAGCCAACAAAACCCTTTCTCGTGGTGAAATTTAGAGTCCAGATTATGGGCACTGAATCACTAATTCTAACACCTGACAACTAAAAATCCTACAGCGTGCGCTGCTCCCATATCAGCAGGTGCTGCAGGCACAATAGACCGGGGGCAGCCAGGGGCTGGTACCAGGGGAAGGGGCTGGTCACAGGGGAACACACGGGAATTTTTTGGGCTGACACAGCTATCCTGCATCTTGATGGTGCTAGTGGTTACATACCATATTCATTTGTCAAAACACTTAGAACTCCACACTTAAAAAAGGGTGAATTCACTGTAGGTAAAGTATACTTTCATTTTTAAAAACTAGGTAGGAAAAGGTCAATGAGAAGAAGAGCCAGTGGGCCTGGCAAGCGGATGGGTCTCTGGCAAAACAGGAGTCACAAGCGCTCCCCCAGCCCTGTGGACCAACCCTCCACCCCCGCTGCCCCTCGGTGAGAAGAACACCTCTCCTCCAGTATTGGCTCTCTCCCCGCATTTTCTCACACGACCTCCACCCCATACTCTGGCTCTGGGTTGGCAGGCCTGTCTGCCGCGGGGGGGCACTGTCAGCTTCCGGGAGTGTCCTTTCCGAGTGAGCCATCTCCAGGGCTCTCCTTCGGGGTCTGCTTTGGGGCTGCCCCTTGGGCCTCTCCTTGTAACCTGGATGTGTCCCAAGGCTCCACCATCAGCCCATGGCTGTCCATTCTGACTCCGTCTCTGTCTTTCAATCTGTTTGAACGTTTGTCTTGTCTGTCTGTCCTTCCATCCACCCACCCATCTTCTCCTGGAAGTTCCTCAGTGACATCACCCCAAACTCTCTACAGACTCCTCTCTCCCATAACTCCCCTAACTCATGCATTTGCCCCCTCGGCCTGGTGCATCCTTTGCTTTTCTGTGCTTGATGTTCTAATGCATCCTTTAAGACTCAACTCAAACATCGCTTCCACTGAAACTCTTCGCCTCACCTCCAGATGAGGCTGAGTCCTTCAACTTTTATATCCTCAAGGCCTGATTTGATAGGGCCTAATAAATTATAAGTGCTCAATGGAACTGTACTTGAATTAAGGAACTCAGGTAGGCTCCCTTGGTGCTGCTCAAAAGTAATGGTCTTACTGAACCTCAACCAGGACCATGAAAATAAAAACAAAGAGGCAGCTCATTTTATGCTGGCAAGTGGAGAAGGCAGTGTGAAAGATCTTGGACCAGAAATGTAGCAGGTTCTGCCCCCATGAGAGGGGTGATACGGTTTCTTGAAACATTTACAAAACTGAGAACCGATGCATCTGTTAGAATTCACGTGTGTTAGTGTCCTAGTGCTGCTATAACAAATTGCCACAAGCTTGGGGACTCGAAACAACACTCATTTATGGGCTCACAGCTCTGGAGGTCAGAAGTCCAAAATCCGTTTCAGTGGGCCACAGTCAAGATGGTGTCTGGGTTGCATTCCCTCAGGAAGCTGTAGGGAAGAATCTTTTTTTTCCTTGCCTCTTCCAGCTTCTAGAGCTGTATTCCTTGAATTCCTTGGCTCATGGGGCCCCTTCTTCTATCTTCGAATCCAGCCCTAGATCCTGCTTCAGTGGCCACAATGCATTCTTCTCTGTCAGATCTCCCTCTGCCTACGTCTTACTTGGACACTTGGGATGGCATTCAGGTTCCACCCAGAGAATCCAGCATGGTCTCCCTGTCTCAAAATCCTTCACTTTATCACATCTGGAAAGCTGCTTTTGCCATATAAGGTAACATACACAGCTTCCGGGGATTAGGGCCTGGGTATCTCTGGGGGCCAGTATTCAGCCTACCAAACACACTTCATTCATTTGAATTCATTCACTCTAATATCGAGCATGGCCTAGGTCTCAGCGATGTGCCGGGCACTGATAAATATGAGGGATACAACACTGAGCAAGACACAGCGCCTGCTTCACAGAGTTTTAGTCCTGTGGGGCCAGCACTATCGGAAACAGACGAGAGTTACGCATTCTAAGTTCTGTGACAGGACTAAGCATGAAGTACCATGGAAACACCACTAATATCCACTACAGAACCAACAATCCAGAAGAAAAATGCCACATACGCAGTAAAAGCAAATGTCACAAAGCCCGTCTCCCCTATTTTAACATATTCATATGCACATAGTCTTAAAAAGCTGCTCTCCTTCTTGCTCTGCTCCATCTTTCCTCACTCTTAATTCTGTTCCCACAAAACACTTCTTTGAATTCTTTTACCTACTGAGTATTCTAACCCACAGCCACAACGTGTCCCCTCCCCCTATTAAGGGTTGTACTTGGTTTGGGTGATGTTTTGTAGTGCTCTGTCCTTCCTTCACGTCTTTCTTTGGATTTAGTCCAAGGTCCTTGATGTTTTAGGATAATGTAAATAGTATCTTTCAAAATTTTTCCATTTCTATTTGTATGTTTCTAAGTATAGAAAGAATTCAGATGGGAGATTTGATTATTTCTCCTTTTAGTCTGACCAGTTTTTTTTTTTTTTTCCTTTACATATTCTGAAGCTCTGATTTTGGTGCTTGGAACTGACCCTTTTATCATTATGAAATACCTCTGTTCATCATAGTGACCCATCTTGCTTTACAGTCCACTTTGTATTGCACGATCAGGCGGGGACCCAACTGCTCTATGGGGGGAAACCCAGCTACCAGTACAGTGAGGTCTTTTGCTCTTGAGCCTGTCCATGGCTCCAGGGAAGGTTCTCCCATTCTCCTGTCCGGAGGCATTTAGCCCAAATAAGGGCACAGGGCTGGGCATCTCACTGTGTTGACTTTCACTTAATCCCTACTCTCTAGTGAAGTACCCTAGTCCTGCCCTTAGCTGTGCAGATGTTCAACTTCTCTAGAATAAATCTCTTCAGTTTTCCCCCTGGGTGGGGATGAGTAGTAAATGGACTACAAGGGAGAGGAGAGAAAACCTAGATTTTTAAAAACATATTGAACTGGTCCCTTGCTCTCACCCCCGCCCCCAGCTCTTCTTCCGAGGTACCTGGTTCTGCATTGAACGGACTGGCTTCCTGATGGCCTGTCCCTGCCACACACAGCCCCCGACCAATGCTGGAGGGGTGGTGTTTTCCCATCCACAAAACAGTTCTGGCTCTTCCGTCTGCTTTGGCGTATCTAGCCTTCCACTGATTATCTCTAGTTCTCTTTTTTCCTTTGTGGCTTTATGCCCTTTGTTTTTCCTTCACTATCATTTTTAGTGGTGTTTTGGAAGAGGGAGAGATAAAATGTGTCTCCAATTCGTCACACTGAACTAGCAGTCCCAAACTCAGGTACTCTTAAATACCTACTTTTTTGTTTTTTTTTAATACCTACAATTCTAATAAGTCTGATTACTGGTTTCTGAATCTGGGCTATGCTAACTTATCAGCTGTTGAACCTTGGGTGAATTACATAACCCTTCTTAACCTCAGTGCCAGCTCCCTGCCCTCCCCCAAATATATGCATCACACTTCGCATCTTTAATCTCAGAGAGGCATTATAACTGAAGACATGAATATTACTGACAAAAGCCTAAATCACAAACAAAAAAGGACTGAACATAAAATAAACAGCATCATGGGGCATTTCAATGTTGAACCCAACAGTCCTACAAAGCTCAAGGGTCAGCCTGAAGACGATTCACGCTTACAATCTCAAAATGCCGATCTATAATCACCTAGAAGGGAACCCTCCTACACTGTTGGTGGGAATGCAAGCTGGTGCAACCACTCTGGAAAACAGTATGGAGGTTCCTCAAAAAGTTGAAAATAGAGCTACTCTACGACCCAGCAGTTGCACTACTGGGTATTTACCCCAAAGATACAAATGTAGTGATCCGAAGGGGTACGTGCACCCCGATGTTTATAGCAGCAATGTCCACAATAGCCAAACTATGGAAAGAGACAAGATGTCCATCAACAGATGAATGGATAAAGAAGATGTGGTATATATATATACACACACACACACACACACACACACACACACAATGGAATATTATGCAGCCATCAAAAAAATGAAATCTTGCCATTTGCAATGACATGGATGGAACTAGAGGGTATTATGCTAAGCGAAATAAGTCGATCAGAGAAAGACATGTATCATATGATCTCATTGATATGAGGAATTCTTAATCTCAGGAAACAAACTGAGGGTTGCTGGAATGGTGGGGGGTGGGAGAGATGGGGTGGCTGGGTGATAGACATTGGGTAGGGTATGTGCTATGATGAATTGTGTAAGAATGATGAATCACAGACCTGTACCTCTGAAACAAATAATACATTATGTGTTAAAAAAAAAAAAGAAGAAGAAGATAGTAGGAGGGGAAGAATGAAGGGGGGGAAATCGGAGCGGGAGACGAACCATGAGAGACTATGGACTCTGAGAAACAAACTGAGGGTTCTAGGGGGGAGGGGGGTGGGGGGATGGGGGATGGGTTAGCCTGGTGATAGGTATTAAAGAGGGCACGTACTGCATGGAGCACTGGGTGTTATACGCAAACAATGAATTATGGAACACTACATCAAAAACTAATGATGTAATGTATGGTGATTAACATAACATAATAAAATAAAATTTAAAATAAATAAATAAATATAATCACCTAGAGGGGCTACATCCCATTTATGGTAGTCTTTTAAAGAATGCAGTGGCATATATTTTACTGAATGATTCCGATTAGGAACCATCATTTTATTTTTTTTTTTAATTGAGGGAATCCAAAATTTGCATATTCCCTTTTTCACCCAAGACTGCACATTAGCCAAAGAATCTTTTTTCTTTTATGTCTGCCTCCCCACACTCGCTTCGATTTTTCCCTCCCCATTTCACACAGACACACTCTTTGAATGCAAGCTGAGAGAGGACGTTCCTGCCACTCACAATCATCACACCTTTGGATAGGCCAGCTCCGAGGCCCCCTAGCTGTTCTCTAAGGGGTCTTTTCATGCTTTCAGTTAGCCAGGGAATACAGCAGGTTACCTGGCCGTGTCTCGAAAGAAATCACAATCTTCTGCTTCACAGCGTTAACAGTATAGCTTCCAAGTACCATTAAGAACAGGGCAGACTCCAAGCTCTCCAGGAGGGAGCCAAGTTAACCCTATGCCCGCCCCCTTCAGGACAGCTCAGCTTGCTCATCTACGTCATGTGAGCCTTCCCATCTGTGGGCAGAGGACCATGAGTAAGTCCCCCTCACCCACGGAGCCTGTCCTGATCCCAAGCACATGATTTCCATAAAATTGCTTTAAGAGTGCATCAAATAAAATCCTTCCTTGGCAGAATGGAAGCTGTGAAAAGACTGGAAAAGCTGAATGAAAATCCACATATCATGCAAATACAACAGGGGAAGATCAAAAAAATCGGTTAACGAGATTGCAGTGTAGGAAATGAGATTCGGGGCATCTATCTCTGGTGCACTTTGGCTAGTCAGTAAAGGAAAAAGAAATCTAACTCAGAAGAGTTTAAAAAAAAAAAAAAGGTGGGGGCCACCTGTGACCCTGGCCCAAAGGCTGTTTCCAGGTACTTCAGTATCTTGGAAGCGACATTTATCACGTTCGTCACTAATGAACTGACCAGGTGAGGATCCCAAGTCTGCAGGGCCGCCCGAGGTCAGGTACGTAAGAGCAGCACCCACAGCTTTCTGCCTTACAGTTTCTCAGGGGCTAGCCCTGCACGGCCCACAGCACCCGTAACAAGTCCTCTAAAGCCACGAGAGGCCATGAATCTGGGCCCTGCAGCCCTTTGCTCTGTTAAACGCGGACAGCAGAAGCTTTCCTGCTATTTTTCCATAAAATGCAGTTTAACATTTCTTCGTTCTTTCAACAGCAAGCTGATCACTTAACTGCTGGCTCACTGCCTACCGGGGTTATGTCCATGGCTGCAGGTGACTGCTGTCTAAATCCCCACCTACGATGTATCTGCTTTCACCGTTCCCTGCAAACAATTCCGTGTCTGCATCTTAGATCAGCTCCCCTGTTCAGAGCTCTCTGAGACTTACAGAGAAAGAGTCAACAAGGGACAATGGGTGGATGGATGGAAGGATGAGTGACTAGAACAATGGGGCCTGCTTTTGCAGATAATAACATGAAGAGTCATTAGATAACTTCAAGAACTCTCAGGCTCCCTGCTCATGTTTCAGGGATTAAATTACTGAATTTACCACAATGCAGAGAAGGATGCATTTTTGCTACATGAAGGCTCCTTTGACCAACATTTAACCAAAGTATTAGCTAAGCTTGAAAACCTGAGGCGTTACAGTGAAAATAACAAGATTTAATAAACCTGACATAAATGAACTCATTTCCTCCTCCCTACTTCTGAGGAGGTATCCCCATCTTACAGATAATATTCCTGAAGCTGAGGGGCTAGGTGACTCGCTCGAGGTCACAATCTGGGGTGACAGGGAGGGTGCACACCCTAGGTAGGCTGTTTCTAGGACTCTCTCATGCAAAGGGTGATGAGAGCCACAGAAAGTTTGAATTCTAAAAATCAATTAATGCGTGCCTGGTAAAATGAACACAACTTACAGATGAGCCAACACATCTGTCCTGAACATAAGGACAGTATCTTGGGAGACACCGTTTTAGGAAAACCTTGAATAACAAGGGAAAGACTGGAGAAAAAAGGTAGCTGTCAAAGGCTTCCTTTGATAATCCATAATTTTGAGTGTTATTTGCTACAAGAGTAGGAAGGAGGAAGAGAACACTAGAAGAGCAAGAAAGAATCCACTGCATAAAAGCTGGGAAGGGGGCAGTGGTCCAGCTTTTTCCACCTTATTCCTTAAGTGGGGCAAAGAGTGAAAGAAATCTTGGAACGAATACAAGGTAGAAAGGTTTCAGGAAGCTTCCAGGTGCTCTGAGACCTTACATTCCAAAGCCTCTGAACTTGCAACTTTCTGTACCAATAGCAAACTGCAAGGAAGTTTCCCCAGCTGAGCACAGAAATATTACACTATCAATCCCTCTGCTCCTAGGGAAATAAACAGAACAAAGTTCCTCTTCCTCAGTAACTGAAAAAGACTCTGAGGCCAAAGTGTCCACAGGAGGAAATCGCATGCAGTTCTCTCCAAGTTCCTAAAACTCGGCAACAGGCAAGTTGCAGCTGAGTCGGCAACGGGCGGGAGCCGTGACCTCCCGAGAGGTTCCCACCGCCAGCCACATGGAACGGATACCACGATAACCAAGAGGCTGAGCCTCCCGGGCAGCTGGGCAACTCCTCCCGGCTCGGGGCCGGCTGGGCCTCAATGGGAGCTCTGTTTGCGGAGGCCAGGCTGGCCGGGCAGAGAGGTGAAGAGCAGAGTCGATTATGTCTGCTCTGGGAGGAATGTGGATCCCAGAATAGTCCTATTGTTAGGTGGTCCTCAGTTCACCCGTATGAATTTAATAGTGTCCAATTCCCTATTAATTTTCTTCAGTGACTGTATATAACCAGAAGGGGGGAGAAACAAAGAAGCCACCAGGCATGAAATTCAGACTAAATACAGCCATGCATCGCTCAGTTATGGGGTTCATTTGATATGTAAAGGTATACGCTCGCCCACAACTGTCACATTTGTGAAATTTAAGTGAATGGGTTTGGAATGGGGTGGCAGACTTCACCAGACACCTTGCCCTGGGGCCCTGCTGCCATATGGTTCTCTCTACTTTTTCCCCTCCTTATCTTTTTTTTTTATTTTATTATGTTATGTTAATCACCATACATTACATCATTAGGTTTTGATGTAGTGTTCCATGATTCATTGTTTGTGCATAACACCCAGTGCTCCATGCAGAACGTGCCCTCCTTAATACCCATCACCAGGCTAACCCATCCCCCCACCCCCTCCCCTCTAGAACCCTCAGTTTGTTTCTCAGAGTCCATAGTCTCTCATGGCTTATCTTTTAACCATTAAAATGAAGTACTGCCCCTTGAAATATTGTACCAGTGGTGTGGACAATGGTTTCTTTCTAGAGAGAAAGGTTTTACACATTTAAGAACCACTTGGGGAAGGAGTTGGCATGCTTTGTGACAGGCCCTGGTTCTATTCCCGTCACAGGAGATATTTTTATTATGATCCCATCTTATAGATGATTAACTGAGGCACAAAGGAGTCGAAGGACTTGCGAAAATTGAGTTGGGATGTGAACCCAGGAGGCTGGCTTCAGAGCAGTCTGGGCTCTTCACCTTAAGTTGTGCTGTCCTGCCCCCCTCCCCCGCCAGGCCTCCAACCACAATTAGAACGCATGGGCACTTTTCCCTCTTGGCAAAAGGTAAATCTCCAGCCACCAAACAGTAAGTTGGTATCGAGACAAGTGGGAGGGTTACTACACACATTCTAGAAGAATCCTTCCTTTTTATTTGTTCATTTAGCAGATGTATGTACAGATATTATTCTTTCGTTAAAATACT
The DNA here is from genome assembly GCF_964656455.1 of Halichoerus grypus. NCBI lineage: Eukaryota > Metazoa > Chordata > Mammalia > Carnivora > Phocidae > Halichoerus > Halichoerus grypus. The sequence continues at coordinate 69,682,953 of NC_135718.1, forward strand.
AATAACAAAAATGACCACTGGAGAAAGAGGTGAGCTTACACAGAGCTGGTCAAGGGTAGCTAATATAAATGTGAACTTTTCTTAGGGAAAAGAGGCTCTAGAAAGAACTCTTGAAGTGTGGCAGCTCCAATAGAGGAGTTCATTCCCAGGTGGTACCAATGGCACAGCTCGAGGCCGGGCGCAGGGAAAGGAAGGGGCCCTCAAAGCTTAAAGGACGGCAGAAATGGACCTTGCAAAGGCCAGTATTGTACCCTACATCATGAGGAGGATACGGCTTTTGTTGGAGGCCCAGTCCACCTGGAAGCAGCTAAAAATGCTTCTCTGGAAAGTTCTAATCTTTCCAGAAAGAATTCCAATCTGCCTACACCCCTGAAGTCTTGTAAAGCTAAGATGGGAAGGAGAAAGCAAAGTCCTCTCTGGCATATTCCTTTTATAAGAAACAGAGAAGAAAGGAAATCACAGGTGAATGATGGAACCGGAAACCCCGAAAGCACCAGACAGAAGGGAGACAATCAGTCAAACTAAGATTAGCTTTTCACCTACGCTCCAAAACCTGCCCTGTAAAACCAATTCAGCTCCTTTACAGAGGATTTCTAGAAGATACGTATTTCTTTCCTTGGACTTGTTATAGAAAATCCCAAGGGAAAAAAAATGAGTTGGGCATAAAGCGTTCTTCAGAGTTAGTTCAGCAGAGATTTGGGAGCCAGAGAACCCAGAGTGTCCCAAACAGCATCCCACAGCCACCTGGGATCAGCATGCAGATTTTAGGAGAAATTCAAAGAGAAAGCCTGTGCATTTCAATAAAGACCAAAGACAGTATAAATTCTAAGCCTAACAATCCCCCTGCTCTTCTAGGTAAGTTTGAGAAACATACTCCTGGCATTCCGCAGATGTGTATAGAAAGGGCTGTGGGAAACTGACATTTTGTCAATTTTACTTTACTTGAAACACACAGTGGCCTCAGCTGCTCACAGTAATCCTAAGGAGTTTAATAAAGTAGCATAAACCTGTAGATTTGTTACTTTTAAGAACTGCCTGTAAGTTCTTGTTTGTTGTAATTTTAAACATGCTCAAGTTAAATATATCATGAGAATTTATGACTTACAGTTTAAAAAAATTTGAAGCAAACTATTTTTAAGCTGGTTTTGATTTGTAGAAAAGCTGCAAAGATAGTGGAGTTCTCTCACACCCCTGGCTCTGTTTCTTAGTTGTTTGCATCTTACGTTTCTTTGGTACGTTCATTGCATTAATGAACCATCATGAAGGCTCTGTACTCTCAACTGATATTGATCAAGCCCATCCTTTATTCAGGTTTCTGCTTTATTAATGTCCTTTCTCTTCCAGGATCCCATCCAGGACACCCCGTTACAGTTACTCGTCATGTCTTCTTACAGACTCTTGCACACTGTGAGTTTCTCAGACCCTCCTAGTTCTGGATGACCTTGGTAATTTGGAGGAACAGTGGGCAGGGATTTTGTAGAATGTCCCTTGGCAGGGATTTGTCTAATGTATTTCCCTAATCAGACTGAGGTTATGGGTTTGGAGGAAGACCCCAGAAATGCCATTCCCATCATGTCAGGGGTATAAATGAATCACATGACCTATCAATGCTGATGTTGACCTTGATGACCTGGCTGGGGCGGTGCTTTCCAGACTTCTCCCTTGCAACCTTCCCCCTCTCTGTGCGCTAGCCCTTGGAAGGGCTACACTACACACTGTCCACATTCTAGTGGAGAAGGACGATTGTTATAATTTTTCAAACTTTATGAAATTAAAACATCTTTTATAATAATTTACTTTTTTAAGTAAAGATTTGTTGGTTAAAATGAACATCACTGTATTTGACAGGAGTCGTTTTGTAGGTATACTGCATCTAAGAGAGTAAGAAATACACGTCCCTTTATCACTGTGTTTCTATCAAGTTGATGGGTTTTTCTCTGAAATAAAGCAAATACAGTCATTAACTCTTCTGCCCAGATCATGCTTGGCAAATACCTGGCATCCCCCCATGCACCCAAGGCAGATAATGATAATTGATAATGGCTTGTAAAATGCTGATGCAGCTCTACACATAATAACAGAGAAGGATGATCATCCAAAGCAAGTTCCACAGACACAGTGATAGAAGGTTCCATTTACATAAATTTATTTGCATCAGAAAAAGCCTACAAGGATAAAGAGGAAACTGTTCATGGTGATTATCTCTTAGGGACTAGGGTGATTTTATTTCTTTTTCTTTTGCTTCTTTACTTTATTTTCCTATAATGATCATATAATACTTCTATGCCATGTAAAAATTCTAGACCGAAAAAAAGGTATATATTGCGAATCTCAGGATTTTCCCCCACATTAAGAGGACATGTTCCTGTACCCACATAAAACAATGTCCCAGTGCCTCCAAGATGTAGCCACGTTCCACTCTAAAGTCACCCAAGAGACCCAGCTTTATCCTCTTCTCTAGTTTGACCTTTCTTTACCCAAAAAGGACATGGTCTGCCTTCTCGAGCTATTCTTGTCTAGAGCTGTTCTGGTCCGTGCTACCTGAGGGAAGGCAGAGGACAGTTTTAGAACTCCCGAGTAACTGCAGGTACGCAACTTCCTAACCAGGACAAGACTTGGTGGGCACGGACGGACCCCGGGGGGTGTCTTTGCTGCCCCGCAGCTCCACTCCAGCCCCCCTGGGGACAGCCCATTGCTGGCCAGCAGCACTAAGTGCCAGGGGGTCCAGAAGGAGGCAAAGCCGGCCACTGTGCCATGAAGGAAGCTCAAGGGTCTCCAAAGAGACTGGCACAACCACATCCCTGTCTAAGGGGCCCTTCCTCATGGCCTGCTTCACAAACGGGAAACTCACAGAAGAGGGAACCCACGATTTCACCGGGACTTCCACGGGCGCACGGCAGGCAGCACCCAAGTTTCTTCACGGGCATCGCCAGCAGCAGTGCGGAACCTTCTCCAGCATTCCCCATGCTTGCTCCAATCCTGCCCTGCTCTCCCTTAAAAAGCTGTTTCCACGCAAGGCTGCAGATGGATTTGGGCGGACAAGTGATGGAGCCACACGGTTTGCTGTGGCTCGCCACTGCCCTGCATTAATCCTTCGGCAGAGCTCTTCACAGCCGTCCGGTGGTTTTGTGCCACAGGAGGGCACCTCGGTGTGAAGTGCAGCCACCCCACACTAACCACCCAGGACAGAGTAAGCCACATCGCGAAGGCTCTGTACTCTCAACCCTTCCCAGCGATTGGGAGCCACTTACTTCTTCTGGAAAATGAAATTTCACATGGAACGGTGGAGCATGGAGAAAAAGAAAAGGCATTCTGGGAAATATCAAAAGATCCCTGAATGCCTGCTTCCAGAGAGAAAAAAAGAGCGAAGGGAAAAGAGAAAAAGGAAAAGAACAAAGCTCCCCGCGAACACACCCGATCTGGGCCAGGCGGCCCAAGGGCTTCTGTTTTTAGGTCGCGCAATGACGTTCCTGCAACTGGGGGTGTGTTTGCAGATCAGAGTCCAGAGGTTGAAGCCCGGTGCGAGCCGGCTGCCCATCTCCATTCCCACACCGCGGCAGGGGTGGGGGGGCGGGAGGGAGGGCACTGACCTGCTGGGGAACCGACTGCTGCCCCCGCCCCCAGCCCTTCACGGCTCTGCAGAGGGACGAGCCAGGGCGGCAGCGGCGGACACTGCTGGAGCCAGATTCGTTCTGAGACACACAGGCCCACCGGGGAAGAGCTAAAAATAGGAGAAAGCAGGCAGTATTCACAGCTGCAGAACGAGAGCAGGGGGCCCGGCTTGGTCCTATTCTCTCCTCGGACCCATCAGTAGCCACAACAGCCCAGCCCAGCGCTGCAGAACCCTGATACCAAAGCCACCCCATGCCCTCACTCGGCAGGCTTGGCAGGGGATTCTAGAATTCACCTGCCTGGCGCCTTCACAGAACCAGAGTGAGCCCAATGCCCAGGGCCCCCTAAGCCTTCTGTCTGCATCCACGTACAACTCACCCACAGGGTGTCTGCCCTCAACTTCTCCACAGCTTATTCTGAATTTCACATTCAAAGCTAGCAAGTTTGCTGACGTAACTGCCAATGCCCTGGAAAATCCTTAGCAGCAAATCAGGAAAAGCAGAAGAAACACACGACTCACAGGCACTCTTTAAAACTACCAGGAAGTGACAGTTGAGAGTTCAAGAAAAAACCTACAAAATGCAGTCAAGGAAATTAACAGAATCCAGCACCTAAAACCATCTCTAGGAACAGATCCTAAGGACATTAATGGTGACCCTGGCTGCAGAAAGCAACCGCTGCCCATTCCATGTATGTGTACACGTGTACTTAATATACCCCAGAGTATGGATGAGATGCTGGCACTAAGTATCTTCATAAATACACATGCACACATCCACACACACATAACAACTTGTATGTTCTGATATTTTAAAGGGCGATCTGCAAACTATTTATAAAGCTCAGTTAGCCAAAATGACTCAATGCCTGAGGATTTCAGAGTATAATAATTCTAAGAGACTATTTTATTGCTGGCATGGACAGCCATGGCTTCATCAATTAAAAGAATCTTAATTAGGAAGCCTACTTCTTCATGGCCTCCCTTTCCAAAAATAACTAACTTCCACCTAGAGACCATCTTGGAACAGTATTGTGTAACGTGCTGCCGCTGAATGAACACAATCGTGAGGGCCACTCATGCTTTCACAGCACAGACTAAAAGGGAAGTTCAAGTTTCTGAGTTCAATCAGGGGCCGGCACTGAGAAGAGAGCACGGGGACACACTTGGGGGCCCAAGACCCGCTCACAGAATTATTTCAGTCCCATTATGTCATCAGTATGAAAAGGGAAACATAACTCAAATATATGACCTGTTGTAATGCAAGTGCCTATTTAACCAAACTGCTTACCCAATATCATAACTGTTCTACCCATTTCTACAATTTCATAATATTAGGATTATGGATGATTGGTTAAATCTGAACTGATGCAAACAATGAGGAAAAAACTTATGGATGTGACAATTGCGACTGCAATCTATCTGACAAGCAAATTCTTTTAAGCCTGTAGTCAAAAGTTTGAAAAAGGCTCCAGGGACTGACGTGGATGGAGTGATCTCTCCCGAGGTCTGAGTTATACCCAACCCATCACCAAAAAGAACCAACTGGAGTCAAAGATGACATGCAAACACTGCGAAGGTAGAAACCAATACTGCATAAACTCCAAGTACAGTGAGCTCACAGGGACCCACACCCGTGGCAGAACAGTTTATTCACCAGACTGGCTAGGCTCACCCCCACCTCCTTAGGTGCTCTGAGGGTTGACACCTGGGAACGCGAGGAGGGTGGCCAGGGACACTGGAAACAGAGGAAGACAGCCCTGAAAAGCATGCTGCCCTATAAGGAAGGAGCTCAGGTGGCAAGCCACACCCAATAAGAAGGCAATGGGCTGCCCTGAGTGTTTTTATGGAGGCTTTGCAACTGACAGGTGTGTGGGACCTGTTTCTCTGTAGGAGTCTCCAACAGAGCAGATTTCATGTCCCTGGAATAACTAAGGACACTTATTTAAAGGCTGAGGATTCAACTGCATGACTTCTGAGGAATGCATCCTTCAAACCTGAAAATCTCAATAAAAGTAAACACTATTTTGCCTAGGCTTAGAGAATTCCTAAAACCGCAATGCCAAAGGATTATCTGCAACCTGACATTTAAGGCCATCTATGGAACTGCCGGTAAACGATTTGTCTATCATGCTAATTCATACATTCTCTCAGCAAAGATTTAACTAACACTTCCAATGCACTAGGAGCTGTGAAGACAGAAGTGAGAAGATGAAGCAAAGGTGTAGGGGAAAAGTACAGCAAAGACTGGCGGGGGGGGGGGGGGAGAAAACTCGACGGAATAATCCACTGTAAACAGCAGGAGAGATTAATCAGAGGAAGAAGAGAGGGATGAAGTTTAACCAGGGAAGAGATCTGAAAAGAGGTAAATCCAGAGCAAGTCGTAACATCTGTGATGCTCACAAATGCGCGAAGAGAAAGAGACAGAGAGGTGGTGATTCCACACTGGGGATTATAAACCAGCAAAGGCAGGACACTGGGATTCCTGAAGAAGGGGTTAGTCTGGCAGCAACAGAGGGTCCACAAAAGCCCAGAGGACCATGGCCTTGGACTACCCGGTGAAGGTGCTGCAGCCCAAAGCAGCATACGATGACCAGCCCGACACACACACACACACACACACACACACACACACACTCAGGATTCTCCCTTACCTTTCCCGTAGAAGAACTTGCGGTAATAGTAGGCCCCAAGGTCAATGTGCTCTATGATGTAGCGCTTCACTTTCTCCCTGTGAATGGGCTGGTTTTCTCTGGGCACTTCCAGGACGGAGACGCCTGCGTTTGTGCAGTGGGAGCTCAGAGAAGACTCGAAGGAGCAGCCTTCTCCGGAACCGAACGATGACGAGCTGGCCCGAGAGAGGGCGATCCTCCGGTCACCTTCCCCGCCGGTCTCATTCCGAAAGTACGGACAACTCAGGACCAGCTCATTGCTTTTCCCATCACCCTCATCAGCATCCAGGTTCTCCTTGGAGTTGAGATCCTCCTTGCTTCCCAAAGGGGACTCACAGGTGCCCGTCTGGCCTGCTGGCATCTGAGTCTGGGATGCTGCCGAGGCCCCGGTGGTGATGTTTTTCCGCTTCCCCACGTTGGCCCTCGTTGCCATGGCTTCGTTGATATTAAACAAAATGCTCTGGACATCATAATGTGCAAAACACCGCTGACAATTCCAAGGGCGAACACCCCGCTCCAGACGACCGTCTTCCGGATCACACGTGAACTTGAAAGTTTCGTGTTCACTTTTAACAGTCCGCAGCTTCCGGAAGAGGGACGTTTCCACCGACTCCGACTTTAACCTCCGTTTGAAAGGCTTGTCCCTGTCTCTCCCCATGAGGAGGGCACTGTCCATGTAGTCTAATCCTGAGATGCGGACAAATTCTCCTCTAGAAATCTGTGCTGCCGCATGGAGGCTGGGAGAGATTGTAGGATCGCAGGGGAAAAACTCAGGGAACCCAAAAGGGGCCACCGCTTTGTGGTCGTAATTCTCTACACGGTACCCTCTGAGCATTGCAAAGAAGTTCTCACCAGATAAGCCCTGCCGGTCAATGGAAGACGTGCTTCCGTACTCGCGGTGGAGGGCGGCCCCGGTGTTGGGGTTCACTGCGTTTTGGTCTAAGACGTCTTCAGCGTCGATGTCGCTGATGGTGACATCACTATTGCTTCTCTGTCTTATGGGGTGCAGTCCTCTTTGAGGAGAGTGAACAAAGATGTCTCCAATGGTGTACTTTGCCTCCACAAAGTCTAGATCAAGCTGCTCCTCTTGCTGACCATCGCTCTGGTCATTTTGCCCATTGTGCGTGATGGACGTGATGCTTTCGTAACTGGTCTGAGACCGGCTTTCCCACAGTGCCTTGCAGGCTAGCTCCTTGGAGCAGTCCTTCTTGGGAGGCCACTCGCACACTCTTGCTCTCACACCCATCTTGGGCACAGCTGGGGTACCGTTAGCCGGACCACCACTCTCGGTGGGATTTGAGGCATTTAAAGAAGTGGTGGGGCCCATGTTGCCATTAATGGCTTTAAATTTTCGAGCAAAATAATCATCAGACTGCATGATTCTGGGAGGATCCTTGAACTTTGAAGAGGCCCTGCCAAGCTTGTGCTTCTCTTCTTGTGACTGCCTTGGGTCACTCATGTCTGCCGAGCCAAGATGCTCCAAGTCTCACCTGCAAGACTGTGCTGAATCTAATTACATTGTTATTTACAGTGCGATCCTAAATGCGCATTTAGCCTAAAGGCTTCCTCTATAGCTGTACTTTCTCTTTTTAACCAAAAGCAAACAACATCCTCAGAGTATGGTTTCTCCAAAACCAGCTTGCTTCTCAGTTGCTAAAATAATTTTGTATACCTCTGTCCTTTTCAAGAGCATTCCTTAAGACATCTGGCCTTGAGTATTTCCTTCACCTGAATTAAAACACAGAAAATAACCATTAACAATTTTTGTAGCTCAAGTTCAATACATTTTACATATGGTTTCTCATCTGTCCTTCTCTCCAACTTCTGCCCATCCCCAATTCCCCCAAACTGTCATCAAGTTTCATGTCTCTGTTGTTCATGCTGCTCCTTCTCTCTGGAACATTCTGCCTTCTCTCTCTACTTGGCTGGCTAGAATTTATACCCCAGAGTCAAGCATTACCCTCTCCAAGAAACCTTCCCTCAGCCCACATCTGAGCAAAGAGTGCTTCTTTTGTGTTCCCACGGCACCCACATCTACACTTATGGTAGCAGATCTCCTTATACTCTTACTGGCTGGTTTGCTGACCAGTCTCCTCCATTGGCTAATTTCAAGCTCCTCTAAGCAGGAACATAACGTACCTTTCATCTCTGTACCAACATTATCTATTAATGTGGCCTGGCTTAAATTAAATAAGCAACATGTCAATTAGTTATAGAGTAACACAACGGTCATGTAATTTTTTGAGTATTATTATGCTTTCTTTCAAAATATTTAAATTCAAAATGTCCAGCAGCAAAAGGGTCAATACCAGGCATTAGCAAATGAGTTTCTAGAACGTGGTCTCGCAATCAAGTAAGACCTTGCAGAGATCCCCATTAACATGGGAAGGAGCCTTGAAGAATTTGGTATCTGATTAAGTGTAACTTTCTAGTTCATCATGCCACTAGCAATTTGACAAATGTGCAGGGGTAAAATAAAAGCAAAATTTACCTTTGTGGTCAGTAGAAACTTGACTTTTAATCAACTTTTTCTTCAATTACTTTTTCAATTTGTTCTATCTTTATTTAGACAAAATATTTTCCAGGTATGCCATATCTTCCCAACTTATGGGAAACTTACTCCTTGTGGGCATAAGAATGAATGAATGACTCTAATTCTCCTGAAAATAATGATGGTAATAAAGGTATAACATAGCTGATTTCCCTCGGTCCTCACCAAAGCATAAAAAACAACTGCAATTCGGTTAGAAAATAATAAAATTCCAACAGGCTGAACAGTATTAGAACTCTTTCTAATGGATTCTTTTTTTTTTTTTAAGTAATCTCTGCAGACAACATGGGGCTCAAACTCATGACCCCGAGATCGAGAGTCACACACTCTACCCGCTGAGCCAGCCAGGCGCCCCTCCAGCGGGTTCTTAATGGCTTTGAGACGAACATGCAGTAGTCTCTTGGAATAACTGATATTTTCTTATCATGGCAGCTTGCTTTTCCCTCAATGGAAAAAACTCAGTCTGGGCATGATAAGATGCTGTCTGTTCCCAGCGCAGCTTCATAACTGAGGAAATATAATGATATTTTAGGATGTGGTAAACAAAGAAGGAAAGCACAATCAGATGCTTCAATGCACCAGACCGGCGTCTGTCCATGGTTCTCAGAAAGAGAAGAGAGATGACTGCATCTTATCTATGTCACTTGGAATCATTGTGTTTAAAAGAATCATGGATGATTCTGAATCATAGTTATTTCCTCTACAATTTAGGCTATTATCGAATCCTTTCCTGGAAACTGAAAACTGACAACTGATATATGAAAGAAAACAATTTTAATCTATAAATTCTGATAATTCTCCTGCTTATAGAATACAACAAAATCTGAAAGCTTATGAATTACTTCCGATGGCTGGTACAGAGCTATGTGAATTCTCAGCAAGCATTAATAGGACACTCATTCTCAGGTATACACTATTAATTTGTAAGTATCCTGTTACAGAAGGAAGAACCATGCCCACTAAAACCACCAAACTGAGTACTTTCAAAAAATATAATCAGCAACTAAGTATTTACCACCTTAAGATATTAGAACAAAATGCCCCAAAAGAAACTAAGAAAGAAGGAATGAATAAAGATAAAAGCTGAAATTAATGGAATAAGGGAAAAACAAGGTAGAAAAAGGATGGACAAATCCAAAAGGTAGTTTTTTAAAAAAGAGCAAGGAAAAAGATCTACTCATTCCCAAGCCTGAAAAAGGAAAAGAGAGAAAGAATAATATTATACAAGTTTGGAAATGAGAAAGGAAATATTACCATATATACAGGAGATTAAAATATATATTAAGTCTAAAAGAATTTTACCACAAGCAACTGTATAGCAACAAATTTGAAAACACAAAGGAAACTAATGATTTCCTAGCAAACCACAAATCCCAAAACTGATCCAAGAATGGAAAAAAAATTTTTTTTAAGAATGGAAAATTTAGACTGATGATCACTGAAGACAGCAGAAACAGAACAAATCCCTACGTAAAAATATGGCCAATGCATAGATGAAATGCAAAGAGCCATCTTAACCATGACTTTGAAAGTCCTTTATCCTCCCTGGCCACACCTGGCCCAACCCCACCCCGGCTTCAAACTGAGCAAACCAGCACCTCCCACACGGGTAACCCACTCACCACACCCCCTGGGGCAGCTCTGGCGTTAAGCCATCTGCCAGGAGATGTGTAAGACAGGAAACCTTAAAGCCAGGATTAGCGAGGACAACACATGCACTGAATAATTACTTCCAGAAAAACAAACCATAAAATTATCAGCAGTCACTCTATTTGAAAATCAATATTCTGAGCATTCACATCCCTTACATTTCTAACCTTATCATGGTTTGTAACAGACAGTAGTAAAAATACAAAATCTTTATTCCATAGATCGCCCATAGAAATGGAAGACAACATGTCAAAATAAGAATTATTTTAAAACATAAATAAATAAAAGAAACAATTAAAAACAGATGCATCTGTGCTGAATTTTACTATTACGCTTGACAAAAAGCAGAGAAACAAGGGCAAACTCAGAGCACACAAAACCCGTCCCTGAAGAAATCTTCTGAGAATATTCCTTCAATTATGATTTTTAAATTTGTGGTCTGTGATAAGAACATTAGCTGTAGCAGGCAGCAACTGATTTTTCCCGTCTAGGATCTGTTCCCCTTTCTTCTCCTGAATCCCTCTGGGGAATCTTACCTCTAAAATCATTTAATTCGTGTGGGGCTAACTCCACCCCCTAACACGTGACTCAGGTTTGACCAATGAAAGTGCAGCATCTCCCAGCTACAGTGATTGGTCCAGGGATGAGCCCAAGAACCAGCCAGGCCAATGACAATCCTACCAGGAAAAGCAACCCCCCCACCTCCCGCCATCACCACCCCCCACCCAGCATTGGTGCTCTGATTCTTAGCAGCCCTTAGGTGGTAGAACAGAAATAGGGAGCTGCTGGGCTCGCCTTGCCCATGTGACTGAGAATGGGAACAAAAGCATGGAGGCTGAGCCTCAGGCGGGAAAGAAGGAATCCTAAGGACAGAGCTCTTGACTCCAACTGGACCTGAAACCAGCTGCATGGGATTCTTTAGTTGCCTGAGGCAATTAATTACCTTTTTTGGTTTATTCAGTAGACTTCTGTATAGTCCAGATCAATTTTAAATGTTCTAAGAGACCACATTTATATTCAGTTTAAAAACCAAGGAGAGTAAATTCAGTGACCAAACTACTTTGTACTATGTTGCAGACTGCCTGATCCATGAAGAAATGAGTTGAAATTATAGTTCTGGCCCTTGAATCCAATATCAAAACCAGAGCTTCTTGGGCAAGGTCCCTGCTCTAATATTTTAAGTATACACTCTTGAACATATTTCATGTGTGCTGCTAATAATTCAAAGTATTCAAAGCCAAAAAATTCCAGACACAGTAGCTGATTAATAAAGTTGCAACAGACCCCCTCCTGCAGTTACCCTCTAACCAACATTTTTCAGCTGCCATAGCTTCCCAAAGTCAATCTCCCTATTGACAGAATCATACAGCACCTTCCTTTTAAAGGTACTACTAAATATTTCTAAATACAAGGTATTACAGAGAGCACCTTCCTTTTAAAAACATTACTAAATACATTATTTTTAATACGGCGGTAAAAAGAAAACACCTCAAAACAATTACAGCACTTGTTTTTAAACAAGATATATTAGAAATATTAAGATCATGCAATTTAAAAAAATATAGCCCATGGGGAAGAATTAAAATCGATGTCTTTGAAAGCAGATAGTAAGGTGGAATGGCATAGGCTCTAAACAGGGAGAAATGCAGAAAGCAAAACAGTGGAGGAAATGAAAACTAAAGCATGATTTGGAATGACCTGTGAAATAATCCAGAACCTGGGCGTGAGGCTTTGGATGAGAGGGAGACACAGACATGCACATGCGTGCGCACACGCATGCACACACACCCCTACCTCAATGAATCATGTTCGCCCTGCAGGGGTACAGATGAAGAGCTGTGGATCTGGGGCAACATGCCTGCATTACAGGCACCTGGCACGTAGGACTCTTGTGCCTCTCTCATTATCTTTACTTTTTTCACAAGTTCTAACTTTCCACCTTTGTCTGTTACTATGGAGCAGTCATCTGAGAAGGGTTTTTTGTTTGTTTGTTTGTTTTGTTTTTTAAAGAGAGAGAGAGTGAGTTGGGGGCTGGTGCAGAAGGAGAAGGAGAGAGAATCTCAAGCAGGCTCCATGCTGAGTATGCAGCCTGAAGCCGGGTTCGATCTCATGACCCTGAGATCATGACCTGAGCTGAAATAAAGAGTCGGACGCTTAAATGACTGCGCCACCCAGGCAGCCCTCAGCTGAAAAGTTTTTGAAAGCTATGAATCTGCACTCTTAGTTGCACGTACATGAAGGTAATAAAGGTATAATCTAGGAAGCATCTTGCAAACATATGTCTCCAAATTTATTCTTTTGTACTGACCAGGTATTTATACACCCTCTGTGCTCAAATCCCCTCTGAATGTCAAGTGCAGGGTGGTGTGCTATGCAGCCCGACGGGTGTTGCCAGAGACCAGACTGACAGAAGACAGGAAAAGGATGGTATCTTAGAGAAGAGCCCGCAGGAATTAGGGGACTGCGACTGGCCCCCAGACAAAGCACAGAGCTCGCAATAATTACAGGCGTGCATCATTACAGAACAGGACAAAATGCAATCCTCCAAAGCACAGAGCTGTGTTTAAAGAAAGTCTTTCAGGGTTTCTGGTGAGTCCGTAAGGCTAATATGAAAAGTCTGGGCCAGTTCTCCAGCTCAGGCCTCATCCCTCTGTCTCCCTGCCCATCTCCACAGCAGCCCTTTGAAAGATCTCGATGTCTTCACACTGCCTGACCCAACATCACAACAAAAATTGCAGCTTCTTACTTCTCAGGGGGGAAATAAAGTCAATACAATTTCACTGGTCTTCTGTCACCACTTAACAAACTTCCCCACTTCTGAACCTGTCCTCCCATGTTCACCCTGGTTGACAATCAGTTGTGGGGTGGGAGGCAGAGGGAGAGGGAGAATCTTAAGCAGGGTCTATGCCCAGCATGGAGCCAGACGCAGGGCTCGATCCCACCACCTTGAGATCAGGACCTGAGCCGAAATGAAGAGTCAGCTGCTTAACCGACTGAGCCACCCAAGCGCCCAAAGACTTGCCATCTCTGTTAAGATAAAAATCCAAACTCTGCCTTACAAGTGTCTTCCCAATCTGTCCTGCTCAGTCTGCAGCCTCATGTCTTGGGGTGCCCCCTCCTTGTCCTCTGTGCTGTGGCCCAGACATGCTGAGTGCCTTTCCATTCTTCAAGCAGCCCACTCTCTGCACCTGCATCTGAGCTGTCCCTGGAAACAGAGCTGACGCTGTCTGGGCCGACCTGAAAAGCCTTCGCCCTCATCGCTCTCATCCCCGACCAGTGTCCCTGCAGCACGCTCCCATGGGGCCCTCTCTTTCCCAAACACCCACCTGTTACACCTTCACACCACAAGGCCCCAGGGCTGTGTCTGTTCAGTGCACCCCTTACCTGCCGGACCGGGCACGCTTTCCTGTGTGTGGTAGATGTTCGATAAATATTACTAAATAAATGAATAAATTGCTAACCACATGTTAGGCAGTAGTAACCTTTTAGAAGATAAAATATTTGACATTTAAGTGGAAAGTTCTGGGGGCGCCTGGGTGGCTCAGTTGTTAAGCGTCTGCCTTCAGCTGGGGTCGTGATCCCAAGGTCCTGGGATCGAGCCCCGTGTCGGGCTCCCTGCTCAGCGGAGACCTGCTTCTCCCTCTCCCACTCCCTCTGCTTGTGTTCCCTCTCTGTCTCTCTCTCTGTCAGATACATAAATAAAATCTTTAAAAAAATAAAAAATAAAAAATAAATAAATGGACAGGTCTTACAGTTAGAGAATCTACTGCCATCATCAAAGTTTAAGAATTTTGCAGAAACATGTTCATTATAGAACCTCAGATAAACATGGATGGTTGACAACTCTTTGCAGGATGCTGTTTGTGCCAAGGCATGCCCAGATCCTTACAAGAACAGGTTACCTTGAACATAAAAGTCAACAGCGAGGCCACTCTGGAAGGAGCTTCTCCGCCCCCCATCTCCCCCGCTGTCCTAGCCAAATGAGGTGGTTCCAGACATGCCTTCTAATGGTACAGAAGGAAAGCATGCCATACTTCATCTTATAACCATCTCAGCAGTGGCATCTATTAGGCTGATGGCCCATCCCAGACACAATGAGAAATGAGGAGTCCCAAATAACCAATCCCCCCATCAGTCTCTGTCCTGCTCGGAGCTGGGCAAAGCGGCAGATTGTTTGCAGCACTCCATTTGTCTTAAGGTGGCATGGTGCCAGCATCCTGGGGCTCTGGATATATGCCCACAAGTGGTACCAGTCCCCAAAAGGATGGCAAAGGGAAACCGATCAGAGGACCTGGTCAGACGGGCCCCGGGGCCTCACGTCTCAGTCAGAGATGGAGCTGTATGATCCGCAGAACCCCCACATCCCTGTTCTACTGAACAACTGTGTGTCTGCTCCTGTCTTTCCTGTCCATGATTTTACATTATTTCATCCTTCTAACCGATGGCAAAACACTGGTAGGAGAGTTCTGCAGCGTTCTCCCACAAAAACGCCATGGTATTTTCCCACAAAAGATGTAAGTGTTATTTCATCAAATATTAAGGAGTAAAATAAAATAGACCCCAGCATGCGCATATTATGGGCACCACCCTGACCACTTGCCCTCTCCTGCCCTAACTAATGAAGATACTTCTTAAGAGTATCTTAAAATATCCTACTTTCCTAACTTCATGGTCAACTGAACTCACACTGTCCACTTGGTGTCATTAAAAAAAAAATTAAACATCAAAAAAAAAAAAAAAAGGAAGTCATTTAATTCATTCTTTAGGCCTTAATAAAGAAACTTAATAAAGACTAATAATCTGTAGGTGGGCCTAATCAGCAGCACAAATACCCAGGTAAGTCCCCAAACCTAGACATGGACCGTTCGCCAAGACAGGAAAAGGTACAGAGCTCACCTTAGAATGATCATTAATTAAAATGGACCTCTAACATGTTTCTACAGCTTTCTTCCTTTCTCTGAGCTCATCTTGGATGTCAAGGACATTGCCACTCCCCCCACAGTTTCCAATTATTCTTAGCTTTCATCCAATTCTGTGGTTCTTGCTCCCCAGCAAAAATGGAAAGTTGTCACCAGCACTCTGTGGGCACTTGACAAAACTCTACATGTGAGCCTGTGTGTCCTCACGGGTGGTGGTGGGGGGGGCCTCCAGGGAGGCCAGGGCTAGCTCTGGAAGGCAGCAAGTCACAACTTGAGAAATTCAAGAATTTTAGAGCTTGAAGGAATAATCTGTTCTCATGCTAATGGCCTTGGCAATAATTTGTAAAGGATAGAACAGAGAAATGGAGAAAATGTGGTATTTAAGGATAATTGTCTTTAGATAGAATGTTTTTCAAAGTTTTCCATGAGACATCAGTGAGTCTTTAAGACCAATATTACAGTTATAATTGAGCCACTTATCAGGATTGCAGCTGTAGCAAATGGATTGAAAACCACAAAATACACAAATTATGAGCCTCTTTCAAGGCAAAAAATGGTTAAAATTATATGGCAGACTTATAATAAAAGCCTAACTACTGTAAAAATGCCTATTTTTCATACTCCTATTCCATCAGCTCTAATACTAACATGTATAATTGGGCAGGGAATAAAAGGAGGAATACACTGTCCCCACTTTTCCCCTCTCTGTGACCAGGAAGGCAGGGAAGGAGCTGAGGTGGGCTTGCACTGCAAGTCTGATCACCTGAAATGCATTCACCATAAAATCGCCATGTTCAGGTACATTCGGCCTGGTATTAAGTGAAGTTATGGCTAAAGGGCTATAAAACAATCCATTAACTCAAATTCTTATCATAGTAGACCACTAAAATAAAGGAAATGAGACAATTCGACAAACGGCCTGTTATTAAGGAGTAATGGTCATAAATGGTCATAAATATACAAGTTCAACAGTCATACTTTTGACTGCTAAGTTTTTGGTAGATCTGGACATGAAAATCAGCTCTTAGATATTTATCTTGAACTAAACAATGGGACAGTACCAAAGATAAATATTCCGGGGCATGAGAATATTAAAAAGAGCAAAATTCTCCTCTTTGTGATTTTGTAACATAGGGGTAACCTATTTGTGAGCAGCATAAAATCTTTTCTTGGTGGAATGTTCACATTGGTGTTAGACAATTTTTTGAAGTATTCCACATTGCTATTTGGAGAATTTCTCAAGTGATGTGCCCAGAAAAGCTGATCCCCCTTGGTGTAGTTAAGGATTTGTTCATCAGAGTAAAGCAGGAACCGCAGTAAAAAGCCTAAAGGATTTGGTCTCCACTAGAACCCTATGAGTATATACTGAATTGTAATCCATGATGGATAAAAGGGCCAAATCCAAAGTCTTTGCTCTCGTGTGACAGATCTAAGTGAATCAGCTGTAAGCTCCATTAGAGTAGGGTCCTGTCTACCCTATTCACGTTTATACCCCCAGTCTCTAGAGTCATGCTTGACACTTAGTTGGCACTCATGATTAACTTACATCCATCCATCTGAATTGAAGTGGTTACAAACCAAAGCACCCCAAAGTACTGAGTCGACATATCATCACGGCACATTCAGGGAACACAGTGATTCTTGATTCTCTCTGTTTGGTTTCCTTGCTAGATCCTCCTCTGGTCTTCTTTAAATGCTGACGATACTCAGAGTTTATTCCAGGCTGCCTTTTCTTACTTCCATATATTTCCTTGTGCAGTTCTAGCAGTCTCCTACACCATCTCTATGCAGATGACTCTGAAACCTATCCACAAGCCCAAAGATGTCTCCTATACAACACTGCCAGGTTGAGTTATGACAGCTTATGTCCTCCTGCCCCTCATCCCCTTTGCACCTGACCCTCCTCCACCCAGCTCAGGAGTGGACACCACCATGCACCTGCCACCCATGCCCAGCATGCTCATCCAGCCTTCCCTGACAGTCCACATCCATCCCAAGGCCTGTAAGTTCTATCTTCTGAATGTTTCCAAATCCACATACAACTCGCTATTTCAACTCTCCCCACCACAGTTAGAACTACTCCCTTATTTTTCCTAGATTATCATAAATCCCTTCAATAGTCCCCCATTTCTGTCACAATAAAGCCTGATTGTCTTAAGGTAGCACAGGTCACTTACGATCTGGTCCACGAGTAGCTGCCTAGCCCTTTCTCCAGCTGCTGAAACTCCACAGTCCCCAGTGCATTTTCTTTTTTTTTTTCTTTTTCTTTTTCTTTTCTTTTAGAGAGAGGGAGACACACACACACACACACACTCACACACAGAGAATCTTAAGCAGACTTCATGCCTAGCGCGGAGCCCGACAGAGGGCTCAATCTCACAACCTGAGATCATGACCTGAGCCAAAATCAAGAGTCAGATGCTTAACTGACTGAGCCACTCAGGTGCCCCTGTCCTGAACTGTCTTCTGCAAGGGGCTCTGCACGGGCTTCTCCTCCCACCCAAAGACTCTTTGAGACTCTTTCCCTCTACCTTGCTACCAAGTGTTATTACTCAGACCTCAGCTCCTATGTTGGGTTTGCTGGAAGCCTTCTCAAATCTTAATATTGGTTCTAACTTATCTTCATTTGGGCTCCAATAGCATCCTGCACCTTCTTCCTTACCATACATTATACCAAATCTATGTATACCAGCCTGTGTACTTGTCACAAACCTCCTCTAAACTCTAAGCACTGTGAAGGCAGGGGCATGTCTTTGCACATGGGCACTCGGCAAATATCCAGGATCTATCACATGCTAGCTAAGGTTATGGCAAAGTTACACATTGTCTCTGAGCCTCAATTTCCTATCTGTAAAATGGGAATGATTTTATCTATTTCAAAGGATTATTCTAAAGATTCAATGAAATGTGGATGCAAAGTGCTTATCCCTGTGTTTTCTATATGGTAAGTTCTAAAAATATTAGCTGACAAAACTGATTTACATATAAGTAAGTATCTATATTAACTAATTGGCTTATAATTGGGCAACTGAAATGAGTAAGATACATAACTTTCCCCAAGGAGCACAGCCTTGTTTACAAAACATAATGTGGTAACTGTTGGTTTCTATACATACAACAACGGGAACACAAAGCATTAACTGATCTGTAACAGTTGAGCTGACTCTTCAAGAGGCAAACAGAAGCTTTCAGAAGGTAAAGGAAACTGCCCAAAACAATCTCCAGTCAGGTACGACCCTCTTGCCGGCTACAACTTGTATTTAAAATTATTTTAGGGACTCTATTAAATGATAACGAGATTATTTGGAACTTTCTAACTTAAGGTATGTCAATAAAAAACAGGAATCAATTCTTGGTAGTAAGCTGCTTTGCTTTTCCTATCCGGTCAGCCAGCTAATGTCCAAAGGAGAATAAACAAAGAGCCATTTTGTTAAATGGAATATTTTGATCATGGAATTTTTTTTCAAGGAGACAGAAGAACAGCTGTGGGTATTGACTGTTTTCCATTAAATCTTTTAAATCAGAAAGAGATAAAAAGAGATAGCCCTGCACCTCCTTCCCTCAGGAGGTTATTAGTTAATACATTTTTTAGCGATGTGGCCCCCGAATTACAGATGACACAGTAGGAAATCAGACGTCCCAATTAATAATTTAAGCTGAGGCATTTGTGTTTTAGGAGAACACAAGGAAAGAAAAAAAGAATTTCAATCTAGTGCCCACTGATTTAGACTGTCCTTCTGTTATTTTCATATAAAAATCACAGAAAATAATCTATGTTATTCTTTAAATAAAGGTTTAGTGACACTGGGTGGCAAAGAAAAACCTGGTAGGCTAGAGCCTGGAGAAAATACTATTCGTGACCTTTCCTGCTGCATTCCTCAGAGAGAACCAATCCTCTCACTCTCTTCTGTTATTTTCCACTGAATCCACAGGGAAAACTCTTGCAGAGCGAAGGTCTATCTCACCTTGCTCCCCAGAACTCCAATCAATCAATACTATAGAAAACTGAATTCAAACACACAAGGTGGCTACCTTCAATGTGTTCTTTGTAAAAATGCAACAAGTAAACCAAAAAGCCATCAAATCCGAAGATGCTCCCTTTCGACTGAGCATAAAGGGCATGAAGAGAAAACCCCACCAATCTAGGCAATAGTCTAGTATTTGATTGTTAAAGAATAGTAATTTTAGCAGCAAATACACACCAAACGCCATTCACTAATCACACACTCTGAGCCACCTTCCTATCGTTCTCATGTTTATTTGAATTACAGGATACTGAGTTTCCCTGAACAGCTTTAGGAGGTTTATTATCTGATACAAAAAAGCCTTTGTTACTCCAGTAAATAAAAGTATTCAGTTCCACTAGGCACTGTACGGGATGCTGGGGGACTGCTGGGGAGCAGTAAGGATGAATGACAGAGCTTGCTAATCCTCAAGAAGCTGAGCAGGGTAAGATTCGCACATGCATAATAAGTAATGGAAGAAATGAGTTAAAAGGGTAAGACAGCACTTCTGACCAGCGTGTTATAAAAGTTATCCACATGCATGTGCATATGCATTGCACTCCGTGCTGGTGAGGACCGGGGGCAATGGAGATCCTCCCGTGCTGCGGACAGCAACTCCATCTGAACCCCATAAAGACAGTCGTTTGGCTCAATACTTCTATATCTCAAAAATCTACCCAGATGTGGGGGAAAACACAGATAGAAAGATATTCACTCCAGAACCACAAGAATGAAAAATCTGGAGAAGTCTTAAGAGCCAGTAGCCAGGGGTTACTATGCCTCATATGGTAAATATGATACAACAGAATATGATACCCAGTCCAAAAAAGGTTCTTTGAATCTGCACAATGTTGGGATTTACAGTATAGGATAATGTGAAAAGAGCCAAATACAAAACTTGATGTTAAAACTATATACATAAAGTACTGCAAAGAAGCACGTTCACTTTATGAGAGGGATTACCTATTATGGATAGGCTTACGCATGCTTTTCGCTCTTCTCTGTATTTTTCTACGGTGTGCAAATTACGTAACTATATATGATGAACATGTAGATCCACATACATATCAACTTTAAATTCAATAAATAGGAAAAGACTTTTTAAATCGTCCGTAAAACCAACGGATGTTACATTACTCAGAGCCTATTACTCATGTCCAATGAGATGACCATTAGCTTCTTCCCCTGGCTCTAAGTCCCACAGAAAGATACGTAAGCATGCAAGCGCATATCTGTGTCATTTGAGCAATATGTATTGCTGATTCATTTATTAGAGTGCATGGTTTTTTTTATAGCAGGTATTCACAAAAATATTGCCCTTTATTCCCACACACTGGGATGACACTGTGGTTAGAAGAGTAATACCTTGCAATGGCACGTATTTTCATACGCCCTACACCTGCTGCGGGCCTGCAAGGCAGCAGTGCCTGGAAAGTCTGGAATGGAGAAGGTTGTGTCTCCCCCCGAGGACATGATTCACTGTGGGCCCTGAGCCAACCCCGCACTCACTGACCCAGTTCCATCTGCACGATGGCGCCTGTGTCTGCCCAGCACACCTCAGCCAGGTCTTGTGGGACCAAATGAGAAAGCATGCATAAGCGCTCTGAAGACATTAAACAGCACACGAATGCCAGAGAGGAGTAGTATTCCCATCTGGAAAACAAGCATGAGGGAACCCGAATGGGTTCAGTGGTTGGTTCCTGCCTGTGTCTAGAGTCCCCCGCTGATGATCTTTCCCCCTCAACAAGGAAAGAAGCTTGTTCCCACTTAAGACTGAGGATCGGATCGGGAGCCGAGAGAGCAACAGGAAGCCAGAAGTGAAATAGACCAAACTGCCGGCGAAACTCTGAGAAAGAGAGTATTACTGGACATTATCTATGTAAGACGTTTCCACTGAGCTCCAGACTCTGATCACCCACTTGTCACCCTTGAGGAGAGTCCACTGCATCTCCGCTCCCCGTAGCACCCCTTCTGAGAGCCAGGTAAAGTGGACTCTGCGGCAGGAGAACCCAGACCTGGCCTCCCCAGCCTTGTCCCTGCACTCACCATCCTCACCTGGGACCCAGGACCCCGGCGTCAACTGCGTGTGAAATTAATTAATTTGGGTGATTTTTTAAAAAATCCCTAACTCCAAGATCTTGACTTGAAGAAAAAAAGTAAGAGATGACCACCTAATATGACATGCATTATTTTATTAAAATAAAAATAACACTAAAAACCCTATTTCCTTTTATAAACTTATGTTCATGGGAAGTCACCACCTTCTTTGAATTCTAGGTTAATGACTAAGAGAGAGACCCAGAAACTGCAATTATGATGATTATCTGTCCTGAGATATAAACAGAATATCAAACAGGGAAAAGCGATCTCATATCAACAAGCAAGTAAATAAATCATCTATATCACCAGAAGCTTCATGAAAATCACAGGTAGATCTAAAGAATCTGTTTGACTAATAATCTGTCCCTTATCATAAAATGTAAATTTATGTGTATTCCATTATTTAGGGATTTGCCATTTTCAAAACTCTTTTATGTCCATTCGATCCTAGGAAAACCTCTGGAGAGACAAGACAGAGACTTCTCTTCCCAATTAACAGATAAGGAAGGAAACCTTAGGGCAAATAAATAAGTAATTTGCCTATAATCGAATGACGGTGAGTCAAGAGAATCAGAACCAGAATCTAGGCTGCCTCATCCTTTCTACTGTAACTAGCAGCTTCTCCAATTTACATAAGGCCTGTAAAACTTAGGAATAAAAACAAAACAAAATGGAATTACTTTGTCCAAAAGAAGCCAACCTAATCCAAATGTGCTAACTTGAAGCAAAAAGAAAAATCTGATGTCCATTGCTTTGAGGCTTAAGGGAAGGAACAGGGTTGAGGGAAAGCAGAAGGTGGGTACACATATGTGGGAGGAAGTGGGGGGATTTCAGAAGAGGGGATGCTTTAAGGCCTGCCCTGTCCTGCAGAGGGAAGTCAGTCTGAAGGGTCCCCACTGGACATGAGCGGGGTCACAGCATGAAAGAATTTGGGCACCCAGGGGTGACACATCCCTACAGGCTCTCCCTCTGCTCCTCCTCTTAGAACCAGTCTTAGGGGCAGGTGCTGGGCCTTGAGGAAGGCGGCAGCCCCACCGGCCTAGCATCACCTAGTCACAGGCCCAGCTAGCTCCCCAGCCAGTGGTATTTTGGTCCCAGTTGGCTTCTACTAGTTATTCGAATGTCTCAAGGGAGTCTCAAGCATTTGACTGGCAGAGCAATAGACTGGACACAATCCCAACCATAACACAACCGAATAATAACATCAAAACTTGCACAATGCTACCAACGATAGCATTTTACCTCCCTTGTGCCAGAGAGCACTGTCTAGGGTTTGGAGCATCAATCTCTGCTTTAGACTCACAATCACAACATTAGCTCTTAAGGGAGCTACTGGATTCTGACACCGTCATGTTATAAGCCCAGATGTTAAGTGGTTTGCCTCAGGTCACGTGACTAGTTAGGAGGAAAATGGATTTCCTCCCGGGGTCCCCAAATCCTCATTCTTAGTCACTGCCCTTTCTCCTTTTTATTTGGATGCGGTATTATGAAAATGCACAGTTTTGGTTCACAAGTATCTCACTATGGCTGAAAAGAGCTGCACAGCCTCCCACCTCCATGCTTTTGCTTAGCCAATCCCCCGTGCTTGGAAAGTCTCTCTACCTCTGTTAGAATTGACAGAATCTAATGCATTCAACGCCATCTTCTATGACTCTTTCCCTCTCCAACTCACTCATTTACCCTGAAACTTTACCCTGAAAGGACTTTCTGTTCCTTCATTATATGACAGTCTACATCATACACATTCATGCAGCCAACACTTACCCATCTATCTGCTAAGTGCCAAGTTGGGCACAGAAGGATGGTTCTCGGCTTGGAGGAGACCAATAAAAGCTTCCAGGTAAAGCAAAGTGGATGAGCGTGGGCTCAGGGTGCCAGAATGCAGCTCAGCCAAGAGGATGTCCCATGGAGGATTTCATGCTGTTGCCCTTCGCTCCCATTAGCTAAAATCATGTTCAGAGCCGTGCGCCTTCCCCTCCACATTCTAGCTGCCAAGATTAAAAACCCCCACATCTATAAAACCAGAGAGTAGCAAGGGACATTACTACAGGATGGTGAATGAGACCCCACAAATGCCTTCTCTCTTCCCTCAGCTACGAGAGGAAAAGGGCTGCAAATCTGACTCTTCTTTCTCATGGGGAAATAAATGGGTGCTGCCCACTGTGGCCAACAGCAGGCAAGAGCGAGCCACAGGAGGTCTGTCCTATCCTCCCTGCCTATCACGGCAGCATGTCATGAGCCACGTGAAGCCTCTCGCACCACCAACCCCGGGGAATGGGGAGAGAAGTGCTGGTTCCCAGACTTGAGTGTGAGTCGTCCCCGGTGATTAAAGCACAACTCCCACTGACCCTTCAGTCACCGCAGGTGAACCAACCTGTTTTTCCCGAATTCTCTCC
Organism: Halichoerus grypus; assembly: GCF_964656455.1. NCBI lineage: Eukaryota > Metazoa > Chordata > Mammalia > Carnivora > Phocidae > Halichoerus > Halichoerus grypus. Next base: position 69,706,855 of record NC_135718.1, read on the forward strand.
CGTATAACCAGAACGTTCTTCCAGTCTGGAGGAAGAAAGCCTTGCCCTTTACTTGCATTTACAGGTCCCTTCATATTTTAGCCATAGATATTTTCCCTAAAGCATAGGGCTGAGTCCCTCCATAAACAAACAGGGTGACTAGAAGGATTTCTTGAAACTTGGAAACCAATCTCTGAGCAAAAAGGTAAGGATTCCTTCTCTCCAAGAAGAAAGTTTAACAGGCTGGGGGTCGTTTGGACCAGTGGTTCCCAATTTTCAAGACTACCTGAGATATTTCTACCTGGATTCCTGGGCTCTAGTCCCACGATTCTGGCTCAGATGGTCTGGCAGGAGCTCTGGAATCCACAGCTTTAAAAGGTGGTTCTCCCATGCACCATGAGCATTAGACGCAATTCTCAAGGATAAAAACTAAAGTTAAATGCATGATTCTGAAATCTTCCTATTTTCCCCTTTCTCAAGTACTGAAATAGCTTCCACTCAGATTTCACAGCTGAATGCCAAGCAATTTTCTTACTCACATTTGTTAGTTAGTTTTGAGGAAAACAAATGAAATCTGAAATTGGGATCACTCTGAAACCATTTACATGAGTCCAAAACACACGAAGTTTCTACTCTGGTGACAGTAGCCTGGGTTTGCTCTGTTGGCAAGATGTACCCTCAATTGCAACACGTACGAGAACTGTCTATGTAGCAAGCATTTTCTAATGACTTTTCAAGTATTATTCCAATAACTTTATGTGGTAGGAGTTACTATTATCTTTAATTTATTTTATTTATTTTTTACTTTTTAATTAATTTATTTACTTGAGAGAGAGAGAGAGTGAGCGCAAGCAGGGGCTAGGGAGAGGGAGAGAGAATTTCCAGCAGACTCTGCACTGAGCATGGAGCCCAATGCAGGCTTGATCTCACGCCCCTGACCCTGAGATCATGACCTGAGCTGAAACCAAAAGTCAGATGCTTAACCAACTGAGCCACCCAGGTGCCCCTATTATCTTCAACCTAAAACAAAACTTCTCAAGCCCCTCAATACAGCACTTAAGGTCCTTCACAAATTTAGTTTCATTCTATAAGACCACCCTTAAAATCTCACCGTCTACCCAGTCACCAGACCCATTCCCACCTCTTACTTTCTTCTTGGAGTTCCCTCCCCAGAACTGTCCCTTCCACTCCACAATTACAAGTCCTCTGTGACAGTAAGAACACAGACATTGGTGTTGGACTGAAGTGCAAAGCCTGGCTTCATCATTTATTCACTGTGCTTCCCCTGGGCGAATTTCTTACACCCCGAGGATCTCAGTTTCATTATCTATACAAGAGTTTTCAATGTGCGCATTCAGTCGTACTTGTGGGCGCCTACTATGTTCCAAGAACCATTCCAGGATTGGGGATACAGTGATATGCAAACTAGGAAAGTCCTATGTCTATATTGTGGCAGAAGTCATAGAATACAGAGGAACAAGTAAGTACATAGCCTACCAAAAATGAGTGTCATAAAGGGACAGGATGAAGAAGGTTAGGGACATTTGGGCATGGGTGTGGCTATGGCAGAAGGGTAAGGTGGGTAACCGGAAGACCTGCATGGGAAGGATGATGGGATGAGTCACACATGTGGCCAGGAGGAGGGATGGGTGAGGAACTCCTATCAGGGAAAACAAACGACTGGATTTGGGAGCTAGCCTGGAGCATTCAAAGACCAGCAAGGATACCGGGAAATGGCTTGGAAAGGTAGCAAGGGCCAGATCATGGTTATTATCCTGGAAGGTTCTGGGCAGTAGGAGCACTGAGGAGACCTGACTCAGATTTCCGGTCACCTTGTTTGCTGCAACGAGAACAGGCTCTGGAGGGCAAAGGTGGAAAGAGGCCGAATGGCGAGGTCCCTGAGATAGTCAGGCAGGAGAGGGTGATGGGTGCTTGAACTAGGTGGTGAGAATAGGCAGGTACTGGATGGAAGAATCTGGATCTGGATGAGAAGGGCAGAACGGGCAACATCCGCTAATGGACAGGCTGGGCAGGATGAGAGAACAAGAGGAGTCAAGGATGACTCCAGGATCTGTGGCCTAATTCTTAGGAAGGATGAAGTCACCGCCACTAAGCTGAGGAAGACTACAGGACAGGGTGGGGGTTACATGGTCAAATGCAATGATGTAGGCGAAAATGCTTGGTGCACGCCTAAAACACAGGAAGGACTTGATATACACAGTGATGTTTGAAGTCACCTTCATTCCAGGTGAAATCTCGACTCCTCCGTGCATGCTTATCACTCCTCACTGGAAACTCAATCCCGTGGTTCATCTGGGCACAAGAGAAATACCGATCTGCCTTGCATTTTTGCAGTTTTCATAGGGGTTGGGGGTGGTGAAAAGTAAACTTAGCTTTCAACACTGTTTACATGCTTCTTGCAGGCAATAAAGCCTATGCCATATCATACCTGCTAAAATGAACTGCCGTGTCTGGGAAACTGGAATTTATAGCTAGAAGAAATATGCTGAGGCTTAGCTGCTCTGTGACCCAATGTGAACGAAGACCCAGACTCCTATAGGAAAAGAAACAAAGCAAAACCAAACCCAGACTTCACGTCCATGTGAAAAGCTCGGAGACAGAACAGGGCAACGGGGTTGGCTCTTTTTTGCTTTGGGAGAATGCTAAAGAGGACTTGGGGAAGTCAGGTCCCCAGAGGAGAAAACAGGAGATGAGACTGGGGTCAAGAAATCGTGCCTGCTGGGGTGCGGCGCTCTGATCCATCATCAGCCATGTCCACGTATGGCCTGTCACACTGTGGATAGGAGATTCCAGAATGAGCAGAGGGGATGGGTCAGGGCTTCCCCAAGGTCTGAGAGTGGACCAGTGCTAGATGCTGGAAAATCGGCTGAGAAGATTGTGTTAAAAAACATGACTTCCTTAGCCATCCCCCTAGGAACTCTGACTCACGAGATTGGGTGTGGGCCCCCCAGACTGTTTTTAACAAGTTCGTCAGGTGTTTCTGCTATTGACTCATCTTTGAGATCCATGGGGTAGGAAAGTACTTTGGAAAATATAAAACATTATACAAGCACACAGTGTAATTAAACCATTAATTCAAAAGCGGTGCTAGCCACCCTTCAAAGCCACTGCCACCCCCCTCCCCTTCTCTTTGGCCCTATGGACTCTGCTGAGCCAAGTCCATACTTCTCCACGTGCTGGATCCCAAGTGGTCCACACACACAGACTGAAGAGCTTGGCCGGGCAAATCAGATCCCTACAGAAGCTGGGGTGCGGTTACCACTGGCCTGAAGCTGGACTCGGGAGTCTGCAATGGGGAAACTGAAGAAAAAGCAGAGAAAGGGATTTAAATCAGAGTAGGCATCCTGGGGTAAGTGTTCAGTCTAAAAATGTGAGAGGCAACAGGCAAAGCATTGGTGAAATCACAGAGGACAATGCTGGTGCACAAAGGGAAGGAAAAGATGTCACACACACACTGCTAGCCACACAATATTTAACATCCACACAACTTCCATTTACAGAAGAGGAAATGACAGCTCTGAGACACTGAACGGACTCATCAATCTAAAGGTGCACAATGCGTTCTGTGGCAGAGCAAGATGCAATAGCAAGTCTGCCTAGCTACACCCTTGCCATTGAAAATATATATTAAAAAGTATTGGACTCAACGAATGGCAAGAAATCCCAAGTGCATGGATTGGAACACCCAATATTGTTAAGATGTCAATTCTCTACCCAAGACGATCTACAGACACAATGGAATCCCTACCAAAATCCCAAAGACATGTGTTGTGAAAATAGAAAAAAACACCCTAAAATTTATATGGAATCTAAGGGACCTTGAATAGACCAGATGATCCTGAAAAAGAAAAACAAAGTTGGAGGTCGCCCATATATTCCAATTTCAAAACGTACTACAGAACTACAGTACTCAAAAATAGTGTGGTAAGGTATAAAGACAGATTATATAGACCAAAAAAAGAGAGCCCAGACATAAATCCCTGTGTATGTGTCAAATGATCTTTGACAAGAGTGCCAACACTATTCAAGAGGGAAAGGACAGTCTTCTCAACAAATGGTTCGGGGACAACTGGATTATCTAAGTGCAAAAAGAACGAAGCTGGACCCTTATCTTACACCAGATACAAAATAAAGTCAAAATGGATCAAAGACCTACATGTAAGAGCTGCAACTATAAAATTCATTGAAGAAAAACACAGGGCAGGAGCGTCACGGCACTAGACTAGCCAATGATTTCTTGGATAGGACATCAAAAGACAGGCAACCAAAGCAAAACTAGATTAAGTTGGACTTCATCAAAATCAAAACCTTTTGTCTATCACAGGGCACTGTCAATAGTGATATGAAAAGGCAACCCACGGAATGAGATCGTATTTGCAATTGGCAGAAAGTATTTGCAAATCACATATCTGATAAGGGGGAGCTCCAACAGCACATGGCATCCCCACTGACCCCTGACCTGTTTTAGGCTCTGATATCACCACAGTGGGTAAGTCCCACTAGACCCAGCAGGTCTGAGTCCTATGTTGCTGGACTCTTCAGAAGACTCACTGTGTTAGCATTTACACCCAGTGCCTCAATGAATCCTCCCATTACCATGTCCCCCCCAACTCAAGATTCCAGTTCCTTACGACCTGAAGCACTTCCCCCCTCTCCTTGAGTAGAGGAGAATAACTAAAGTAGTTATTCTCTACTAAAGTAGAGTAGAGGCGAACTAAAATAAATTAGTTGCACAGAGTATCCGTTAGGCTTTAACAAATGGAATAAATCAGTTGTAACTGGTAGCTTTATATTCCCAATTTAAAATGGCAATTTACACTCATAAATATAATACAGTATGACAGGACAGAATTACTTCCACTGACAACATCAGGTTTTGATCCTAGAGTAATGTGGAAGATACAGTTCCCAATCATCAGACTCCAGGCTGTACGTTCTGAGTCCACTAGTCCAAAGAAAGATAAAAGGGAATTTAATAAATGGCTGAAACATCAAGGAGCTAGGTTACAAGTCTGCCAGAGAGAGTATGCTCAAAGCCTGGGAAACATCCACAACATATGTTTTTTTAAAGCCATCATAATTTAAAGTCTTTCTAAACATCTTACTGTTTAATCTAATTTTCCCTCATGAATGTTTGGCTGCAGCTCAAATGGAGTCAACATTTCCATCATAAATCTCTATTTCCACATTTTCCTGGTTTGATTGTAGAATGTCTTTCGTCTGAAATATGACACAAGCAGAAGCCTAAATGTGAATGCTTTTCATCGGCAACGCGGTTTTACTACAAAACCAAACTCGCAGTTTTCTGCAAGCCAAATGTCGAGAAATTATTTAAGTGAAATGAGAAATAAAATTTTGTAGAAAAAAAAATTCTTCAATTATAAATTGCCTCGCAGGTCCTAAAGAAGAAACATACAAACAAAAATACATCTGCTCGTTTTCTTTACTAATGTTAATTTTTGCCCATCCAAAGATACCACATTTAACTGCCTCCTGAATGTGGATATGCAGCATAAAACTCTGTCCAAATGCTGTCGAACGCCAATCATTACGTTTGCACCAAACATACGCCTGCCTAGTAGTAAGGAATTCTGCACCATATCATCATGACGTTCCTTTCCACAAGTCGCTTTGTGATGTGTACCTTAAATGTTGAAAAGCAGCAACAAAAATTCTATTTGTCATTTTTATCAGGGCTCCTAAAATTTTACATGTGGAAACAAATGAGGTGTACTCCACATAAAAGAGATTTAATGTTCAATCAAGGTTATAAATGTTGGGAGTCCCAAGTGACTTTCTCCTTAGGGATGCGTTCTGTAGCTAAAGTAGAAGAGAATTCCCTGGCACTTACACCTGAGCATCTGACAGCAGCCAAGGCCAAGGGCATGCCCAGGCTGCCTGGGCAGAGCTGCGGAGGACCTTCGGAGGAACCTGGTGAACAGAGCCCTGTCAGAGGCAGGCTGTTTGCTCAGTCAGAGGCAAAGGACAGGTCTGAGATCTGAGAGGTGGTAGGCAGAAAAGGGAAAAACCAATGCAATGTTCCCTAAGAATCATGTTACACCACGTTAGCAACCACCCCCCAACCCTTCCTTCCACTGACAACATGGCTTTGTCTCAGCCATCCTGGAGTAGAATATTCTTACCAGTGTCTTGTGTACAGGGATGGCTTTCACATACACAAGGCTCTTGAAGGAAAACTGGAGGGAATCCGATTTAATACTCAGGAATTCACAGACATTCAAGGCCATGTTCTAGTTCTAAGTGACCCAAACAAATCTCCTTGCCTCTTCCATGCCTGCCTGGGGAGAACTGGTCTCCTCTCACTCTGCTTCAGTGGTGTTTGACTCCAGGAATGAGAGTCCAGGCTCCAAAAGAAAAAGTCAAACCTAAGAAGAGTCAGGCTACAAAATAATTGAGCTGTTTAACGAAATAAAAGATAGCCCACACCACCAATAAAAATCTGTAAGCAGATTAACGAGAAGGAGTTCTCAAAAAACAAATTAAAAAAAACAAGTTCTAAGTCTCTAAGTGCTTTCTTCTTTCTTAACTGCAGTATTTCTATGAGTGATTTCACTTTAAAAGAAATAAATAAAAAGATCTTGTGCCTACAAAAATGTAAGATGACTGGCTGACAGGAGAACAGTTCAGGTGACACAGATTGAAAAGTTAAAAACCATTTTCTCTTGTGTCCAAATATTTGGGCAGTGTAATGGCTTAAGATGTTTACGTTCCATTTTTTCATGTGTGTGTCTGTACAGCCATTTGTTCATCATCGTTAGCCATCAGGGAAATCCAAATCAAAACCACACTGAGATACCACCTTACACCAGCCATTTGTTCATCATAATTAGCCATCAGGGAAATTCAAATCAAAACCACACTGAGATACCATCTTACACCAGTTAGAATGGCAAAAATTGACAAGGCAAGAAATAGTAAATGTTGGAGAGGTTGTGGAGAAAGGGGAACCCTCTTACACTGTTGGTGGGAATGTGAGTTGGTACAGCCACTTCGGAAAACAGCGTGGAGGTGCCTCAGAAAATTAAAAATAGAGCTACCCTATGACCCAGCAATTGCACTACTGGGTATTTACCCCAAAGAGACAGATGTAGTGAAAAGAAGGGCCATATGCACCCCAATATTCATAGCAGCAATATCGACAACAGCCAAATTGTGGAAAGAGTCGAGATGCCCTTCAGCAGATGAATGGATAAAGAAGATGTGGTCCATATATACAATGGAATATTACTCAGCCATCAGAAAAGATGAATACCCAACTTCTACATCAACATGGATGGGACTGGAGGAGATTATGCTAAGTGAAATAAGTCAAGCAGAGAAAGTGAATTATCATATGGTTTCACTTATTTGTGGAACATAAGGAATAGCATGGAGGACATTAGGAGAAGGAAGGGAAAGATGAAGGGGGGGGAATCGAAGGGGGAGACGAACCATGAGAGACTATGGACTCTGAGAAACAAACTGAGGGTTCTAGAGGGGAGGGGGGTGGGGGATGGGTTAGCCTGGTGATGGGTATTAAAGAGAGCACGTTCTGCATGGAGCACTGGGTGTTATATGCAAACAATGAATCATGGATCACCACATCAAAAACTAATGATGTAATGTATGGTGATTAACATAACATAAAAAAAAAAGAATGTAGGATGTAATGTATATAACATACAAAATATGTGTCCATCGACTGTTTATGTTATCGGTGAGGCTTCTAGTCAACAATAGGCTATTAGTAATTAAGTTTTAGAGGGAGTTAGAAGTTATACCTGGATTTTCCACTGCATGAGGGGTTGGCATCCCTCAATCCCCCACTGTTCAAGGGTCAACTGTATAAACAACAAAAAAGTCCCAGTAATATCAAGGGCAGGAGTGCAAAGCTCAAGTATCTCCGTTCTACCACTGGCCAGTCACGGTCAGGCAGATGAGGGCTTCTGCTGACACTGGGCTCAGCATTCGGCTCTGTGGAGGGTGTGAACAAGAAAGATTCCATCAGGCTAGGGTATTTCTAACACAGCCCAGGCGAGAGCACTCTACAAGGTCTCCGATCCCTGCAAGCACCCCCTTCCCTTCTCCAACATGGCAGAAGGCAGTAAGGGAGGCTCAGTAAGGGCTTATACCCCAAGAATAACCCTGAGTAAAAGAATGACTGGTGTCCTAGCAAGATCTGATTCTTTCAAAGCCTCATTCTACATGACGCTACACGACTCCCTTTCCAGAAAGGCCACAACCATTTTCCATTAAAACCTTTTCATCACTGGCAGCAAACAGCATCACCTCAAGTACCTGATCTTGCTGTTTGCAAGTTATCCAGACAAAGAATCACTACAGAGAGCGGTGTCATCTTTAAGAGCTTTTATTTTGCTCATTTCTACTTTGTGTAATCTTGACTTAATGTTTAGTGTTTTGTCTACACATGCTAAAAAAAAATGTGCACACACGCGTACGCACAGACACACACACATAACTGAGAAGATAAGAAAAACTATGTCTCAATCTTCGTGGCCATAAGAAGGTACACGGGTGCTGCCTGAATTTCTAATACAGATCTCAGATCCTCTCCTGAATTACAGTTACTCCTCCAGAAAAGCCACAGTGGGCCTGCTGACTCACCAGTCAGGAGGAAAACCAAAATGTGACCTTGGCATCTCAATCTGCAAGGGTATAGAATACCATGTTCTTTTTCCTATTTGTGTCAGCTCCTCAGTCCAGCCGATGAATATTCTAGAGACACAAGTTTTATCTACCTTATTCTCAATGCATCCTAAAACTGTTGTGATGGCTGATGCAGGTGCCCTACCGGTCACATGGGTTCTGTTTATGGTACCCCGGAATGAGAATACCTCTCCTTCAGGTGTCCTCTGTCAAGCCACGGGAAGTTCATTTATCTGCAGCCTTCCACCAAGTTCACTGTAAGTGTCACGGTTAGTAAAGCAGCTCAGTCCCTCGGGCTAATCTGGCAAATGAAGCCCTGTGGGCTAGGATTCTGCCTGGGAGGGAGTCTTGTCTGACCATGGTGACTAGAGCTGGGTCCTTAGGCAGGGCCCCAGGGAGTTCAGATGAAGGAGTCTTTCCAAGTGGGAGAAGTCCTGAGGTTTAGGAGCCAGTCAAAGGTCAGGCCAGAATATGCAAAAGCACTCAGTGTAGCTTCTTCATTTTAATGAAGAGGTAAGAGGCCAACAGTTGCTAACTTGGAGTCCAGCTGAGCCCTGAAAGCCACTTTTACAAGGATGGGGAGGGCCTGTGAAGAGATCCCCACTCCTGCATCCTTCAGGAAGGCACTGTTCAGTCTATTCTGTATCCCCACAGAGTAGATCTGGGCCCACACAGTCCTGCCCCTAACACATGATCTTGGAAATGCTGTGCGCCCATCATGTGCTGATTCTGATCGGACCGACAAGCAGCACCACCTCCCCCGCCTTCTAGAAGTAGAGCCTGGCGGTTCGGAGCTGCTCCCTGGGGCCAGCCTCAGTGCACCGGGAGCCTGAGGACCACGTGCTCGGACCAGAAGGCCCCAAGGACCTGGCAACCAGAACAAAACTGGCTGCTGTGAGCTTGATGCCACGGGTTCTGTTACTGAATCTGACTTCCGTGCAGACTGAAGGCCCAGACAGACCCCAGACATCCATATGTGGGCAGGGGGAGGGGGGGACAGCTGCGGTGCCCAAGACCAAGGCCGGCGCTGCATGTTCCACAGGTCAGGCCCTTTCCTCTCAAAGTGACCAGGTCAGATCAAAAGTACCAACTACAAAAGCCAGATGGCAATGCAGTGGCACCTTCCAATCTGCGACTACGTCTCCCTGAGCGTCCTCCCACACGTTCACTGCGTAGCTCTACCACTGTGCTACCAGCTGCCGTCCGGAGGACAGCAACCCGCAGGCTCAGGGCACTGAGGTCAGGCAGGAGAGGGGGAGGAGGACGAAGGCCAGCCAGGGGTCTCTGGCAGTTTAGAGACATGTCAGAGCGGAGAGGGCAGAGAAAGGGGAGGAAGTAAGGAAAGGAAGCAGGACGAGGAACTGGGGGGAAATGCAGGAGGGAAACTGTGCAGAGAAACAGAGGAGGGAGTTAGACAAGTGGGGGAGTGGGGAGGGCAGGGGAGGAGGGATAGGGGTCCATTCTGTGGAGGAGGCTGATAAAATTTAAAACCTGACCCAGACTATTATCAGCAACATCCATTGCTTGCATGGGGTGCCTTAACACTCCCAGAACACCCACTGTGAGCTCGACAGGACACCGAGTTCTTGAGAGTTCATCTCTAGGCTTTACTACTTTCAACAAGAAAACAGCTCTAGAGTCCAGGAGACATACTGAACAGAAATAACTTTGATGATAAGAAGACACAAAACCTGGGCACGCCTGGATGGCTCCGTTGGTTGAATGTCCGACTCTTGGTTTCAGCTCAGGTCATGATCTTAGGGTGTGGGATCGAGCCCCGAGTCAGGCTCCATGCTCAGCACGGAATCTGCTTGAGACTCTCTCTCTCCTTCTGCCCCTCCCCCTGCTCACAGTTGCACACATGCATGCGTGCTCTCCCTCTCTCAAATAAATAAATCTTTAAAAAAAAAAAGAAAGAAAGAAAGAAAGAAAATGTAAAACCCGTAACACTGAGATCTATGGGTTTCCTGCATTCTGAGGTCCACGTGCCACCCAGGTTGTCTTTAACAAATGAGACTGAATGGTGATTTTTTTTTAAAGTTTTTATTTATTTATTTGACAGAGAGAGCGAGACAGCGAGTGAGAGAGGGAACACAAGCAGGGGGAGTGGGAGAAGGAGAAGCAGGCTTCCCGCGGATCAGGGAGCCTGATGTGGGGCTCAATCCCAGGACCCTAGCATGACCTGAGCTGAAGGCAGACACTTAATGATTGAGCCACCCAGGCACCCCGAATAGTGTTTTTTTTTTCTCCTAAAACCTCAGGTTTATTGACACTGAACAAATCCTAAATTACTTTCCTAGTATTTGCACCTGCAAGTTAAGATAGCAAGTCAACACAATGTAATGATGCTTACATAATAAAAGTGTTCAGTTAAACTTGGACTTTAGCTCCCATCAACTTTATCTGCTGGTCTGATGCTTTTAACTGATATTTTAATGAAAAGAAAGAAACTGTGAAAGAAAATCACATCAGCACCAACCAAGGGCTAGTTTTTGGCACACTTGCACAAACAGGCTGTCCCCGGGAGCCGGGCTCTCTTTGAAAGCAGAGCCCAGGCGCGTGACCCAGAGGCAAGGGTGGCCTTGATCCTACAGATACACAGAAAGCGAACAAGGCAGGGAAGGAATGTAGAGTCTTCAGCTGAGCCTCAAATTTCTCTTTTTCTGTCCTTTATTTAAAAATACCTACCCAGACCCCGACCAGAAGAGACGAAACAGTTTCATTCCTTTTTTATTACAAAGCATCTGATATACAAAAATGTTCTCTGAATATTTAGCATTTGTAGTTAAGGATGTAATAATTTAAAGTCATCATGAGCAGTATAAATAACACTGGACTGCTACCACCTATTTGCGTAACCTTGGGAAAGTCTCTCTGGGCTCTTCGGTAATTTCTCTACTGCCTGAAAAAGGCAAATTTCATTTCATAGTTAATCTGCAATAAAATCATTTCAGAGACATCCAACATAAATAGAGATACTGCAGTGATGTAATTCAATCTCCTGCCTACAGGCAAAGTTGCGTCTATATATGGCATACTTGAAAATGCGGGCATTTCATCTATAAGGAATTATTCGTTTCCAGTACGGTCGATCATATGATGATTCACTGTATGTTAAGTGCAGCCGTAAAGAGGCTCCCTTACATAGAGTGTGAAGTTATTTTGTCATAAAGTTCTAAAATGCATCCGACTCTAATCTTAAGCACGGTACCACAATGACCTTCCTAAAGCACATCTGTTCAGGTCCAGTCATGCAGAACCTTCAAAAACCTCTCGTCATGGGCACCTGGGTGGCTCAGTTGATTAAGCGACTGCCTTCGGCTCAGGTCATGATCGCAGGGTCCTGGGATTTAGCCCCGCATCGGGCTCCCTGCTCAGCGGGGAGTCTGCTTCTCCCTCTCCCGCTCCCCCGTCTTGTGCTCTCTCTCTCTCACTCTCTCTCTCAAATGGATAAATAAAATCTTTAAAAAAAAAAAAAAACCTCTTGTCATTTCCCTCTGACACAGAATAAGATGAAAATTTCTCCTCAGGACCCCTCCACAACCTGACCCCAACCCACCTCACTTCTCACTGTCCAAGAAGCCAGAGATGAAACTAAAAGAACTTGGGCCAAACCCCACAGAGGGACAGAAAAGGAAAATACAATGACCTCAGGGTCGGTCGTTTGTGGACTAGGCCCTGGCTAGGTGTTTGCATTTACATTATCTCATTTAATTCTTAACAACAGTTCAATGTGCTCAGAGTCAACACCAAGTGGCCAAGATCACATGACTAGTAAACGATCAAGTAAGCACTGGGCAGTCTGGGTTTGCCCACCTCTGGGAAGCCAGGAAGCCAGCTGAGCCCCAGGAGGACCTGCCCATTGCATGTGCTCATAGATATTCCTCCTTAAGTGGATGCAAATAGCCTGGGGCTATGAATGGAACAGGCTTGTTTGTACACTTGTATTTGCGCATGACAAAAATCAGGCGCTGCCACCTACTAATTCCCTCAGCCACAGCAAACCAGCAAAGTTGTCCAAGAATCTTCAAGACGTTATTTTAAGTAACTTTTGTAAATCTGTGCTCCTCCAGAAGGCTTACTCTGTACTAGCTGTGTCTGTCCCTGCGCGGGATCTGTCCAGCACGAGCCAACCAAAGAAAAGCCTGTGGTCCTAAGGCTGTGGGACAGAGCGACACAGAGCGAAACCTATATAATAAACTCTATTTTTACCAGAGGTCTAATTAGTGATAGAAGAATGTATTGTACACAAACATAATTTGAGTGATTTATTGAAAGATTTTTTTGTCATGATATGAAAGAACCAAGACTGCAGTTTATGACATTGCCATTAATATTTTCATAACAAATGCTTTAAATACGGGCTTACGCATGTAAGTATACAGAAAAGCATATGCATATACTTAGGTAAACCTCCCTCCCCAACACAAATCTTTTTTTTCCTGATATAAAAATGAAGGTTTTATGCTCTTACACAGGGAATAGGCACTGAAATATTTCCATGCTCTGGGACATCCTGGGGCATAGGGAATGTGTTACATGACCGAACGGTTGTAAAGACTTTCGAATATAAATGTGCTTAAATGACAATAATAATCCTTATCTCTCAAAAAGAGTATCTGCTGTCATAAAGACAAGTTTGGTCAAAGTAGTGTAGGAATGTGATAGTAGAAAGAAAATAGTAAGTCTGTAATCTCTGCCTCCCGGGTCACCTACTTCACTATCAAATAAAAGGCATCTAACACCCAGAGTAACCCAAGTCTTCTCACAGGAAAAAGAAAAAATAAGGACCTAAGCGCCTAAGTGTTCTCATTATGCTTTTCTCTCAATCAGAACAGCTCCCAAAACAGAACCCCCCCCACCCCTTGTTAAGGCAGGAACTCCCTGCATGCTGGGGTAAAGCCCACTACACTGTGTCTTGAACATGTGAATTCTTCTGAAAGGAGTGATCAGGGTTTACACTTTGGTGAACAGGACAGACCCAAGACTGTTTGCTCCTTTTCATACCTCTGCTCCCTGAGAAAAAAAATCAGCCAAGTCGAGGGCTACAGAAGCCACCAGAGCAGCCAAGCCCATATTAAAACAAGGTATTTGCATTTGCAACAATGCCTGAAAATGACAAGTAACCTGACAGCCATTTTAAGCCTAATGATTTTGACCAGCCTACTGGGCAGGCCTTTAGTTAGGCATAAATTGTTACAATGTTCCTTGTAGTGTAACACTGAAAAGCAGAAAGGCAACTTGCCCAGGGACATAAATTTGTTCCACAAACAGCATACATTTGGTGAGGGATTTCTAACTTCTTCTCGTACACATTTCTTATTTTTTTTCACATTTCTTATTTTCCTATGTGATTTAGAAATGTCAAATTAAAGCACCTGACTCAAATATCTAAAAGGCTCTGTGTGGGAATCTCAGTGCCCTAGAAGAACCATGGCTGGCTTTGTTTGTGTTTACCTATAAAAGCAATCTACTTACCTTCACAAAGATGGGGAAAGGCAGAAAAATAAGTAATTCATACATAATATCACCACCTTTACAGAAGCTGTGATTTACACCTATTTATTCTAACCTCTTGTCCTTGGATTGTTTTCTCTACCAAAAAACTGAAAAGTCACTTAATGGCTTTTTATTCTGAGAAAGCATGGTAATTGTTTTTTAAAAATTCAAACTGCTGAGAAAAAACAAAGACTTTCTTAATATTATTAAGAGTTTAATAATAACAACTTAATAATTAGCTATATTTATCACACTTACATATAAAGAGAGAGCACGCAGAGTGCCTTCCAGTTTTCTAATTCTCGTATGATTATCTAAATGTTTACAATGGAATTTACACCATACTCTAGATCCAATATTATTCTACAACTTTTTTTTTTTTTCAATTAGAGTATCAATGACCTCTTTCTGTGTCAGTACAGATCTATATTGCTGCTTTAATAAGTCATTTCTGGCTTCCTTTAAGAGCTAGAGTTACAATGCAAATTCATTAGACAACATTTCAGAACGGTAAACTGTTTACAAACTGAGCAGAAGTTCCTTTCCTCCTCCTCCTTCTGCTGTTACTGATAAGAACACAATCAGCAACCATGTTGCCATTTTACCTCAAACTCTGGAAAGACTACGCAGGTCACAAAAATCAAAATGCCATTTTTATCTTCTAGCAGACCCAGAGCCCTGCCTACATCTGGAGGCTAAAGGAAGCTAGAGAGATTTAGATACAAAACAATGCAGTGGACTGATGGAAAGACTAGATAGAAAACGTGCATTTTGCACCTCCTGGGCTATTGGCAGCCAATTGGATGCACCGCATAACCTTACTTTTGCATATAAGGATGTCCCTCTCACCTGAAGAAATACCTCAGCTCTTCATAAAAGACTTCTCTACTACCCTGGGAGGGGAAAGAAAACTATAAAAGGCCACTATAATTCAGAAATGTCCGCTCTCGTGGACTTACCATTTTTCATCTACTTTTCTTTTTTTTTTTAAGATTTTATTTATTTATTTGACAGAGAGAGAGAACATAAGCAGGGGGTGTGGGAGAGGGTGAAGCAGGCTTCCCCGTGGAGCAGGGAGCCCGATGCGGGGCTCAATCCCAGGACCCTGCGATCATGACCTGAGCTGAAGGCAGACGCTTAACAACTGAGCCACCCAGGTGCCCCCATTTTTCATCTACTTTTAAGGAAGGGTTTTTATAGCCCACGCCTCCGTTGTAAGTCAATACACCTGATGCGCTTCCTGCTCCGTCTAGTCGAAGATCTAACAGGAGACTCTGCCCAGCCAGCCATCAGTGACGCTGGCTGAGAGCACACGGTGCCAGACCACACAGCACTTGGCTATGAGAGGAGGTGCAGGTGTGACCACAGACATGCTTTAACCTACTCGGCGTGGGAAAACGAATACAGCCCCACGAAATTACACAAAGTAGTGCACCAAGGAACACAGTTCATTCCACTCATCTACCAATGTCTGTTCTTGCTTCGAGGATTGTGCGAGGCACTGGGCATTGTGGAGGACAAAAACTCAGTTCCTGAAAGCAGTACACATTCTAGTGAAGGAAGGAGACGTGCAAATAATTAAAACATGTTGATGTTGACATGATGAAAGACAGAACTGCATAATGCTATGGAAGCACCAAGAGAAGAGCCAACTGTCAGAGGTGGGGCTGGTCAGGATGGTTTCTCAGAAGGAAGGGTACCTAAGTCAGACTCTAAAGGATGAGCAGGACGTTTGCCAGGTGGAGAGGAAAGGGAAGGGCATCCCAGGTAGAAGGAGCAGCAGACAAAATTAAGACATGATAGAGCACAGGGAAGGGGCAGGGTTCGGGACGGCTGTAACCTAAAGTACCAGGGTTCTCAAGGGACAGAAGTGAATGAGGATGGGAAGGGAGCTTAAAGCCAGAGGTTTAGGACTCTGTATTTCATGTTCATGCTATGAGCTTTTGCAGGCAATGGGGAGTCGATGTCAACTGTCAATCAGGAAAATAGCAAGAGTGGGTATTTCCTAAAATGTCACTAATGGTGTCATCAGATAAGTCAGGATTCTACCAAAGAAACGGAACTAGTAGTGTGTCTTTTTTTTTTTTTTTTTTTAAAGATTTTATTTATTTGACAGAGAGAGACAGAGAGGGAACACAAGCAGGGGGAGTGGGAGAGGGAGAAGCAGGCTTCCTGTCGAGCCAGGAGCCCGATGCGGGGCTCAATCCCAGGACCCTGGGATCATGACCTGAGCCGAAGGCAGACGCTTAACGACTGAGCCACCCAGGTGCCCCTAGTAGTGTGTCTTTATATACATGTGTACAGGGAGTAGGGGGGAGAGGTGGGGAAGAGGAGGAGGGAGAGAGGCAAGGAATTGGTTTACTCAACTGTGGGGACATAGAATGGGCTAGAAACTCTCAGGAGCTGAGGCTGCAATCCACACAGTTTTTTCTTCAGGGAAACCTCAGGTTTGCTCTTAAAGCCTTTCAACTGATTGGATGAGGCCCACCCAGATTGTCTCCTTTGAGTCAACTGATTAGATGGGGCCCACTCAGATCGTCTGATTGTGGAAGTTAGTCACAGCTACAAAATACCTACTCGGCAACACCTCAGATTAGTGTGCTTGACCGGATAACTGAGTGCTTATAGCCTAGCTGAGTTGACACTAACCATCACAGGGGTCTGCACTGTTTGCTGAAAAGCGAATGAATGTGATGCCAGACACAAGGAAACAGGAAGAGCGAACAACCTGAGCACCTCAGCAGGGAGGAATATGAGCCCATGGTTGGAAGAGATTATGAAGTAGGGGCTGAAGATGTTAAAATGATGAACCTGAGGAAGAGTCATCTCTAGGAAATTAGAGATAGGAGACTAGAATTCACAAACCTCTCATTCAGTTAAGGTTTAGTGACGAACTACTTTTTACCCTAAAATTACCCTACCTTAAAACATGGGGTATACGAAAGTATAAAAGGGGGGCCCTGTCCTCAAGCTCACAGTCTAGTTGTGGAGAGTTACAGAACAAAACAACACCATGTAAAATTAAACGGTTAAGTTTTAGCCAACAGACTGGCATAGTCGGGGAAGAGAGCAGCCAGAACAAAGATAAGGACCTGTGAGATGGGAGGCATTCTCCAACGCCCCAGGAAGCAGGGGCAACAGGAAAAAAAACTGTCTGGAACATTCTGGGAGTTTGCCAGAGAATCATACACTTTCTGAGGAAATGGAGAGAAAGAGAGTAAGAATTCTGGTTAGTCAAGAAAGGTTTTCTGGACTTGAGGGGTTTTTGTTGTTTTGCTTGTTTTTTGTTATTGGTTGGCTGGTTGCTTCTGGTGGAGGGCGGGGGGCAGGTGGTGACTAGAAGCCATAGGCTGTCAGTTTGTCCACAGATGGAGGTTTTGGGAACCAAGACTAGCTCACCCTTCTGAGGAGAGCGGGGTGTCCTGCCAAGCAAGAAGCTGCCCTGGTCTCATCTGCCCTTTCCCCAATTGTGTACGTAGAAGGTCAACAAAGGCCATTTTCCAAATCAGCTTATTTTTCGTGGAAAGCTAAAGAAGTTAAGAGACATTCACAGTACACTGAGAGATGCAAAGTATCACATGTATGCGACCAGTTTAGGACCAGAAACGGATAATATCAGTATCTGCCTGAACATGCATAACAAGTCTCCAGCAGGATTCAGGAGGCATCCATAGCACCAGATGCTATGAGGAGGGGGCGTGGACGGCAGGCAGAGGGTGGGGGGTAAACATTCCACCAAATATGCTTCTGGACCATAGGAATACACTCCTCCAAATAAATAAAATTGTAAATAAATAATAAATAAAGCAAACTTTTGCCCCACCTCCCCCCACCACACACACACACCAAAAAAGCAGATTTTTATAGGACACACAGCTAGAATAAGTAACAGACAGGTGATCACAGCCACAGTAAGCAAGTCATGTCTAGGTGATCACAGGATGCGGGATGTGAGGCGGTCACTGTGAGACAATCAGGTAACCCCCAGGGACAGAGCCACAGGTCTCATTCTAGTCACGTGTGTTCCCAGAACCATCATTTTCATGGTGTTCAAAATGTGTCCTGAGGATCACTTTGGTGGGGAGAGGGCAGAGCGGAGTGATCAAAAATGCAAACTTTGAAAATGACCGATCTAGGAAAAGCGTACCAGCGTCACCATCATCCAAAACCCACGTTATTCACAAAGAGTTTCTTTGAGGCCCTCTATAGTGTTCAATGAAGCAATTCCTGTGCATAAGTGATGAGCCAAAGTTATCTGACCCAGATACATATTTTGTTTCCAAATTCTTCAGTCTTCATGCAATTTTCTCCAAAATACGAAGATCTGGAAGAGACCCCTCCCTGCAGAGCCCTGGCCGACTGTGAATCCCATGACAGGGTCATGAGCAACTCTGCTCATGGCAACTGGTTTAACATCTGTGCCGGGCAAAGGCCATACAGAACGGCCCAGCAGGGCCTGACAGGCTACTGGTGGTCCCAAAACGTGATTCCCATTCTGCCCAAACACTAATCCTAAGAGTAAGTAGAAAGCCAATTTTCTAGAGAAGTAATTACATAATCCACTTTTTACAGAAAAGCTTTTCGACAGAGTAATCGCTTGAGCAAAAGGAAAATAAATATTAGTATGAATATAACTATAGTAATCAGGCATATGCTGAAGGCAGAGCCCAAATCACAAGGGTTCTCATGAATTCTGCAAACCACAGAGTCGAGAATCAGGCGGTTTCCTTCTGCAGCTCGGTGGCTGTCTTATTAGCAGGCTCGTAAGATTAAAGTCTGGTATGATAAGCAAATATGAAGAGCCACCCTCCTCCTGAGGGAAAATTCTCAGAGACTACAACCAATCTCATTCATTCATCACCTCAGTTGGCTTCCTACCCCCACATACCCTTTCCTTAGCTCATAATTAGCGTGAAATGCAGAATATCCATATTGTTTGCCGTTTACCTTCCCACATCATTAAGACTCACAGACAAAACATTTGTTTTATAACCCCAAACAATGATGAGCTCCATAAATATACTTCATTCATTTATTATTTCAGCAAACATTGACCATGAACCTACTGGAAGGCAGGTAACATGTACTTAGCCTCAGGAGAACCCCAAGGAGAGGGACACAGGACTCCCAACAGTGTGGTCATAATGTAACCGGCACACAATCCCACAGGATCCCAGCTCCCCTGAACAGGGACAGCAAAGGCTCACTGTCTGGATAGAACCCATCACAAAGGGATGGCATTCCAGCCAACTCCTGGCAGGCGAGCCACATCACCCAGGCCGATGAGAAGGATGACTGCAAGCAGTGTGTGCAAAGGCACAAAAGCAGAGAAATCAGGGTCCACAAAGGGGCTGGGAAGAAAATGTGTGGCAGAGGAGCTGGAGAAGTCGAAAGACACGTCTGCCACATCAAGGAGCACGAACCTCTGCAGATACCAAGAGGCCAATTTATGGCCAGAGTGATCAAATAGTAGAACTTGAACATGTTTGAATAAAACCAAGGGTGATTCTTCAAGAAAGAATATGGGAAACAGAAGGAGTTTTCGATCACTGGCCAGGGTCTGCAGGCCAAATGGAAATGGGTGGATTTTCTGAGCTGGATGTCGATTGGGCCTGCACGACCAGCACCCTTCCCTCCCCACAGCACGTGGTCTCTGCCCCAAGACGGCTATAACCTTAGCCCCAGTCACCCAAGCACACAGGTCAAGAGCAGCCAGTAAAATCCCCACCCTGCTGTCCCCCCATGTCCAGCCTGCCTCACACATCTCACGTCTCCCTCCCTCCCAGACGACCTGGGGCACCCCCTTGACACCCCCTCCTTCTCTGAAGGCCCCACTGCAAATATTTCCAGTCTCACAGCCCCATCCTCTTTAATCGGTGTTTCACTCTTGCTAGGGCCTTTTTCTAATTCTTTCCAAATGGTGGCTTTTGAAAGCAAACTCCTCGCGTCTATGGAAAAGTACCTAGAATTAAAGCGGACCATGTCTGAGTGTAAGCAGTTCACAGGGAGGGTTACTGAGAACGACTGAGGAAGCCAGCTGGGTGTGAGAGGTCTCAGACGTCGTCAAACATCTACGCTAGATGATGAAGGTGGGCACAGTCTTTGACGAGAATGTCCAAGATCTGGAAAGTTCACTTAAGTGGGACACTTTTTTCCTCCTGATTATAAATCAGTGAGGTACTGCTAATGTGCCTAAAATTCTGGGGGGGGGGGCATTAAAGGAAGGGGCTCGAGGCACAAATACAGCAGGAAAAACACAGCCTTTTTTTTTTAACTGAAAATCTGCTGATCCAATTTACATTTCAAGGTGAAACATACAAAAATAATGGTCAATATTATTTCTCTTCTTTTTTTTTTTTTAAGATTTTATTTATTTATTTTGGAGAGAGAAGGCAAGAGAACGGGAGCAGAGGGGGTGGAGAGAATCCCAAGCAGACTCCCCACTGAGTGCAGAGCCTACGCGGGGCTCCATCTCACGACCCTGAGATCATGACTTGAGCCGAAATCAAGAGTCGGACACTTAACCGACTGAGCCACCCAGGCCGTTTTTGACCATTTTTATCTTGTTTCTATACATCCCTAACTCACTGCATTAGCACTGCCTTGGATGACAATGACCAGCAAGGAGGGAGGAGGGCTTGCAATCACCCTGAAGCCCAGCCACACATAGGCAGAGAGAGTCTTGTAAATTCGGTTTGATAACGGTAACCATGTCAGTGATCCCCTTTTTTGCCACTAATCTGCAGAAATGGAGAAGAGCTGCTGAAAATGCCTGGAAAGGCATTATACTCCTAGCCCTCTAGAAGATGGGAATTTAGATTTTTCTAATCTGCAGCTACCCACTCTCACTTTGGGGCTTTTTTTTGTTGTTGTTGCTTAAAATATTTATTAATAATGCCACTTCATCAGTTTACCACATGGCATCTCACTGTATTCAAAGGAGTTCATTACTCAAAAGACCATCTGTCTGAGAGCTCAACAGAAGGTTTAAATAATCAGTGGCGAAGAATGTATGGTCACATTATATCAAGTCAAATATTTACATCTCTCAGATTTTAAATACGAACGTTCTTACCCAGCCATCCACCACAAGTCAGACTTCATTACTACGCCGTTCTTTTGGTATCTTTACCTTCTAGATTTTCAAACCTGTAAAGAAATGACAACACGAGGCGGGCTTTAACTTATGCAGACAGGACTGCCAATCACAACCGTCTGTGCAGTACCTTCATTTAGGCAAGAGAAAAAATCCTGACGGCAGCAGCATTTTCAAGCAGAAAAGCAGTTAAACATGAATCAGAAAAACATTTGGGGAAAACAGCTGATTCTGCCTTTCTGAGCATTAGTAATTGTGGCAGATGTTGCGCTGCTACAATCAGAAGCCGTGGGAGCAGCCGGGGCCCCGATGGCCCCGCATCACGACAGGCAACCCCGCGACGGGCTTCGTGATGCTGACGGCAGAGCCCCGGGCAGGCGAAGCCCTCGCCACCGCGGGAGGAGACGAGGCAAGAAACAGGGACAAGTGCATGCGTTCACGCAGACAAACGCTAACAAAAAAAACTGCTTTCAAAGTGTTTCAAATCAAACACAAATATGAGTACATTGCTGCAAGTTTAAATAGGAAAAAAAAAGGCAAGGCGGGAGAGCTACTGCCAAATCCGTTTCCTAGGTATCAGTTTAAAGGACTGAGTGTGGGGGCGCCTGCGAGGCTCAGTGGGTTCAGCGTCTGCCTTTGGCTCAGATCATGATCCCAGGGTCTCAAGATCGAGTCCCACATTGGGCTCCTTGCTCAGCGGGGAGCCTGCTTCTCCCTCTGCCTGCCGCTCCCCCTGCTTGTGCTCCCTCTCTCTCACTCTATCTCAAATAAATAAAACCTTTAAAAATAAATAAACAAAAATAAAGTACTGAGTGCAGTAGTGGAACTAAACAAAACACTGTGCACTGGGAGACAGGCAAGATGAGTGGGAACAGCAAGGACTTCGGGGAAAAGCAAGCGTGAATGAGAACCCCCGGACTTCCCAGCTGGTGGCCTTGGACAAACCTGCACGCATCCCTGAGCTGCTTCCTCATCTGCACCGGGATGATAAAGGAAGTGGGATTATACAACAACCGGCAGAATCGGCAGGAAGGTTAAGTGAGATAATGTGGGGCCTGTGTCTGGGATTTGGGTACTCCAAAAGCGCAAACACAAAACCACTGCCTTCTCTCGTTTTCCCCTGGAAGAAGTTCTGTTTTTGTTTTGTTTTTTTTAGATTTATTTATATATTTATTTATTTGAGCGCGCGCGCGCGAGAGAGAGAGAGAGAGAGAGAGAGAGAGAGTGAGCACGAGAGGGGGGAGGGTCAGAGGGAGAAGCAGGCTCCCGCTGAGCAGGGAGCCCGATGCGGGACTCCATCCTGGGACTCCGGGATCATGACCTGAGCCAAAGGCAGACGCTTCACTGATTAAGCCACCCAGGCGTCCAAGTTCTGTTTTTATTCTACAACCCAGATCCAGTTCTCTCTCCATCTCAAAGATGAAAAGGTTCGATCCGCAACACCACCCTAACTGAAGGTCCCCGACAACTTTCACATCTAAGGATTGGAAGGAGCCCAGGGTGTGTGGGTGCCAAGCAGGTTTACCGCTCCCTGCTGCACAGGGTGGGGGAGGGGGCAGCTAAAGCAAACTAACTGAAGATGCGCTGCGAGCACGTGGAAAGTAACTGCAAACCAAAGGCGGGATGCCAAAACCCATAAACAAGGAGTACTCACAGCAAGAGCTTTAGGGATTCACCAGGAGGAAAGAGGTCCCAGTGGGAGGGGGTGAGATGTGAGCAGGGCCTCAAAGAATGGTTCCCCTCCATCTTCAAAGAGAGAAAAGGGCAGCGCGCCCCAGGCTGTGCACAGCCCGCGGAGGCTGATGGATAAGTGGGTGTGGTGGGAGCAAATGATTCATCGTGAACATTAAAAGCGAAAGCCGGAAAGACTAGTTATTTAGCTGAAGTGTTGAGCCTTAAAAAGCCAGGCAGGGGAATTTTAACTTTATCTTGAAAACAACAGGTTTTGAAGTCAGAGACAGGTTTAACTTAGATGAAGTCAATTTATATTGTTTTTAGATCAATTTATAGTATTTACATAAATACTGTATTTAGCCCAGTGCCCAAAAAAGAGTGAGCAGTGACAAAATGTGAGCTTTGATAAGTACTGATAACAATATGTTTATATATGGCACTTACATAGCATCATATCTTTCTTGACCTCTTGAGGACCAGAGTCGGAGCGGTGAGATGGGTGGCTCTTGCTAACTTACAGAATTGGTGTTTGACTCAGAACAGGTAAGTAATGAGGATTTGTTGAATAAAAGAATGCATAAGTGAGTGGATCATCATGGCAGATACGGCATTAGGGAAGAAAAGGGGAGAACGAAGGGAAGAGACAGGACCAGTGGGATGAAAGCAGATTCCTGTGCGTTGGGTGTCTGGGTGGCTCAGTTGGTTACGCGTCTGCCTTCGGCTCAGGTCATGATCCCAGGGTCCTGGGATCGAGTCCTACAGTGGGCTCCCTGCTCCGCGGGAAGCCTGCTTCTCCCCCTCATACTTCCCCTGCTTGTGTTCCCTTTCCCTGTCTCTCTCTCTGTCAAATAAATAAATTAAATTAAATAAAAAGATTCCTGTGCGTCACGCACTCACATGGACGCGACCGTGTGGACCCCTGTCTCAGGTCCAGCTACTCGTGGGAGGTGGCCAGACAGCAAGGAGAAAAAGCCCACCCGGGATTTCAACAGAGGAGCGGCTCCACCACCTACTGTATTATACAGCTAAACCCTGAACATCACTGGGGATTACGGGTGCCAGCCCCTGCACAGCCGAAAATCCACGTGTAACATCTGACTCCCCAAAAACTTACCTGCTAACAGTCTACCATTGACCAGAAGCCTTACTAATAACATGCACGGTCCTATGTTTTATATGTCATATGTATTCTATACAGTATTCTTACAATAGAGTAAGCTGGAGAAAAGAAAATGTTATGAAGAAAATTATAAGGAAGAGAAAATACACTTCCAGAACTGTATATATATAAAAAATTCCGCGTATAAGTGGACCCATGCAGTTCAAACCTGTGTTGTTCAAGGATCCGCTGTCCTCTTCCCCCTCTGGGCCTCTACTGAACATTTTCCTCCCCTTAATAAAATATATGTCTCAGCCTCCTTCTACTTTCAAATTCATTTTAAAAATAGACCTTTTCTGTAATTTGTGAGTATTTCCTGTGTTCACCATCAGACTATAAATCCCTAGAGTATGAATATACATGTATACTCACTACGGAGCTGGAGTCACCAGGGAATGATCAATCAAAAATTTTCTGATTAACAACAGATAAAGCATCCACAAAATCCACCTTCTGGTAACCCACGTTCATTCTTTCCTTCAAGCATCCACTAAGCATTTACTTCTTGGCAAGGCACATGGTGCATGAAGAAAGATACATAATGCGTGAGCCCTGACTTCAGGACGCTTATCATCTACCCAAGGAGGCAAAATGGACATAGAAACCCTCCCACAACGTTGCTTTCAATTTCACCTCTAAGAAAATATGTATTTTTCCAACACAGTCACTATTAAAGACCAAAATGGACACATCCTGAAGCTCTGTCTTGATCTCTTGTCTGTGCCCCTGAGAGATCTATGTTAACAAGTGCTACAATTATTTCGGTGTAGCCATGAGAGGAAATGAGAAGAGAAGTAGGAAAGATCTAGGAGTCAGATTTGAGACAGGGCACATCAGTAGCAACACTGTCTTGGGGGACAAGATGTCCACAACCCAGAGGAGAGGGGCTTACTCAGGAAAAGAGATGGGGACACAGCTGCGCTAAAATAATAATATCATATTAGGGAACAAAATATTTACACTTAAAGTTCTATTTTTAACAAACTTACTCTAATCCAACCTCTGGAATACCCACACCTTAAATAGGAAATCTCTTTCCCGCCATGCTTCCCTAAAAATAGCCCCCTTTCTCTTTCTCAAAATACGGTGTAGATTTCCCTCTGGTTTGCTTTTGCAAGAACGCTGGTCTAATGAAGAATGAAACCATTACTCATGTTAACTAGAGCACACTGTCTGTGTCATGCACATACATCTCGATGCTATGACACACGTGGGGGATGTTTTCCTTCTAGAAATGTGATCTGCATCTAGCCCATGTTTGCTGTGGGCACCCCTGGCCTGGCAGCTGTCGCCGGCGAACTGAACATTGTTCCCAGGCATTCCACAGAGTTTGTCAGTTTAATTTTATCCAACAGGCTAAAAGAGGGTTCAATTATTTTTATTAAAATAACAATAAGGAAATAATTCCCAACAATGAGCATCTGAGTGAGAGGTTCTGCACCCCGCATGCTCGCTGATGTCTGTGATTAGCAAAACTCAAATGTCCCCTCTTTCTCTCCAATAAGGAGGCGGCTTGCTTCCTTATAACTACTGCCTATGGAATAAAAGCAAGTAAGTTAAACTAGAAATGGAGTTTACACATTTATGTACCTTAATTAGCCCACACTGGCAGAGGCTTTTACTTTAAAATCAGATACAACACAAACATCTGAAAAGCTTCTAGGCTTTACATCACCTCACTAATCTCAGCAGTGCTGAGAAAACAAGCCACACTCGTATCCAACAAGTGAAATCACCCAGCGGGACACATCTGTCTTGCAGTGGTATTAAGCCCCGTACCCGAAATTAAACAGGGAAGTCTTTCAGACTCAACAATTTATCTCCAAGGGAATTTAGGCCAGAGTGGGAAACCAGGTATTTGTGGAGGAAAGTGCAGGTAAGCTGACCCACAATGACATGCTTTGCCTAGCCTGCGCTACCCTGGAGCAGCAGAATCCCACTTGGACCTGTAACAGCTCCAGGTGGGCTAGCAAGGACAGGTCTCCTCATCAGGACTCCCGAAGACGTGCTCTACCCAAACGCCACAGACCGCAGAACCTAAAACTGCTCTGCCATACACAGGCTCTCACCACGTCCAACTGGGGGCAGTGACAAAGCCCCCAACTGCTAAATGTAATCTAATAATTTGCATATGTAAGGATAAAGGTCTAGACTATGACATCAGCTTCACAGAAAAATCAGCAGATTCAAAAAAGACCGAACTACCCCACTCAGTCTTTGGAAATCCCAGATAAATGAAGAGATGAAAAGGACACAGCAGCAGGAGAGAGAGGACTCTGTATTGTCAGTCCAGAAAGCGCAAAAAAAAAAAAAAAAAAAAAAATCTCTAAACAAAACCATTCTGGGAATTCTCCATTATAGAAAAGTATGGGGCGGGATGGGGGTTAAAAAAAAGCCATTCATCACAAGGGTGGTAACTCACAAGGGTATTCACTGCAAAGTTGCTTCCCTAGCAACCTGGATCCTGCTAGAATGTCCTGGAAGAGCATTCTGAAGTAGAGAGAAGCCAGAGTTAACCCAGAGGACTGTCAACAGCTCAAGGATCACCTCAACTTGGTGAGAGCCCTGAACAGCTAACAACAGGATTCCTCAGAGACGACATTCCAGCCAAAGATAGCAAGAGTGTCCGCAGTCTGAAATGTCTGCCGTAAGAATTCAGGATCCACTGGGCTGTTCAAGAGTTCAATGTGTGGACTGTCTTAAAGCGGCTATCCCTGCCTGTTCTGAAAACTAGCAGAGGAATAAAGTGAACTCGACTGAGCCTCTATCATCAGGGTTTTGTCGGCAGCCCTAGGCCCTCCAAGACCCCCAAACTTCTACAGTATCTCATGGAGCCCCAGGTTTTTTGGTGGTGGTGGTGGTGTTACTGCTGTTGCTTAAGCCAAGAGACCCAAATAATTCCTCGCATTGATGTTTTTAAAAGACTGAGCTCCCAAACTTCTTTTCTTCCCTCCCTTCAGTGACAAGGCAGCACCATGGGAGGCTGAACACACACACACAAAGACAAAAATCAATGCTGTAAGCGTGTTCTAACGCTGCAGACCCTGGAGGGGATGGAATCCTACAAACAGGCAGCTCTTGGTGGCATGTGAAACCAGACAGGTAAGTTTGCAGACCGGGAGAAACTAAGAGACAGAAACAAGATAAAGTCAGAAGAAATTCCGTGTCATCAGGAGACATTTTCAATGGCACTTGAGAAACTCTGAACTTTTGCTTTGTAAAAGGAGGCATCTTACCTATCCTTTCTTCCACAAACACTTACAAAAACAGAGAGCCTCCAAGTTAATGAATATCAGGGTCAGACTAGGTCTGCAAGAAAACTGGTAAGATGATTTACCCAGAAAAAGTTAAACTACACTCTTAAAAAAAAGGGGGGGGGTTCATTTCACTCAGTGTTTTAGACCCAGACACCAAAATCTCAATAGAGGGATAGAGGAGGAAATTGGAAAGGCCAAAAGAGACACAAGCCAACATTTATCACGGCTCTGGGCCAGCAGTCAAGCAAGAATGGAGAGAAAATCCTACACCCAGCCAAGGTAAATTTTCACCTGTGCTCCATCAGCCAGAGAAGATTAACAAATGCTCAAGAGGGTAGCTCAGTAACATAGTGGGATGGAGGGCGGTGGGAGGCTGGCTTAGCACGGTGCCTGTCAAATCCACGGTAGGTAATGGTGGAGAAGTTTGTGGACCTGGTCTTGTTTCCAGGAGAAGTTTGTGGATCTGGTCTCGTTTCCATCTCCCGCAATCAGGATGAATGGGAGGGCATAACACACCGAATGCCTGTTCCATGAGGAGGCATTCTATTTTACATAAGGCACCCGACGATTTGGTTGCCAGTCTCCCCATTAAATGGGGACACAAGGGGCTCGAAGAGTGGAGGGAGCTATTCACCTGGAAGCCACAGGCAGCAGGAGCAGGTGTTGGATTCTGGCCAACGGGCTACACGATTCTTCATACGCATGCCATTTTCTCTCCCAGCCCCACAGAACACCGGGTCCTACCAAAGGGTGACTTTAACCAGTCTTTCCATTCCCTGACACTGGCCTCCTGTTAACCAAAACTCCAAGGCACTATGGACTTCTGGATTGTCCCCGCGAACATCTTTTCTCCAGTTACTGTGTCTTCACTGTGTTCTCACTGCCTCGGAGAAGACTTAACGCTTGCTCTCTCTTGTGTTCTGGCAGACGGGACCCAATATTACCATTACTTATCTTTCCTTTTTTTTTTTTAAGATTTTATTTATTTATTTATTTGAGAGAGGGGGGTGGAGAGAGAGAGCACGAGTGGGTGGGAGGGGCAGAGGGAGAGGGAGAAGCAGACTCCCCACTGAGCAGGAAGCCCGATGCGGAGCTCGATCCCAGGTCCCCAGGATCATGACCTGAGCCGAAGGCAGACGCTTAACCGACTGAGTCACCCGGGTGCCCCTACCATTACTTATCTACATGCTTATGTCTTCCATTAGACTAAGAACCTAGAAATCAGAGAACTCTACTCAATTTTGTATTCTCTCACCCTGCCTAACAAGGTACCAGGTTCAGTGAAGATACAAAAACAAAAACAAAAACAAAAAACAAAAAAGTCAGCTAAATGCAGTATTGCAAGCCGGCGCAGAACGGAATAGTGCCAAACACCCTGTACCAGCAAGACATTGTGACGTGACCTGTCAATAGATAAGTCATACATTTAAAATGTTTAGGTGGAATATTTTTATATAAAGTATTATATTCATATCAACAAAGCAACGTTGGGATGGAGAGCAAGCCAAAACAAAGGAACAGCCTTACTGGAAAAAGTGACAAGCCCTAACGGCATTGTTCAAACAGAACCCTACCTGGAAAGTCAGTTGCCGTAGGCTTTCATCTTGTATAATAAAACTTCCCTGGAGAGCTGAGAAAGAAGGAAAGATCTCCCTCTGAGATTTAAACTTTAAAGAGCGAGAAGCCCCAAGGCCTGTAAGATCTGACTGTATGTATCCTAATTAATGGCAAAATAGAATTTGAAAACGGAGTTTGGGTCGGCCATTTGGAATGTGGAAAAAGGAGAATCCGGAGCAAATGTTGGCATCCAGAGAAGGCACTTCAGCCATTAGACAAGGAATATTCTCTCGTGACATCCTTGCCTGAATCCAGTGACTGTTCATTCCTCAATCTCCCCCGTTCCCACTGCAAGTGTCCCAAGCAAACTCCAGATCTCTGCCTACCTTGAGGCAGAGAATGTGGGGACTGAGAAGAGGTCCCCATGACTGTACTTATTTCTATAAATTACTAAGTGGACACTCGTGTTACATACTCCGGTTAGTGAGCTTGGTTAATGTGATTATAGCTCTGAGAGATGGACCCCATCTCAGTGTGATAAAAAAAAATTTTTTTTCTGAATGCCAAATAATGAATATCACCCATAAAAGTCTTTTAGAAGAGTTGGCTGGCATTTCTGCTCGTTGATGCACTATCCCACGTATTCATGCATGTTTTCTTCAAACCTCTACACTACATGAATCGTGCTTTATTGAGGAGCATCACTTCTGGTCAACAGTTGTTTTTTTTGTTTTTTGTTTGTCTGCATTTTTGTTCTGTTTTGTTTAACCAAACAGACCACAATTTACTCAGCAAGACTCACTGTCCTGGTGTACAACTGAACTCCTCTCTCAGTGTAGAAATGCCACAGAAAGAGCTTGGCTTCACCAGTAGTAAGTTAATGCTGCCTTGGCAGGGCTGAGGCTAATTTCTGAAAATTTAATTTGCAAAAACCAGCCCAAGGCTACCCTGATATAAATTCACTTGATGTGTTAATTTCACACTTTAGAGTCCTCATCCCACTGGTGGGTGGGTGGGTGGTCTCGAGGATGTGAAGTAGGGGAGGGTCTGAATTTGCCCAAGCAACCTCAGACACCAGCCCTCCTGCCTGCCAATGGGAAGGCAGGGATTGTGCCAGAAATCAGCCAGGCTGAGTAAATTATTTTCATTATGCAGAGCTCTATCACTGGGCACCAGCGTCTCATGTCATCAATTCTTTCTTCCACATCTTCATACAGGAGGGACGCTTTCAATATGCGCAAATAACGATATAAACTCAATCGGCTCCAGTTAGATCTAACAGGTACCATATACCTTCAGCTCCACAGCCAAGGGCACCAAGCCTGGAAACTACACGGGCGAAAAGTACAACCCCTTTTTGCCCAGGTCTGTGTTCGTTTTTTTTTTTTTTTAAGATTTTATTTATTTGAGAGAGAGTGAGCGAGAGAGTGTGTTCATACAAGCAGGGGGAGAAGCAGAGGGAGAGAGAGAGAAGCAGGCTCCCCGCTGAGCAGGGAGCTGATTCGGGGCTCGATCCCAGGACCCTGGGAATCACGATCTGAGCCGAAGGCAGACACTTAACCGACTGAGCCACCCAGGCGCCCCTAGGTCTGTGTTCTTGAGAAGAAGTGTGCCAGCTTCAGTAAAATAAATATATTAAATGTTCTGGCATAAAAATACTGTTTATAAAGACCATGAGGTAATGAGATATACAATGTTAGAATGCTTCAATATATATACAATGCCTTAATATATAAATATAATTAAATATATTATAATATATCCATATATATTAAAATATATACATAGGATCTTTACAACTACATAATACAACCACACATGGATACATAGACACACTTAATTCATAGAAAAAAAAGATGATATTATCAGTTTTCATCTTTGGGTTTTGGTACTTGGGGTGATTTTATTTCCTTCTTTCTACCCAGATATTATACACAGGACACATATTACTTTTGACAGGGATACCCCTCCAAAGCCAAGAAGCCTTTGGATACAAATATAAATATCCTCAATTTGTCAGTAAGTGAAGATCTCTGTCTACTCCTTTAAATCAGGAAATAGCTCAATTGTCAGAATCAGCTGTGATGCTTCTTCAGGAGGCTAATCTGAATTAGGTATAAGTTGACTCTATCTATTTACCAGGGGAATAAAAGTTCTGTGATCCAGGGAGGGTAATACCTACATGTCAGCAAATCCATCTAGAAACAAATTTCCTTCCTGTTGATTCCCCCTAATTCATTCATGATTTTTAATCCCCGTCCACCCCTTTATCTCCATTTCACGCAGAATCGTTGGCCTTTCAGGGCCCACAGAAGAATTAGCTCAGAACAGAATGATCCCTGTGTTGCCAACAAAGAAACTTAGTTTGAGTTTAAAAATAAGGGTTCTTGGGATGCTTGGGGCCTCATGGCAGCCAGCAATCCCGGGTTTTGCTCTCCCACAAAACTGTTAGATGGAATCACTTGGCCACCTTGGACCCCAAATCACATCCCTGAACCGGGCAGTTAATAAGACATCAGTAATCTGATCATTAGTAATTTATAACCAAACAATAACATTTGAAAGAAGTGGCTCTTCCCTGTCAATCCTGTACCCCAGTGGCCTTTAAGAAAACCCTGGGAAATACAAAATTGAATCTGGAGTCTTCTTTTTCAGATCTTCTGCCTATTGGGCTAGGGAGTACTCACGGCTCCCGTTAAAAGGGCATAATCCCTCAGAAATGGGAAGGTTTTCCAGGGATGGCTCAGTCCTCATGGAAAGGACGTCACTGCTTCTTGGTCAACATGGTCAGCAGGAAGAACCTCCAGCTTCCACTATCTGTGCCTCTGGCAGATGAGAGCAGGAGGGGCAGCACTGAGGGGGAGGAAGGCCCAGGCCAGGGGCAGAGTGGGGCCTCCAGCCTTCAGGAGGCTCACTGATGAGGCCCAGGATCTTGATGCAAAGCTTCTCCCAAAGCAGGCCTCAGACCCAGGCTGTGTTGGTGGTAAGTTCTAAAACCGGCCAGAAATGGAAGCTTCCAAGTGGATATAATTTCCTCAAAGGAAACAGAATCATGAGAGGTATCATTACTGGAAAAATACCAAAATAAAAAAGGTGGGATATAAGAAATGTAAATTATTCCATTAAAGATCCTGGATAGTAGAGCCCAGATATTTATGAGGAGGAAAAAAAGTAAATAAGAAAACTGCAGTATCCTGAGCTAGAATTTTGATAGATATAAAAAAAAAAGTCTTTTTTGAAGCATTACTTTCATTCATCAAATATTTATCAAGTACCTACCACCTGTCAGACAAACACATCATGATCATTACATGTTTGTGCACACGTATAAAAATCATTCCCTATGTCCCTACGTGGACCAGTTCCCTGGGAGGTAGACCACAATCCCCATGTCAATAAGATAAAGTCAGCCAGATAAAATGAATTCCTGGACCTTTGTGATAAATGCCATCAATGACCTCCTATCCCCACAGATTATCTTCCCAACTCCAAATAATTGTCTGTCAGTGGAAAAGAGAATAAGGTTTCAGATAAATTTTAAGAAGTCAGCTTTGTTTATTTTAAATGGATGTGCAAATATGCGTCTGTCACCATGTGATCAGAATAAGGACTGTATGTTTTAGGCATTTCCTTGCCAGACTCTGAATAGCTCCTGTTACGTACCTGCTGTGTCCAAGGAAGCTTGCTTATATTATTATCAGCAGGCAAAGCTAAACCGGAACATCCACTCAACACAAACATGAGGCCAAAACAATGGTAAAATAATACACTAACAATTCTTTCAATGTACAAGAATTCAAACTGGATCTCATACTCATTATCTCTGACTCTGGTCCTAGATTAGGTAAGTACACAGATCACCTATTCATCCCATGCTCCTCTCTGTCACAGAGACACAACACACAGAGTCTCCAATAACACGAAATAGAGAACTAACGTGTGTCCAGGGTATATAGCCCCGTGAACTTTCTGGTCATTTCTGCCCCATCTACATTCACCATACAAAGGTAAAGAATCCCTGTCTTCTATGTTGGACTGGCACGTCTTCCAGTGTGACCCTGGTGAAGTTCCTCATCATTTGCTGGGCTTTGAATGTCTCATCGGTAGAGTGAGGCTTGGAACTACATAGGTGGTCCCCAAACATTCAACGGGCCATGCAGACAACTGCATTAGAATGATCTTGATGAAAATTCCATTTACTAGCCTCCACCTTAACCTACTGAATCAAAGTCCGGGGGCAGGACAGAAGGGGACACAGGGCAGCATGTGGAGTGGGCTGGGAATGGATAGTTTGACAGAGACCTCTGGTTGCTCTTGATGTGCATGTTTGGAAATTATAGGCGCCTTCAGGGCTGGAGGTGAAGGGGAGGCCAGAGAGCCAAGCACCCGGAGTGTCCCCACTGTTCCAGCTCCCCTCTGACACCCGAAGAGAATAACTATGGCATGAACACGGATGAGCTCCCTAGGTCAGCAACAAATCCCCACGGGGGGTTGGAGGGCGTGGGACCCAGAGAGAGATAATGAAGAGAAGAAAAGGGGAAAAAATGTCCAAATGTGGCTGAGAAAATCAAAATGTTCCCTTTGACAAGACCGGCCAGGCCCGCCCTATAGAGTGACACAGATCCCAAGAGTAAGAGGAATCATAAGTTTGTAATCAGCATAAAGAAGGAGTTAAAAAATCATCAGGATCAATCCTAAAAGTCATCCAACATAGCTCAGAGTCTATCCCCTCACTAAGCACTGCCAAAGAAAATCTTTACTTGGCTAAGTGCCTCATTGTGAATTAGTTTGGGTATGGTCTTTATGAAGATGTGTACTCTAAAAAGTCAAAGCCATACGGCAGTGATTCTAATACACTGCCTATTATGGCATTTTAATGGCAGGAGACGCAATAAAGGAAGAAAAGAATCATAAATAATATCCAATCTATTATGTGGACACTTTAAGGGCATCACATTATTTTACAACGAGAGATTGTTTTTCCATTACAACTACTAGGAAACTCATATTTCTGCCTCCTAATGGAAGTGATGCATATTTCTGACAATGGATTAGAATCCAGCAAGTTCTGATGGTCATTTTAAAAACAAGTTTAAACTAATATCTAGTACTAGTTTTATCTGTTTAATCCCATTTGATAAGCAGACCCGGACAAGCAGAGCTCCCCAATGGAGAAAAACGCATCTTTTTAGACAGAGAGCAGAGATTCAAGAATAAGAAAATGCTTCATGTGTTCATTTTTCCCCTAGCACTACAAACTATGCACGTTTTGGCGCATGTTAAAAGGAAAAGAAGAACAAATAAAAATTAGCAATCTAACAAACACCTGCAAAGTGATGTGTCTGGAAAGCCGGGACACTGGAGGAGAGCATCACCTGACAGACCGCCAAACCTCTGTATTTTTAGGCTATTCAGACTCTTTATAAAGAAAAAACAAAAAAATCCTACATGCCTGAACTGTGAGGCGGGACAGCCTACTTGTAACTCAGCCCTTGTCAGACCAAATCCAGCAGAGCCTCAAAAGGTTCAATAGCCTTTTTATAAACCTATTGTGTGGGTTAGTGCCTAAAAATAGTATGGTTCGGCAGGCAGATCACACCGAGGAATAATTCCTACATACTCAACTGCCAAACAATAGACAAAGGAATGGCAAAGAACACCAAACGTATTCGCGGGCGGCACCTAAGCCCCTGTGGTCACCCCCTCCATGGATCCCTCCGGGTTCCTGACCTTGTCTGAACACCTGGGACCCACTGAGCCATTCCAGCCTGGATGGGAGAGGGACGGGCAGGGGCAAGAGGGCACTGATTCTACATGATTCTAGATTCTACAGTACTCACAGCCACTTTCAAGAGATTCCATTCATCACTGAAACAGACACGACTGACGGTGAAAATGACATTATAGTAACGATGGAATATGGCCCTTCTGGGTCTCCCCCACACTAATGCAGTTTTCCACCTCCCCTGCCTATCAGAATCAGCTGGGGAAGTTTAAAAAAAACACAGACATTGGAAATTCAGTCGCAATTCAGTTTCTAAGTATCAGTTTTAGAAATCAGGCATTGGTATTTTTAAAAGCTTGCTGGGTGATACAGATGGGTAGTGAAGGGTGAAAACCACTGCTTAGAACAACAAAGGCTTTTAGGTCAAGTCAGGTCCACTGCCTAGGTGAGAGGCGGGCAACAAAAGCCAGCTGGGAGGGGGTGAGCATCGGGCACTCAGCCTGCAGAGGATGGGCCACAAAGAGGCCATCAGCGCTACGTTTCTAGACACCACTCCTGGAAAGAATAAAAATCCTCTCACAATAGGCAACTATGAAATAGTCAGATAAGACCACAAAAGAGTAAAAACTTACCACCTCAGTTTTAGTACTCCTTCATCCCCAGTTCTACCTTAGCGCTCACTTTTCCTTCTCTCCATAGGTTTACAAAAAGGAGACTCGACCATGGATTTTTATAGTGGGGAGAGGACAAAGCCCAGATGGGAGAATAAATTATAGTGTCTTACAAACAGATTTCAGGGGCGCCTGGGTGACTCAGTCGGTTAAGCAACTGCCTTCAGCTCAGGTCATGATCTCAGGGTCCTGGAATGGAGTCCCACATCGGGCTCCCTGCTCAGTGGGAAGCCTGCTTCTCCCTCTCTCTGCTGTTGCCCTTGCTTGTTCTCTCTCTCTCTCTCTCTGACAAAATCTTTTAAAAAAAATTTTTTTAAAAATTAAAAAAAAGATTTCAGTTGCTTTTTCAGATAAAATCAAAGGGACATAAATAAAATGACTAGATCAGTTGTAACAAGCACTGCCTCACAGAATTTGGATGAAAATCTTACAATAGATTATTATACCCTTTTTGCCAATATCAAAACTGGGGCCCATCAAACATTAAGGAAATTGCCCAGGTTACATGAAGCTAATAATCTGACAAGCTGAGTGGCAGACCCTGTCGCTGGCCAAATTTAAAACAAAGTTTCGTTTGCATTCTTGTCGCTAACCTATACTATCTGCACCAAGCCCGTTTGCCAGATGTTTTTGTGCAAATCCACGGGAGCCGGCACGGACTCTGGCTAAAAGCCAGATGCATGCATACATGAGCCCTGGGCATCTCTGTCCTTGGAGTCCCTGCATCCTCAGGGCATGGAAGACAGCGGCAGAAGCCGTCAGCATTTAAGGAAACTGTACCTGCCAAGGGCTCACAACAAGCCTTAGAACAAGAAAGTGCCCACAAATGCTGGCTACTATTATCGCTATATTGAGTGTAAAAGAGAAAATCAAAGAATCCGATCTTAGAAATGTGTTCACAGTTGTTAGGTAATTAAATATAAAGACTTAGCATGTTTCACTGCACGTGTAGACTCTCCAAATAAACAACCTTACAGATGCGATGACTGCCATGATTTTCTGTCAGTTATGTCATATGTCAGGTGTGAAGGGGACCAAAAGACCTGCAATGCTACAACATCCCAGACCACAGAGGAGTGAGGCGCAAGGGCTGAGTTTGGAATGACACCCAAAATGTGACGGTGCTCTCTCCACCTCTATCAGACACATGGCTAATTACCCCTGAATTGCTTCTCTCGAGGAAAAACAGTTACTTTACTTCAGAAACAAAGTCTTAACACTATCCATTGTTCTCACTGAATGCTTCCTTTATGAAATCTTCCACCCATATTTCCTCCAGCGAAATGTTTAATAACAAACAAGGGAAAAGAAAACACACCAGGCTGAGATGTAACTTACAAAGTTACAATGTGTTCTGTGGGAGCGCCCTGGTGGCATTCAGGTGCACAAACTAAGGACGGTATTCGCAGCTTTGCAGTAAGGGAATGTCCACAATTGTGTCTTTGTAAGACGATACTGCAAATGCTTTCCAAATAAGAACTCTCCAGAAGACTTACGCGAAGTTAGACATTGTGCTGTAAACCATTTGTAATGGAATTCCTAATATACTGACTTGACTATTCATCCCATTCACCTTGCAGAGGTCATCCACAACTGAGAAGCCACTTCAGGTGAAGATTCGACCAACCAGGAAAAGGTCCAGCTTTCAGGATGGTCAGGGCCAAGTGCGTTTTGAGAGGCTCGCTACTTCAGGCGGGTGTTGGGGTCATGGACAGGTCATTCACCCAACATTCATCTGAGTATCAGAACATACCATGATTGTTTCATATTAATCTTATGCACATTCAGGTTTTGCTAGGATTCTATTTGGTCTCACACATCAAATGTTTATCTTTGTGAGCGATCGATATATGGATATATGGACAGGATCGGTGTAATTGCACCAATTCTTCTTGTTGGTTCTTCTCAGAAAATAAGACCACGTCTTGCAATCTCCGTAAGATAAGATGAAACAGATGACTTAGCCTTCTCCAGAAGTTGACCTGCCTTTGGGGCATTGCCAAAGAATGAGGTCTGAGAGCCCAGCTCCTCCTGGTTCCATAACTGATTAGCTGGGTAACCCTGAGCACATCATTTGACCTCCCTGGCCCTCAGCTTCCTTATCTTTAAAATGTGGATAATAACACCTACTTCAAAGAACTGCTGGGAGAGTAAATGGGACAGCTGAAGTACTAAAATATTATCTACCATATAGTAGTAACAGTAAGCAAATAAAGTTGCAGTAGTGTACTAGAATAATTACTGAGAAGAGGAGAGAATGGCCTGCAAATATATTGCAGATGAGATGGTCTGCCTCACTCCATCATAAAGTCCCTCCCAGGTAATTACATTGATTGGGGTTACATTTTGGGAAATATTATTTGTAATAATATGGACACAAAGCACACTGTCATTTCTTTGACTAGACAGAACCTAATGGTAAGAAAAGAAATTGGAAAAAGAGAAGGAAAAGAAATCCCTGGTTATCAAGAAAAGTGCATCTTACCTTGTGAATTAAGAAAAATAATCCCTACTGTAATAAATGACAAGTTTGTAAAAAACAAAATGAAATGACTAATGATTCACAAAAAAATAAAAAGAAAGAAAGAAAAAGAATTCCAAGTACAAAGCAGTTTTAAGTGTGACTGGCATGAATCAGTCCACAAGAAACCAGAGCATTGGACCTGTCACATGAAGGACCAAACCCTACTTTGTTCAAGGGATGGGCTCAAGAGAGTCCTCCCAGCCTTGGGAGGAGCAACCAGCAGGATGGCCCCCATTGTAGGAGGAGAAAGGATGGCTCCACGGTGGATCTTGCTCAGCCTGCCCTATGCCCTTGGTGACCTCACCAAATCTCATACCCTATGCGATCATACACAAATCCATCAAATCATCTGTTTCCATACATCTTTTTCTGCTATGAACAAAGCACACTAAAATGTATGTGTCTCAATGTATCCATTCATCCATTCAAACATGTGTATTAAGTGCCTATGACATGCCAACCTACCTGTTGGGTGCAGAGATCCATGGTCAACTCAGCTCACTGGTATTTCCCTAGTATTTGATGATTACAGCAATCAAACCTCTTATGAGAGCTATTTGTATATGCTTCTTTCTTCCCTGTTAGATCATAAACTCTCAAAGGGAAGGACCACATTTTAATCATCTTGTTTCCCTTGGCTCCTAACAGAGTGCTCTGCCAACAGAAATTACCCAATAAATGTTCACTAAACTAAATCAACCTCCAGGATGCATGGAACGGGAGAGCCCATGGCCTCCCTCCCATGAGGTCTTCAGATTTTAAAATCCTTTGCCTGAGGTGGCTAACCCTTTCTAAACCTGGCTGATAGTGGAATATGAAATGGAATGTTTTGAAACATAATCTGGAACATGTCTGTGTTACCCCATGAGTATAAGCAGCAAAAAATGAAATTCAGCAAGAGGTGTGAGATCACCCAAACATTTTATATATAGGCCAGTGCATTTCCCAATGTCTAAGAGCCTGAGTAAAGGATTGGGTACCATCACAGTTCAGACTTCATCTCGACATCCAGATCCTGGCAATCATTGGCACCTTGCTACCAGAAGCAAGCAGATGGCATCCACCCGGTGCTGTTCCCCTAAGTAGAGACATCTAAGAAGTATGATGCCTCTGCAGAAACCTGGGCAGGACAATGAGAAATTTACCTGTAAGTACACTCTAAGTCAGTGGAGATAAACTGAGGCCCCTCTTGAGGTCCACTAGAGCCTTAGAACCTCCCTGGCCTTACAAAGTTGGCCAAAAAGAAAAAAGAACAGGATTGAAAGGAAGCCTAGCACCCCTTGCCAATACTTACCTTGATTCCAAGAAGGTGCAAGGATGAAGGTAAAGCTGAGAGCAGAGAGGAGGAACAAGATATTCCTTTCTAATAAGAAGATGCCTAAAGAGTTAATTGCTATCAGAAATCTGAAGGCTTGAATACACACCATGAGACCAGTATGGTACCAGCTATCCTGGAAAATCCTATTCATCTTTGTAAGGACCAGAATTTGGAGCTCAGTCTAAATTTTTCTTACTAATCCCTTAATGATAATAATTGATTTCTCCCATAGAACAAGTCTCCTGATCCTCTGATAAACAGGCTGCTAAGCCTTCATGAAGGCTAAAGGAGTCCTAATTTCATCAATGGGAAAATGAGGAGACCAAATGGTAAAACCATCCCTCTAAGATTACACAACAAGTCAGCAATTAAACCAGTGTAGTACCTCCTCAGTTCCGATGCTCTTACAAAATTTGTAGATTTCAAGCAACGTACTCTTTACATATAAATCTATGTGAGAATAATGATCCTTGCACAAGAGAAAATAGAAGAACCAAAGCAAATGAACTTCATTCATACCTTATAACAACAGACAGATTCGTGATGACCTGGGCTGTAATCATAACCTGTGTTAGGACAGCATCTGAAATGGATTTTCAACTCAGAAAAAAGACTAGCCTTACTACATGCTACGCTTTTAAAGAGTTCGTCCGGATTCACATCATAAGCAACTCAAATGGTTAAAAAAAAAAAAAAAAAAGACAGTAACTGAGAATTTGCAAAAACACTTGTATCATGTCACAAAGGACTAATATCCAGAATAAAGTTTCCAAAAAAAAAAATCGGTACATGCAATAATTCCAAAGATAAGTGGGCAAAAAAATTACAAGTAGCCAATAAAGGTGCCTAACTTCAGGATTAATTTTCTTTTAAAAAAGAACATAAATATCAAAACAATGAAAGAGTTTTTACATTAGAATCAGAAACAAAATACTGAGATTATTCACAGCTGGTGCCGGCTAGAGGCTCACTCCTGAGTCACAGATGGAATCCTAAAGGGCACAACCCATCTGAAGGTCAATTAGCAGTATCTGCCAAAAGTTTAAACATGAATACTCTTTCATCCAGGAATTCCATTCCTAGGAATTTATCCTAAAGAAACAGTTGCATACGTCTATATATACATACAAGCATTTTGTTAATAAGAGCCAAGCACCAACAAGCACCTAAATGTCCTTCAACAGGGATTAGTTAAATTATAGTATAGCTACACATGAAAGCTAATTCATCGTTAAAAAAAAAAAAAGGAACTACCTAAATGTTGACAATGAAAAGACAGCTACAATGTACTGGGAAGAAAAAAGCAACTGGAAAAACAGTATGAATTGAGTAATCCCACTTTTATTTTGTTTTTTGTTTTAGAGTGTGCACGCAGGTTTAAAAGAAGGTCTATCAGCAGTGAGTGCCTTTGGGGAGTGAGATTATAGGGGGGATTGATGCTCTACTTTATATATTTCTGTGTTTTCTGAACTGAACACACCTATAAATTTTAAAACTAAAGAATGTAATTTTCGACAAAATGCAGTATGCTTGAAATCGTGAGCCTGTGTCACAAATGTTTACATAGTCTCGTATTGTAGAAAAATCAATATAACTTCACTCATCCAAATTAGCCATAAAGAAACTAATCTGGACAAGGTATCCTCTAGGCTAGCTGCTGTATGCACCTGATCAGGAATAAGCCCGGCAAGCTAGGAGCTAGCAGGGTTCATACCGGGCAGGAGCTAGTTCCCACGGTGCTGGAAAGCATAGCAAGGGACAAAGGCGGGTCAGAGCGGGGTCCAGGCAGCCCATGCCCCGCAGGGGCCTGAGGCCAGGAACAGAAGGAACTACTCACCAGGAGGGAGCAAGGACCAAGGAACCAAGAGGGACAAGCACAGCTGAGCAGAGGGAGGGAGTCTTTCCTTTAAACCAACCCAGGTAATACTTCCCTTTTCCTGTGCTGACAAGTAAATGATGCCCCTCTTTGTTATTTCCTTATTAGAATATACTCAGGCTCCAGCAAGGTCCTTAGCACTTCAGCCAAGTCCCCTGAGTCCCACACAAGAAGGAACAGACCTCTCGCTACCGTTGCCTTCATTCCCCATCGTCTTCTCTCTCCTGCAAGTAGTTTTGACATCTCACCATCCACGTATGTTTGCTGTGTTTATACTTGGTACCAAGAAAACCTGTGGTACCTTGCCACTGAAAACATGCTTGTCCATTTAACGACATTTTAAAGTGCAGGCTCCCAGGCCACAGACTTCAAAATGCACCAACACACAGAGAAACAAAGGCTGTGGGAACAAAGTCGAGCCATAGACCTAACCCCTAAGTGCGGGACTTGACCCTACAGTGGACCCCATAGGGAGAGGACGGCACTCGAGAGGACACTTTGGACCAGCTGAAGATACTGGAAGACCAAGACAAGATTAGGTATAAGTAATGCATCCATGTGAAGTTCTCCTGGGCTCATCACTAACTAGTTTGTTAACATCGTTAACTAAGTGAATAGGTCTGTTTTGAGGAAATCCACATCAAAGAACTTGGAGGGTAAAAGGCCAGAGACCGAACGTGCAAGGGGATGGTTACTCCTGACAGCTCCGTCACAAACCCGTCCGATTTCCTGCTGTTATGGAAAATACAATACTTGTGAACACACACAAAGAGGGGATCAGGGAGCTCTGCCTTATTCTACGTGGGAGGCAGGTGTCCCCGGTGACACAGTGGGGCCCCGGGAAGATGGCTGGGCCCCATCCAGGGAGCCCTGGCCCTCCTCCAACTCGCCCTCCATCACTTTCCTCCCAAGCGCCCCTCAGTGCAGGGCCCACCCGCCACCAGGACCGCGGCCTGTGTGCAGCCCCGTATCCCCCACTATGCTCCCACTTTGTCCCTAGAATCTAAGGGACACTCCATGTAGAGAGACACAAACCAACGTTA
This sequence comes from Halichoerus grypus, assembly GCF_964656455.1. Lineage (NCBI taxonomy): Eukaryota > Metazoa > Chordata > Mammalia > Carnivora > Phocidae > Halichoerus > Halichoerus grypus. The sequence continues at coordinate 69,748,921 of NC_135718.1, forward strand.
AGATTCATAGCCTTTCAGGGAACCCTCCTACACTGTTGGTGGGAATGCAAGCTGGTGCAGCCACTCTGGAAAACAATATGGAGGTTCCTCAAAAAGTTGAAAATAGAGCTACCATACGATCCAGCAATTGCACTACTGGGTATTTACCCCAAAGGTACAAATGTAGGGATCCGAAGGGGTACGTGCACCCCGACGTTTATAGCAGCAATGTCCACAATAGCCAAACTGTGGAAAGAGCCAAGATGTCCAACGACAGATGAATGGATAAAGAAGAAGTGGTATATATATACAATGGAATATTATGCAGCCATCAAAAGGAATGAGATCTTGCCATTTGCAATGACGTGGATGGAACTGGAGGGTGTTATGCTGAGCGAAATAAGTCAAACAGAGAAAGACATGTATCATATGACCTCACTGATATGAGGAATTCTTAATCTCAGGAAACAAACTGAGGGTTGCTGGAGTGGGGGGTGGGGTGGGAGGGATGGGGTGACTGGGTGATAGACACTGGGGAGGGTATGTGCTCTGGTAAGTGCAGTGAATTGTGCAAGACTGTTGAATCTCAGATCTGTAACTCTGAAACAAATAATGTAATATATGTTAAGAAAAAAAAAAAAAGAAGAAGATAGCAGGAGGGGAAGAATGAAGGGGGGGAAATCAGAGGGGGAGACGAACCATGAGAGACGATGGACCCTGAAAAACAAACTGAGGGTTCTAGAGGGGAGGGGGGTGGGAGGATGGGTCAGCCTGGTGATGGGTATTAAAGAGGGCACGTTCTGCATGGAGCACTGGGTCTCATGCACAAACAATGAATCATGGAACACTACATCTAAAACTAATGATGTAATGTATGGTGATTAACATAACAATAAAAAATTTTTTTAAAAAAGATTCATAGCCTTTCAAACACGTTAAGGGATGCTCACTGGAGCTTGTCAGTCACTCCTTCTGAAGCCCCCAATTTAGGCAATCCCCAAGTTCAAACAGCTCCTTAAAGCAATGCTCATCTATGCGTGGGCTGGAGGGGTGAAAAAATCAGAACATTCGACCCCTAAGCCACAGGGAATAGAAACAATTAAAAACAAAAAACAAAACACAAAACAAAACAAAACACCATTCATGGGTCACAGAAGCCCAAATTTAAAACTCTAAGCAGTGGTTTGGGGTACGGGTGGGGGGCGGGCTCACCTCAGCTAGGAGAACAGCAGGCTCCAGGGCTCCAGCTCGCTCAACCAGGAGCAAGAACCTGCAAGAGAAGAAAGAGACCCAGTTCAGACTCACAGAAAAACTCTAGGTCAGCAGTTTTTAAAGCATGGTCTGAGGGCGCCCAGGGGTTCCCAAGGCCCTTCCAGGGGTCTACCAGGTTCAATCCACTCTCACAGCAAAACACATCATTTCCCTTCTCCACGCTCCTCTCACCAGGACACAGTGGAGTCTTCTAGAAGCATCACAGTGCATAAGGCTTGCAAGTCCAGCTGTCTTCTCTTAAGCCACATATTACAGAGATTTACAAAACTATAAAACAATGCCATTCTGCTCATTAATGTTTTGTTGTTGTTTTAGAAAAGAGTGATTTTCATGAAACATGTTATTTATAATAAAAGGCAAAGGGCTTACTGCCATTTTTAATTAATTAGTAACTATTTTTAAACTCCTCAATTTTAATCCTAGTATCACAAATATCCGTAGAGATAAGCCACGTACTAAAAAGCTCTCTGGGACCCTCAATAAGTTTTGCAGATGTCAAGGGGGGGTCTAAGACCAAAATTTTGACAACTGCTAATCTAGGTGTCGATTTTGGGTACTAACTTCTGTTAAAATACATCTGCTTTTAATAACAATGGGAGAGGACAATATTGGATATGCAGCACTAAGTACTAAGTGCTCCACTAGACACTTTCCATGTGATTTCAATATCCAGAATCACTGAAAAACAAAATCAGCCTTTTCTGCCTCCCGGATGAGGAGACTAGTACTCTAAGACATTGATTATTTGCGCAAAGTGAATCACAGAGGACAGGGTGTGAACTCAAGTCGGTCCGGCTCCTCAAATCATGATCTTTTGCTATATCATTTCTAAAAACAGTAAGTATAAGAATTTCTGCAAACTGAGCTGCAGCCAGGCGCACTAAGGACCACACTCCTTCCTGACATCATGCAGAATCAACACGCGACAATGTTAAGATGCACAGCTTGGATGAAATGGCAACAATGTGGCTTCTCTAAATCCTGCCAGAGTCCTGCACTCTGCTCCCTACAAAAGGCAGACCCCAGGGGTGCCTGGGTGGCTCAGTCGTTAAGCGTCTGCTTTCGGCTCAGGTCATGATCCCAAGGGCCCCTCAGTGCAGGGCCCACCCGCCACCAGGACCGCGGCTCTGCGGGAAGCCTGCTTCTCCCTCTCCCACTCCCCCGGCTTGTGTTCCCTCTCTGTCAAAAAATAAAATCTTCAAAAAAAAAAAAAAGACAGACCCCAGTAAGTGGGGTGTGCCAGGACAGCAGGGTCTATGACTATGGTCCCGGCACAGTATTAACAGTGCCCCTCTCACATTGAATGGTGATCAATTACAGGGCCACCTACCAACAAGGCAAAGATTGGCCGTGGCTTTAGAAAGCCCACCTTTCTCAGTCTGTCTCCATTTTTATGAAGCATTGAAACAGTGGATGAAACCTTACTATTATGAGTCCCTCAACTGTGGCTGAACTCAAGATTATGTGCACCGGCAAGGGAGGGGAAGGACATTCTCACTGACTTAACTTATGGAGCCAATATAACCAATTCTAAGCTTAAAAATCTAAAAGAACAGTATGGAGAATCCCTCAAAAAACTTAAACACAGAATTACCATAGGATCTAGTAATTCCATTTCTGGGTATATATCCAAGAGAATTGGAAGCCAGGTTTTGAAGATGTATTTATTTATTTATTTGAGAGAGAGGGAGAGTGCACACAAGCAGGGGGAGCAGGAGAGGGAGAGGCAGACCTCCCACCGAGTCCTCAATGCGGGGCTCAATCCCAGGACCCTGGGATCATGACCTGAGCCGAAGGCAGACGCTTAATGACTGAGCCACCCAGGCGCCCCGAAAGCAGGGTTTTGAAAAGATACTCATACACCCATGTTCATAGTAGCATTATTCACAATAGCTAAAAGGTGGAAGCAACCTGTGTCCATCACCAATGATTGGAGAAACAAAACGTGGTAAATCTATACAATAGAGTATCACTCAGCTTTAAAAATTAGGGAATTACAACACATTTTACAACATGGATGAACCCTGAAGACATGGTGCTAAGTGAAATAAATCAGTCACAAAAGGATAATACTATAGGATTCCACTTCTATGAAGCACCTACAATAATCCACTTCATAGAGACAGGAAGTAGAGTGGTGGTTGCCAGGGGCGGGGAAGAGAATAGGGAGTTAGTGTTTAATGAGTTCAAAATCTCTGTTTGGGAAGATGAAGTCTCTAGAGACAGATGGTTGCACAACATATGAATATACCTAATGCCACTGAACTACACATTTAAAAATTATATTATGTATGGTTAACACACATATACACACACAACACCAAAGTATGTTATCAAAAGATTTCCCAACATTAATTAGAAAAAGAATATGTTATTGGGCATCTTATGTCATTGTTTCAATCTTCACTAGTTTATTAAGTCCAACCAAGCATTCATTCACTCTGTCATGTTCATGACACCTCTCAGCTGAAAAAGAGTCTCCAGACAGAGCCGGGACACCAGGGATTCAGACATAGCACCGAAAGGCAACCTGGAAAGGCCTACATAGGAGACACAACTGTACTATAAATGATAAATGTTTCTTGCACACAAAGCATGAACCTGTACAATTAAAAAAAAATCTGAGTCCTCTGAAGCATCAATATTTTTCAAAGTCTTAGGAACCCATTATTTTTTCTCTAAAGAGGCTTTCTGGTTTCCTACATTTTTTTTTAATGCTGATATATTATAAAACCCTCAACTGTAATTCATGAAATAAGTCTTTAAAAGTCCTACTGATTAAACAGTTTGTGTTTCACAACTGAATATTTTGTGGTTAATTTCTCTTCTCCAGCAGAGACCCTTTAAATGATGTTGTAATATCCCCCACACAATGAGCACAACTCTGTAAAAGGCACTTTTCCTTCCTTTGATACAGCAAACATCCTGTAAACAATCCATGCCCCCACTCATTCAACCAACTGCCTTTGTTTACCGACAGGAAAGGAAAGGACAAAATCCTCCAAGTGGCACTGGGGGCTCCAGAGTTCGCTTCATTTCCTACGAAGCAGGTGGTTTATACGAGGCTACTGGCTATTGTCTTTTGCCTTGTTTTTGCTTTCAAGAAGAAAATTACTGAGCTTTCGGCAGAGCCTCATCCTCTCAAACAGCAGAACTTGGGACTGTGGGCTGTCTTGCAGAGAGAGGGTCAGGGAAAGGCAAGATGCTCTCCTGTTCCCTGGTCCATTGCTGAGAGGGGACGACTCACACTTCAATAGGGAGCTCTGCCAGAAAACCAGATTTGCAGGCAAAGAGAGGCCTGGCCCTTTGTTCTTACCAGCAGGTTCTTCAGCTGCTTTCCCAGTGACACAGGGTTCTGAGAAAGTGAAGGCAAATATTTACTTTCCACTGAGAAGAATAAAAATATTCCACCCAGCTCAAAGTCATTATTTCTCCAATGTTAGGACAGGCTCACCAGTATTCAGGAAAAGCACCAGAGAAAGGCTAAATCTGTTTTTGTTTTTTATTTTAAAAATAAAAATTCCTTTCCAAATAATGACATGTTTCCAAGAGGCAAAGTCCTAAGCACTGATTTCTGGCCTTACACCTGTGAACTCTGGCGACGTGCGCAAGAAATACCTGCCTGTAACGCCCCCGCCCCCAGCTGGGCCAACAGGCCGGCCACAGTGGCTCTACCTAATCTAGGAACCATCACCACATCTTCTGCGTCATCATTAGGTCCAGGGGTGCACAGCTAGAATCCTAACCCAGACCTCATCCGCTCCAAAAGGACACCACACATTTCAGGAGACAGTTCCTCTAGAAGTGTGTAACCAGATATGGAATCGGCACCAGATTCAAACAGCTAATCAGTTCCTAGAGAGAGTTTGGGATCACGGAGGATTCTGTAGATGAACGTCATCTGCTCCAAGAAATGCATTTTGGAAGCCAGTGCACCTGTCACGCCCAGCATTCAACAGCACTGACCACTCACCTGCACTCGTCATCAGGCTTTACCATCTCCCACCAGTTGCACACGGACACCCAGAGACTGAGGGGTCCCTGTTAACTGTTTTCAGTCCATTTAAAGGTCTGTTTTTACGCAGGTGTCTAAATCACAGACAAGATGTCAGCTCAAGCCTCGAGCAAATGACCGACCACTCTATAAAGAGTCTGTTTGCGCTGTGAATCGGGTCAGGTAAAACTCTCAACATGGGTGGTAATGTGGTTTCACTGCAGACATTTCATTTGTGATTTCAGGGAGGCGTGATGCGCTACGTCACTCAGGTGGGGTTTTTTGCGGGGGAAGGTTGGTGGCTACTATATATATATATATATATGTATATATATTTTAAATGTGTTGTAAGAACACTTATCAGGAGACTTACCCTCTTAAACGTTTCAGCGCATGATACAGTATTACTAACTTAATAGGCACAGTGTTGTATAGCAGATCTCTAGAATTTATCCATCTTACATAACAGCAGCTTGGTACCTACCGAACAGCAACTCCCCATTTGCCCCCTGCCCAGACGCTGGCAACCACCACTCCACTCTCTGTTCCTATGGGTCTGATTATCTTTAGATACCTCATGTAAGTAGAATCATGTGGCATTTGTCCTACTGTGACTAGTTTATTTCACTAAGTATAATGTCCTGCAACTTCATCCTTCTCACATACGGGCAGGATTTCCTTCTTGTTTAAGGCTGAATAATATTCCCTGTGTATATACTCTGGCATTCTTTTTAAGTCTGGTAGAAATCAGAAGGGCTCTGCCAACAGAGTCCCTTCAAAGTTATTTCAACATTCAATAAATATTTACTCAGCACCTCCAGCATCCAAACACTTTACTAAACGCTGTCCATATTAAGACATAGTTCTTGTCACCTAAAGCTTACTGCCTAATGAAGGGAGCCAGCCTTAACATAGGAAAAGTGGAACAGAGCATCAATGGGATGCAGTGGATGAAATCTCTAATAGGGTACTGTTGGGGCACCAGGGAGGGGGAGGAGAAATTTTACCTGGGAAGAGAGAGGCGGGTAATCAAAGGTTTCCTACAGCAAATAACACTGGAGTAGCTGAGTCATGGCGAAGGGGTGAGGAGTAGCAGGGAGAGTCCCATTCTCTCACATCTATCAGCACGGTACATACCTATTCAACTTTCAGACAGGCCTCCTCTCCCCCATCCCTGGCCCAGGGTGAATCAAGAAGAATCTAGGACCTGGATGGCTCCCCGTAGCTTATAGAACATTCCATCAGCCCCTACAACACCATACCATCACCAGCATCCCATGAGCCCTACAACACCAATACCTCTTAAGAGTGTTCATCAGCCCTACACCACCACACCTCACAGAGCATCCCATCAGCCCTCCAACACTGCTTTCATATCGAGACTCCAGAATCTAGGAGGGTGGGCATGGGTCCACCCTACATATCCAGCACTAAGCACTGTGCTCTGCACTTCAAAAGCACCCCATTGATATTTCCCAAAGAATGAAGGAAGAAGAGAGGGATAAAGGGAAAAAGGGAGAAGGGGAAAGGGAGGAAAGAGGAAGGAGAAAAGACTGGCTCTCTGTAGAGACTTGAAAGCCGCAGAGAATGAGACCAGGGGAGGCCAGCACGTGCAGAGCATACAATACACATCTGCTGGAAGAAAGAACACAGGCATTTCTAACCGGAATTCCCACGGAAGAGACTGAACCATGTGAAATTGCCACTGTGCGGCCATTTTGACCTACAAAGGCAGTAAGGTCATGTGATTCAGCCTAACACATGATCCTCCTCAGTGAGCTTAGTTAAGCTCCTTCCATGCCTCTCCATGCTTAGCTCATGCCTATCTCTATAATGGACCACTTACTTTGGTACCCTGCTAGCTTTACCAATTCTCTAGGGCCCAAACAGCTAGCTGCCGCATCAAATGCCCCACCAGCACCTCTCACTCAACATGCAAAAAGCTGAGCTCCCATCCTTCCTGCCAAACCTCCCCCTCAACCCATGCTCCATACCTCAGCGGCCCATTCTGTTCTCCCTGCAGGAGGCTTCTTCTGCTGCCATGACCCGTGATAACTGCAGCGTCTGTCTGCCCCGCACACCTTGCCCACACTCCCTTCTTCTCGCTCCTGTGAGGAAACTTCCCTGCCCCCCTACGTAATGCTGTCCACTGGACCCCTCGGGGCACAGCAACCCCTCATCCTCACAGGTGCCTAGTTCAGTGTCCAGAACCAAAGCCCAGTCATCCACATCTTCCCTGGATAGCACAGGGGTCTGGGGAGGGAGAAGTTCCGTTTCAGCTAAGAGTGCTAACCCAGGAGGAGGTGAGCTCGGACTACTGGCTGCCATCACACAGAGAGGGTGACGTGAAGGACTCAGCAGAGCAGAGTCAAGATCCAGAGGAATAGTCTCTGTGGCCATGTTAGAGGCCCTGGATCCGACAAAGCCTAAAGCATGCTACTTCCTAGATGCCTCAGTTACCTGAGCATTACTTTCCTTTTTTGCTTAAGGTTGGGTTTCTGTCATTCGTAACCAGATGGATTACCTGTGCAAAACAGTGCCATGCATAACTTAAACCTCAACATAGCCTTCAAATAATTTCTAAGATGGCCTCAGTCACAGTATCAATAGGATCTTTCCCAAATAAATAAGCGCTAGACTTCCCATCACCCAAAATACCAGCATCCTTCATGGCCTCAGTGAAAGGCCTTCACTCCAACAAAACTTTCTCAGACATTTCCAGACGAAAAAAGTTTTGAAGAAAAACTTCCTAGACAGACAGCGTCTCTTGTTCTCTGCTACCCCCAGAGACCAATCCTCACACCTTTTGTTCTGACATTTTTCAGTCAGTCTCAAAGATGATGATTTATTTATAGACGTCTGCCCCCTTCAATCAGGAATTCTTCATGAGCAGAGACCTAAGGCTTAATAGGTAATCAATACACAGTTGGTGAAATGCATCATCCTAAGCAGGCAAGCTTCTCATATTCGAAAACAATGGCTGGTAATGATGTCACAATTCCAAGTCTGCAGCCCTTTTCCATAAATTTATTACATTATTTTTTCCCTGAACTTCTAAGAGTAACTAAATTTCCATGACTGTTGAGATGTCCTTGATGTGGCGGAGGAAACACTCTGGGCTCTTTCAGTATTTCCCACAAACAAGATAAATAAGAAGGACTCCTGGGAACCAGTACGCCCTTGCTAAATTGAGCTAGAAAGCTTTAACTACTCCTCAGTGACCACAAAGTCCAAACTCGAAACCAAGGCAACCAAGCACCAGCGGTCTGTCCAGCCGCCTCTTCCAGAGCCTTTTGCCCTGCCACACTCGCTCACACACCCAGTGGTTTTCAGACTCGCTTCAGTAGGGGGTAGAGCAGCAAAAAGTCATGATATTGTTCAGTGAACACCCCCTCCTCTACCCAGTGTGTAACACATGATGAATAATGATATAATTTTAGCATGAGAACCGGGAACATTTTTATTAGCAGAAAGATGTGCCTGGTGGAGTCACATGCATCACCACAAGCACACCTACCCGGGAAAAAAAAAAGAAAGGATGTTGAACTTGGCACACGCAGTTGATACATGTCCTTCCATTCACTAGCCTGCTTTAATTATCTGCATGGAGACGAGCAAAGCTTAACGAGTAAGAAAGTATCATTCCTTAATGTGGTGGTTTGTTATCTTAAGAGCTGAAGGCTGATCCAACCTTAGGAGCACCCATGATCCAATGGAGTGCACTCGGAAACCCGTGGTATCCCACGCTCTCTACAGGCTGAACAAAGTTCTGACGTAACGATGTTATGAGGCCATTTTAAGACTGGGGGATCCTCTACTATACACCTGAAATAGTGTTCATTAAGTCAATCAAGAAAAGAAACTTTAAAACATACTTCAGAAATTTAAGTAGATTCCCTATTTTCAGGGTAGCTGCTCATAGCAACCATAATAAACTTCAGAAGTCTAAATTCACACAGATGCCTACTGGTGTCCATAAAAGGTAAAATGCCCTGACTAAGAACCTTGCTAGCAGTGCCATCTCTGTTTTCTGACACTGAAAGGGACAGAGCCCATGACCAGATGCATTTCTTGAGTCATCCTTAAATATCACTTACACAAAGTGCAAGATGAAAATCTATGACAGGCTGGGTAAACCAGACAGAAGAAAAATGAGAAAGGGAAAATGTTTTTGTCTGCTGTAGGCTTGACCACATCCGGAACAGGAGAAAGAAATCTGACGGTGCAAAGTTACATAATAACTATGCTGTCACCTTTGGGGTGCGGGGGGAGGGGGAGGAGTATCCCAGCTGATATGTATCAACCATTTACTAAGAAGTAAGGGCGCATTTCATTTATGCCCCATTATTTCACTTTCTTCAGATTTTGAACAATTATGTATCTACTCAACTGAGACATAGATCTTTCTTTTATATACATCAATGTAGAAAAGGCAAAGATGGGGCACCTGGGTTGCTCAGTCGGTTAAGCTTCTGACTCTTGATTTTGGCCCGGGTCATGATCTCAGGGTTGTGAGATCAAGCCCCGTGTCCGGCTCCACACTGGGCATGGAGTCTGCTTGAGATTCTCTCTCTCCCTCTGCCCCTCCCGTGATTGTGCTCTCTCTCTCTCTCTCACTCTTGCTAAAAAAATAAAATAATAAAAAAATTAAAAAGAAAAAAAAGGCAAAGCTAACTTCTGTAACTGGATACACAATGTAGGGAAAAATTACAAGGAGGCCATGTGAAGTGTAATAAGAGAATAACCTTTACCCATCCATTTAGGTGATCAGCCATATTCAAGAAAACATGGGTTCCATCAGTTTTCTCGGTACCAATATATTAGACCTTCAGGTGACAGTCCTAAAAATAAAATCAGTATCCCAGTCTAGAGGCTACTGCTTATTTTCTAGCTGAGTCCCCCTTTTACCCCAGTGAAAGAAGATATTTTACAACCTCATCTCTGGCAGTGGTCATCCGGCCACCACAGAAAAACGTGGGCCTCGTCATACAAGCACACATGAAGAGGTACAGTCTCTAAGTCGGGGGTAAGAATGAGACGGGCCAAAGGTTAGGAACTCTGCAAAAACAGAAACCGGCCAAAGAAGAAGAATCTCCTCTAATGTCCCCTCTCTTCCTCCCCCTTCCTTCCGATCTCTCTCGCCCTCCAGAAGTCTTCCTACCCCCAAGAAGGGGCCCACAGTTTGGCACCTGCAGCTGTGGGCACACACAGAAGGGTAAAGAAGGACAGCAGTGAAACAGCACAAAGAGAACAAAGGAGGAAGAAAGTCCGTCTGGAACAGTTTTTCTCCATCACAAAGTTCTCTTAATCTGAATAACCTAAGAGGGAAAAGGCAGAGTGAAGAGGCAGCGAAGGCGTGCTGATACTGAACATGCAAATCTCAGGGCTTCTAGAAACGACAAAAAACAAAGATGCAGGTTGGTAATAATACTGCTCCTGACTTGCAAACACTCCATAAATGCCTCTTGAACTGAATGAAAGATTTCACAGGCTCCAAAGTAAGGAAAGCGTGATGAGCAAGACTAGAAAGGTGGTACCTCTGATCGGTAAAAATAATATCAGCAATAAAAAGAAAGCTAGAGAACAGAGTTGGAATGGTATTTTGAAACAAAAGGCCAACATGAAAAGAAGATAATATTTACTTAGCTTGGCTTCATCGGCTATTCCAGAAAAATCCAACATGAAAGCAAAACACCAAGCCTGGGCTCCTCCTCAAGACCTTGTGTGTTTGCTGCGCGTGGGGGCGGGGCTGGGACAGTGGGTTTTGCTACAGCTCTGCGCACACCGCCCTTTGATATCTTCTCAATGATCCCACTGGTCTATCTGATCATAGTGAAGTCAATTAAAAAGACAGTCATAAAACAGAACGTCTAGGCTCCTCTCATCTACATCTTCGGGAGCAGACGTCCAATAAGGTATTTATTAATATTTTATCAGACATTTTCATTTTACCCAGACCAGCACATCGGCTCCACAATGCCTCTACAACTGGGGATTCCTAATGCGAAGAGCAATTGAAGGAAACCTCAACTGTTCTCAACAGGCTCTAAGGGACTCACTCCAGCCTGGGGAGTCCACGTTCACTGGAGAGTCCCTCGTCCCATTCCACAAAATCAGAAAACTCAAGAGAAAAATAAAACGGGGCAAAGTATCCATGCATGAGTCCCCAACTAACCTGAACGACTTAATTTCTAAAAACAAAAACAAAAACGAAGGCAGCCGTTCTCACCCACAAAGTATAAATCCGTCCTCACTATCCCCCAGATAAATTTCTGCTCAGGAAGAAGAAAGAAAAGCACCAGCAGCAATGACAAGGTGTCCCTCCAGGCACAAAAACCTTTCTCTTCTGGAGCCACCCGAAGAAGAACTCACGTGGGATGCTTCATACGTACAAAACAAAATCAACTGCCGAACCACCTTGTCACGATGCAAAGCATGACAATGGGAGTGAATGACACGCTCTCATCAACAGCGGATCCATTTCACAACCGACTCCATGCGGCCCTTGTCACCTGACATGTAATTATGGAAAACATAGGCTTTCTTAAGCTGACATCGACTTGCAGTTCTGATTGCTGGAGTGTTCTGCACAGCGGGGGACAGGGACCTCCACGGAACGGGAGACAGCCCCACAAGGGCCAGGGCAGCTCAGGACGAGGACAGTGGCCAGAGCATCCACCGTGCAGCGCGGGATGGGAGGGGCTGGGCAGCCACATCTCACACCTTTTTAATTACCTTTATAATACAAGGAAAACTTGATGAACGTGATTTTTTAAAAACCCACTGAATTGGTAAGCCCATGACTCTTGATCTATGCATTCAAACTACAACACGGATTTCTTGCGTCACATCCCAGGCACGGATGTAGACATTCAGGACACAGGAGCTAATACCCACCCCACCCCCCAACGAAAGTTCCACGCTCCAGTAACTCACTTGACCTCTGGCCTGCCCCATGTCTGGGGTCCGTTTCTGTACCATCCGCACAAACCAAGTCTAGCTCCTGTTTCCCTAAGCACCTTCCCCATCCGTCTGAAAGCAATGGTTCTCAGACGTGTGAACCGTGGAGCCCCTCTAGTCCCTGAGGCTCTTCAGCTGCATCTGGGAGGTCAGACTACGTTCATAATAATCCTAAGATCCCATCTGCCTGTTGTACTGCGTCAGTCGTAGAAATGCGACAATGTGTAAAACTGCCTGGGCCTTAGGGCAAAGCAAGGCAGGAATCGTGCCACACACGGCAGTTAAATAAGTAGATAAATACAATAATAAAAACTAAAGATAGGTAGATAAGATGGTTTCAGTTAATGTCCTGGATGAAGAAGCAAAAGTAACGAATTGTATTAAATCTGGGGCCTCGAGCACGTACTCTCCACCGCCCTGTGGGACGGAACGGGGAGCACGCAGAGCCCCCGCTGCTGCATGCGCCCAGGAAAGCACCCCTAAGACAGAGCATGAGGTGCACAAGCCGCTTTGTTCACAAAACATGGCCTTGTACTTCAGAGAGTGATACACACAGTCCAGCTCTCTGGACACGGCTGCGTGCTAGACACTTTCCAGGAAAGGGACACCACGGGCCCGCTTTCAAGGAAAGCAGCTGACACACGGATGAGAGTCCAGCTTCTGTGCAAAGCGTAGACTTTCTGAAAACGTGTACACCCCTGTGCACCGTGAAGGTGACAACTTCCCTATATTGAAAGGTTCTTCTATAATTGGTGACGTGATTTTTTTTTTTTAATTGCAAGATAAAATGTAACAACACTTGGGGAGATTTTCCAAATGACGGATGCAGGATCTTTAAAACCATACACAGAATGGAATTTTAAAAGTTCATCTGTATGGTTTCAGAATCCACATCTCAACCAACCTTTAAGAAACCACCACTTGTTTAGCCATAGTATCAAAGAAGATCCACAAAGAGCTAAAAACAAATTAAAACACTCCCGTTCCCACCCTTTTGCCACCCACATATCTGTGGGAGGCTGGATATTCATCATACGTGGATTTTCATCATACGTGGCAACCAGAACAACGTATCACATCAGAATGGATGCAGATGCAAAGATGAGAACCCAGCTGTCTTCCATTATGCCAGATATTAAAGGCAGTTTTATATAAAGGTATAAAAAAATTACAAAACACTTCTTAGGGGCACCTGGGTGGCTCAGTTGGTTAAAAGTATGCCTCGGGCTCAGGTCATGATCTCAGGGTCCTGGGATGGAGTCCTGCATGGGGCTCCCAGCTCAGCAGGGGGCCTGCTTCTCCCTTTCCTTCTGCCCCTCCCCCCCACTCTGCTCTCTCTCTCTGTCTCGCTCTATCTCAAATAAATAAATAAAATGTTTAAAACAAAACAACAACAAAAAAAAACCCAAAATACTTCCTAATAAGGTTTCTTTGGGTTTGGAAAATGGTAACTTTTGATAAAAATAGTATTTATATTAACACAAATTCATTATTTTTAATTTAATAATTTTTTAACTCTCTTGGTTTTTATTTTTTATTTTATTTTATTTTATTTTTAAAGATTTTATTTATTTATGTGAGAGAGAATGAGAGAGAGCATGAGAGCGGGGGGGAGGCTCAGAGGGAGAAGCAGACTCTCTGCTGAGCAGGGAGCCTGATGTGGTACTCGATCCTGGGACTCCAGGATCATGACCTGAGCTGAAGGCAGTCGCTTAACCAACTGAGCCACCCAGGCGCCCCATTTTTATTTTTAATATAATAAACATCACTAGATATAACCACATAAACAAAGCTCTCTGGAGTCCTCAATAAGTTTTAAGAGTGTACAAAAGTCCCGAAGACTACAACACTCAAGAACCACTATCTTAAAAAGGAACATTTAGACGGCAACTCCCACGGGGAAACAGATTTGAGAAATAAAGCAAGTAAGCTAACATTTCTTAATCATCAGATGACAATGCAAAAAGCAGGTCCATCTTCACTCATTAAGCCAAATATACATTTATGGAGGTTTCTCTTTAAGGACAAATGGTTAAAGTATTTACACATTTGGGTCTCCATTAATCTCCTATAAATTTCCCAAATGACTAGTCTTGTGTGACACTACAGTAACACTGTGTGTAAATTCACCCAATTAGCTCACTGACACTTGTACATTCTCCCAAATTCACTAACATCCACTGCATTGTCTTTTGCCACCATTGGCTGAGAGACTTCCCACTGAATTATTGATTTTCTGCCAATTAATTACCATAGTAAGATTCAGTTGGGCTTATCTCTACAGAAATTATCTCTTTTTCCCGTCTCACTGTTTCTTGTACCCTTTAAAGTCTGTTGGGGAATCAAAATAATTGGAAGCCTTAAGATGAGATCCTGAATTCTAAAAATATCCTTGGCATAACTTACAAACAACCCAGTTGTCAGAAACTTGAATGGACAAAGACCTATTTTTCCCCGGATTACAGACTTTGATGCTTTTCACTTAGATCTTCCCTCAATTCTCTGTCAATTCAACAACTTCACTGTATGAATCTTAGAATAAATCAGTTGTGCTGAACCCAGGCGGAGACTGATAAGCACATTCATGTCTATACTCTTAAAAGTGGCATGCTTGACCATACAAAGAAAAATAAAAACAAAAAATTCTCATTATTTATGGGAAAGCATGGAAATCTAGGAGAAGAAAAAATAAGGTCTAATTCCCAAAATAATAGGTGCACAGTAAATGGACCCCCCTGTAGCAACTCCTACATCACCCACTCTAGGATTTAGATTCCACAGCAAAACAGGGAGCTCATCTCTGTCTCAAGCAAAGGCTTCCTCTGTTGGGCCTCCACAGCCCACCTGAATGCACGTGCAACCCTGTCCCCTGGCTTGGAATTCCATCTCTCCCATCCTCTTCCCCACCAGGGAAACAAGACACCTACACACCTCAGGAGACCATGCATGGGATAGGCCATCGTCCTCATCTCCCCATTCCCACACACTCTCCCCTCTGTCTCAGGGGTGGGGCAGGAAAGGGGGGGGGCTACCAGGCAGGGTATTTAAAGCCTCCAGAATTCATTTCAAGAATATCCATTATGACTTTTCTTGGTTGCTCTAAAATGCGGGTGTCACCGATCTGAGCAGTGAGATTCAAGAAGGCTCTATTTTCAGGCACAGCTTAAGTCTGGAGAAGCAAACAAATTAAGCCAAAGTGTAAATACAGAAGAATGAGAAAGAGAAGAAAGAAATTTAACTCAGCCATAGCACTGACATTAACAAGGCTGCTGGAGGAAGAAAGAAATTTTGAGTTTATATACCTTCTTTTCTGGAAAGAGGAAGATACAGAGAAAAAAACACAGTGGACTTGATATCAGATGTGACTTTGGACCCCAGCCTCACCCCCCTGGAGCACAGAGCACAGGACCCCACCCACAGGACCTGCCAGGAAGGGGGAACCAGCCCCACCTTCCTCCTATACCCAAACCTGCACAAAATGGAAAAACTGGCCCTGCGCTGAAAGACAGTGAGATCTTCCAACTCACAGCAGACCAAAATCACCGCATCAAACAGCAAATTCGTTAATGTGCACGAGACAAAGGAAACTGGGATAGAGAAGCAATCCTTTAAGGAGAGAACTGAAATTCATCAACGAAAACACAGATAACACCAACAGGGAGGTCTGTGCTTTGTCACACAGTTTGGAACAAACAAAAGGTACTAAACCTTGAGTAAGTGAAGGTCTGCTTAAAGGAAAAGCTGGAAAGTCAGAACACGGCTCGTCTAGAGGTGTGGGTTGGGGTTCCAGGGAGAATGGCAGAGTGTTCCCCGTGCCTCTGCCCCCTCCACGCCCGTGAAGGCATCACCCCAAATGGGAATCATGAGAACACAGTCAAGTGTATGTGAATGGAAAGACTTAAGTGAAACAAAAATGAGTAACTCTGCCTATTACACAAATGTTTCACTTGGGATTCTCTACCTCCCTGACCAGACTGGAAAATAAGTCAACTGTTTATATTTCAGGGAGGGGGTTTAAAAAAAAAATGAGTAGGGAAATGTTCCACCTGGGTCAGCAGGGGACTGGAATCAATCCTGTAACATGTGGACTATAAGCAGGGTTGTGCGGACTGTCCCCCAGGTCTGCCCAGGGTGCAGGGGAGCAGGCGGGCCAGGTGGGGGCCGGGTGGGGGGTGGCACCCAGTGCTCCGAGCGGACCAGACAGGACAGCGGGGGGTGCGGGGGGCCCGCCGGGCAGACCCTCCCAGGCCAGCTGCCCCTTGCCAGGATGCCGGGATGCGCGTGGCCAGTTGTGTCTTCAGGCAGAGATCGGCTTAACCTTTAACCTGGAACTGCTTGACTGTCTAGCACCTTTGCCTCTGTTCTTGTTTCTGTCTTGAAGCTCTCCCTGTTGGCCTCCTGATGCAGTTTACCCACTGACGTGGCTTTCTGGTCTCCCTCATGAGGCCACAATAAGATAGAGGCTAGGAGAGTCAAAAAGATAGGGCGCCTTCTGGAAATGAGGGGCCTTGTGCCAAACAACTCCTCACCAAGCGGCCGGAAAACAGGCATCCTTTCTCCTAAACAGCTGAGGGGACAGGGCTACACATCCCACTGATCCTTGCACAGGAGGAACTAAAGTCATTTCTCACATTTCAATCTTTAAATTTACTAGAATATGCTAAGCCTCTCACTTTAAGAAAATTAAAAACCCAGTAGAAATGGCACCACTTGCCACCAGGGCCACACCCATGGGCGTCTCCAGTGGGACAGTCCTCCTGACTCCACGCACCGAGCCCATCCCTTCTTTCCTGCTCCTCGCTGGCGACACGGGCGACCAGGATCAGGGGAAAAGATTAACTATTTCCAGTAGTCTTCCACTGAAAATAAACCACCAGAGAAAGGGAAGGAAAAGAAGAATGCAAAATTATCAATTCTCAGACACACACACACACACACACACACTCTTAGGGGCTGTCTGATAGCAAAAGGAATATTTAGCACAGACATTTGCAGACACTTACTGTCTGAATTAAAATGGGAAGCAGCAGAGATAGGAGTCACTGAATAATTAGCAGTGACGACAGTTTTACTCTGCAATCTGCCAGATACAATTACTTTCGCTCCATCTCCGGAGGTAAACACATCTAAACTGGTAGAGCTGAATGGGACCACCTGCCACTTATTTTTTAAAAGGTTCTTCATTTCGGGATACGTTTGTGGCCACCTAAAATGTTGACGTCTGAAAAAAAAAAGAGTCATGTTCTATTATAAATTATGACTGCTAGTATGGAATCAAAATAACTTCTGGTTTATATGTGAAAATCAAACAAGAGCTGATTTATCAAGCTGTCTATCCACTGGTGGCCTGAAGGCTTTAGAAGGACTGAGAAGAACTTCCTGAGTCATCCAAGAAAGGCATGTTGACTGTTAACCAAAAACTTGGTAAACTGCTAAGCTTTCTAGAATTAAAAAAATATATATATTTTTCGGAACCTTCCTTAAAGACCTTAGAAAACTAGCAACAAGACTAATTTCTTACTATCAAATAGAAAGGAACACTAATATTTCAAACTTTGGTGTATCCTTTCTATATGTTCACCATGCAAGAAAGAACCCTGGAGTGAAAATGGCTTTTCTCTCCTTAAATCCTACATTGTGCATTCTTCTCTGTTGCACAACTCAAAAAACGGAAGGGGGGCAAATTCTTTGTAAGTAATGAAGAAGGTTAGCCCCTTCCCCACAAGAGATTCTCATAGGACAGAAGCCCAACTGAGGGCTTGGACATAGGCAGGTAAATCCAAATTCTTTAGGAGACTCAGACACCAGCTGCAAAATGAATCCAAAGAACGTCTTTTCAGGGGCTGCATAGATTACTACATTTCCTAAAAAACACTTCCTAACAAACACAAAACAACATTCGAGAGAAAAACAAGAAGATATTTTCTCTGAGAGTTCTAAGTCAAATACTCTACTCCCCCACCAAGATGCCTTTAAAATGTTAAATTATCTGGTCAAACTCCTGCCTAACAGTCAAGAAATGTTCACTGGCTTAATGGGCCCTGTTTACAGTGTCCTTGCTGTGTCCAGAGACAGGGGCTGGAGGCAAGGAGCCAGCCCCAGTCAGCCCCACTGACCCCACAGGCTGCATGCATTCAGCCTATGGGCCAACACCAACCCACTTTTCCAGATATTCCTGAACGTTAAGTGGGCTATTAACTAGAGGTGTTCCTTTTAAGACCCGACATAAAGACTACATTACATAAAAATTTAAAAAAAAAGTATATGTAGCTCTGTAGAATAAGGCACTCTGAAACAACTCTCAGGAAAGATTTACTGTCTCTAGGGTGCTTTTCATAAAATGATTTATTATGGTTTCGCTAAAATGATTAGAGAGAAACGTTCCAAAATATCTATAAAATGTTGCTAGGCATCTTGAAAGTTAGCAAAATGGCAAGAATTTTCCAACAAGTTGTCAAAATAAAATGAAAAGATAGAGATTCTCAGCAACACAGAGAACAAAATAAAGATATCCCATTAAAAAAAAAAAAAATCCTCTTGTGAAATAAGCAATATTCACAGAGCTATGATGAAGCTCTTTAGAAAAGCTGACTTGTAGCAGGCAAGCAGTTGGACCACCTGGCCTAAGGGATGTTTATTCTCTGTGGATACACCAAGAGCAGAGACCCTGCCTGGGCAGGCCCAGGCTGGCTCTTCTGGATGGTCAATGCTAACCCACACAGGCAAGCTCAGGCCCCTCACACAGCTCCACTCAGCTGCTCCCAGGGGTCGGAGCTCTGACCCTCTAGCCTCCTGTCTCCCAGGAGACTGGTCCCAGCCCCGATACTTCTTAAAGCCCCTTCCCCCTCCAATCTTTCAGTGACCTCATTCCATCACCCCTCCTGGCTAAAACAGACTTGTAGGGCATGACTCCAATTCCACCTGATAACAGAAAATACAAATATAAAACAGGAACTAAAGGAGAGGGGAAAGGAAAATGTGGCTAGAGCTACAAAGTGGTTAAGGCCTGTGATGGGGGAGAAGGGGCAATGAATGAAAGTGAGCAGCTGGTCCTGGGAAGACAGTAAAAACACAAGGAGAAGTTGAGTCAGAGGGGCTGGTGCCAAAGATGAAACATCAAGGGAGACACTGGCTAACACCCAGAGGGGCCCTGGCAGGGATTCTTCATAACCTCACTTTATGCCCCAATCATCCATTCCAATAGCTCTGTCTGGAGCAACTGTGACCGTATAATTTTGTTCCAGAAAGTTCCATCTTCATTCTCTCTCTGGGAGAAACACCTTGGCTGGCCCAGCACTAAAGGGAGCCATTCAGTTCTTTCTCCAGTCTCGTTGTAAGCATTCCCTTTAAGGTTTTAGGAACATCAGTAGGCTCCAGTGTTCACTAAAGCCTCTCCCAAGCCAACCACACTAAATGGCCTGAGTCTCCCAAATTTAATAGGCTTTTCCTGAGATCTGGTCAGAATCTCTCCTGATTCTAAAACCATTTAACTTGTCTAAAAATTCCAAGTCTTGGAAATCAGAAAGAGTGTCAATAACCCCAAAAGCTCAAAGGGGAAGAACAGCGCCCCCGAGCTCCCCCAGGCTGTCCTGATTCTAGGTGAGGGCTTCGACCCAGAACAGGTACAGGTGGTCTGGGCCACAGCCTCGTATTACAATCACCTGAAGAGCCTTCGGGAAGTCCGGGCACCCAGGCCCCTTCCCTTGGATTAAATCAGAACCTCTGGGGTGGGGCCCGGGCATGCGTCATTTTTCAAATGTTCCCCCCATGATTCTCATGTGCGGACAAGTCAGAGAAGACTCTTCCTGAACTCTAGCGAAGGCTCTCATACCGGAGATCAGGAACAGCTAACATGATCAGAGCTGGTTCCTCCTGAGCAATTACAGTGCCCTTTGCAGGCATCACCTCATTTCCAACCTTCGGCTGCCCTGATCAGTGGTCCACTGGTGAGGGAGGGTAGAGCTGGGCCTCCATGTCTCTCTTGTCAACTATTCCCTTTTCATTCATGCAAAAAATACTTACTCCCACCTCATGTAATTTCCAGTCCGAAGAGCACAAAGCCATGGGGGCAGTGAAAGTCTTACTCTAATCAACTGGCTAAAAACCAACCAAACAAACAAAAACCATAAAGGAGAAAAATGTCAACGTCTGAGTCCCTAACCACAGTTAAAGGTCTAGCAAAAAGTTTCAACCTGAGCCGAGCTCCCTCCAGCCCCGCAAGCCCCCTGTGAAGTGAGCGAGGAGCAAGGACATGCGAAGGTCGGTGGCCCACCACTCAGCTACTGCTGTCACTGGGCGGATCTGGACTCATTTTCAGCTGTCACCTTCCTCACAAAGGACAGAAGGCTTGGGGACTGGACACTTTCTCCCAGCGCACTAATCTCATTCCATCCAGCTCTAACTGGGCTTGAGGTCTGCAAAGTCATCTTTCGTGCTCCCTCTGACAGTAGGGGTTTTCAGAACCCTGACTTTCATATAAACTGTCTAAATTAACTTTTCATGAAGTCGGGCTAGGGGAGACACTATGGGTTGACTTCCAGGTAGCCTTAGAATTAGTGTCTCTGCACTGGACCAAATGGACTTCACAGACATATTCAGAACATTCCATCCCAAAGCAACGGAATACACATTCTTCTCTAGTGCCCATGGAACATTCTCCAGAATAGATCACATCCTAGGTCATAAATCAGGTCTCAACCGGTACCAGAAGATTGGGATCATCCCCTGCCTATTTTCAGACCACAATGCTTTGAAACTAGAACTCAATCACAAGAGGAAAGTCAGAAAGAACTCAAATACATGGAGGCTAAAGAGCATCCTACTGAAGAATGAATGGGTCAACCAGGAAATTAAAGAAGAATTAAAAAAATTCATGGAAACCAATGAAAATGAAAACACAACTATTCAAAATCTTTGGGATACAGCAAAGGCAGTCCTAAGAGGAAAGTATATAGCAATACAAGCCTTTCTCAAGAAACAAGAAAGGTCTCAAGTACACAACCTAACCCTACACCTAAAGGAGCTGGAGAAAGAACAGCAAATAAAGCCTAAACCCAGCAGGAGAAGAGAAATAATAAAGATCAGAGCAGAAATCAATGAAATAGAAACCAAAAGAACAGTAGAACAGATCAACGAAACTAGGAGCTGGTTCTTTGAAAGAATCAACAAGATTGATAAGCCCCTGGCCAGACTTATCAAAAAGAAAAGAGAAATGACCCAAATCAACAAAATCATGAATGAAAGAGGAGAAATCACAACCAACACCAAAGAAATACAAACAATTATAAGAACATATTATGAGCAACTCTATGCCAACAAATTAGATAACCTGGAAGTAATGGATGCATTCCTAGAGATGTATCAACTACCAAAACTGAACCAGGAAGAAATAGAACACCTGAACAGACCTATAACCACTAAGGAAATAGAAGCAGTCATCAAAAATCTCCCAAAACACAAAAGCCCAGGGCCAGATGGCTTCCCAGGGGAATTCTACCAAACATTTCAAGAAGAATTAATACCTATCCTTCTGAAACTGTTCCAAAAAATAGAAATGGAAGGAAAACTTCCAAACTCATTTTATGAGGCCAGCATTACCTTGATCCCAAAACCAGACAAAGACCCCATCAAAAAGGAGAATTACAGACCAATATCCCTGATGAACATGGATGCAAAAATTCTCACCAAAATACTAGCCAATAGGATCCAACAGTACATTAAAAGGATTATTCACCACGACCAAGTCGGATTTATCCCTGGGCTGCAAGGTTGGTTCAACATCCGCAAATCAATCAACGTGATACAATACATTAACAAAAGAAAAAACAAGAATCACATGATCCTCTCAATAGATGCAGAAAAAGCATTTGACAAAGTACAGCATCCTTTCTTGATCAAAACTCTTCAGAGTATAGGGATAGAGGGTACATACCTCAATATCATAAAAGCCATCTATGAAAAACCTACAGCGAATATCATTCTCAATGGGGAAAAACTGAGAGCTTTCCCCCTAAGGTCAGGAACGCGGCAGGGATGTCCACTATCACCACTGCTATTCAACATAGTACTGGAAGTCCTAGCCACAGCAATCAGACAACAAAAAGAAATCAAAGGCATCCAAATTGGCAAAGAAGAAGTCAAACTCTCACTCTTTGCAGATGATATGATACTTTATGTGGAAAATCCCAAAGACTCCACCCCAAAACTGCTAGAACTCATACAGGAATTCAGTCAAGTGGCAGGATATAAAATCAATGCACAGAAGTCAGTGGCATTCCTATACACCAACAACAAGTCAGAAGAAAGAGAAATTAAGGAGTCGATCCCATTTACAATTGCACCCAAAACCATAAGATACCTAGGAATAAATCTAACCAAAGAGGCAAAGGATCTGTACTCAGAAAACTATAAAATACTCATGAAAGAAATTGAGGAAGACACAAAGAAATGGAAAAACGTTCCATGCTCATGGATTGGAAGAACAAATATTGTGAAGATGTCAATCCTACCTAGAGCAATCTACACATTCAATGCAATCCCCATCAAAATACCATCCACTTTCTTCAAAGAAATGGAACAAATAATCCTAAAATTTGTATGGAACCAGAAAAGACCCCGAATAGCCAGAGGAATGTTGAAAAAGAAAAGCAAAGCTGGCGGCATCACAATTCCAGACTTCCAGCTCTATTACAAAGCTGTCATCATCAAGACAGTATGGTACTGGCACAAAAACAGACACATAGATCAATGGAACAGAATAGAGAGCCCAGAAATGGACCCTCAACTCTATGGTCAACTAATCTTCGACAAAGCAGGAAAGAATGTCCAATGGAAAAAAGACAGTCTCTTCAACAAATGGTGTTGGGAAAATTGGACAGCCACATGCAGAAGAATGAAACTGGACCATTTCCTCACACCACACACAAAAATAGACTCCAAATGGTTGAAAGACCTCAATGTGAGACAGGAGTCCATCAAAATCCTAAAGGAGAACACAGGCAGCAACCTCTTCGACCTCAGCCGCAGCAACTTCTTCCTAGAAACATCGCCAAAGGCAAGGGAAGCAAGGGCAAAAATGAACTATTGGGACTTCATCAAGATAAAAAGCTTTTGCAAAGCAAAGGAAACAGTCAACAAAACCAAAAGACAACTGACAGAATGGGAGAAGATATTTGCAAATGACATATCAGATAAAGGGCTAGTATCCAAAATCTATAAAGAACTCATCAAACTCAACACCAAAAGAACAAAGAATCCAATCAAGAAATGGGCAGAAGACATGAACAGACATTTCTCCAAAGAAGACATCCAAATGGCCAACAGACACATGAAAAAGTGTTCAATATCGCTCGGCATCAGGGAAATCCAAATCAAAACCTCAATGAGATACCACCTCACACCAGTCAGAATGGCTAAAATTAACAAGTCAGGAAATGACAGATGTTGGCGGGGATGCGGAGAAAGGGGAACCCTCCTACACTGTTGGTGGGAATGCAAGCTGGTGCAGCCACTCTGGAAAACAGTATGGAGGTTCCTCAAAAAGTTGAAAATAGAGCTACCATACGATCCAGCAGTTGCACTACTGGGTATTTACCCCAAAGATACAAATGTAGGGACCCGAAAGGCTACGTGCACCCCGATGTTTATAGCAGCAATGTCCACAATAGCCAAACTGTGGAAAGAGCCAAGATGTCCATCAACAGATGAATGGATAAAGAAGATGTGGTATATATATACAATGGAATATTATGCAGCCATCAAAAGGAATGAGATCTTGCCATTTGCAACGACGTGGATGGAACTGGAGGGTATTATGCTGAGCGAAATAAGTCAAACAGAGAAAGACATGTATCATATGACCTCACTGATATGAGGAATTCTTAATCTCAGGAAACAAACTGAGGGTTGCTGGAGTGGGGGGTGGGGTGGGAGGGATGGGGTGACTGGGTGATGGACACTGGGGAGGGTATGTGTTCTGGTAAGCGCTGTGAATTGTGCAGGACTGTTGAATCTCAG
This sequence comes from Halichoerus grypus, assembly GCF_964656455.1. Classification (NCBI taxonomy): domain Eukaryota; kingdom Metazoa; phylum Chordata; class Mammalia; order Carnivora; family Phocidae; genus Halichoerus; species Halichoerus grypus. The sequence goes on from NC_135718.1 coordinate 69,773,141, forward strand.
ATCTGTACCTCTGAAACAAATAATGCAATATATGTTAAGAAAGAAAAAAAGAAGAAGAATGTAGCAGGAGGGGAAGAATGAAGGGGGGGAAATCGGAGGGGGAGAAGAACCATGAGAGACGATGGACTCTGAAAAACAAACTGAGGGTTCTAGAGGGGAGGGGGTTGGGAGGATGGGTTAGCCTGGTGATGGGTATTGAGGAGGGCACGTTCTGCATGGAGCACTGGGTGCTATGCACAAACAATGAATCATGGAACACTATATCTAAAACTAATGATGTAATGTATGGGGATTAACATAACAATAAAAAAAATTTAAAAAAAAAAAAAAAAGAATTAGTGTCTCTGTGGCTAAATGACCATTTTCTTCCAATCAATATGCTCTTCAAAAAAAGGAAAAACTGACTTTTGGAGACATTTGAAATTCGAGCTTTATTCCTTTAAAAATTTCAAAGGCAAAAAAAAAATCCCACTTTCATTATGAAATCATCATGCCATGCTAGCTTAGAGGATCAACGGGGTCCACAAACAGTAACAAACCAATGTTAACTAGGTGAGAATATTAATCCTGTCTTCCACAATGTGTGACAATTACCTGGAAAGTTCCACGGCTGGGAAAGAAGTAAGTGGCTTCCCTCACTGTCCCCACAACTGCTCTGCTCGATTCAGGCAGTCCTGGAACATACTGAGCGTTCTGGGGTCCCTGCTCCCTTGCGCTCATCCCTCTTCCCTCACAAAAACCACCCAAGGCAAAGAGCACTGCACTGGAAGAGTCTCTCCCAACACTCCCGTGACTATGGGAAAACTGTCCCATATATGACACAATTCCAAACTGATAATGACACTGGTTCCTATTTTGCTGAAAGAACCTCAAAGTGCAGGCTCAATCAGAGCATAGCACAACTGAGCCCCAAATCACAGACAAGGAAGGATCCTAACATGATTTTCAGGTCACTGAAATTACTGATGCTAATATGAAAAAAATTTAGAGTTTGTTCCCGAAAAATAAAACAATTCCTGGTTTAATTTTTTTTTTTTTTTTTGTCAACTAATATATTCTAAAATACCCATGTTCCTATGGAGGAAGGGTAGGGTACTCTGCTACTTCAATTCTATGAATCACCTATAAAAGCATGGTCTCTCTATCTGGAGAGGCAACAGTTTATGGTTTCGATATTAAAGCGAGCACTAGAGAGAAAAGTAGTAAGAATATAAGAAGCCTACTGATAGTGAGAATTTCACTTCCCAAAAGGACACGGCAACATAATATTGTTGAGTTTGTGAATGCAGCTCACATTAAAATGTAGCATCTATACCAACCCCATCCCCCCGCACACACAACTAGGATACCAGAATTTGCTGCATGGTTGGTTTATCTGAAAGTCAGTTATTAAAATATATTAGAAACATTTGGAATTTAAAAGACATACCCTTGGGGCACTTGGGCGGCTCACTTGGTTGAGCATTCAACTCTTGGTTTCAGCTCAGGTCATGAGCTCGGGGTCGTGAGATCGAGCCCCGTGTCAGGCTCCACACTGGGTGTGGAGCCTGCTTAAGATTCTCTTTCTCCCTCTCCCTCTGCCCCTCCCCAGCTTGTGCTCGCTCACTCTCTCTTTCTCTCTCTTTAAAATAAATAAATAAATAAATAAATAAAGTAAAAAATAAAAGACCTACTTTTACCTCATCCAGCCCACAGAAATGTGCTGACTGCCTAGCGTGTCTAAGAACGTGCTGGAAAATGAGGCACCAACGGTAAGACAGCCGCGTGGCGTCTCCCTCCCCCACCAGAGCAGGCAGACTGACAGGAAGGGAGGCTATCCTCCAGGCCTGGTGGAGTGGACACAGATGCTCAGGGAGGACGGGGCTGAGTCCCGAACTGGGGAGAGGGGGTCAGTGAAGTGTTCTCAGCACTGGTGTCGCAGTTGAGAACTGAAGCATGAGCAGAGCTGGCCAGGCGAGCGTGGAGCGGCAGGGCCCGGAGGAGAGCAGATGGAGTGCCCCCCCCCCCCAGGAAGCAGCACGGCAGGACCGGGTCCGGGGGGGGAGGGGGGTAAGGCACCAGGTGGGGACAGTGCATGCAGCAGAAGCCAGGCAACAACACCCTCTCTGGTGGCTCTGGAGGCGTGGACTCCAACCTAAAGAAGTGACAGGATTTGTCTGGAGTCCAATCACTCAGACTATGGCTCCTTGTAGTGACAGTGGAGACTAGAAATTTCAGAGGTAGGATCAGAACCCCAAACATGAATTCCTTCCAGCAAGGCTGAGTCCCAGGCACCTGAAACAACACTTTAGAAATGCAAATAAACACCTCATTTAAAAAATCTGGTTCCTGCATGAAGATCTTTACGGCGGCTCGATGTTCTTAAAGCAAGGTACACCTGCACGTGAGCTGCGGGCTGCTCCAAAGTGGACAGACGTTGTCCATCACTGCTCCTTCACCCTCTTGGCCTGGCTCTGAGCTCTTCCTTTTCATTCTCTGGCTCCCAAAGACCAGCTTGCTCTGTTGGGTCAATGTTCCTTTAAAAGACAGCTTGTGCCCAATTCAGAGACACCTGCTGTCCTTTGGTTCATCCATAAGCATGAGAAATATGGTACAGACGTAAGGTGTCGAGACTGGTGAGCCAGGCAGACGAACCCAGACAAACTGGCCCCAGATGCCACTCAACTCCAAAACTTGTACTTGCTGGCCTCATGGGACAAAGGCTGTCAGGGAGGTGCCTTCCCTGAGACAAACTCATTCTCTGACTGCAAGCTGGCCCCCGCATTATCTGCCACACAAAATAAGACTTCCAAACCTGGGGATTCTTTGCCTGTTCATTTACACTGAATTCAACAATTGCTAATCGAGCCATTTCCTTGAGGGCCTGGGATCCATGAGATTAACAGTACTTCCCTGAGCAAATAAAGAGCATCCACTGGGTGAAGAGCAAACCAGTCACATGCTTTAAAACCTGGACCACACCAAAACGCGTGTGGGGGTCCCGGATTTGGAACACAGAGACTACTGCAAAGCTGCCCAGTCTATCGAAGCCAGGAGCAGCTCAATGGGTCCTACGGTGGACCTAATCCAGTGGCTGCTTCCCGACACCTTCTATCCCCCACTAACTGCACCATTTGGCGGGTGGATTCAGAATAAGAATGCTGACGACTTTTCGGCAAAGCTCTGCCAGTAAGAATTTTGGCCAAGGGCAATGCCTACCTGTTGCAGGAAGTTGCATCAGCTTCTGTACGCTGTCCGATCAAAACATGCTACCCATTCTGGGGACACCCACAAGTCCATGTTGTGCACCCATGTGCGTGTGCCCACCTGGCGTGGCTCAGCAGCATGAAACAGCCGTGTTGGCCCCCAAGGGTTTAGTGAGGGTGGCCGCTCACTACAGAACTACTTCCTCCAGGTTGGAGACAGTCCTCCCCCCGTGTCTCCCTGCTGCAGCTCTGAGCAGAGCCATGTACAACAGATCTGTGCGAGGCCAGAGCTCCCACTAACAGGACTGGGAGCACACACGGCCAGGCTGGAGGAGGGCCACCTCGCAACCTTAGCAGGCTCGACACAAACGCACTGCTCAAACATCCTCCGCAAACCGTTCATTAATCACGTATCTACCTGGGCATCTCCTGTCCAGAATAAAAAACACCTTCCTGAATGTGTGCTATCAGATGAAAGTTATCATATTAAAAAATTATCTGATGAAAAATTAGCAACTGGTGGACTAACGATGAGAAAGCAAACACATGGGCTTTGCTTGCCCACACTCAGGGCTCCCGGTGAATCACGGCCAAGAGTCCATGCTGGGGCTTACCGCCTTCTGGCCCTGAACTAGCTCTGAAAGCCAGACCTTGGGCTTTGCTGGGGGCCTGCCAGGGAGGCTTGAGAAGTTTAAGCTCAGCTCTGGCAGGAGCTGTAAACATGACAGCCACTTTAAGTTTTCAGGCAAAGGGGCAGTCCTGGTGACCGAGTTAACAAGGAAAAAAAATAATAATTTCTTTGCTTATCTGTGCTGGGCTGTATTAAGCAGAATCAAAAAGCACATTCTGAAAAGAATATATGAAATCAATTTTTTTTTTCCAGTTACTCGCGCTTATAAGCTACTGCCCAAATCAACCCTCCCTTTTAGTTGCAATCAAGTATTTCTCACTTATTCTGGTTCCTTCAAACTTGTGAGGGCACGATCCCTGATCTGGGCCAACAAAGTGGGAGTCAGGAGCACGAAGGGATGAGGGATTAGGATGGGCTGCTCGGGAGATGGAGAACCCGAGTGTTGCTGTCTGAGACTGGCTTTTTCTTTCTGTCGGACGGTGTCTGTTTATGTAACACCCAAAAAGAGATGAGAGCCTAAATGAAAGAGCGTGCCTGTTGGATGACACGAGTGGTCAATCTCTGGGCGAGCTGCGAAGGAAGTAGGGGAACGCTGAGCTCTGCAGACGCAGAACTCCCTTTCGGGGGCAGGAGGCCGGCGGCCGCTACAGGAAAGAATGGAAGCCCCAGGACACACACTACAGTCGGGCAGGCAGCACAAGGGAAGACAATCATCTCCGCCCTCCGAGAAAGCTGGGGATAGAAGGCTTGATAACATCATGCAGCCGCCAGAAACACAGCCCTTGGTTTCCAAGACAAAACTACTTTTAGTCCTCCCCAAGACATAATGTAAGTAACCTGCTTCCCGTGGCCAGGTGTGGCCAAGACCAACCTCCAGGAGAAGAGAGGGTTTCCAGAGCAGCCCCCCACTGTACCTCTTAAGGAAAGGGAAAGAATGAGTTGAGCCCAGGAGACAGGTCTACTCACTGGGCCTCATCTGCACTGCCAGGCTGTGGCCAGCCCCAGGCCGGACACGGGGACAGACAAGGCCTCAAATCTTAACACGGTGTGGGGTCCCAAAGTTCAAAAACCAACCCCTAGGGCACCAAACAAAGGCATAATTCAAAATGTGCTTATCAGGGAAGACCTCTTTAGTAATTAATCGTGACCCTTGAATCCATAAGGCTTCTTGTTTTTAAGTGCCTTAAACATATTTCTGCTAAGGGGAAAACCTGACCCATCTGACCCAGAAAAAAAATCAAGAAATATAGATTAGTGGTATGGATTCTCTTAAATATAACCTGGAATTTTCTCCCCAAATACCAAAATGTTCAAGTGAGGGAAACCCCTCAGGATAACAAATTTACTTGAATTTTGTATTTTTCACCCAGGAAGTGAAAATCGATTCTCTCAAGAATCATGCTGTCAAAAATTGACTTCAACTAAGTCAATCCTCCTATTATTTTTGCTCTGTTATAAATGATGTTTAATATTTTCTACTTCCTATTATCAAAAACAAATCATTTGAACTTGTGATAAAAAAGTTGGGTGTCAACTTAAAAACATGTGAGAGAGAGTACAGAGTTCTTAAAGAGTTCTTTCAAATGGCACAAAGATGAAGACTTTGGCCACGCCCAAGACACCCCCGCAAGCGGAGGCCAGAGCAGGAAGCACATATTGCAAGGCCGTGAGGAATGTCACTCCTGGAGACAGAAGACGTGTGGGAAAGTCTGAAGAGGACGAAGAGGAGGAGGAGGAGGAGGACATTCCAAGCAGAGAGGAGCCATGCAGAGCAGCACAACCCATCACGTGTGCAAGCTTCCAGCCTGGCGGGTAGGAGCGTGTGGGGAGGGGGAGAGGAGGAGGACAGGGTGGGGGGAGGGGAGGAGTGGGGCACTGGAGGACCTACGTGCCCGGCTGAGGGGCTCAGATTTTATCCAAACACCCAAGAGAAGATTTTTACTAAAACGCTGCGTCTATGGAGAAAATGTTGGCGGCAATACAAAGGATGAGAGGGAGAGAATAAGGAGCTGGTAGCAGGGAGATTAGCTAGACAGTGATGTCCAACAGAACCTTCTGGAGTGATGAGAATGTTCCATCCATTCCATCAGCGAGGACAACATTCCATGTGGCTACCAAACACCTGAAATGCAGCTCATGAGAATTTTTATTCGCATTTAATTTTAATTAATTTAAATTTGCATTGCCCCGTGTGGCTAGTGGCGGCCATACTGGGCACACAGGCTAGACAGCTATTTCAAAGCTCACAGGATGGTCTGCCCTGATGCAAGGCAGGAACAGTGGGAAAAAGATTCAAGAGGGATTTCTGAACCACAACTGGTGGATGCTGGTGACCAACTGGATGGATGTGGTGTTAAGGACTGAGTGAAGGTGGATCCCAAGCTTTGTCCAATGAGCAGATGAGGTCCATGTGGTAGCACAGTACAGAGCAGGACAGAGGGTAAAACACATTTGTTGGGGCAGATAATTGATCCCAAATGGACTCATTTACTTTGAAATGTATCAAGAATACCCAGAAGATGGCTAGAAGGTGGATAGGAAAAGGTCAGACAGGTAAAGATTTGGAGGTCGCCATCACAGAGATAGTGAAAAAGGCCACTTAGGAAGGCAGGGTCACCCAGAAGGACAGAAAGAAGAGGGAAGCCCAACCCTTCAAAAGTACTGGAAGGAGAGGCCAGCCAGGGCAGAGAAGAAATGACTAAAGGTAGTCAGAGAATGGGAAGGGACAGTGCCATCGAAGCAGAGGGAGTTCATCAGGGAGCAGGGCACTAGTACTCAACAAGGTCAAAAGTAGGCTAAGTCCCGAAGGACAGGGCCTGGGGGCCGGCGGGAAAATTCGCAAGACCAGGAACCAGAGAGTGATGAGGGATGGGAGCAAGAATCGGGCACTCACCTCTCACTCGGTGACAAATGAGGGATAGTCACGGTGACAGTAAGATGCATATGGATGGGGTCCTCAGGCTCCGCTCCAACACTATAAGACTACATCCACTGCAAGTCTTACCAAGATGATTTCTTTCCCTAGGCCCCAACAGAAACTATCAGAAAGGTTCATCAAGTTACCTATATGAGACGATAAAGTAAAGGGGTATCCAGCGAAAAACACCTTTCAAAATCCAAAGTTAGGATCAGGAAGTTTAACAGGAATGGACATGAGACAAACAGACGCCATAATCTACTTTAAAAAGCCTCTCTTTTGTCATCCTACACCTACCTGTCACCTACAACCATCCCCTTTCGTACCAGTCAGGGGCACTTTTCCAACAGGTGGAGCTGATCCCACCACAGGGGTAAATCAGAGTAGGCAGAAGGACATCCTGACTCTTACCTCCAAAGGGTTCCTGCAGGTTGCCAAGCAGGAGGGAACCTCCCCTGCAAGAATCTAAGCCAACATTTTTCAAATCAACTTTGTTTCTGACTCTCATTATCACTAATGAGAGGAATATTAACCCCTGACTTCAAACTTTATGTCTGACTTAATGTTCTGGCTTTCAAAAAAGCTGTATTCATTCAAAACTCACTCAGCTCCTAGAGGCAGCCTATTCATTTCTTTTCCAAATGCCTGCTCTCCCTGCACATCGGTATGGGTGTGGATGTCCTGCACACATGTTAGGTGCTCACTAGTGCATAGGAGGAACAAGAACAGGGAGTCACTGAGGGCCTACTATGAGCCAGTAGCAAGCAAAGCACTTTTATAAGCACCATCAGTAAGCTCACAAGCACCATCCACAATAGCTGTCAAATCCCCATTTTGAGTTGTGCAAATTGAGGTACGTCTTGCCCGAGGAAGTGCAGAGCTCAGTCAGGGTCAAAACGGGTCATCACAGTACCTGAACCACAGTAGGTCTACTAGCTGCGATCACGGCCAGAGACCGTCACTGCTTTCTGATCCACCAGGCCGTGCCGCGTGGGACAGTCAGACCACACATGTGTGCCTCAGACATGTGATGCTAAGAAGGGCAAGCGGTTCAAGGACATTAACACCGAATATATTTTAGAGGCATCTTGTGTAGCACACGCATGGACTCCATCATCTATTAATACTATTCATCCACAATCATTACAATTTGATAGATACTAAAAACTGACTTCAGAGTTGCTATTCAAACATCATTCTTAAATCATGCTTTCATAAGTCATGTAGATAATTCACAGAGAGACAATTAGCCTTTGACACTGCACTTAATTTAATAAGCCATTTCAGAATTTTAATAGAAGCATTAACAGGCGTGAAAGAAGAATGAACTACTTTTTGAGACCTTATAACTTACAAATTAGCTAATTTTTATTTTTAACGTAAATGTCAAAAAGCACAGTATCAAAGGGCTGGCAATTATACTGCCAAAAACGCATGGATGTTATCGGAGTCAAGGTATCTCTGCTCTCAAAGATAAGAGCAACAACAGTATTTTGAAAGTAAATGCCAAAGTCTCTAACTTAATTCTTACTACCAACTAAGAAAGATGTCCTCGTTGTCAAGGTAGCTATGAGGATTAAACAGAAATAGTAGCTATGAGGATTAAACATGTATATAAAAGCATTCAGTGCCTTGCCAATAAATTATATTAATAATAAAGAATGAATTTCCTGAAACTAGGTTAATTTAATGCCTTTACATTATACAAATACATATTTTTTTTTCCTGCGTAACAAGTTTAAATGACAGAAGGCAGTCAAAACGTTAAAAAAATATAATGTGTAACATTCAACATCAGCAAGTAAGTTTTCAAAGAGATCTGCCTACACGATACCAAACTCAGATTACAAATGCTTTCGTGGTAAAGAACATATACCAAAAACATATTTATTGTACATAGTAAGTATCTAATAAATGTTTGCTAAATACTGGCCTTAAATACTCCTGTTAAATATACTAAAAAAAAAAAACACAAGTCAAGACGATTATTGTAATAAAATAAAATAAATCCAGACTATATTCAGCCAGGAAACTATACTGAAACAGGCTATTTTTTAAGGGTACACATAACTGAGTCATATAATTCAAATACTTTAATACCATGTTTTTTCCTCTTACAAAATTAATATGTTCATTTTAGAAAAACTGGAAAACAAATGCAAACAGAAGATGATAATTACACATAACCACAAGTAATAACCACCGTAAATTCTTTAATGTATCCTTGTTCTGAGAATGCATATGCATATTTAATTTTCCTGCAAAATTGGGATCTATTATATATATACTGCTTAGCAAGAAAATTTTTTCACTTAATATTCTGTGCACATTTTCCCATGTCATTAAATGGTCCCATAAAACAAGATATTTAATTGATTTAAATTACTTGATCATATGGAGAATCATCATTTAATGCCTTACTGCCAATATTTTTCCAGTTCTTCACATCATAACTAATACTGCTTTGAGCATCCTTAAACATAAATCTTTCGCACCAGTTGTGATTATGTTGTTGGGCTAAATTCCCCACCCCAAATCCCCACATAATTATTAACCTCTACTTTATTAATAGTTGCACAGAGCTTAACCTAGAAGTCGTGGCAAGCCAGGCCCGCGGTACACAGCGTTAAGGAAAATTTTGCTGTTTCTTCTTTTCTTCTTCTCCTTTAACCTTTGACCCAGGACCATGGAAGAGCTGCTTCTTTGGAAGTCTCTAGGCACAGGTGCACGGTTACCTGGTAATGTTCATCTCCCACCCATACCCCATCCATCTTTCATCTCTTGAGGGGAACGGACAGAGAACCCTTAGATATAGCTTCTCACCAGGGACAAATGGCCAGTGGGGGCCTAATGCAGAAGACAGATCACCTGCCATTGGTACCAGTGACTCCAAAATAATAGAAATAAAACATGGGCTGGAATCCACAGGATTGTGCCCAGTTTTCAGTATCATCCCTTCGTCTACCCCTTAGCACAGCCTTAGCCATTTATACGGTCCTCCTATTTAAAAAATAATAATAATATGTTTGTATTTTGGTACTATCAGGCAACTCAAGTTAACACAGCTTTTCCTCTATATGCAGCACACCCATATCTCATGCAATACTACACACACGAGGTAGTCTGTGTGCAGGGGAGAGCTGACCAGCACTCCAGGTAGAGAGACCTGGGGGCCAGAAATACTCACCTGGTGTCAGGCAGGCCAACCCGGCCAGAGGGACTATGACATTCTATTGCACTGGCTTAAATTCACAGCACAAAAATAAATCTTGTAAGAACTTCCTTATCTAGCCACCTCCTTACTGCATGTCAGTCTTCAGGACATCAAACACATTATCTAACACTAATCCACAGCCCCCACTTTAAAGAAGAGGCAGCTGTTAAAAAAAAGGGGGGTACCTCTTTTCCAATGGTTTGTATTCCACAATTTTAACCTTGCTTCTCTGAAAGCTAACTCAGGATAACCACCCATATCAAACTACCTGGAAACCAGCTTGGAAGTTGAATGCGCGCAGTAGGTGACGTGACTAGTCGTGATCATTAGGAAGGTATTACGATGTGATACTTCATAGTTAGTTGTCAAATGTAACACAAAAGTATACAAAATCCCTTTTGTTCATTAAAACACAAGGGTGGGCCTGGCCACCAATGACAGATCAAAGAACAATTTTGAAATACATCATCTGTTTATTTTTAGATAAAAGTTATGTCCATCGACAGATGAATGATAAAGAAGAGTGGTATATATATACAATGGAATATTATGCAGCCATCAAAAGGAGTGGGATCTTGCCATTTGCAATGACGTGGATGGAACTGGAGGGTGTTATGCTGAGCGAAAGAAGTCAAACAGAGAAAGACATGTATCATATGACCTCACTGATATGAGGAATTCTTAATCTCAGGAAACAAACTGAGGGTTGCTGGAGTGGGGGGTGGGGTGGGAGGGATGGGGTGGCTGGGTGATAGACAGTGGGGAGGGTATGTGCTATGGTGAGCGCTGTGAATTGTGCAAGACTGTTGAATCTCAGATCTGTACTTCTGAAACAAGTAATACAATATATGTTTTAAAAAATGCTATATAAATTGAACTTGCTGAAAGTGCTTTAAAATCTCTTCTTCCATTTCCATCCAAGCGCCTCGTGTCAGAGGGTCTCTCTGCAATGAGCGTTGTTAAAACAGAACACAGAAACTATTTAGATACATATTATCCCCCGGAAATAGCATGTCATCAATCTGACCCTGATTAATTAATAAGCAAGAAGCAAGCAAGCTCACTTATCACATTACAATCTCTAAAAGTAGTTGACCCTTGAACAGCATGAGTTTGAACTGCATGGGTCCACTTATTTTTCGATACAGTACAGTACCATAAATGTGCTTTCTCTTCCTTATGATTTTCTTAAGTTCATTTTCTTTTCTCTAGCTTACTTTACTGTAAGAATATAGTATTTAACACATACAACATACAAAGTAAGTGATCATTGGTATAGGTAAGTCTTCTGGGCTATTAGTAGTTAAGTTTGGAGGATTCAAAAGTTACATGTGGCTTTTTGACTGGGCAGGGGGTCAGCGCCCCTAACTCCCACATTATTCAAGGGCCAACTCTTCTGATACACGTGGTATTTGTTCAAAATGTATTATGAGCATTTAGTATGAGGAACTGCTCTTTTACTCATAATTGTTATTCGGTTACGACTGCAGAACAAAGTTATGCATGTAACTATGACTCATTAATCTCCCATTTCATAATCCCAGTGAACAAACTGCACAATTCTTTAAATGCTTTTCTTCCTTCCTATATTTTGTTTATTGTGATCACATGTATAGGAATGTAATTTTACGTGTTAAGTCTAATAATAAAAGCTTAGGCTCTTTTATTTTGTGTCTCTTTAAGCTCTAATATACCCACGTCAAGAAGAGAGTAAACTCAGGGTGATCAAAGATGTCAGGGAGGTCACATCCTTGGTAATTTTTGTAGTTTTTGTTGAATGAAATACTTAAGAAATTATACTAAGAGATCTTGACAGACAGTACAACGTTTGTAAGCTTTCTACTACCTGTCCCCAAGTCTAAATAAACAAACAAAACAGCACCCACCACACTGATGGCCACAAATCCTGGCACCTACACAAAACACCAGCCCCTAGACTAGCTCAGAGATCAGTCTTCCGCGGGGCACCATCTCAACATCTCTCTCCTTAAGTCTGAATTCACCAGAATGCCAGTGTAGGTGCCTGATAAAAGTAGAATACAGTGAATACATAAAGTGAAACAGAATAAGGTAATACAACCGGGCAGGAAGTGGGTGGGTAGGGGGAACCCCTCTGTCGAGACAGTAACTTTAACTCACAGTTCTACAATGAGTTGAAAAAAAAAAATTCTATATGGTCTAACAATAAGCCCAAAGCACAGAGGGCCATGGATGCTCTGTGACCTTGGGCTCTTCAACCAGAATGAGCTCCTAATAAGCAGCAGCGCCATACTGTAAATGCACTTACCAATGTCAAAACTCCAAAAGGTATTACTGACAATATTAATATTCCTATAATACCTTTAATATTATGTTAAAAAAAAAAAAGGTATCCTGATGGTAAAGCCTGTGGAAGTCCCAGACAAGAAGTAAAAAGCAAAGTTATAGATGTTCTCTAGCAATCTCTCATTTTTTTTATGAAGTCAAGAGGAATACCTCCAGGTGTCAAAGGTGAAGCTGTCTTCCAACATTTCTGGAAATTACTTGGAATCGAAACATTCAGAAGAATGCAGCAAAGATTCAAAACTTGTAAACAGGGAGGGCTGAGCTCTCAGGAGGACTTGGCATTGGGGCCGAGGCGGGAGCCCACAGGCATTAGGGAAAAACCTAAAGAAAATTGCTTTTCAGGGCCCACTAAGACTACAGTTCTACTTGGCGATGGTCCAAAATGTGTTCCGGTGCCTCAGTAATTAGAACAACAACAACAACAACAAACTGGAACGCTACTATAAAGAGACCCTACTATAAAGACAAGATCAGAAGGATCAGGCTTTTGGAACCTCCAATTAAGTTATATAATCCAAGAACAAAAAAGATATAATGACAAAAAATAAAATAAAATAAAACTTCTTGATGTAGGTCAGACTAGTTCGTCTCGATTCAGGGAGCCCAGAATACGATCTCTCAGGTGCTATGTGCTTTTTTTTTGAATTCCCAGAACATGCCCAGCATCTGAGCAACAGGAAGGGCCAAGGAGTTTCTGAGCACAACAGTCAAAGAATTGCCCAGAGGAGGAGAGGCATGGGCCAGCAGATCTCTGAGTCCAACGATAAGAGAGAACAGTGGGAGGGTGCTGTGTAAAAACCACTTCTAGGACGATTATTAAAATATTTGCAATTTCTTTGGCATCTCCTCTCCCCTCCCCGTGAAGACATGACCCCTGAGAAACCTCCTCTAGAAGCATTCCCTTTTTCCTTCAAACCAAACAAATGAACTTAATACGTGAAATGCAGTCCCATGCTCCCTGCGAGGGCCGCCGAACACTTCACATAACAGCGAGAGCAGAAGTGTTCTTTTGGTTTTGGTTGGGTTGATGGAATAGTGAATTTATAAGGGCAAAGGCCAATGTAAATGTTTACCCGTTGAGGGAAAGTCAAAGCACACACCTTTTAGTGGCAGGTTAGTACGGGATTTAATCAGACACCAGTAAATCACCGGGCCCGTTTCCCTCCCTTACACGTTAAGCCTAGTATTTCAGTTAAGATAGAGACACCATCCTTAGAATTTATATACACTTGATCTAGCTGATTAAGTTCCACACTGCTCTTTTGTTCACTACAAACAAAAAGATGTAAAACAAAACAAACAAAAACCTTCCAAACTGCCACAGTGAGTTGAAAACATACCATCTGCAGCGGCTTAGCTATGGCTCCTGCCCCCAAATCATCTGAAAGGCTCAAGAAATGCTCCTCTTCTCTCAAAGTCATCCTTAGCAGCTGTGTTCTTATCGCTCGGGAGGTTCCCTGACTCCTTCCATGCTTAAATTATTGGCAAAAATTAGCAAAATCAGCATAACCCATCTGTAACATCCTGAGCAGATAGCAATCGGGAGGAAATGAATTATCAAAATGCCATGAAACTCCTGTGAAAAAGAAAAACCATTCAGCCTTTCCATCCTTAAAACAATGTTAAGTGTCATTTATGTCAAGCAAGAGATCCCCCCCCCTTTTGTTAGTCCAAAATGACAAATGCAACTGAATCACTCCGTTTTCGCTCTTTTGCAGACCTTCACTCAAGATCGTGAACAGTCCCAACCTCTAGGGAAAAAGCTGAGATCCAAAGCTGGATACGGTCCCCTCAACAAGGAGCAAGTGAGCAGCAGAAGGAAGTCTTTTCTCTCAAACATTCTGAAGGAAATAAACTCACATTCAAAGCACATTCTGGATGTTATGAGGTGGCCCTCTGGAAGGAATTTATTTTGTTTGTTATCCCCAGGATTACTCTACACAGGCTTGGAAACTCACAGGTAACTCTAGAAAACACAACATTCAGAACCCAGACATGGCGACCACCCTCCACCTCCACACTCTTGGCACCCAAGGTGCACTGGGCTTGCCCGCTTGAGCCCAGACAGACTCACAAGCTGCTCCACATGGGGTCCAAAGCAGCCACTTGGACCCATCAGACTGTCACTTCAAGAGTCTTTCGAGGTGCTGGCAGATAGTCTCTTCCAAGTTCTTTGGGGGCAAAAGCATTGTAATATTAGCTCACAAGATAGGAGAGGAAATCACATGCACAACTGTTTCCTGACGATCTGCCCCATGACCCCATCACAGCCCCTCTCCGAGTGGGATATGGCCCTTGGACTCCATGGATTCCAATGGAACTTCCTCCTGAATGGCATGCAGGCTGGAGCACCCTGCAGTCATTCAAAAGGTTTCTGCTCCCAAGAAACCCTCTGGCTCCAGAATAAATGATTTCCATTATTCCATTCATCAAGTGTCTCTTAAGCCTTCTATTATGAGTCTGCATTTTAAACAGGGGACGAGGTCCTTTATTACATCCCCTAATCCATGTCCCCAGAAACATTTCTTTCAGAGTTACAGAATCTGTCTGCAATCTCATTATTAGTAGACTTTATCCTCCCTTCCTCCACCCAGAACTAAACTGCACTTTAAGGCAGCACTGCCTCCCATTAGGAAAAAAAAAAATCTGCTGAGAGAAATATTATTAGAAGATCTACTATATTTCCAGAAGGCGAGTGCTGTAAGACCAACCCCCATGTCTGCCTACTCACCGCTGTAACCTGAGTCCCTCCCTAGAACTGCATCTGGCACAGAAGAGCATGCAGTAAGTATGGGACAAATGAAGCAAGACACGTGAGCACCCACTGTACCATGGGCAGGGCCAACGCCACCGTCCTGGAACAGAAGCGCATGCACAGTCACAACACTGCCTTCATTCCCCAGCACCCCTGAAGTGAGGTGCGGTCGTCCAGGTGCTCCGTCTCTTTTCAGCAAGCCTGAGTACAGACATGCCCAGCAGGCTTCACCCCGCCATGAGGCCGAGGCCCTGAGGTGGAGAAACAAGATGGAAGGAACCCGGGTCCATGCGTGTCAGAGCTGTGCAGCCCATCTACCCAGATGGTGGAAAGAAGCCAGCTTATCTCTTGTCTAAACTTGCATTACGGAATCTCTTTTACAGCAGGTAGAACTCCCTAACCCACACAGCCCTCAAGAAAAATCTTCACACACTGATAGCATACTTTTAAAAATAACAACAACAAAACAAAAAACAAAACAAAAACAAAACAAAACATTAAACCAGTACTGCTGATGAAAACTTATTAGTTCGTTTCTAGCTAGAGAGGTTCAGCAACTTGGAGCTTCAGTAAAAGTGGGCAGAGCAAAAGGCACAGTTAATTAAATCTAGCATTTTCTTTTTTAAGTCAGCTAGTATTTTATTTTACTAGCCAGTATCCCCTCACCATAGGTGATTTAAAAATCTCCTAATTTTTTAGGTTTCATTGGTTAGTCTCCTCCAGTCATAAAAGTGAACTCGGGAAATTTTAGCTTTAATAGTTTATTGCATTTGAACTAGAAATTATCCCTCAGAGATGCCTTACAAAATCTTCTTTATGTCAAACCTCTCAGAAGTTAATCACAAAGGTAAGAACAGACTTTGCAAAAATAAATATATGGATTTTCATATTTTCTTTTACCTAAAATTTTCCAAGTAGCACACACAAGTAAATGGTCCATGTGTCGATCCAACTCTTCAGAAGCAAGGGGGCTCAGCTGAAAGCTTCCCACCAGCCTGAGCCCCCTCTGCGGCAAGTGTCTGCAAACTGACTGAAGATGCGCCTGGTTTGCCGAACATATGGGTGGGATGTAAGAAGAGACCCAGTTAGAAAATGGCCAAATTAAGTGTAAAAATCACATCCCTGTTCACAAAGGGGAAGACGGGACTTAAGAAAAATATACAAATACCTGAAAGAAATTGTTCCTAAAATCACTTGACAATATGACCTTCCAAAAGGGCCTGTGACCAAGGCGAAGCTAAAGCCAGCCTGGCACTGTAATATATTTAAAAGCATATGACAAAGTAGGAAGACATTATGCTAAGCAAAGAAGCCTTGCACAAAAGAGTATATACTGCACAATTCCATTTATATGAAGTTCAACACAGGCAAAACTTATCTATGGCAAAGAAAAAAAATTAGAACACTGTTGTCCAGGATGGGGGTTGTCAGGGAGGGGGAAGTAAGCTGATGGGGAAGGGGCAGGAAAGAACCTTCTGGGGTGGTAGGTAGATCCTAACAGAAGTATGAGTTAAATGGGTGTATGTGTTTATCGACACTCATAGTGATACACTTAAAATGTATGCATTTCATTTTATAAATTTTACCGCGAAAAAGAAATCAAAAGTTTTAAACTCATTTATGATATGTACGCGGATGTGTTTAGTGGAAGTATACTGATGTGTGCCACTTATTTTAAAATGCATCCCCCAAAACAGACTGATGGATAGATATGCATACAGCAAATAGAGTAAAATGTTAACACCTTCCACAACCTAGGGGGTGGATATATGGTGTCCACTATACTACGTAATTCTTACAACTCATCTGTATGTTTGCAAACCTGTATGATAAAAATCTGAGGGCAAGTACATGGAGATTATGTTGCGATTTCTTGTTTTAGAGTTTAAAGGAGAATGCAAATCTTACCCAGCACTTACTACAACTTCATGGCACTTAAAAGGGAAGGTGAGGGATGCCTGGGTGGCTCAGTCAGTTAAGCATCTGCCTTTGGCTCAGGTCATGATCCCAGGGTCCTGGGATCAAGTCCCGCATCGGGCTCCTTGTTCAGCAGGGAGCCTGCTTCTCCCTCTGCCTGCCCCTCCCCCTGCTTGTGCTCTCTCTCTCTCTGACAAATAAATAAATAAAATCTTAAAAAAAAAAAAAAAAAAAAGTAAAGGTGAGCTCAAGCAACTGAGCATGGACAGCAACTTAACACACAACCCAGAGAGACCCCTGTGGGGGACGAGTGCTCCCCAGGGTAAGTGCTCACTGTGCACAGCCATGCTTCCCAGGCCTGCTGCCTCGGTTTAAAATTTTGATTACTCAGAATAATTTTCAAATAAATCGCTTTGGTAAATCAATTACCGAAAGTTATAAATTCCTAAAGTCTTAAAACACGTGACCTTGAATTGCAACTGTAATACTGTGTGTATATTTTCTGGACAAACAACAGAAACAGAGTCAGTAATTTTATACCAAAACACCAGGGTCAAAAGGCACAAACTTCTAGCTATAAACTAAACAAATCCTGGGGATGTAATGGACAGCTCGGTGTCATAGCAAATAATGCTATATAGTATATTTGAAAGTTGCTAAGACAGTAGATCTTCAAAGTTCTCATCACACACACAAAAAACAATTTTGTAACTAGACTTATTGTGGTGATCATTTCACAACACATAGAAATGTCAACTGTTATGTTGTACTCCCAAAACTAATACAATGTTATCTATTATTCCTCAATATTTTTTTTAAAAAAGCACATCATTTACTTTCTATATTTTTTCCTCCAGGTTTATGACACACTCCATAATCTTTAACAAATTCCAATGGGTGAGGGGGACACATCAGATTGACTATCTTACACGACAGACAACTCAACCACTGTGTCAAAAATACTGTCCATCTCTTCTCCTTGATGTTGCTTTTATCATAAAAATCCACTTGGGGAGTTGCAAAACCTAAACCAGGCAAGGAGGCGAGTTTCACTTCCAACAAAGTGAGGTGTGGACAAGACGGGGGTCCAATGAACAATCAAGTGACAGTTTTATTTGCATTCGCTGGTCCCTGCAGAGCCACAAGCATCACTGCACACAGGGGCCCTGCATGGAGAATTCAAATCCTAACCATGTTCCGAAGCGTAACTCGGGGCCTGCCTTCTAGAATGTTCTCCTGACTAAGCAAACCCCCCCCCGCCCCTGACTCTCAGCAGCCCATGGAGCCTTCGGCTGAAAAAGCTGCAGTGCCTGTCCATCCCAGGGTCTCCTCCACGGGCACTTTTCTCACCCACCTGACACGTGGCCAGAACACCGATGGGAGAATGGGTGAGCAGCTCATCCCCCAATAATTAGGCAGCCCGCTGCCTTGCACAATAGGGCCTACCTGTTAAAGCAGCCTCTTAAATGTCTGAATCAGTCACAGGAGGAAGTCTGATTCGAGGACAACCAGAAGGACCCCCTCTGAGGCCGGAAGTGCTGTGAGTCAGTGAATTTGCTGGCTGGGCCAGCCGCTCACCTGGGGCACAGGAGGGGATGAAGTCACAGGCCCCAAGGCGCCTCCTGCTAACTGGGAAATCGTGGAAGGCCAGCGTTGAAACAGACCTGGAGGTTGTGTGGCTCACGTCCTTACTTTCAAATGGGATTATACTCACTGTCCAGGAAGCTCAGTGGGGTGGACATGGCCACAGAACCCCTCCTCACCCCTGCAATAGCCAGAAAATTCTACTCTGGGGCTCTTCCATACAGTGCTCCAAATGGCTTTCCAAAAATTATCATCTTGCTCCTCGGTTTTCCCTTTTCCAGAAAAGGAGAAGGCGGAAGCAGCTCAGCGATAAACCAGCCCAGCGCTTGCAGGCAGAGCAAGGAAAACATGAGAATGTTGTCAGCGGGCTGCCCCGGGGAAGGCGGGAGCCTCTATTTACACTTGCCTCCATCCTCAACACCTCCCACGGCCAAGTGTACTGGGAGACGGATTTGTTGACGGAGTGACAAAGAAAATAGTGAGATTCCAGGCGGTGTCTCCTGCAGCCCCGCGAGGGCCCTGCTCCCCAGCACTCCTCACCTCCCGGCGATGCCAGGCTCGGAGGACAGGTCTGGAAAGCTCCACGCCACCAGACGTACAGTGACTGCAGTCACCAGACATCACCCCGATTTAACTGCCCTAAAATTAGCAGTCGGAGCAAAGTAGTGACTGCAGTGATTGCGTCAGAGCCCTCCGGGCTGGCTAGCTGCCAACTTTAAACAAACCGTCCTGCTTTCTCTACCAGGGAAACAATATTTTGGAAGAGAGCCAGCCGAGCATTTCAGCCAATGTTCCAATGTCAGCTTTGCTATTAATGCTTTATAATTCAATGACAAGGTGAACAGAGTCTGTATGGGCTACATCTGCAAGGGGGTTCTTCTCTTTGTTGTAAGCACTTATTCTTTGGGTGAGTAAAGTGCTGTGGATGATCCTTTTAAATATTTAAATGCCTGAAATTTATTTAGGGAT
Organism: Halichoerus grypus; assembly: GCF_964656455.1. Classification (NCBI taxonomy): domain Eukaryota; kingdom Metazoa; phylum Chordata; class Mammalia; order Carnivora; family Phocidae; genus Halichoerus; species Halichoerus grypus. The sequence continues at coordinate 69,792,638 of NC_135718.1, forward strand.
TCACATTCAACTGGCTCAAACAAAGATTATGCAAATCTGGCAAAGTATAAATGCAAAACAAAAATTGTTTTCCTCTTATACTTCTTTTAATCTTGGCAAAGGCACAGGAGCTCAAGAAATGTTCCACTCGCTTCCCAACAAAGGACAGATAAACAGATTCAATCGGCTACCCCACCACAAATTACAACATTTCTAATTAATAACAGACGATCCACTGGCTGATAGAATGGGGCATTTGTCAGATGCGTCAGCCTAACCCTGGGCCACCTATTCTCCCCTTTTCAGGGACAACTGGTTGGATTCCACCATTCTCCTGGGCATGCACCTTCTTTACTTCCTCCCTCTTGCATTTACTCCTTCCATGATCCCTGGAAACAACCATACCTCCCAAGGCAGCTGGGAAGAGAGGAAAGGGCCCTGTTTTTGGAGCAAAGAGACCGGGTTTAAAGTCGAAGATTAAGAAGACTTGGAAGAGCATGTGTTCTCTCCGAGAGCCTTAGTTTTTGTGTCACTGAAAGGGGGTCATCCCATCAGCTTACAAGGTTCTTGGTAAGTATGTGAGAGAAAACCAATGAAAGTTCAGCACAATCACTGTTTTTGCATTAATTTTGAAGAATACCCCTCCCCAATTCTTTATTCCGTTCCTAAGTCAAAAACATTGGTCTCCATCACTCACTCTTACTATCACACGAAAGTTTTTAAATAGGAAAACAGATGCATTATTCCCAGCAAATGACTTCCAATGACCTCAAGTAAGCAAAATCGGTTGGTCAATGAGGTGATTTTACTATTATTCAGCTGAGTCTCTCAGTCGTGCCTCAAATTTCCTCACAGCACATCCTCACACAGATTTACCCAAACAGGAGTTAGAATGACAGCCCTCTGAATTCCTGAATACTACTGTATCAGGATATTCAAGATGAGAGACTTTAATGCTTAACTGAACGCCTACTATATTTAAGGCATAAGTAACTCTCATGCACTTGCAAACCTCAGAAGTGCTAGGTCAACAAGAGATATACAGTATACTACTGATGAGGTTTCAAAAGTCCATTGTCTCCTCTAGAGATGATCGTGGCTAATGAACTGACAGGTGAAAGTCTACAGGTGACTCTGCACAATTCAGAAATCACGTCTTTCCAGTCATGTTTAATAATGAGCCCAAACCAGGGTTAAGTGAACTGCAGCCTCATCGGATTCTAACAGGGCTGTGCACTTGAGACTCTGAAACCTGGGAAAGGTGCAGACCACACTCTCTCATGGAAAGAAGGCCATCCCTAGGGTGCCCCAGATCCCAGAACCACGCCCGGGCTACCAAGGTCCTCATGGAAGAGATGGACCTTGGCTCTCACTCCCTTCAGGAACTACTTCTCCACTTCCACCAGTTCGGTATCAAAGTCCAATCACAGGTCATCTCAAATGCCCTGGAAAAGATTTAAAATGAAGTATGAAAGGTTGTTTAGATAGGCCATTTACAGAAGAAATCATCAGAACTTTTTCGGCAACACTACTTAAAGCTCAACAAAAGCCAAGATACACACTTGGTTCATGTTTAAACCCACGGCTCTCCATCATTCCTTTAACAAATACTTATTTGCTAAGAGCCTATTATGTGGCAAAATCCATGGAAATACAGGCAAGACAGGAGTGAACCAGAAATGGCCCTCCCATTTGGCTCCTATGTCTTACCGAAGTGAGACAGAAGATAAACATATAACAATGAAGGTACAATACTGGGGGTGCCTGGCTGGCTCAGTCGGTAAAGCATGTAACTCTTGATCTCAGGGTCGTGGGTTCAAGCCCCACATTGGGTGTGGAGCCTAACTGAAAAATACACACACACACACACACACACACACACACACACAATATAACATCAGGCAATCGTAAGTGCTACAGATTAAGGTCAAGCAGAGTACAGGAGAGCAGAAAGTACAAAGGAAGGAGGATGAGGTGGGAGGTGCTAGTTCAGAAGGTCTGCCTCAGCACCAGGGGCCCTGGAGAGGCTGGGTGGCTAGTCTCCCTAACTCCCCCACAGGAGGGGCTGGTTGTGCCACAGTTCTAGCCAACGACACACACAGGCAGAACTGTACTATTAATCTGTACTTTTAAATATGTTCTTACTCTTCAGGGGCGCCTGGGTGGCTCAGTCGGTTACGCAACCGACTCTTGATCTCAGCTCAGGTCTCAATCTCAGGGCCCTGAGTTCAAGCCCTGCAATGGGCTCCACTCTGGGTATGGAGCCTATTTAAGAAAAAAATTGTTCTCGGGCGCCTGGGTGGCTCAGTTGGTTAAGCGACTGCCTTCGGCTCAGGTCATGATCCTGGAGTCCCGGGATCGAGTCCCGCATCGGGCTCCCTGCTCAGTGGGGGGTCTGCTTCTCCCTCTGACCCTCTTCCCGCTCGTGCTCTCTGTCTCTCATTCTCTCTCTCTCAAATAAATAAATAAAATCTTAAAAAAAAAAAAAGAAAAAAGAAAAAAATTGTTCTCTCGGGGCACCTGGGTGGCTCAGTTGTTAAGCGTCTGCCTTCGGCTCAGGTCATGATCCCAGGGTCCTGGGATCGAGCCCCACATCAGGTTCTCTGATCAGCAGAAAGCCTGCTTCTCCCTCTCCCACTCCCCTTGCTTGTGTTCCCTCTCTTGCTGTGTCTCTCTCTGCCAAATAAATAAATAAAATCTTAAAAAAAAAAAAAAGAAAAAATTGTTCTTACGCTTCAGAAGTTTCCAGATGAGCAAATGAATTAGTTACATCCCTCTGTCCTGATCGTGGAGCTAGTTTGGGCTATGTGTGATAGTAGGATGCTTCTTCCACAGCTGAGTTGAATCAGAAACGGTCCAAGGAGAACGGTATCCCCCAATACATTATCCCCTCCCCCCCCCAAAATGAAACCCCTAACTAAGTAACCCATAAGCAATTCTGGAAGAGAACAGCCCAAAGTAAAAAAAAAAAAAAAAAAAAAAAGTCTTCAAAAAAGGAACAAATACAGTAAACAGAGGGCCCTGTAAGGATAGGGTCTGTCTTAAACTTCCTTTGCAAGATGCTGACAGGCCCCTGAGAAACTGCTTCCAAACGGTCATGAACTCTAATCCAAGAGGGTGGTAGAGTAAGGGTCTCCGGACTGGGGCCACACATTTTGAAGGGTAACAAAAGAGCCTTTGAAATGCAAAAGGAAATACTCCACTTCTATTTATTTTTAATACCACTCTTCTTAAAATGTGTATTTTTATATTTTATAATGTCCATATCTTAGCATGGTACATTTACATGCATACATGTGTATATATACATACGCACAAATGCACATACACAAACCTATATATATGCAGAGGCATACATGTACAGACATTTATTTAAATACGTGATTTTGTACAGAAGGGGTATGCACATTGAAGAAAATTTAGAAAACCTACTACAAGGAAATCACTGTTCTTTGGATTGAGGTATTAAACACTCAACGACAGCTTTTGTCCTTTATGAAAAACGAAAACTGTAATTCCTAAAATTACTTATTAGAAACTTCACTACAAAGGAGACGGTATCCCACAGCTATTTCTGAACCATGTGAATTCCCACTGTTCAACCAGGAATCAAATGCATTATGAAGCCCCCAAGAAGACCGGGAAAGCAATCATCATGCTCACTACCCATGCTACCATGCCCTAAGCACTGCCATCAGAAATGCTTTTTTAAGTCTCCACAAATAGTTCATCTCAGCATACATAATTTTTTTATTTATCCAAGAGTTCTGACTTTCCACAGTAACAATTTTTAACATTGGCTCTCTACCTAGATTTTCTTACTTATGAGTAACTGAATGCACAACTAAACAGCCTACTTTGGACGACTCTGATTGCTTGAAGAGCTCCACTAACTGGGAGCTTCTTCCAGATTTAGCAAATATGCTGAAGTGAAAAATATGGAGTAATCCAGTGGGCGGAGCTCAAGAAGCCCCTCAGGACTACATATATTCAGGAAATAGGAAGGGAAGAGCATCTACTAACTGATAATCAAAACACTGGGAAAATGGGAAAAGATCATGGTTCTCTTCTCCGCTACCTGAAAGCTATGCAAAATAAAATAATAACCAGCTACAAAATAAGTGTGGAAAGTCCAACAACATTCTGATCTTTCCCACAGTCTTTTTAGTGCCTAAGACCTCCAGGGGTCAGAGGTCACAGTGGGGCCCTATTTTCTAAGTCATTCGGTCAGTCAGTCATTAAACGAATATTTCTTACTCACCAACCATGCAGAGTGAGGTTCTAATTACCAGGGACACACTAAAATTGAACTCATTTCTGTCTTAGGGTAACTTGGGCAGTAGAAGCAGCAAAGGAGGTTTGACATGCTCTCCCAGGACATCTGCATGGAAAAGGCAGAGAAATAGGGGCCAGTTGGTAAGAAATTAGGTGCATTAGTAACCTAACTAGAACCAAGACTCCTTGGTTAAAGGAGTACATCTCCTTGTAAACCTGGAAGCTTCTAGAGGCACGACTCATAGTTGAGCCAGTTTAACAATTTCATCAGTGACTTAGGTAGAGATGTATCGAAACCAGTCTGATGTACTCTGCAGACAACATTTCTTTTGGAGAGCAGACAAAGATGCTAAATAACAGAGTCAAATTCCAAGAAGCACCAGGGGTAGAACCAGCTAAAACAAAGCAAAACAAAGCACAATACATGTTAGGTCTCACAATGACATTTGTACAGGAAAGCAAGACGTGGCTAATGGCAGCATGTGATTAAGGACTCAGGGGTTTTAGCGAACAGGAAACTCACGGAGTCTGAGGAGCGTGGCCACCAAAAAAAGTGAATGCACGCTTGGACTCCATCAGGGCAAGCAGGACATGCAAAGAGGAAGGAAGGGCACTCCTACTCTGCACAGGTCAAGCTGAGTGGGAAGACTTCAGCTCTGGGTCCAACTTTGACAGGTGTTGCTCAGTGAGTAACTGAAATGCATCTCTAGAAAGATCTGTTCTACAGGCCACCAAGGGAGTAGAAAGCAAATCAACAGGTAGAATTAGATTTCAATGCCACAGGTAAAAAACAGCTTCTAGTAGTCTAAAACATCCGAAGGGTGGCGCTCTCCACCCCTTGCAGGCAATGTTCAGGTATTGCTGGAAGACCACTTGTAGAGCATATAAAGAGATCCGAGCATCACAGAAGGGCTAGTTGGGTTGGGCTGTGACTTCCAAATCCTGGTCCTCAGTGAAGTTTTCACTGGGCGGTGAAAAAGGAAAAAGTATCCGTGTATGGGATGGTATATATGCACGTGTGGGATAATTTTAACAAATGTCCCCTCTGGAGGGGAAGAACCTTCCTGTCTGACAGCATGCATATTCTTTCTTCCTTTTTTGGGGGGTGGGGAAGACGGGGAGTGGGGTATATATCAATATATCTTGATGAAATGCACTGAAAACAGATAGTAACTGTTGTCCTTAATTTTCAATGTTTGTGTGGCATCACATACTGACAAATGGGATGATCCCTAAAATCTGCTCTTGTTTCTGTTTTTTAAATTTTACAGGTGGATGAAAACAAAAAATACAGCAACAATACAGCAAGGAAGGGATAACCTTAAGGACCATTGTAGTACGGAGATGCTACAGCAACTAGACTCAACTATTGCCTCTTTCCTTCTTTCTTATCACCCCACTTGGCCATACGGCGGGGGGGGGGGAGGGAAGTATTATGGAATTGGGTTACACTAAATATGAAATTTCTCAAGACACAGAACCTCTACTGTGGGTCAGATCTGGCTCACTTCAACCACTCTTGGGAACCAAAGCTTATGAATCAAGTCCAGGAAGGACCAAAATAATTTAGCTCTGAAGTTAAGCATTTAAAGTCCTGTTGTATTGTTCTCTTTCCTTTGAAGGGGTCACAGCTAAACGTGATTGGAACAGAAAAGCAATTTCTGAATCACTGATTCCGAGGTAAACCGAGTTCATCAAGCCAGTGCCCGTATATAAACACATGATAAGACAACGAAAGAAAAGACAAAATCATGAAAAAATATCAACTATCACCATCAGTCATGTCCATTACTCTAATACCTTTATTTTAAATGTGAAAGAAATCTAATATGTTGGTGCTGAAAGGGATCACGGAAATACTTCATCCAAACTCATTCGTGCCAGGGGGTAGAGGCAGGAAACTAGCTGTTTCTGTCCCTCCAGCCTAACACTCTCCCTATTCTATCACCCTGCAAGGGAATTAGGTACATTCATAGGAGTAGAAAAATCTGGAACATGGTTCCTTGTATTCTTTAGAACTGTACGTCATATCTCATTCAAGTTCAAAACAGAACAAAAACTGCTTTGCTTTTCAGTTAACAACAGTCTAAATTTTCAAATTCAGCATGTCTTTGAAAGGATAGGTAATCCTAAACTGCCAGGACAAGTAGATCAGAAATGCAAAGACTCGGGCGCCTGGGTGGCTCAGTTGGTTAAGCGACTGCCTTCGGCTCAGGTCATGATCCTGGAGTCCTGGGATCGAGTCCCGCATGGGCTCCCTGCTCGGCAGGGAGTCTGCTTCTCCCTCTGACCCTCCTCCCTCTCATGCTGTCTCTCATTCTCTCTCTCTCAAATAAATAAATAAAATCTTTAAAAAAAAAAAAAAAAAAAAAAAAAAAAAAAAAGAAATGCAAAGACTCAATGCCTTCCTCAATCTCAAAAAAAAAAAAAAAAAAACCCAAAAACAAAAAAACCACCAAAACACCTTGCATTTACCAATTATGGCTGGGATTCCGATGGGAGCAGTACCCACTTAAACACATAGTTCTTTGCAAAGTATGCCGTAAACACAACCCCTTTTAAATTAGCTTTGATGACCAAACATAAACACTTTCAAGCCAGTTTCGATTACCAGACAGTTGCCCTTTCAAGGTAGCTCACTACTATTTCCTCACTTTCAAGAACAGATAGATTATCAAAATGAATAACCCACTACTCCTTTTGCCTCAGGTGAAAAGATCCCCAGGCAGACAGGTGTTTACTAAGCTCAGGTATCAAGGAATCCTTTAAAATACCATTCCAGTCACAAGGGCTGGGGGAAAACAACTTACAAACCCCCAGTACACAGCTGTAACTAGAGTAAACATCATAAAAGCCAAACCATGGTGCTCTGATAATTCCCCTATCACATTCCATAAAGTTAAAGCTCTTTAAGAAAGGCTAGGACTTAAAAAAATAAGCATCTGATGAAAAATAGACACTTAAATCAGCTGGGGAAAATCTGCAGCCTGTACCCAAGGCCAGACGTTCTAACTCCATACCTGCAATTTAGCTCGTATTTTCCAGACCAAATGCTTACACTGCTTCTTACCCAAGTTCATTTCACCCCATCTATAGGTAGCATGTGGGTACTGATAAAAGCTGTTTCTGATTTCATTTCCTACTTCCCAGATGTTTGCTAGAGAGTTTTTTTTTTCCCCTTCAGCTATTTATGAATACACTCTAATTTAGAACAAACAAATTCAACATGTCGTATTTTAAGCTGGGCAAGACACACAATAAACGACAGCTATAAAATAAGTCTAAGATATTTCTCCAGCTTATGAACAAGTTTGCCTACCGAGGCAAGATCTGGACAGGCTGCCATGGTCTTGCTTTAGAAAAAAAGGACTAAAAACGTTTAACTGAGAACCTGCTTCTGCTAAAATGGCCAACTACAAGCTACTGTACTTCTCATAAAAGGGGTTGTGCTTAGAAGTGAAAAACCAAGTACCAATTAGGGAGAAAGAAATAAAGATGCCCCTAACACAATCCTTGGTATGAATCATGCATATAGACTCCAACTACCTGCATCACTGGAATCTTAGGAAGAATCAATGCTATATCTATATCCAAAACTCAAGAAAGACTGCACTTTCCCATGAATAATAGTCTTTTATCCGTCTCTGAACCAAGCAGTGAACTACTAAATTAAGCAGTAAACATAGTAAGTGAAAATGCTGTCTAAATACATTCCTCAAATGTATTCCTCAAATAAATCAAAACATGAAACAGACATCCTTAAATTTGTGACTAAAAATGGTGACCAAGTTGTCTCTTGAAATTCCTCTTTAGGAATGCCAGAAGTAATAGGACACCTCTTGAAATCTAGATGTTTGTTTTATATAAAGAAGTCATATATTTCAAAGAAAGCAACAGTTCTAGAGATTTTTTTCTCCCATTACTAATTGCAAAACTGGAAAAATTGCCGCCAGGATTGCAGATAGCCAACTCAAAAGCCCAGTTTACTAAATGCCTGTAATAAGAAAGCCATCTAGTGTTAACATTTAGAAATGAAAACTGCAGACAAAAGAGGCAAAGAAAAGAAAAATCTTAGTGACTATTTTGAACTTACTGAGAGCAAACCTATGAGAATCGTCAAGATTCTTTGTTTAAAAAAAAAAAAAAAGGCCATCCTTACGACAACCAACTCTAATCTACACAAAATCCAAAACATGCACAATTTTATTTTGACCAAAATCATGTTTTGGTGACCACAATTCCGTGACCAATGCACTTGATTTTTCCAATACTCACGCTGGAGTCATCTTGGGCTGAATTAATTTAACTGAAGCAGGTTAATGATGACAAATATCTCCCAGAGGGGTAATGCCAAGTTGTTTTCTCTTCCCCAGAAGCATCAGCTCTCTCTTGTAGATGATGAACCGAAATTGATTCTTTGGGTTTGTGGCACGGTTGAAAATTAATCTGTAGGTGCTCGTGGGGATACTCCCAGGACGTGGTCAAACTAGCTTTAATAATATAGGGGGACCCGGCAAGGCCCGGGAGCGGAGGATGGAGCGAGGCATGGACACCGGGGAGGTGGCAGAGCCGTTGGGACCCCGAAGGGAGGTCGCGCCGAGTTGGAAGGGCGCTCGCCCCGGCTCGGGATCTTACAAAGAGGGAGCCGGGCGCCGGCTAGGGCGCGCGCTGGGGGCGCACACCTTCCCGGGGGAATACACCCCGCAGCAAGTTCAGCAAGTCACCCCGCCCGGCGCGCCAGTGCACCGCGTCCGGCAGCCTTTTATCTTTGCTCTTAGGTTAGTCACGGAGGAGTTGCTGCGCACCCAGAGGAGGTCCTCATTAGTGCTCGTGTCACCAAGACGGGAATAACCTTTCTGCCGATCGATAACTTTGAGAGAACGAGCGGCGGCGGCTCCTCCTGCACCCGGGGCTCCGGAGCGCGGGCGCATCTGCCAGCCGGACCCCCGCCCCGCGCCCCTGCCCTGCCCCCGGCCCCGCCGTCAGCCCCCGAAGCAGCCCCTTCACCCCGGGACAGTCCTCGCCGAGGCCGTGCGCGGACACCACACGAAAGCTCCCCGAGCGGATCCCGCCTCGCTCCCCGTCCGCTCGCCCGGCACGCACCTCAGAGACGCAGTCCGCCGGGACCTGCTACAGCCCGCGAGCGCGCGGCGGCGCGTACCGGGGCCGCAGCCTCGCCGCCCGCCGCTGCCCGGGGCTGCCCATCGGCCCGGACTCTGCCGGCGCCGGGCTCCGGCGGGAGGCGGCCCGGACCCGCCGGCTGCGGCTGGAGCTGTCGGCCTGAGCTCGCGCGGGCGGGCGGGCGGCCGGGGCGGGGGCGCGGCGCTGCTCCTCCTCCTCTGTCGTCCTCCTCCCGCTCCGCCTGCTCCTCCCGGGCTCCCGGTCTGCCGCGCCGGCTCCCGACGCCGCCGCCCGCCCGCCCGGCGGCACCGCCCCCCGCCCGCTCTGCGGCCTCCCATTGGCCGCCGCCTGCAGGCCCCCTCGGCCCCGCCCCGCGATTGGGCGCGGGCGCCGTCCGTCCCGCCGCCCCGCGGGGCTCCGGGCTCAGCCGGTGCGCTGTTCCCAGGCCCCGCGGCGCGCGAGAGCGGCGCGTCCCGCGGGGGTTCGGACGCCCTTCCCTGGGAGGGGACTCCGGAGCGCGGGGCCGCGGCGCCCGGCGACCTCGAGGGAGGTGCAGCCTACCTGGACCCGCGCACTGGGAGGGCCGACGGCGCCCTCCGCGGACTCCTATTACCCCTCTGGCTGGAATAAGTTAAAATCCCCGAGTCCGGCTCCGAGCGGCCACCTCGCGCCGTCGCGACCCTGCCCGGCCCTCCACTCTGAGAGACGCGCCCGCCCGGCGCTCAGGTCCCCGCGCCGCCGGAGTCTGAGTGTCGCCGGCCGAGGAGACACAGCCAGTCGCGGGCGTTGCGCGGACACCTGCCCCAAAACGCAGCAGAATCGCCGAGGTCGGCGACAGCCCAGTCGACTGCCTCACTGGGGTCAGCAGAGGACCGCAGGAGGAGCGAGATCCAACTGCGTGCCGGCCTGGGAGGGGGGCGTCCCAGGACTGCCCAGGCGGCTCCCCTACTGTGTGCGGGCCTGGGAGGGCGCCCCCGGCCCGCCCAGGCGGTGCCCCTACTGTGTGCGGGTCTGGGAGGGGGGCGTCCCAGGACTACCCAGACGGTGCCCCTACTGTGTTCAGCCCCGGGAGGGCGCCCCGGGACTACCCTGGCAGAGCCGCTGCCCCCAGGGCTGAGGTGGGAGGTGGCACGGAGAAACGTATAAATAAATAGAACGTTAAGACAAGGTCAGGTAGATGCCAGCGCGCAGGAATGCTACGGGGATTAAAACTTTCGGAGCTTGGTCGTGGGTGGGGGCGTCGGGGGCGGTGGGGTTGCTTATGAGGCAAGAAGTCCAGGCGCCCCAGGCCCAGCCCCGAGCCCGCCCACCCCACCGCCAGGCAATCCTCAAGCTAGAGCAGGAATGCTTTTAGATCTTTATCTGGAGGAGGAGGGAATGAACTTTTTATACCCATCTTTTTCTACTTTCCTAGGAAATGTCGATCACCCAGGAGGAAGCACCACTTGAAACTATTAATATAAATTGTTCGACACTTGAATTGGTTGCTGAAAAATTTAAGGAAGTCTTTTAAGAGAAGACTTTTTTTAAGCTGCGGTGGCATTGGCTCTGCCTAACCAAGGACAGTGGGAGTCCTCTAAGCAGAAGTAGACAGGTGTAGGTGGTCTCTAACATACCTTTCAGCCCCACCATAGCATTTCCTGAGCTGGCTTTTGCAGTGGTGGTAAGCTGGCCTGGCGGTTTCCTGAGACTGGATTCAGGGCTTTCAGTTCCTCTTTCTAGAGGCAGAATTCTTCCTGGAGAGATAAAGTTGTGTGTACTTCCCCATCACAAACACTCCCTAGAACATAACCCTGTGAAAAATTAGAGGGTGTTCCTCCCATGCTGTATTTCTCTGTTATCTAAAGTGTGTACATCTCGTACAATCTTTTATATCCCTTTGTAAAATATGTGTCTAATATATGAGAGTGGGTGTAATAAAACAGGTCAGAGAGTGTTACAATGACATGACAAAATTTCTGAGGGCTCCAGGTTTGCTGGGCTTCCCAACTATTGCCCCGTTATCAGCACTTACAAGATTGTCATTTATTCATTCAACAAACACAATACAGAGACGCTGTGATGTTCCAGAAGATGCTAAGAGCAGGGGATCTGAGAACACGTAGGACATGGGCCCTGCTCTTCAGCTCACCGTCTCACAGGTGACGATCCTCGTACATCGTAGATGCTCTACTAGAGGTATGAACAAAATCCCACAGTAGCAGTCATGGACAGACGTTTCCTGGGGGAGCCTAGGGAGAACATGGTTCCCTTCATAACTCATTATCACAGTACTTCTCAAGCTTCACATTGTTGCTCGTTTCATTGTCTTTCCCACTATTTCGTAAGGGCTTAAGGAACAGAACCACGGTTCCCCTGCAATTTGACCGATGGCTCAGACTGTCTCAGTCAGTGGGTTGGCCCTAAGGTGGTTCTTGCTGCTGCAGCTGCAAGTGCCCATTATCCGGATGTGTTCCTTAATGTCCAGTACGGAGCGACCTTATAAGGACGTCTGCCCAGACTCACAATGATGTCAGCCACAATTCTCTTCCTCTCCCACGTTACCATCTTTCTCCTTGTGTTTTGCGAACTAAAACCAAAATAGCTTGGGCCCTTTTGGCCACTACCAAAGTTGGTGGCGTTTTTATAAGTGCTTGTAAGGGACACTGCAGAGTAATCAGCTGTCTGCGTTTATGAAAGCCCGCGAGAGTTTCTGATTTCCCAGGGCCCCAGGTCACATGCAGCCCTCCCTTGTCACCATGTCTCTGGCTTCAGGAGACATATACTGAGCCCCTTTGCCATGTCTGGCCAATGCTGGATAGTGGCGATGGTGCCCAGGGCCAGCCCAACAAGGTGCCTGCCTTGTAACATACTGTGAGATCTTCAAGGGACAAAGCTCAGGAATGAGTCTTCTTCCCCAAAAACATACTCTAGAAATACTATTAGATTTAATGCCTATGTCCTTCCTCACTGGTGTTTGCATCAGCCCTCTTGTTTCATGTCTTTTTGGGGAAGGGTAGAAACTGAAATTACCTCCCCTGGTAAGATATCAGTGCAGTATTTTGGCCTTAGGATATCTTACTGGGGGAAAAAAAATCTTTTTCTATTAAAGCTATAAATTTTGCTGAAGTTCTAGAGAAAAATATCAACTCTGAAGTATGACACTCTATTTGCCCGAAAGCTAGAGTGAAGGGTCATGTGTTCATCTTGTCACTGTCCCCTTCCCTCAGGTCCAGGCTTCCTCCCGCCTTGTTCACTTTCCGCCTCTGCTCCTGTGCATTTCACCGTGCTCTCAATGGTTCCTAAAGAAATAAACTCAAGGGATTAATCCTCTTTACAATTCTGAATCAGCACATCAACTCCTTTTGAAATAATTCCAATATCAGTCTTACCTATTTTTCCTCCAAATGGTGTAAAAAGGCACAGAGTTCAAAGACATACTGGCTGTCTACGCCGTTCCAAGATTTTGAGCTTGTTGGCTGACCTTGGCTAGTACTCGTATCTATTTACCTTTGAATTTAGCAAAACAGGAGTCTTATTTTCTTAACCCACTACAGCGAGTTTCTCCCTACAAACCATATGTATGCACCGTAATAAACCCAAATGGCTATCTAAGCTAATAAGGTTTTCGATTCCCACCCTCATTTCCTCTTCCCCCTTTCTACTTTCAACCCTCTTTTAAAAAGTACTTCTTTTAAGTCAAATGAATATTCATAAATTGCAACAAATGTGTATTCATTTCATACTACCTTCAGGGCGTTCTGAGAGACTCAAAAGACCCCAAGGTCTGAACACCATTGTTTGTGAATTTCATGATAAGGAGCAGGTGCTCAGAGACCACTGATGAATGGTGCCCACAGGGAGAGCGGGAGAGCCAACTGCCTGCAGGCAAAGCTTGAGCCAAGGGGGGAAGGGTTCATCAAAGATACCAAACCCGCCGAGAAGGGAGGAGAGAAGAGAACACTACCAGCAAGAAGCAGCTCAATGGGCAAAGACACAGGAACAAACAGTGCGAGGCATGCTTGGGAAACAGCTGTGCCCTTTGGCCGAGCACAGGCTTTCTCACTTATGTAACATATACTTATCTAGTGCTTTGTCCGTTCGAGATCCCATTTTCTTCCTAGAAGGGAAATCATCCCAAGCGGACAAGCATATAGGCATTGCTTCACCTTCCTTTCAAAATGGCAAGCTCTCCCAACAGAAACTTGTTAGGCTGTGGTCTTATAAAGTAAAAAAAAAAAAAAAAAAAAAAAAAAAAAGTGCCAACTTCTGGTGCAATTCAAAAAAAAACATGGTTAAGCTCCAGCTCAGAAACCTGGGCTACTGGCTCTGGTTGTAAGTATTCCAGTAGTCCTGATAAAAAGAAAAAACCTATTCCTCTTCAAGTGAAACTCAATAGAATAAGGTAAGAGTTATTAAATGTTGTGCTAAATATCACATATTACCCATAGGAGCCAAAGAAGAAAACTATTCTGATAAAAAATAAAAATTCTGCCAGGATAGCTGGAGGCCTACTGGTGTGCTCACTTCTGCTCTGGGGGGTGCAGAAGATTCTTACGTACAAGTAACCAGATCATCCTCAAAACCGTATAATACGGCTAAGCTGGGATTTTTACATAGGAAAATTCTAAGAACAGTGCACAGTCAATACATTTAAAATTGCATGTTGTAGAGATGTGTGCATGAAGATTTGGAGAGGCAGTATGCATGGAGGGATTGAAGATCAGTGACAAATATCTTTCAGAAGGGAAGAGTTTCTTGTTTTCTGTTTCACAAATAAGAAATCCTCTATGTTGATCTTTGCTGTAACGTTCCTAATCCAATGTTTCTGCAAGAATCTTCCAAGACACGTGGATTATTTCTCTTCTGATGATCTAAGCTCTTGCCCACAGCTACTCGCGTCATCTTCCCTTTACCTTCCCCAGCCCGGACGCACAGCTAAGCGACTCGTACAAATTTTATCACTCTGACAACTGTCTTCTGCCCCCTCACCTCACCTCACTTAAAAAAAACAAAAAGAAAAAGGCCTAAACTACATATGATCCAAAAGCATCTTCCACCTTTGCTCTTGCTTTGGTGGAAACCCAGATCGTGGATGCTTTAGGAGCCCACACATCTTGTCATTAGACAACCCTGGCTCTGAATCTGGTTGGGAAGCTTCTTAGATACATGACTATAGACAAGCGACATCTCAAAGTTCCATTTTCCTCAGAAGATGAGGGTAACCATACATCAGAGGGTGGTGGTAATGATTCCATGTGATTTGGGGTATAAAGTGCTTAGCACGGTGGCTACATCACCAGTGTTTACCATCTCCTGGTACCCCTTCAAAATAGGGACTGGCCTTTTATTTCAGCCCCTCCCACAGAATCCGGCACAGGGGAGGGGCTTGGTAAACAGCTGATGGATGAGTAGAGGACTGGGAGGACCATCGCACTGAAAGATAAAGTTCTATATTTATTTTCCTATTTTCTGTCATAGAGGATGTAAAGTTTGTATCTTAATCCTCCAAATTTTATTCCTATTTGGGACTTACAGTATTCATTCACCAGCGTTTTGGGTTCTACTTTTCAGAAATGACCAAGCAATCACAGTAACAATGTAAGTTGAATTGATCTGTGAGCAGCTGCTATTCTGTACCACTAGATGGCGTCTATCAATAATAACACTAAAAAGCGCCACACATAGTCGGCGAGGTAATAATTCTAAAGAAATTAATACAGAAAAGGCAAATGTATCTGTGTGTATACATATTCACATATATATGTACCTTTTGCACATGATTTCTCCTTAATATTGGCTATAAATCTAAAGCTGTCTACAGTTTGGCAAACCCTTGCTTTCCTAATTTTAACAGTCTCCTGTAACTACATTTTTAGTTGTTAATTAAACCCTAAGCAGCATCAATGTGCAAGACATTTTACTGTACCTGGTGACTGCTCTCCACATCTTTCTGCAAGGTTGATGGAAAAACTCACCCTCTGGGAAAAAAAAGAAGTTGAGGGGCGCCTGGGTGGCTCAGTTGGTTAAGCGACTGCCTTCGGCTCAGGTCATGATCCTGGAGTCTCCGGATCAAGTCCCGCATCGGGCTCCCTGCTCGGCAGGGAGTCTGCTTCTCCCTCTGACCCTCCCCCCTCTCATATGCTCTCTCTCTCATAAATAAATAAAATCTTTAAAAAAAAAAAAAAAAAAAAGAAGAAGTTGAAAACGATAGGGAGAAAAGGAAGGGGCAGACAGAAGATTCTGCCGGCCTTAGTCATTCATTCTGTAGGCGACCGGGGCTGGGCACCAGGGATTGCCAACAGCTTTTGAGGCACTGAAGCTACTGGGATGAAGAGGATTTACTTTGAGGATGTGCTTGCTAACCCCTAAAGAAAAATGCTCAGTCCATAAGAGACAAATGTTTATAGGATGACCCTTCAATCATCAGAAGGGATGGATGTTTCTTAGAGATTGTGAGGACATATAAGGGAGAAATAGAGATCAAGAATGTCTGATCAAGACTAAAGAGGTTCTGCTCTCCAGTTTTCAGGTGGATTCACAGGATTATGTTTCTTCATGCTGACATTTGGTTGTCTGTGGCATTTAGGCAAGAAGAGCTGCACTTGAGGGGCGCCGGGGTGGCTCAGAGAGCTAAGCATCTGCCTTCGGCTCAGGTCATGATCTCAGGGTCCTGGGATCAAGCCCCAAGTCAGGCTCCCCGCTCAGCGGGGAGTCTGCTTGTCCCTCTCCCTCTGCATCTGCTCCTGCTCTCTCCATCTCTCTCTAATAAATAAATAAAATCAAAAAAAGAAAAAGAGCTGCACTTGAGCATTCTTGGGAAGAGACCTAAAGGAAAGGAAAGGAGGGAGAGAGTGAAGGGTGAGGAGGCAATCAGACAGAAATAGGAGAAGAATGGCCATGGAGGAGTAATGTAAGTTTTCACTACAAAATCTGAACATTCAGTCTTTGATATGGACAGATTAAGCCCATATTTTAAGATTGAAAGGATAAGTAAGGAGAAAAGGGCCATAAAACAAAATCAAAACACCTTTGGACTCCTAATTCCATTGTTCCTGGCAACTGTAAAATCAGGTGTGGAGGTTGCAAAGATGAACTCTGACCACTACGCTATTTTACTTCCTTATTTCTAGATACACAGAGGAGTCACTGAGCAGAGAGCCTGTGACAGGTGCCATTTTCATCCACCTACAAAGAGAAGCTTCCATCAGGGGCTCTTGTGTTGCTCAGTGGGTCAAGCATCTGACTCTTGGTTCTGGCTCAGTTTGTGATCTCAGGGTCATGATCTCAGGGTCATGAGATGGAGCCCTGAGCCCCATGTGGTCTCTGAGCTCAGTGGGGAGTCTGCTTGAGACTCTCTCCCTTCCCTCTCCCCCTCTGTCCCTAACCTTGAACATGCTCTCTCTCTAAAATAAATAAGTAAAATCTATTAAAAAAAAAAAAAAAGCCTCCATCTGTATTTCACAACATTATCTACATCTCAACAGGTGGGAAACCAAATTTTCCCCCAAGGCTGGCTTCTCTCCCTAACCCTGACATCATGATAACCCTGCTATCATCTGCTAAACACCAGACCCAGTAGGGCCTCTTTCTCTGCCTTCCACGATCCAACATGAAACCACTTAGGTTTTCCCCAGCAGTCTCCCACACCAGTCTCCTTCCCTCTCCTGGGTCACCATCCTCCTTCGGTGCTTTTCTCTTCAAGTGTGGACAGCTCTCTTAAATGAGCTCTTTGTTTTCTGCCCCTCAACCTCCAAACCACTGGATATGCACTACTTCAAGGGCATTGACTTCCAGTTCAAAATCTCCCCTGAGCTTCCTGATGCTCCTGGACAACATCCAGATTCTCCTCACCTTACTAACATTTGGACCTTCCACAGTCTGGCTCCAACATGAGCTTTCTGGATCTCGGGAATATTGGCTCCTGCAGACTACTTCTTCTTGGAACACTCACTTTCCTTTGCCCCATGTGTGACCTTCTCCTGGAGTCCCTCTGACCTCCCTGCTGCCCACTCCTCACTTCCTCTGAAGCTCCTTTCCTTCTCTACCATCTTCACGTTTCATGCCCCTCAGGATTACGTTCTACTCTTCTCTCCCTGGAAAATCTCATTCTTTCCAGTGTTTACAATTATTATTCTTTTGATGCTCACCCCTGAACCTGTTTATATATACAACATCTGTAAGTAGAGATATACATACCCAAAGGTAGCTCAAACTCAATATACCTCAGTCACAACATATCCCCAAATTTGACCATCATGTGACCTCCCAAACTCCTTTCCCTGTAATCCCCATTTCAGTAACGGCATCACCACCCACTTATTTGTCATGACAGAAATCTAGGGCTCCTCCTCAACTCCTCCTTCTCTTTCATGCGCTCTCCAAGCATTGACCAGGACTTGCTTGACCTCTTCTGCCTAAGTATCACTTGCCTATAGCTGCTTCTCCCCATCCTTCCTGTGCCTTCCCATTTTGCCAAGACAAAAGGAACAGCTTCCTACACAGCCTGTCTTCTGTTTCCTGTCCAGCTCTTCTCTATCCATCTGCCCCCTGTAGCCTTTCTTACACACAATCAGACAACCTCCCTCTCTTGCCTCAAAACCTTCAGAGGCTTCCCAGACCCACCTCCCACCCAGGTAAAACTGTAACTCTTGATCTGGCCACTACCACTCTCTCCAGCCCCCAGCAACCCAAACACCTTTCATTCTGTTCTGTCCTCACACTTCAGCTCTGAGCCTCTGCACAGACTTTCCTCTGCCAACAACTCCTCTCTCTCCCTGCTTTGGTCCAACGAACTCCTATTCATCCTTCACTCTCAAGGAGCCCTCCCTCAGAAGATCGTCTTCGATCCCTGAACTAGTTTAGGGCATGCATACATCTTCTTGTGGCACTGGAAGCATCCCGTCACTCACCTCCTTCTGCTTTCCCGTGTGTGTAGCCTCCGTCTTTCCTACCAGAACAGACACTCCGTGAGGCAGGAAGTGTGCAGCGACCTTGACTGTCTCCTCCACAAAGCCTGATCTGCATCTGAATTCCTAACAGCCTTTGCCAAAAATCCCAACCTTAGCCCCAGACAGGCCTCTGCTGGTGTGTCTGGTGAAGGGGGAGATGGGCCCAGCGGTGGTTCATTTTCTCTGCAGGTGATCAAATGAGCTTACAGGGAATCAATTCATCCCAAGGAAAAGGATACATATGCCCACTTAGAGAACCTTGGAGTTGGAGGGAAGGACGGATTCTCAGGACAAAATGATGTCTACCAAGCATCTCAATTTATCTTGAACCCTCCCTCCACGCACCCATGGCTGTATTCTAGGAAGACAGAGGGCTATCCTTTAAAATTATCAGGTGACATCCAGTGTGCAAGTTGCATTTGTTTTCTTCTATTACACGGTGACTCAGAGCAGTGAGATTATCCCAGGAGTCAAATGGCATTGGACACTGGTAGGAGTGCCCTGCAGGAGGCGGCAGAAGCAGCAGCAGGGGACTGAAGGGAGCAGGAGGATGAAAGAGGATCGTAGAGGTGGTGGTGTCCAGCAGGTGTGGTTCTACTCCAGCTGGTGAAGGAACTGGAAGCTCCTAGCCGGTGCAGTGACCCAGGAGAATGCAATGGAGGCCACAGAGCTACCAGCAGAAGCACTAATGTGCACTTGGGTCTCATCAAGTGCGTTCATCAAGGGCATTCTGAAGATGCCCAGAAATGTGTGAGCCAGCCAATGATTTTGTAGAGAGGAGTTATTTTGTATTAGCAGACAGATGGGAGAGCCAAAAAAGACCAGTGATTCCTCTGAACATGGCCCCTTCTGGACTTGAAGCCCGTCTAGGGAATTTTTGGTCACATCCAAATTGAGTGTATGTGTCACTGGGTTTTATAGATATTATCTCAAACTCTTCATTATTATTGTAATAGGTACAATCTATGTCTTGTCTCTCTAACCACATTTGATAAGTGATGGAGATAAATCTGTCTGAGCAACTTGGCCACTGTTCAAGGACATTTGAGGAATGCTCTAAGTGTATGGTATTATTCAGAGAGTAAAGCACAGGGGGCAGTACTCATAAGTTTTTGCCCCGCTGGGCGTGTAAAACCTGGAAAATGCAAGTGAGCTTTTGTCTCTTGAGTGCATAGGGTCAGAACTCCAGTTTCCTCTTGATCTTGCTATATTTTAAACAGGGTCGTTTCTCCATTATGTGTATGCTCCCCATTATCTACGCAACTATTTCCCACAGGAAATTAAAGAAGAAGGGTGTGAAGAGTGAGTGTTGCAGGTATACGTGGGCAAGTAACTGTGATAAAGTGATCTCTCCAACTACATTCTAATAATGAAAAGCAATTATTTTCGGGTCACCTGTTATGGTCATGACCCACACCTCTTCTCTATGCAATAGCACGAGTCATCAATAATAGAGTATGATTGTTTCCTCCCCAAAGACAAGTTGTATGAAATACAGCACAAAGCAACATAGTCTCGGGCAAGAGTTTTTATATTAGTGTGCTGTTCAAGACTGTTTCTGATTGCATAGTAATGACCCACCAAGGACCAGCTCTAGTAGCCGGTGCTTTGCAGGAAGGGAACAGAAGTGACACTTGAGGTCCAGGCATCATACAACATCTGATGGCCAGGATAATTAGTCAAGAGCCCAAAATACTCGGTCTGATCATGTATTACCATGCCTTGCATTGACTATGACTCAGTATACTCCCTGACTAAAGCCTGTCCAAAAGGAAGAAAAACTATAACTATGTCTAAGCCTATCTGTGTATCTGTATGCAGATTAGTGATACCCTTGAACCAGGAGGTTCCCATTAGTTCAAAGAATATACCACATTACATTTCATTTGCTCTTGTTCCGATCCAGTCATGCTTTCAGTGGTTTACCAGCAGAAAGCCCTAGAGGGGACCTATCCAGACAAGATTAGACAACATACAATTATCATCTTTAGTATTCCCAGTTGGAAAATTGACTGGTATTCGTGTGGAACAATAAAATCAAATTTGCTGGCACTGTAGTCCCAATTCATGGATATAAAGAGAGGATCTAGTAGGGGCTTGGGGGTGGTTACTGTATGGAGGGGAAGACACCAAAGAGGAAGGTGCATCTGTATCGATTGTAAACATATAGTCTAAGCACTGAGCTTATTCATTCCAAACGTTCTGTAAAGCAATATCAGTAATCTTGGTTTCCTACATGCTCTTTGGAGATCAGAGAATCTCTCTAGCCTTATCACTCAACAAACATGAACACATTGAACTCTTACTGTATGCTGGGCACCCTCCTGGGGGGTGGGGTGCAATACCATAGGTCCGTCACATAGATGAAACCGGTTCATATCTAGCTCAGGGCTATAAAACTCCAAAAGAGTCTAGGGCATGTGACAAGATGTAACACAACTCTAGGATAAATGCCTATTTATCCATTTTTTCCATTCATCTATCCATCCATGCTTCTATCCATCAAACATACTTTGGGTGAATGGTGTGCCAAGAATTGTGCCATAGGCACTGTGGTTGCTGAAATAAATCAGTGCCTAGTCATTAATGGAAGAGACAATAAGTAGATGAAGAATTCTTAAGAAAAATAATTAATAGGATTGGGGCACCTGGGTGGCTCAGTCGGTTAAGCATCCAACTCTTCATTTCGGCTCAGGTCATGATCTCAGGGTCATGAGATTGAGCCCCATGTGGGGCTTCATGCTCAGCATAGAGTCTGCTTGTCTCTCTCTCTCTGCTCCTCTCCCCCCTCCCCCGCTCTTTCTCTCTCTCTCAAATAAATAAATAAAATCTTTAAAGAAAATA
The DNA here is from genome assembly GCF_964656455.1 of Halichoerus grypus. NCBI lineage: Eukaryota > Metazoa > Chordata > Mammalia > Carnivora > Phocidae > Halichoerus > Halichoerus grypus. Next base: position 69,813,787 of record NC_135718.1, read on the forward strand.
ATTCAGAGGATAGTCCCTAGGACTTGAATCCACTCCAGCTGTCAGGAAGGATACAGTGTAAAGTCAAATCCAAAGAATGCCAGAGATTAACCAGGTAGGGAAGCAGCCTGTTTGGGATTAAGATGTCTTTCCCAATTCTCCTTTAGCTGCCATTTTTCTCTGATTTTCACCTTTCCCTTGCCTATTCTCTGCCGACCTCTGATAAAGGCACTATTTTCCTGGATTTTAATGTTTCCACTGGCTTCACCTCAAGGTTATAGCATATCAAGGTTACTTTTGAGCCAAATCCAGTGAAATATTTTAAAGATAATGAAATAGTTTACAGTGAATTAGAGATAATGTAAAAAGGATTTTTTTCACTCTTTAAGATGAAATCTCCTGAGCCTAAATTGACATTTATTACCTAAAGATTTTAGGCTGCTTTTTTCTGTACAGAAATTGTTTTTCTACGGCGACATCTTTTTCTTTGTTTTATCTTTATCACTGCATGCATTTTTACATTGTGACTGCAAAGGTAAGCGAGAAAAATTGAGTTTAATTGACAGATAGGAGGAAATGTAAAAGTTAAAGCCTTTGAATACTACATAAGCCCATCCATGTGGCATGAGCATAAATTTCAATCCCCCTTAAATTCTTAAATACCATCTGATCCACACAGTGATTTCCATCTGAATGAGTATTTGTAATATATTTATTTTGAAAAAAAAAAAACAACCTTAACATAACCTCTTGTTCTTAAAATTTTCAGTTAGCATTTGTACTAACAGAGTTATTGAACTTTACAGGGAAATTCTATTTTAGCTTGAGAGAACAGAGATTTTATTTCTACTGTCGTGTGCAGGTTCTATTATTGTATACCTACAGAATATTAACCTGCTTTTCCACCCTCCTTCAGAACATAAAACTTGGCTAAGCAAAACTGTTTGGCTCTTTCCAAAGGAAACAAGACCTATCAAAACATGATACTATGTTACTCTTTGTAGCTGCTGTGAAAAAAAAAGTTAATCCCATTTATAAGTAGGAAAATAGATAAGGTTAATTACAAGGATGACAAAGCATGAAGGAAAAAGACTACACATTGGCTTCTGGCTCGGGAATAGTCTGGACACAGAAAATATGGCAATATTATTCATCTTTGTTGCAACCTAGTGATTCACCTCTGACCGTTTTCACTCCCATGATTATTGCTCTGCATGACAGAGGGTTTATCATTCAGGTAAGACAGGTCCTACTACCAAAAAGCTGACAATTGAGACTCCCCTCTGTGGAGTCCTGAATATTTGCCTCTAAGGGAGGATAAAGCCTTTAAGTCAATCTTACCGGTAACCACCATATTTACCAGGCAACCCAATTGCTTCTCCCATTGACCGGGAAGCCAGGTGGTCTATGTCTAGCCTGGCCATGCCACAGACTAGCTATAGGACTTAGGGACTCCACTCAGTCACTAAGCACCTCAATTTGTTTGGCTGCCAACTATGGAGAAGGAATTCATAATCTAAGTCTCTCCTGGCTCTTACCTTGCAGGAGTCTGTAATGAAGGGATGGATGGACACAATCGTTCAAGGTTAGCCGAAGCCAGCTAGTCTGAGAGCTTCCTGCTCAGTTACAGAAGAGGAGTATATCTGACTCCTCAACCCAGGGCCACTTTCTGCATACAACTGGTTGTGACTCCGCATTTGTTCTGATGAAAGGATATTGAAGGTGGGAGTTTTCTTCTAAAAACCAACGACTCAGAAGAGTTGAGTTTGCCTCCTTGAGACTGGCTGTTGGTCGAGTGGAGTAGAAACTTTCTGAGCAATGGCATCGTAGACCACAGAATCTGAGAGTAGAAAGGGAAACTACACAGGTTTCCTGGTCTCTCCTGCTACAAGCCAAGACTGACGAGAACTTCTGTTGTTGCAGTTATTTTGTTATAAGGGTTTTTTTGGGTTTTTTTGTTTTGTTTTGTTTTTCTTTTCAGTTTTTTTTTCTAGTTCTTTAAACTATTATTTTTCTTAAAGAATTTTAGCGTGGCGGTCATGTGTCTTTTCATTATCTTTGCATTAGTATCAATCTGTGTCAATCTCCCACTGACCTGTGCCCGAGAAGGAATCTCTTCTCTAAAGGGACCGCACTCTGAACAGCCTCAGCTTCTCCCTGCCTTGTCCATCACAAATAAAATGACTGTCACATAGAAATCTCTTTTATAGTGACTGCTACTTTTCTCCAGGGAGTAGATCTGACTCTCACTCTCACTCCTTCTTTTATTAGTTACTATCCGTTCCCTAAAGGAAAGAGACTTTAACTAAGAATCAGACTCGGTATATGACAAGTAAAAAAAAAAAAAGATTTATGGGCCAGTTCCTCAGAGCAAATGCCTATGAGTTTGGTTATCCAAGGAAAACAACTCTATGAGCTCATTCACGACAACGAAGGCTAATCCAATTGATCTTTATGTTGTTACATGCTTTTTTTTTCAGACCACCTCAAATAAAAATATAAATTGAAAACCTTGGTGATAAGAGGAAAATAAAAACGATCAAAAGCTTTTGGCAAAAATATTTATTCTAGATCGTTTCTTCTAATTAAAGTTCTGTTTTAATTGGATTAAAGGGATGTGTGGAGGCCTTCAGTGGTTTCGGTATCCAGTGTGTTTGAATTAGGGGGCAGACCCAGGTTTATGGGAAATGAAGCTTAAATAAACGTGAGTGTTCCCTTTGAGCAAAAGATTGCAAAACTGCAAATAAAAAGTTAGGTATCAAAGTATGCCTTGCTTCTCCACCACTCCCCGCAGACTTCTGGGGCCGGATGCCGTCGGACCCCCTCCTGCTGGGACACAACCCTGGCCTGGACCTTCAAGCCTCTGACTTCTATGGAAAGAACAAAAAAGCCTCATGGACACACAAAACAAGCGGTATTTTACCAAATGGGTGAGCTCTAGCCTTTTCAGTGAGGATTCACCTTGAAAAACAAGCACTCTTCAAGGCGGGATGTTACACAGGTGATAAGGGATCTGGAAACTTGAACAGAGAATGGTGAGGTGACGTGACAATTAGCGAGACCTGACATCCACTTCCACCCTAGGGCTGAGTGACAATGGGTAAAGCCACCACAGCCAGGCCCAGTCTGACCTGCAAGAGAACAGACCGCGATACTGGGGCCACGTGGATTCACTACCTAGGGCTGCATAACAAATCACCGCAAACACCGTGGCTTAAGACAATGCGTGTTATCTCACAGTTTCCGTGGGCGAGGAGTCCAGGCACGGCCTAGCGAGTGTCCTGGCTTAGGCGCTCTCGAGGCTGTCATCCAGCTGTTGGCCAGGGGTGCATTCATCTGCAGGCTGGAGTGAAGTGATTTCTGGCATGTGTCCATCCTCAGAGCAGGTCACAGCATGGCAGCGGATTTCATGAGAGCCAACAGGTGAGCGGGCAAGAACAGGAACAAGACAGAAGTCACAGTCTTTTTTTTAAACTATTCTCCGAAGTGACATCCTGTCATTTTTGCCATGTTCTATTCATTAGACCACATCCAGCCGACATCTAGGGGAAGGGACCGCACCAGAGCGTGAATGCTAGGAAGGCGGGCTCCTTGGCCACTGCCAGAGCTGTCTGTGTCTGGGGAGACACAGACAATGCAAAGACAATGGAGGAGGGGCAGGAGATGGGGGGGAAGAATTACCCAGGTTTCTCCTTCTCCCTCACCCTCTCACCTTCTACTAGGGCCCCCCACTGACGGGAGAGTCTTGGACATGCAGCTCCGTGGGCTACGGCAGAGCAGGGTAAAGGCAGGGATGGTCTGGGAGCAGACTGGCGACTGATCCCTATGGCATCCTTTTAGATTTCCTGCCATAACCGGGCAAATGACACAAGGGGATTTTATCCAAAGAGAGCTATTCAATGGTAATTGCGCCTCTTTCTGGGACCACAGGGTATTGTTTTTGCTCTCTGGTGAGGTGGCCCTATGCTATATTCTAACATTCCTACTCCCTACAGAGCCCCCAACACACATCTGGTCCCCTCTACAGCTGTGGCCCAGAGAGGCTACCTTTACTTGAGTAAGGCTTAACTCTGACTCCGTAAACTGTGTTTGATCATCAAGACAAGTCTTGGGAGACCTGGTTAAACCTCACAGAGGAGCCAGGTAACCTGTGAGTCCATCGTGACTTCTCCTACTTGGAAACTTCAGCAAGAATTTTGCAATAAATCAATGCTCTGATTTTGATTTATTCCTCTTCCCTGTAAGTGACCACATGTAATCTCCAGAGTGCAATAATAAAAGTAACAGAAATCAGTGACCAGCTGATATTATAGACTACCTTCTAGCAGATGGTATTTTCCAAAGATGGCTGTAGAAATATCTTTCATCGCACAAGCTCTAGGACGTTGCTACCCCCCCCCATTACAAGATGGTGTTTATGTCCACTCCCCTTAACCTGGGCCAGGGTTTATGACTGCCTCCACCCAGAGAGTGTGGTGGAAGTGATACTCTGGGACATCTAAAGCTGGATCATAACAATGCCACAGACACCTTGCTCTCTTGCTAAACTCAATCTGGCAACCCAGCCTGCATTCTGTGAGGAAGCCCAGGCAGCTACAGAGGCCCACGTGGAGGGAAGCAGAGGCCTCGGGCCCCAAACCCCAATTTTGCCCAGTCAACAGCCTAGATCATCAAGCTATGTGAGTGAACCATCTTGACATGTATTCTTCAGCTTCCTGTTCTTCAGCTTCTCTGGCTGACACCACTTGGAACAGAGACAAACCATCCGCACTGGGCCCTGTCCAAATTATAGGTTTGTGAGCAAAATAAATGGTAGCGCTTTAAGCCGCAATGCTTTGAGGTGGTTTGTTACATGGCAATAGAAAGCTGGAACCTACTCTTTGGGGAATCCCTAAAAAGTTGAGGCCGAGTACGTCAATTAGGAATATGCCTGCCTAGAAGTAACAGAAAACCTGCACAGGACTTTGCAAGCAGTCCCTGCATGAGATGAAGAGCCTTAGAGTGGGCCGCAAGAAGTTTCCAGAAACAACAACTAAAAGAAATGAGGAGAAGTCAGGTCAGTTTTACTAGTCAAGGAAAAAAAAATTAGATTTTGATGTCACCTATTTAATATTTTCAAAGATTGGCACAACTTCATATCCATATGGCTAACGCAGGTATTTCCTCCAATTCTCGAGATATCTTCAGGTACATATTTCCCAAATTCCTCTCTGCCGCCCAACCCCTCCCTAAATTCCAGTTCCATGCTGGCCACGGTCTCAGGCTGGATGGCCTCCCGCTGCTCCCCACCAGGCCCGTCCACACCCCCTTAACCAGTCCCCCTGTCACCTCCACCATTATGACTGAAGTTCAGTCAACTTTTACATCTCTCTCTCCATCCCCCAATTTCTCGCTCTTCTCCCGTCATGAGCCGCCCTGCTTTTTCCTTCTCTCTGTCACCTGCTTAATTTTGGGTCCTTCTAACTTTCCCTAGAAACAGGGCAATAAATTCTTACTGGTTTTTTTCATCTCCACTTTCTTGTCCTTCTAATCCATCCTATACTCAGTTGGGATATTAGGAATGACTTTTATATGTTTGATATAGTTTTGTAATTTCCTAGGAAGATTCTGTGGGCTACGTGAGTGGTTTCTCCAGCAATATTGCCTGCCCTTTTGTAAATAAACACATCATTTACTCATCAACATGTCTTGGGCCAGGGCCTAAGGGTAGAACAGGGGGTTCAGCTTTAATACCTCGAAAACATAGGATGCAGAGAGGCAGAGTAAATCTTACAAATGAAATACCTCCCCAACTTCTGAGCATGTAGGAAAGGAAATGCTCTGGTAGCTAACATGTATGGATAACATGATTGTTCATATAAAACACTGAATGTCTGTGTGTGACTTTCTTCTAAATCCTCTTCTATCACATTAGTGGGGGGTCTTGTTCAGATGTGCATTTCCCAGCTGAAGTGTCCAATAACCCTTACGTCTCCTCCAGTCTGTGAGCACATGGAATGCTTTGCACCCCCTTTTCCCTCCAGACTTACCCATTTGAGCAAGTTGGAGCAACTCAGCTTGACATACAACTTTACCAGATGAAGTCTGAACACAGCCCTGGTCTTGTACTTCTCGGCTCACACATCTGGAATGGCGCCCTGCTTTTATGTTTCTCCCTTCCCTCCACCCCTCGACAGGTGAAGGTCTGACCTTCCACAACCATCTCTTCCTGTTCTCCGACTGTCCTCCAGTCTCCAGCATGGTGTGCCCAAGCTTTCCTGCCATCTACCTTTTGCTCTGACTTCTTCTTCTGTTTGAACCATGTTCTTCCCTCTTAACAAAATCCAGTTCAAAAAAAAATGTGCAGTATCATTTATTTAGGTAATCTCTAAGGGAATAAAGGATTTCTTCCTCTTTATAGTATGGGTTTTATCCTAATGTCTTGGACACATTTGGTACTCAGGGCATGTTTGTTGAAAAAAAAAAAATAGATTGAAGGTCCTTCATCTATCAGCTATTTGCCAGATAGACAGGTTCTAATTTAGAAGATATTTTCAATGATTGCATGGTTAATTAATTGTCCCCTGTGGTTTGTGATGGTGCCACCTGAGTACCAAATGTGTATACCGGTGTTTGTCCTGCATTACAGTTTATAATGATCGCACGGATGTAAAGTACCCACCGACCACACATCGGTCATTCCTGTGTTAATTTCCCCACCCCCACGTGCATCCACCTACATAATGTATGTAGATTAGGTCTCTATCACCTCTTCTATTTTTTTTTTTTTTTTTTTTTTTAAAGATTTTATTTATTTATTTGACAGAGAGAGAGATAGCGAGAGCAGGAACACAAGCAGGGGGAGCGGGAGAGGGAGAAGCAGGCTTCCTGCCGAGCAGGGAGCCAGATGTGGGACTCGATCCCAGGACCCTGGGATCATGACCTGAGCCGAAGGCAGACGCTTAACGACTGAGCCACCCAGGCGCCCTCTATCACCTCTTCTAGTACTGACCAGCACAACAGAAGTTACGTGTAAGGGGAAGTTTACAAGGTAGGTACATAGATGACCACAGTTCTGCCTACTGCATGCAGGGCCCGAAACATGGGGGCTCTCAGCTGAGTGCCAGTCTTGGCCCTGATCTGTTCAGTGACAGGCAGATTCACTAGCCAGTTACTCAGGGTGGATGCACCTGCAAAATTAAGCCAGCTCATTTCTGCCTGGTTTTTACCTCGGCCAAGTGGAAGCATAGGCTGACTTGTGGTTATGAGATATAGTGAATGCCAACATTCATTCTTTTCCACAGCTTCTCTGCTTTATATCAGCAGCTAGCAGAAGACTCTAGACTCTCCCTATGGCAAAGCATGACCTTCCATTTGAATATCTTTCAAAATTCTTAAGGAATCCTCTGTTTCTAAATTTGCTTGCAAACCCATGAGGTCCCCAAGCTCCATCCTTCCTCCAGTCTGTGTTAACACTGCTTCATGTCACGATTCCTGCACTGCCTTTATCCCTGTACTATCTTGGGTCCTCATAATTTAGGAAGGGCTTCCAAGCCCCGGGGAGTTAATTTTGGAACACAAAGGCCGCAGGCTTACCGTGTTAAAATGACTTCGGTACACCTAATAGCAAAAGACCTTCCCTTGAACTCTACAAAGATGGCGCTCATCCCTCCAGATCAGGATACAGAGCATGTGAAAACAGAAGACAGCTCAAACATTTCTGAAAACAGTATCTGATGGTAGCCTCTTAGTTAACCCTTTTCTGCCTCTGTTCCTTTTCTGTAGCTAGAGAATTCTGTAGCTGCTGCCCTGAGAGGCAAAACTGATTTTAGTTGAGCCATTGAATCCTTCACATTTAGTGTGTATTAAATAATATTGGTACTAATCAGCTATATATAACATAGTCTCTGTAAGACTTCTATTTCCTCCATGAATGTATTTCCTGTTATCCTCCCCCCACACCTATCTTCTTATAGTGCAGGTTAATATAATTACTCTAACTCGGAAATTGAATGACACAATGTCAGAACTACTGCTAGTGGAAAATCAAATAATATTAACTTTAGATATTTCCCAATTAATTTAAGAGTTAACGTAGACATCTTATTATTAGAAGACACGTAAATATTTTATGTTTCTGTTTTATGCCTGTTATGTTAATATCCTTTCATTCCTAAGTCTATATCCTTTGACACCTAGAGCTCCCCAGCACTTACTTTTCTTTCTTTTTTTTTTTTTTTTAAAGATTTTTATTTATTTGACAGAGAGAGACACAGCGAGAGAGGGAACACAAGCAGGGGGAGTGGGAGAGGGAGAAGCAGGCTTCCCGCGGAGTAGGGAGCCCGATGCGGGGCTCGATCCCAGGACCCTGGGATCATGACCTGAGCCGAAGGCAGACGCTTAACGACTGAGCCACCCAGGCGCCCCCCCAGCACTTACTTTTCTTAACAGCACGCAGCTCAGTGCCTGCTACATAAAGGCCTCATGCCCAGTAAAAACTGAGTCACGATTTGCTGAATGAAAGGAGTGAATGAATAAAAGCAAAAAACAAAAATGTGTGTAATTTTTGTCATATGAATTCTAACGTCAGGTCCCATAAAGCATGATTTTTAAGTTCCATTTGATAATAATTGGAGGCAATGATGATCAGCGGCCAAAGCTTACACAGCTGACATGGGAGTTATGTCCAGTACCCAGAAATGTTTTAAACTTAAAAATCAGAAAGCATACATGCACTCTTAAAATTAGAATGCCCCTTTGATGCTCTTTGCATTTTCCATTTGAAGAAACTGAGACCCAGGGAAATTACAAATTTGCTCAGAGGCGCGCAGTCAGGCAAGGTCATGGACCCTAGGTTCTTGACTCCCCTGGCAGTCTTTAACCTATAAACTTTCTCTCCACCCCCAGCCCATCTGCTGATTCTGGGCATGACATCTGTATTAGATCCAGCTTCGCAGAGCACATCAACTGTGAGCCAATTGGATATAAGTACAAAGAGAACAGAAAATTCTCTTTTCCCAGGCAGCTGGAAAGTTTCACTTGCAATTTATTTTTAGCATCTTGTGTGTGCTCAGGAGGAACCATAGCAACAAAGGTACCTGGGAGAACCTGCTGGAGATACTCACATGGACAAGCAAATAGCCCCAGAGGGAGGTTGCTCCACCTCCATGGGGAATCAAGGACAAGCTGGACATGTCCCTGTCACTAGGAAAGTTATCACCAGAGAAGAATAACTTCAGAATCAGCATGACTTGTCTCCATATAGGCTGTAAACGACTAATGAGATCATCTGTGTTAAACTCTCATCTCGTTCCTTCCTCCCCCAGCACCAATACAGTGCGTAAACACAGCTAATCAAGTGACTTCTGACTTTGAGGTCTGATCATGTGTCATGTTGTGTTAAAGACTTCATGAAACTTCTAAACCACATAGCCGCAGGAGAGGAAGTGAACCCTTCAAGACGTCAGGCTACCATCTGGGGAATGGCTTCCAAGACATTCATCCATCTTTACCATCCCAGCAAAGACAACGTCGGAAGCTCCTTCCTTTCTCCCCAGAGCAGATGAAAGGACGCAAGAGGATATGAGGCCGCAGGCAGAGTGCACCTGCCCAGGGGAAGCCACGTTGGCAGGAGAATCTATAGCACCTGATGGGAACTAGCTTCACACACATCGGTTTTCCTATGCCAAACTCTCGCATTTACTCATGGGAAAGAACCCAGAGCCAATTCAGGAAACATTTCAGTTCCGGAATTTCTCTGTCTAGTTCTCCAAGGCTGACAGACCCAGGCTGGTGATTTATGCAAGGTCACAGTTTGTATGCTTGGGATAAGTCTCTAGGCCTTCTAACCTTCACACTGAAGACCTACTACCCCCATGCCATTCCTTCTCCAACATTCGGTGAAAATGCAGTTCTCTTCCTTATGCTTGTTGGAGAAATAGCTCCACCAAATGAATCCAATGTACACAGTCTACAGGATGGTTGACCCAATGAAGTGAGATATACTTCAGCTCAGTCTTGTTCATTTAGCATTTCTCTGCCTGGGTGCCTTTTCGTGATGGCTTTAGAAAAGCTTGAATGTTTCTAATTATATTTGTTACCTTTCCAAAGGATATAAAGATATGATTACATCGCATTTGTCCTTCAATGTTATCTTGAAACATGATAGTAACTGATAAAATGTTTTTCATGGGCATATCTTCTATAATTTTAAAAACACATTTTAATAAAATCCAAAGTTTCAAGGTGATATCACTACACGGAGGCCCATGCATGGTCCTCTTATTCAAACACATTCAAAACTGAGGGCAGCACTGTTCACAAAGAGGTATTTAATAAATAATAGCACGGGAAAAGAAAACCATCATTCTAGTCACCTGGCTGGAAAGACCTGTATCGATCTTTACTTCCCCACAAAATCACATAAATACATGATGGTGTTATTGAACCAGCTTCCTCCCAGCAAATGAACCATGGCATTGCTCAAGTGGTATACACATCAGTAAGAAATAAGATCCTAAAAATAAAATAGGAAGACAGCTCACAGCAAAACATAAGTATCCAAATGAGATTCTGTATCAGGAGGAATGATGCAAGATACGGTTTTAAGAGAGGAACCTATCTTTTAATGTAGAATATTCACAATATGTGTATTAGAAAGGAAAGCTGTGGACGGAAGCTACCCCCCCTATGTTTTGCAGATTGAGAAATGACCCCCATATGATCTCTCCCAAAGTGTGATGAGACTGCATTTGCAATTGTTCTGCTCTCTCTGCCCAAATCGAAAACCTCCTTTTGAACTCACTTTTCTCCAAAGTGGCTAATAGAAACTTAGAATTCTCCATGAAATAATTGTGGAGACCATTTAAAAACTGTGAGCCTGTCTTCAAATCAACTCTAAGTGAATAAATAGAACACGGTGCCATTTGCCCAACCATGTGACATGCAGGCCAAACTTAGCCTCTCTGTGTCACAAAGGAAGGCAAAACCTGGCTAACGAAATTTCAGACATGAAGAAAACTAAAGAAAAATAGCAGCACAAATTGAGAAGGTGAAGACAACCCTCAGAAAGATACAGGCACTATGTCTCCATAAATAGAGAATATGATTGGTCCAGGAAAAAATTGTGCTGAAGAACAAACCAACAAATAGAATGAACTAGAATATTCCCCAAAGCCCACATTCCACCTGCCGCTTCCCCTAAACCAGAGGGCTATCTACTTGCTTCTGCTGTCTCAATCCCTGCTGTAGAGAGAGAACCCCATGGGAACAGTGTCTCCCTTGAAATACATCACAGTTTATTTATTCTTTACAGGCACTTATAAAAAGGGAAAGAGACATATATATTTTCACATACTGTGGGCAACATGACACAGCTGAAAATGCATGAGAACCGTAATCAGTAAATTTGAGTTCAAGGCCAGATAACAAACTTCATCTCTCTGAGACTTGGTATCCACATCGGTAATCAGGAACTAATGATCCCTACATAATGGAGACACCGTCAGAATGAAAAGTCCTAATGTCTATGCAAATATTGGTCTGGAAAGGGCCATGGAAAACCACTGTAGGCAGTCCTATATCGTTCTCAGCAGAATCACCCTTCAGTTTGCACAGGCTGAGTTAAGCAAGTTCAGAGAAGGATCTACAGTGGAAAGTCCTTGGTAATATTCCAAGTAGGTGATTTCCAAACCCCTTACACAGCCTAAGTCTCTATTCCTTTCTTCTCACCTCAGTAGAGATGGAAAAGTTACCATATAATTAGCATATGTGTTATTGGTGAATTGACAGCTTGAACTAAGAAAATTGCATCAAGCAGAGAGAACAATGCACGACCACAAGACAAAACAACTTTGTTTTCATGTTTTCATGAAGTCTGTAGTGTTGCTCCTTAACTATTTCTTTTAAAGACAGAATCCAATAACCAGTAACAAGATTGAAGCAGGGATCAAAAACCTCCCAAAAAACAAGAGTCTAGAGCCTGATTGATTCCCCAGGGAATTCTACCAAACATTCAAAGAAGAAATAATACCTATTCTCCTGAAGCTGTTTCAAAAAATGGAAACAGAAGGAAAGCTTCGAGACTCATTCTATGAGGCCAGCATTACCTTGATCCCCAAACCAGGCAAAGACCCCATCAAAAAGGATAATTTCAGACCGATATCCCTGATGAATATGGATGCCAAAATCCTCAACGAAATCCTAGCTAATAGGATCCAACAGTACATTAAAAGGATCATCCACCATGACCAAGTGGGATTTATCCCTGAGATGCAAGGGTGGTTCAACATTCATAAATCAATCAATGTGATAGAACACATTAATAAGAGGAGGGAGAAGAACCATATGGTCCTCTCAATTGATGCAGAAAAAGCATTTGACAAAATACAACATCCTTTCCTGATTAAAACTCTCCAGAGTATAGGGATAGAGGGAACATTCCTCAAGCTCATAAAATCCATCTATGAAAAACCCACAGCAATATCATTCTCAATGGGAAAAAGCTGAGAGCCTTTCCCTTAAGATCAGGAATACGACAAGGATGCCTACTCGCCACTATTGTTCAACATAGTACTAGAAGTCCTAGCAACAGCAATCAGACAACAAAAAGAAATAAAAGGTATTCAAATTGGCAAAGAAGAAGTCAAACTCTCTCTCTTCACAGATGACATGATACTTTTTGTGGAAAACCCAAAATACTCCACCTCCAAATTACTAGAACTCATCCAGCAATTCAGAAATGTGGCAGGTACAAAATCAATGCACAGAAATCAGTTGCTTTCTTATACACTAACAATGTAACTATAGAAAGAGAAATTAGAGAATCGATTCCATTTACAATAGCACCAAAAACCCTAAGATACCTTGGAATAAACCTAACCAAAGAGGTAAAGGATAAACCTAACCAAAGAGGTAAAGGTAAACTCTAGGAACTACAGAACACTCATGAAAGAAATTGAAGAAGACACAAAAAGATGGAAAAACATTCCATGCTCATTGATCAGGAGAATAAACATTGTTGAAATGTCTATGCTGCCTAGAGCAATCTATACCTTCAACGCCATCCCGATCAAAATTCCAATGGCATTTTTCAAAGTGTTGGAACAAACAATCCTAAAATTTGTATGGAATCAGAAAAGATCCCAAATCATCAAGGAAATGTTGAAAAAGAAAAACAAAGCAGGGAGCATCACGTTGCCTGATTTCAACCTATGTTACAAAGCTGTGATCACCAAACAGCATGGTACTGGCACAAAAACAGACACATAGACCAATGGAACAGAATAGAGAGCCCAGATATGGACCCTAAACTCTAAGGTCAAATAATGTTTGACAAAGCAGGAAAAAAGACAGTCTCTTCAATAAATGGTGCTGGGAAAATTGGACAGCCATATGTAGAAGAATGAAACTGGACCATTTTCTTACACCATACACAAAAATAAACTCAAAATGGATGAAAGACCTCAATGTAAGACAGGAATCTATCAAAATCCTAGAGGAGAACTTAGGCAGTAACCCTCTTTGACATCGGCCACAGCAACTTCTTTCAAGACATATCCCCAAAAGCAAGGGAAACAAAAGCAAAAATGAACTTTTGGGACTTCATCAAGATAAAAAGGTTCTGCACAGCAAAGGAAACAGTCAACAAAACAAAGAGGCAACCCATGGAATGGGAGAAGATTTTTGCAAATGACACTACAGACAAAGCTCTGATTTCTAAGATCTATAAAGAACTTCTCAAACTCAACATCCAAAAAACAAATAATCAAGTCAAAAAACAGACAGAAGACATGAACAGACACTTCTCAAAAGAAGACATACAAATGGTTAACAGACACATGAAAAGATGTTCATCATCATTAGCCATCAGGGAAATCCAAATCAAAACCACAATGAGGTACCACCTTAGACCAGTTAAAATGGCAAAAATTGACAAGGCAATAAACAGTAAATGTTGGAGAGGTTGTGGAGAAAGGGGAACCCTCTTACACTGTTGGTGGGAATGCAAGTTGGTACAGCCACTTTGGAAAACAGTGTGGAGGTTCCTCAGAATATTAAAAATAGAGCTATGCTATGACCCAGCAATTGCATTACTGGGTATGTACCCCGAAGATACAAATGTAGTGAAAAGAAGGGCCATATGCACCCCAATGTTCATAGCAGCAATGTCCACAATAGCCAAACTGTGGAAAGAGCCGAGATGCCCTTCAACAGATGAGTGAATAAAGAAGATGTGGTCCACATATACAGTGGAATATTACTCAGCCATCAGAGAGGGTGAATACCCAACTTTTGCATCAACATGGATGGGACTGGAGGAGATTATGCTAAGTGAAATAAGTCAAGCAGAGAAAGTCAATTATCATATGGTTTCACTTATTTGTGGAACATAAGGAATAGCATGGAGGACATTAGGAGAAGGAAGGGAAAGATGAAGGGGGGGAAATCGGAGGGGGGGATGAACCTTGAGAGACTATGGACCTCAAGAAACAAACCAAGGGTTCTAGAGGGGAGGGGGGTGGGGCATGGGTTAGCCTGGTGATGGGTATTAAAGAGGGCACGTATTGTATGGAGCACTGTGTGTTATACGCAAACAAAGAATCATGGAACACTACATCAAAAACTAATGATGTACAGTATGGTGACTAACATAACATAAAAAAAAAGACAGAATCCTGCCAAAACGTCAACCATTTTTTAAAATCGTGCCTGTAGATAGGTACTACGCTGCCTCCACTCTCTCCAACTCATTTTCTCCTGGGCCCAGAGTTCTGCAAGTATGAATTCTGGTCTCATCCTGATGCAGCGCCTCTTGGTTCCCACCTGCAACTCGCTCAGCCTTGTTACACTACTGACGGAACATCAGCTCTTTATCTGCTGCAACCTCTCGATCTTCTCCTGCCATTAATCCATGTCGTTGTTTTGTCTTGTGGTCGTGCATTGTTCTCTCTGCTTGATGCAATTTTCTTAGTTCAAGCTGTCAATTCACCAATAACACATTAAATTCCTGTATTCCCATTTTCCAAGGTCTCTGTCCCACCTAAATTAGTGTGAACTGCTAAACAAATGAAGGCTGCTCTTGTTCCATCATCCAGGGGTTATGCAGTACCGTGTCTAGAACCAACACCCTGGAACAATAGTCATTATGCAAATTTAAGTTGGTGTTGCTATTTGGAAAATATCCCTTTTGTGCATGAATTTCTCATGGTGTGTATAGTCATGCATTAGCTATGCAACTTAGCTCATGTAGTCCTAGTACTTTAGTGTAGCACATAGTCCAGAATAACAAACAGTCTGAATGAAGCTAAGATACCTGTGGCCTTCCCTGGTTCTCCCTGGCTGATTTTTGCCAGAGAAGAGGACTCGCTTGGCCTGACCAAGTCTGGACTTCCTAAAGCTGTGTGGGGGCCAACCAGAACCTTGGTCTTCTCCGAGGCAATTTGGAAGTGAGTCCTTTTGGGATATAAGTCCAATAGTTAATACTTACTGAGCAGAACAGATTCAACACTGACTCTTAAGGACTTGGAACACTTTGCCTTGAGCTGGTCCTTTGCTCACTTTCAGAAAGAAAAGAGAGTGACTTAGGCAGAAATAAGCATGTACTTTTAAACAGTGGTGCCTTTGAGCAGTGGGCTGGTAACTGCAGTCTCCTTTGATGAGAGCGGGAGAAACGCATCCTTTCTCCATTTCCTCCCCAAGCTCTAGCTACTATAATCTTGTTAACAGATGAAATCAACTTTGACTTATTAATTTAGTGAAAGCCACATGCTCTGAATGAAATGAAGAAAAATGGCTTTAGTTAACACAGGGGAAACATTTTGAATCAGCTGCTGGCTCAGTAAGTCAGCTTTCCACAATGGTAACTGATGCCTTTTACAGGCTTTCAAATGGACTTGACCATTATAACAGAGGTAACATGGGAGCTTATTTGGAAAGAACTACTCCACGACCTGAGATTTCCCACTCAGGCCTCAGTTCTTGACCTCATGCTTTGAAATATAGAAAAGACATTAGAATCCCCACACTGAAGTTTATAGTCACCATCCAAGTTAAGATGCAGAAAGATGTGAGGCTTGGAAAGGGAGGTCTATAAAAGGCCCACTTCACCAAATTTTGGTGACTCTTTTATATCATTCATTTATTCTCTTCCTCAAAAAAAGCTTCTTGCAACCTACTCTAAAGTCATCCACGTATCTAGAGAGGCACTTTCCCCCATTATTACAATTTATTTCCTCCAGGCTGATTGATTCTTTTTCAAAATGAACACAAAAATCACATTTTCCGTTCACAGTCAAGATTCATTCTAACCGGCAGAGCATTCTATAACATTGAGACCAGAGCTTCTTACTGAAATGTACCAGGATTATATTTTTAATACAATGCATTACATGTATGAAGCAGCTCTCAGTAAAGAAGCAATTTCTATAAAGTGATCTCTCACTGTGTCCCTCACAGGTTCAATGAGAAAAACGTTATTCAGGAGGCTGAAAAGGAGCATTTTCTTTTATGAGCAAATACATTGAGACGTTGAATTGTGAATAGTAACTTGTCTTAAATTCAAATCGTTCAATAACTAGTGAACATTTAATATGTACTAAATAATATGGGAATTACAAAGAAGCTATGTGATATATCATCCCCTTCCCTCCTGGGCTTGCATTTATGTTGAAGGTGGCAAGACTAGCGTGCATAAATAACAAGAAAAAGAAGACCGTGTCACAGAACCTAATTCTATGGCAGAGAATGAAAGCAATGTTAAACATAAGGAAAAGTTGGTTGTTACATCCAATGAAGGGATAAGGAGATTTAAATGATCTCTATGATTCTGTAATTCCAATGAAAGGAACCAGCCACAATATGCCAGAGCCTGAGACAAAGTTCAAGTATTCCTGGTCTTAGATTTAATGCCTCTTTGTCCATTCCTAAACACTTTTGGGACCCCTGATTCTATGCAGCCAAGTTCATACTTAGTACCTGGACTTTAAGAGGGGAGTTGTGGTAATCACAACCTCAAATGTCAGGGAAGCCAGACATGTGACCCAAGAGCCCATGCCTGTCTGTAGGAGGTGGTGTCTTCTCTCTTTTAGTTGAAGGAGACCGTTCTGCCTAATGCTACCAGAATTCCCCATATTTCAAGACAAGCTATAAGAAAAACTTTACATGAAATCTTATGATTTTAATATTAACTATCATTTTGTGACTTTGTGACTTGGGCTTTGAGTAGTTCCAGTATTTTACGGTGACATATGTTAGCCTGAGATCTCAGGCAGTGAACATATGTGGTTTAGCAATGAATGATGTATCAGGCTGTAAACCATTATCCCCTGGACCATTATATTGATATGAACTTATGAGTAAGTGGATTGTAAAGGGATTGTCTACCTGACTCAGCCTGCCCTCAAGTATCCTAAGGGGTTTCTGTGGTGCAGAAACTATTGAGTTTAAGAATATTCTACATAACCAAACTGCTGCCTGGCCAACAGCTATAATTCATTATAATAGACAGAACCATCTAATATATGAATGACCTCAGGTTATTGTGCCAAGTCACATTACATTAATAATAATAGACGAGTGGTTTCTTTTCCCCCTAGAGTATAAAATCATCAGAAGAGAAACCTGAGCTTTGAAATAGTCAATGTGGAATTAGCAAGCCACTTGGAGAATGGTTATCCCTGGGCTGCAACACCAAACGCAATTGCCTGGAGTTTTAGGAAGGAATAGTCCTTTACATTTCTGTGCACCGTTGCCCCAGTGCTTGGCGAGATAATCAAGGACTAATATCAAAGGTGCTGAGCTATCTGTCTGGGGGACACGGGCACTGAACAAAAGAGGCTGGTGGACACAGCAAGTTGTTAGATGACTGCCAGAGGTCTGCTGTGAGTGGCAGTCTAGGAATCCCCTTTCTTGCTGCTTGCTCTCATTTAGATCCAGAAGTTGACCTCCTATAGCTAACTGGAAATGCATATAGCATATGATTTATGTTAGGGGGAGAGAGATTGGGGGAAACGTCCATTAAAGAAAAGAATAATGGAACCCAAGTGCTTTAAGATTGGGGGAGATGTCAATTATCTCATTTAGTTCCTTTCTTCTGGAAGGGCCTATTACCACCATGTAATTTATGGGCCTGGGGAGAGCCATAAAACCATGGAGAAGAGGAAACAGATGAATCCAGGCTATTAACAACATGAGGTAGGACTTACAGATTTTTATCCTTCATTTTTGAAGGAGCTCACTGAAACCTAAATAGAGGGTACAAGTGAACAGTGATGGTTAATTTTAAAGATTGGTTTATCTCCTTTGTACGATTTTTTACTTACACAAAAATACACCTCCATCACCCAAGCCTTTATTCTTTGACTGAACTTTTTGTACTCAATGTTTTTTTATCTTTGATGATTAAATTATAACTGCCTAACATATGTACTTTTTGATAGCAGGGCCCAGAAATAGAATGTTAATTTCATAGACCTGAAAAAAAATAAGCAAAAGATGAACTAGTGTTAATTTTCCCATATCCAAGCTAGAGAGTTATTCAAAGTCTTTTGCATACATATATCCCCACCTTCCAATCCATCTTCCCATAAAGCATATGGGGATAGGAGGGACTGTAGCCACGGTGCATGGAGCCAGGAAACAGATACCAAATCACGTCCAAGAGGGAACACCAGCAGCCAGTGCTGGAACAGTGCCCACAGATGAGACTCAGAGAAGCAAGAGCCTGGATTGGTTTGGGGAGGAAAGAGTACAGGGTCAAGTGGTTGGAGATACACGGAGAACCAAGACAAGGTCCTGGGGATTAAACATGGGAGAATGGAGGAGACAGTTGAACAATGCTTGAGATGGCTCATTATTGCTCTTAACAGCAAGTCATCCAGGGGGTGGAGTCATGGAAAGACAGTAGGATGGGAGAAACAGTCTCTTTGGAATTCTCTCCTGCTTCTACTAGTTCTGGAGCGTGCTTCTCTCCTAGAAAGGCATTCTCTCTAGGAATGCTCTTCTCACCAGCTCCTTTCCATTTAGCCCAATTCAAAGTTTATCTAAGCAAGCATGAGTTAGCTATGATATGCTTAGCACAGATACTCTAGCTTTTCCATACTGTCTTACCTTTGCCCAAAGATAAGCCTTTGTAAAAGCTGTTACTCTCAATAAAAGCACAGTAAAATGAAAACTAAATAAGAGCACATTGTTGTTTTATTTCTAAAAAGTGTTTCATTTCATTCTCTGCTTTTACTTACTTCATGCTTTTAAAATTTATTATTGTTTTTCCAAGTATCAGACTTTTTCATGTAAGCTCCATACTGAATTTCTTTCCTTTCTCCTTCCACAGTTAAGTGAATATTTATTCTGATTTAGTCTGCAGTATTGCACTGTGGGTCTATAAGAACATGAACATATATGATGACTTTTCTTCAAAAGTCACTAAAGTAGAGGCACTGGGTGGCTCAGTCAGTTAAGCGTCTGCCTTTGATTCAGGTCATGATCCCAGGGTCTTGGGATGGAGCCCAGTATTGGGCTCCCTACTCAACGGGGAGTCTGCTTCTCCCTCTCCCTCTGCCCCTTCCCTTCTGCTCATGTTCTCTCTCTCTCTCAAATAAATAAATAAAATCTTTAAACAAACAAACAAACAAACAAACAAAAAAGGCATTAAAGCATAGTTGGTCCTTAAGAGAGATTCCAAGAAGCATGAAATTACCTTTTAAATAAGCAAACATAAATAAATACATAAATGCATAAATAAATAAGCAAATATATACTTCTCTACTAGATTATAAGCTCCCCAAGAACAATTAAAGGAACATTTCACGCATTTTGTATTGACAGAATCTAGTATAGTAAGATTCTAATCACAAATATGAATTATTTAATAAATGAATGAACATTTATTGTTGAATGCAGTGAATATGTGACCTTCTATCTGGGTGTCTATCTCCACATGTTTTGGCCTCCCTTCCCTATTCTGAATTCCTTGTACTCCAGTCAAATGGGATTACTCATTGTCACCTATATAACCCCATCCCTTCACTATTTTATTCATTGGTTCGTTCATTCAACATTTCTTTCAGTCAGTTGTTTACCCAAGAAAATGACTGTATTTTCAAAGCGCTAAAAGAAAATATCCAGTGAAAAGGTCTCAAAAATTAAGGTAAGGATATATTTTCAGATAAACTAAAAAGTGAAGGAATTCATCACCATAATAAAATAAATCCATAAAATAAATCCAGATTTATCCATAATAAAATCAACACGAAAGGAAGCAATTCTAGGATGAGGGAAATGATTTCATATAGCAGCTCAGAGAGTCAGGAAGTAACAAAGAGCAATAAAAGTGGTAAATATATGGATAAATCTAAATGACCATTGACTGCAAAAATCAACGATAATGATGTTTTATGGTTTAAAATATAATGAGAATTGGAAAACAATAGTATATAAGATGAAATGGGGTAAAAAATGTTAAAGAATGCTAAGACCCTTGCATTGTCCAAGAAGTGGGAAATGTACTGACTTTGATTTAATAAGTCAAGGAGGGAAGTTCTAATCTCCAGGTAACCACCGCATGAGGAGTAGAACAATGAGGTGGTGGGGAACAGATATATTAAAAAAAAAATCAATCCAAAAGTACATAAGAAAGAAGAAAATTAAAACAGAAAAAAGGTGGGACAAATAAAAAAAACAAATAGCAATTACATTAAATTTAAATAGACTACCTGCTTCAGTTAAAAGACAGAAGTATTCAGGTGGGATAAAAAAAAACTATACTTCCAAGAGACGTATCTCAAATATAAGGAACGAGAGGTTGAAAGTAAAAGGATAGAGGAAAATAAACTGCAAAGAGAGAAGTAGAGTAACTATTTTATTAACAGATGTTACTAAAGATAAAGATGGATGTGGAGGATATAACATTTTACATTTGTATCTACCTAATAACAATATATGTACTGTATTTTGTATATATATAAAATACATAAAACAAGAATTGATGGAACTAAAAATAGCAATAGAAGAATTTGAAATTTTTTAAATTTGAAATAATGGGAGATTTTAAAAGCTTTTAACACTTCTTTCTCAGTTACCAACAGAATGCACATACAAAAGTCTCCAAGGTAGAGAAAATCTGTACAATGTAATTAACAGGCTTGAGCTCACAGCCTGTCTAGGGCACTGACCCCGATGGCTGAAAAATATACTTCCTTTTCAAGTTTATGTGGAGCATTTACCCAAATTGACTATTTTTTTTTTTAAAGATTTTATTTATTTATTTGAGAGAGAGAGAGAATGAGAGAGAGCACATGAGAGGGGGGAGGGTCAGAGGGAGAAGCAGACTCCCTGCCGAGCAGGGAGCCCGATGCGGGACTCGATCCAGGGACTCCAGGATCATGACCTGAGCCGAAGGCAGTCGCTTAACCAACTGAGCCACCCAGGCGCCCCCCAAATTGACTATTTGTTCAGACATAAAGCAATCTCAACAAATGATAACGTACTGTCATCCAGATTATGTCCTCCGAACCCTGTGAAATATCAAAAACAAATTAGAAAATCTCTATATACTTGAAAATTAAGCAATAACCTCTAAGCAGTGCATTGGTAAACTAAGGAATCACTTGGGAAATTAGAATATATTTTAAACCAAATGATAAAAAGATTATGACATGACAACCCTGTAGCATGCAACCAATCCAGGCTTAAAGGGAAATCTACGGCTTAATATGAGAAAAGAAGAAAGGCTAAAAACAATTTAATCATTCATCTCAAGAAGCTAGAGAAACTCAAAGAATGTATAAGAGAGGAAATAAAAAAGATAAGGGAAAACTTTAAAAAAAAGAAAAGAACACAAAATAGAATCAGCAAGTCAAAGTTTGGTTCTTTGGAAAGAATAGCAAAATAGAGTAAGTCCCAGTCAAAATACAGATAAAAAAATAAGGAAGACACAAATAACCAATATTAGGGCAAAACTACCTATTCTGCAGAGAATAAAATCATCATAAAAGGATAAAATGAAAAACCGTATGCTAGTGTGTTTGACAATTTAGTTGAATTGGACATATACTTAGAAAAATGCAACCTATCAAAACTGACACAAAAAGAAAATAAATTAATTGTTAAAAAAAAAAAACCCCTTCTCAAAACAAAAACTGCCCACCCAGACGACTTCATTAGTGAAATCTTCAAACATCCACAGAAAGGTAATCCTTACTGCATAAAAATCCCCCTCAAAAATAGAGAGAAGGAGTATTTCCATATCTTTTAATGAGACCAGTCTATACCAAGATATATAACCATGATACCAAGAGTATATAAAAAAGTCCCAGAGCAAATATCTTACTTAACATTAAAATATTAAAAGCTTTTCCCCAGAGATCAAGAAAGAGACAAAGATGTCCACTATCAGCACTTCCATTCAATCTGTTCCTGAAGATTCTAGCCAGAGAAATAAGACAAGGAAGAGAAAAAAGCAAGAACTGAAAAAGAAAAAACAAAACTTATTATTCACAGGTAACAGGACTGTTATGTAGAAAATCCAACAGGATCTACAGATGAAAGTGTTGGAATCAATAATGAATTCATCAAAGATCTTAATTAAATTCACTATTAAAAATTGTTTTTCATATATCAACAATAAGTAGAAAGTTAAATTTGTAAAATGATACCATTTATATTAGCATTAAAAACCACAAAACACTTAGTAATATATATGAAGATGTGCAAGCCCTTTCCACGGAAACCATAAAACTTTGAGATAAATTAAATAAGAACTGAACAAATGCAGAAATATATCATGTGCATAAGGGGCGTGGGGGTCTTCTTTTTTTTAAGATTTTATTTATTTGAGAGAGAGAGAACACGAGTGGGGGGGAGGGGCAGAGGCAGAGGGAGAGAAAGAAGCAGACTCCCTGCTGAGCAGGGAGCCTGATGTGGGGCTCAATCCCAGGACCCTGGGATCATGACCTGAGCCAGAGGCAGATGCTCAACCCACTGAACCACCCAGGAACCTCAGCATAGGGTCTTCTGAGGGGCTGGTAATGTTCTGTTTCTTGACCTGGCTGGTAGAAACCCAGGTGTATGAAATTATGATAATCCAAGCTATAAATGTATGATTTTTTTACACTTTTCCGCTTGTTTGCTGTCCTTACAAAGTTTACCAAAAGTACATAGATGAATAAAAATTTTTTGTTCTACATTATTAATATACAGTTGTAAAAGTATATATTTGTATTTTCTCTTCTTGACCCTTTGTAATCAAGTTTGGTGTATTTGTGCTATTAAATGTGTTTTAAAGAACAGAACTACAATGATAACATTGCACATATAGGAAATGGGTTTTGGCTTGTGACCCATCAACCAGAAATGGCTTACCTTGAGCTCGATAGGAATGGTCACATGTATTTCGATCTAGTTTGTACCTTTAGATTGCATGGAGGGACATGAAGTATGATTTAGTCTAGACCTCCATACTAACAGTTCAGCTACCATATTGTCTGATTGGGCTGGGCTATATGGTCGAGGACTAATGTCACCACAGAACATAGGACTAGACTGTCATTACAACAAGGCTTCTGAAGAATTGGTGCTTTGGTTCACAGTCCAAGAAGAGTGAGAAGCCTTTGTCTGTGGTTCCCCCAGAAAGGCATTTTAGCAGGGTATCAAGGAAGTTCATCATGAACATGCTGAGCTAAGTTGGGAAGGAAACATAAATGGTGCAGAGGGTCTGACAAATGGTTTTGAAGATTTGGGATCTAAAATCTTATCTTAATTTGATCCCCATGACACAATGTGTGAATCTATTCAGGCCATTTCTCTGATATGGATCTGGTATTTGCCTCTGGCCATGTCAAGCTTCTTTATGGTTATGAGACTGATAAGATAAAGACTTTTTACTTCTTTAGGAATTTCTTCAAATATTAGGCACATTATTTTTTGATTGAGCCAGGAAGCAATGGAGAAATGAGGAGCAGATGTTGATTGTTGATTACCAGTTGGTTCCATTTTCCATCAGCTGGCAACCTTCACGCACTTTCACTCAGGCTATATTTACCCATAAAGCCAACACATTCAGCATTAAAAAAAAAAAAAAAAAGCAATACAAATTAGATCGAAACATCTGGATATTTAGTAAATTGGCCAGATGTTTTGATGGTTTATAAATAAAAGCCACAAAGAAAAAAAGGGTAAAAAAAAAAGTGGATAAGGACTAGAATGTAGCTACCCACTCCTATGCTCCACCTCCTCAGAATCGGTGGTGATGAAACAGTATGAATCACATTGAGAAGGTGGGATTAAAGGGATCATAAATTTTGAAATTTAGCCCTGAACAAATAGGAATGACCTTCGTTGTATCGAGGAGAAATGGAAAGTTGCCTCAGCCTTTTCTGTATCTAGAAATTATTTCTCAGTTGCTTATAATTTTTGAATTACATTTATATGGCTTCTCAGATCCAAGCCAAGATATCAATCTTCCAAGAGAGTTAGATGCTTTGCCAAATTGAAAATAGATTTGTTTTCCAGGTTGGAATTACTGATGAAAACTGCAGGCACAAGTCCCCCCCTCCTTTCTTTTTCAAAGGTGAAACACATCTTGTTTTGTTCTATTTATTTCTTTCTCAACACAACATGCATCACGGGATAATTCTCAAACAGTTTTGGGAAGAGCTCTGCTTGGGGAATGAGTTTGTGCTCAAATTCCTGCTTTTTGCTTTTTGGCTTTGTAACTTTGCATAACTTAGCCTTTTGGAGCTTCAGTTTCTACCTTTATAGGATGGAAATAATGATGACCTCATAAAGTTATTTTCAGGAAAAATAGTTTAAATGTAAAACCCTTAGCACTTTTCCAAGTAGAACCTCCCCTCCATTGTTTGTGATTTGGAGGTGGGCAAGTCAGTTGGGGGTGACTCCCTCTTAGCCCACACCTAAACACAAAATTTTTAAAAAGGCTGGCTGTCACAGATTTCCACTAAGAGAAGTGGGATCAGAGTGGAAAATTATCCAGTATCTCCATACACAAGTTAATGTGATTACTGAAATAGAAAATATTCCGCGTCTATTTTTATTTATTCCTTGAGCAAATATTCGCTGAGTACGTATTATAGCCAGAAATGGTTCTAAATGTCGAGGACACAGGCCTTAATCCCTCTTCTCATAAAACTTACATTCTAGTGGAGAGAGGTAGATGAAAGCATAACAAAATAGGTAAACTCTACAGAGGCTAAAAGGTGATCGGCTGATAAAACAGCACCATTAAGGGATCGGGAGGGCTGAATGAATGAGTGTGAAATATGTTGGTAACTGGTAAATATTTCTGAGCTGTATGAAAGATGTTGCATCCCTTGGATAATAATAATAAGAATAATAACGTCTCTGTGAAATCTTGCCAGTGTAGCCCGGGGTAGGTTGGGATTTTTACTGAGTTGGGCACATTAAACCATAGTGGATGGGCTTCCATTTGGGCTAAGATATTATCCTTCTGCAGAAAAGAAACAGAAACCACTGCAATCTGGGAGCAGAATTTACAGAAGGTTCCCCACCCAGAGCTATATGTCACACAGAATATTCTTTCCCCGGGTAACTAGCATTGCAAGGGGCTTGTCTCAACAGTCTGGTACTTCCAGACATCATGTTCTGATTCTGAATTCGATGTGTTCTGAAATGATTGCCCTATAAAATGCTGTAGAAAGAAAATCTATTTCTGATAATGGTTAAATCTTTGTAGAAATACTTTAAGTTTCCAAGTTCTTCTTTGATATAAAGAAATAATTAGTTGGAAAAGAAATTAATACCACAATGAAAGGGTCTATCAAAATACCAGAATAGGTTGCTTGAGAGTAGCAGTTGGTAAAGGACTTTGAAGTGTCCGTAGGGAAGGAACTATTTAAATCAAAGTCAGCTTTTTATGAAGAGGCAAGAATTTCAGTATTGATCCTTAGCAAATGACCCCTTCTCCCACTTCATACAGAAGATAAAGAACAAGGACATGAAATACTTCAATTCCTACCTCCAAGTATCCTCCTTCAAAATGTAAGCATGTTCCCGAGAGCGTATCCACATCCACCATTCACTCCCATTCTTACTTTTTGCCTTCGATATGCACTTTGCCATTCTTTCCCAAGTGACTAGCTTCCCCAGGGCTCTCAATCCTGTCCCTTTCAAATGCTCGGGAATCTTCTCCTCTAATCTCTTGTCCTTCTCTGTCTTCCCTTCTTTTTCCTTTCTTCTTCCTCCAACTTCTCACTCTGTACTATTGACTCCTTTTCTTGTGCACATACTTATGCCTCTCCTACGTTAAAAACAAACAAAATGCACCACCACCCACTACTACCTCTCACAGCTCAACGTCTCCCTCCAGGAATTGCCTGCCCTCTTATCAACACTTGGGAGATGTCTCCATTACTTTGTCTCCCTGTCCATTCTCAGCACGATCTGGCTGTTCCTCTTTTGTTAATGAAACTTTTTTTTTTAATCAGGTCAATGATGGCCTCTTGGCTATAAAATGCCAAGAATGCTATTGAGTCCTTCTATTCGCTGGCCTTTGATAAAAGGAGACAGGTGACTACACCGTGCAGCTCCTGGATACATGTTCTCTGCCAGTGTACTGGAAGTACAAGGACATATAAGAAGGTTCATGTAGGGGCACCTGGGTGGCTCAGTTGGTTAAGCATCCACCTCTTGATCTCAGCTCAGGTCTTGATCTCAAGGTGTTGAGTTTAAGCCCCACTCTGGGTTCCACGTTAGGGGTGGAGCCCACTTAAAAAAAAAAAGAAAGAAAGAAGGTTCATGAGATTTCTATTTAAAAATATGTCTTCTCTTGGCTTCTAAGATATGATTTGCCCCTGGCTCTTTTTCTTTCTTTCTTTTTTTTTTTTTAAAGATTTTATTTATTTGTTTGACAGAGAGAGACACGGCGAGAGAGGGAACACAAGCCGGGGGAGTGGGAGAGGGAGAAGCAGGCTTCCCGCTGAATGGGGAGCCCGATGCAGGGCTCGATCCCAGGACCCTGGGATCATGACCTGAGCCAAAGGCAGGCGCTTAACGACTGAGCCACCCAGGCGCCCCTCTTTTTTTTTTTTTTAAGATTTATTTATTTATTTGAGAGCAAGAGAGACAGTGCAAGGGGAGGGGCAGAGGAAGAGGGAGACAAGCAGAATCCCTGCTGAGCGGGGAGCAGGACAAATGGCTCGATCCCAGGACCCTGAGATCACGACCTGAGCAGAAATCAAGAGTCGGATGCCTAACTGACTGAGCCACCCAGGTGCCCCTGCTGACTTCTCTTTTACACCCCATTTAAAGGTTTGTTTTCCCTGGAATTAAGTAATTAACACTTGTTTTCACCCTCTCCTTTTCCTGTAGGCACTTCATGGGCACGTGACCCGGGCAGTTGCAAAAGTCAGGTGTTCGGAACCTGGTGACCCAGCCCTTGGATTGATGCTCTGCTGTCACTGTCTTGAAATTCCTCCGTTTTGAACAGAGACCCCTGTCTTCTCATTTTGCACTGGATCCTGCAAATTAAGTAACCTGTCCTGCTCCAGGTGATCTCATCCACACCCAAGAATGCCAGTAGCACCCATGACAGATGAACTTCCTAGGTGTTATCCCTAGCACGGAATACTAACTTCCTGCTCTGAGAAATGCATCCTCAAATTCTAGCTTCTTTAAACTTCTTATCAGCCATGGTGTGCATGATCTATTCTGGCCTTCTGGGTTTCTGCCCCAAATGCCTTTACTCTTTCTTCCTGCAGGTAAAGCCCCAGTTTTCCCCAGGAAGCCGTCTTGGGTCTGTTTCAGCAAATGAATAAGAGCTCGATTGTGTCCCTGAAGTGCTGCAGCATAGAGCAAGGCTCGGGGGACATTGGCTTGGAAAATGTTCAAGTAGGTTTTAATCATCTGTCCCCACCAGAACTGTGGGAAAATCTTTAAAATGCCTCTGTGAAATGTCTGCCAAGCAAAATGGCTTCCTCATGAATCCATCAGCACGGATTGGCTGCACAAGTAACCACAGCAGGAAGTTATTTGATTAAAACTAACAGAATTCTCAAAATCTCTCCGAATCACCATCTTTTAAAAGGATGGTTCATTCCAAGCCATCTTGATGACAAAATTGCTTACCAGAATCAAATGTCTTCTGAGATTGCGTTTGGTTAACCTGAGCATAGAGGAGGATATCACTTTTATGTCTCTACGGCAGTGGAGTATATGTCTCGCTCATCTGAGGGTGATTTCACATTATTTATTTATTTATTTATTTTTATTTATTCATTTGAGACAGAGAGATACAGAGAGAGAGTAGGAGCAGCGGGGAGAGGCAGAGGGAGAGGGAGAAGCAGACTCCCCGCTGAGCAGGGAGCCCGATGCGGGGCTCGACCCCAGACCTGGAGATCATGACCTGAGCCGAAGGCAGATGCTTAACGACTGAGCCACCCAGGCGCCCCATTTCACATTATTTAAAAGGAAGTAAAATAGAAGGGAGTGGAACGTAGCCTTGTTTTATGCCACTGCTGATTGTTACCTGGAATCAATAGTCTGTTCTTGCCAATCCTGGCTTTTGCAATGGCATTAAAATTCAGAATCTGTATTAGCATGAAAAAAAAAATGGCACCCACCCCTTTCCTGGTACCAGAGCCAACGGGTGAGGAAAAGCCATGAAAGATTGCATTACCTTGTATCATTCTTTTCATCATATTTCTCTAAAAACTGATAGAAAATGTAACGATGATCGGGGTAAGATAGTTAATCTTAAAACCTCCTTGTTCCTCAAATACAATATGATAAGCCCAAACCTACAGGCTTTGTTGTTGTTGTTTGTTTCGCGTTGTTTTTTGAGAAGCAAGTTAGCATAATAATTTGAAGAAAAGTAATGGGCTGTTAGTGTTAATGAATCCCAGTAACTGCTCTTTTCTCCTTGTCTCTGGAGAGTTATCCCAGAAAACAGCCTCTTCATCTTGATCCTAAATGCCCCTTTTTGTGATAAGCAGGCTGAAATTGTGATGGCACCAAGGAAAGACAACAAAATAACTTCTGGATCCCTTCTTCAAAGTCTGGTCCTTGCCCGTGTCTCCCACGTACCTCCTGTCACTTTCCCACACGGACCCTTGCTCCGAGACCTTCTGTACTGGTACCAATCTCCCTCCTGTTCAGTGATCCTGACCTCTGTTGTCTTGCAGATAACTTAGGGGAGACTCAAAGAATCTTAAGTTTGATTTTCTTGGAGAGCCAGAGACTAAGGAAAGAGCAGACACTGCCGCAGCTCAGCCCAGTGAAGAATGGAAACTTCGACACAGATTTTATAGATGAACCCTTGCCCACGTTAGAATCGTACCTGCCTTTCTTTCCTATTACATATTCTTCCTCAATGGCATGTCTTATACCCAGTTAGAGAGTCGGGGCCACTATCAAGAGGCAAAAGATGGGGACTTAGATATTCATTTTCGGGGCTCCCCTTGGGTGTTCTCACCGTCTTCTCTCTTCTCTCGGGCCGTTGGCATCTAGAGATCCAGAACACCACCTGTCAGGATTGAAGGCCCTGAGACAGCCGGGCACTCCTCACATCTCAGAGCGGAGTATGCTCTCCGAGTTCATGCCTATCCTTCCCTGATGCCTGGTAGCTGTATAACAAAATAAAAAGAGTGCGTCGGGTCACCTAAATCCTATACAGCAATGGGAGCCACTGTGCCCTAATCACATACAAAGTCAATGCCAAGTCCATCAGAGGGCTCTCCATTTAGATAAAGAAAACTCAGGAAGTGAGAGACGTTATCTTCCATCATGAAAGCTTTTTATGACGTCTTTCGTGAATAAACACGACATGGAAAAGGTGTTCTTTATCATCAAGGCTTATGCTCAGAGACCATAAAGAGGAGAGGAGGCCCCAGCGAGGGCTGGTTTTAAAACCTTCTGCACCCCAAGCGGCTGGCCCTGTGCAGCAACCTGTCCCTGTGGTTTTGTCCCAGGCCTTGGCCTCTTCACATTTGTGACGCCCTCTACTTAGAATGCCCTCCTCTGGGGCACCTGGGTGGCTCAGTTGGTTGAGTGTCTGTCTTCAGCTCAGGTCATGATCTCAGAGTCTTGGGATCGAGCCCTGCGTTGAGCTCCCTGCTCAGTGGGGAGTCTGCTTCTCCCTTTCCCTCTGTGCCCCCCTCATGCTCTCTCTCTCTCAAATAAATAAATAAAATCTTTAAAAAAAAAAAAAAAAAGAATGCCATTCTCCACCTGGCCAAATCCTACATCCTGGAAGGATTTAACTCCCCACCCCCCGCCCCGGGGCTGGGCAGGAAAGCCCCTCTGACGCCCAAGATGGAGATCGACCTTCCCACTCCTATCCTACTTAGCAGGTGGCGGCCTCTGTCAGCTCTTCTAGGCAGGTCACTGTCCCTGGGCCCTAACAGTCTGGCAGCTGGGACACACTGAAAGAATGAAAGGAAAGAGAAAAAGGAGGAAGGGAGCCAAGGCAGAAGGGGAAGAAAGGACGTCAGGAAACTAGACGTGAATGAAGGGAGCAGACGGGGAGGAAGGTCTTGTGGAGCCCTCAGACTGGTGGTCTCTGAACAGGTTTAATTTTGAGGTCCAGCGCCAAAGAAGCCCAACATCTCACCCGGGTGAACAGCCAGTGGGGGCTGCTAATGGATGCATGCAGCCAGCAAATCTGTCCTCTTCGTGCACGCTTCATTGAGATAAGCAATAACCCTCCCGCTTCGGCGGCTGTACGTTCTCTATGAAAATACAACCCCTCATTAAGATCACAACATAATTTTAACTAAACACTAATTGTTGCCTTTGTTTAACTAACAAGCCTTAAAGAAATAGACAATTTAGAATTTGTTTGGAGCCAGGTAAGTATTGTTTTGATTCCCAAGGCGGCCAAAGGATGGAGCATTTCGATTCCACGTGAACTTGGCCACCTGCTTCACCCAGCTCCGCATCCTGGCCCCAAGGCCTCTGACCTTCAGCCCTCCCCGGTCCCCAACGGTTCCGACCAGGGCCTCACAAGTGAGTTGAGCCCCTGAACCTGGAGCACATGGGTATCATCTAACTTGCATTTTTACCCACCCTTCTGACTTGTCGATGCCGCGTGCCTGGTTTCTGATCGGTACCCCCCGTGTCCCCACGCCCATGGAATCCCGCTGAACCCTGTAACCTTTTTGGCTGAGATTCTGCTAGTTTGCCAGACTCTTGCCCATCTCCCTTCTCGGGAGGCTTAATTCCGTTCCCTGAACCCAGAGCCACTGGCCAAGGTCCTTGCTCAGAACTCTAAAAATGTTACTTGCCTGAGACAGAGCGCCATCCTTCTCCAGCTGGTGTGGCTTGGATCCATCCATTAACTTGAATGGCCTGAAATTCCAGCCCCCACTCCCTGTGCCCGTCTAGGTCCTACAGATCAGATTGGCCACCTCAGTGGCCAGTTCCATGGCTGACCTGACCCTGCGATCATGGTGGTACCCTGGTCCTTTCTTCCTCAGTGTTCCTCCCTCCAAGGCCGTTGAGGTGTTATCATGAAGCACAGCCAAGCTTGCCTAAGCTATGAAAATATCTCAGAAAATGACACAACGGGTTATTAGGCAGATGGTTTGTTCAACATTTATAAAATAGTGTGTTCTTATCCTAGCGCTGTCCTCCCACCGGTTCGGAAATAAGATCAAAAAGAATAAGGAGCTGGGAAGGTCTCTCTCTGCTTGGTTAAAAAATGAAATAGAAAAAAATTGAATGAGAACGTAGGCAGAATGCTGTCAAGAGCTAGAGACAATCATTAAGAACTTAGTCAAATATTAGGTCATTCATAATCTCCCCTCATTATATGTATATTACGTATATCTCACATGTACATCCCACGTATATATACATACTCATAATATATGTACGGTTTGTTTCTCATCATGGTTAGCATTAAAACGCTTAATACAAAATATATTAAAAATCAGTTTCTGGGGCACCTGCGTGGCTCAGTTGGATAAGCGTCTGCCTTCAGCTCAGGTCATGATCTCAGGGTCCTGGGATCAAGCCCTGCCTCAGGCTCCCTGCTCTGTGGGGAGTCTGCTTCTCTCTCTCCCTCTGTGCTCGCTCTCTCAAGTAAACAAATGAGATGTTTTTCAAAAAATGAGTTTCTATAGACCTAGTGAGTGAAGTTACAAATGCCTAAAAGTGGCCTGGTGCCCTGCTACGATCTGAATCCTGCCCACCCCACCCACCAGGCACTCTTAGTTTGCATTCTGTCCAGAGTAGAGCAGAAGGGCCTCCTCAGAGTTCTCTCCTTTCTCCCTGACGTCCTCAGAATGGGGGGAGGAACCCCCACTCTCTCCCCTGAGACTGATGCATCTCAGCTGGGCCACTGTAACAAGGGGTAAGCCCGGAAGCACCCCCCCGCCCCTTATCAGTCCTCCGTGGACCCTGTAAAACCCGGCCTGGATTACACCGTTCAGTTTTCTGTTAACACAGGCTGTGTTAAGAGGACAAACCCTTTCCTCCCAACACTGTCAAACACATTTGGACAAACAGAACAGTTTTTAAACAAAGTTAGAGCAAGGTCTCCTCACACCTTGGAAAAGCTGTTTGGCCTTTGGGTGAGTCATTCCGCCCACTGCGAAGTGGGCGGTTATAATAAACAGCACAAGCCTCCGGAGGCCCCTGCGAGGCTTTGCTGGCTGGTACGTTGTTTCTGTTGCCATAGCATGTGTGTATCTTGTGCTTCGCTGAAGAGCAAATCTGCAAATCTGAGTCACCAGTATGAGGGTGAGAAAAATATATGCAAACCGTGTCTTCCTAGCTTGGCAATTAACTAATTAATTGAGAGCCAGGGTAAACAGTTGAGTCTAACGTCTAAACTGCATTAATTACTGTTTATAGAACTCCAGGAAAAGCCTATGGGGAAAGGTACCATCTAAGTGGAGGGTGGTCTGATTACAGCTGTGGCTGTCAGTGTTGGGGAGCACTTGGGACGCTCTGTCGGGGCTCCTGGCTTCCTGGGTGGGTGGCTCTGCCAGCCACTCATTTTGATATTTTAGAGGAAGTCACTTCATTTGTAAATTGAATTCCATAAGCAAAATCATTGAAATCCTTGAGATTCTTTGAAATAGGCATGGGATAACTAGAAGCTACAAGTGCATTAATTAGTCAGCACTCATGGTATACAGATGAGGATGGTTTTAAACAAACGTCATATGAATTAATGTTCGGTCAAGGGTTGTCCTTTAAGGTAGTCACTCTGGAAGGCTTTGCAGTTATTCAATTCAATGCAATAAATATTTATTGAACACCAACTGTGCTAGGCACTTATGGGAATAAAGAGATGAAAAAAAATGACTCGTTTGCAGGGCAGCTGATGTGGAGCTGAGACATGAATACAAACAACTAACACCCCAGGATAAGTGCTAGAAGGTGCTAGAATCAAAGGTTCGGAAAAGATACTAAGATTTCCAAGCAAGAAGGTTAGTAACACGTTTGGCTGGGACACCAGGGAAGGTTTAGTGAAAGACTTGTCCTTTGATAAAAGCTTTGAAAACTGGTAATGTTGTTTTGGGAGGAGTGGGGAAAGGGGATAAGGATGTAAAATGCATTCAAAGTAGAGGGAACAGTAGATACCTGGAAGGCCCATCAGGGAACCCTGGAAAGTTTCCCCTGCTTTTCCTCCTTTCTCCCCTTCCCTTCCCATCTACATCTTACCCACCTTGAAGCGACAACTGAAATCCCACCACTTCCTTTGGTTAAAGACTGTATGTTTTCCAGGGTGTAGACAGCAATATACAAGCAATCTATAACCTACCAGGCAAGGCAAGGCAAGTCCTTGGAGCAAGAACTGGAAGTGCTAATATGTAGGTGGGTTTGAGAGAAGCTACAAGTGGAGGCAGGCCAAGGGTCAAGTCTATATAACTAACTCACCCACTGATATTTTTATTCAGCACACATGTATTTAGTGTCTACTATGTTCTTCACCTTGTGTTAGCTCTCAGGGGGTATAGAGAAAAGTATTAAATTGTCTCTGCCCCCAAGGACCCTACAGACAGGCAAAAGCAGACAAACGTATACACGAAGATGACAGCAGATGAGGTAGGAATGACTAGGTCACAGCAGGGTCACACTGTTGGTGTGGAGAGGTTCATGGACAGGCTGGTCCACAGGCTTTAAGTAGGTGACAGAATGGCACGGTGGGACAGTGTTGAGCTCTGCATCCCTGTCAAAGGTAATGTTTCCAACGGGCATGCGTGAGCTGTCCTCGCCCATGGCAGCGGATGATGGGATGTGGGCGTGCTGAGACTCCAGTCAGGACATGTAGTTTCAGAGTCTGATACTCTTAACATTTATTTTCAACATTCATTAATGGGAGACAGGAAGAAACTTATTTTCCCTCCGTAAAAATTTTTAGATAGAGACATGTTATTCACCAATACACTTGGAGTGACTAAAACAGAACCAACAATCTCAAAACAGTTGGCAAGACTTGCCCCACTTTCCTGAAAATGGATTCTTAGATTTATTTTGATCTGAGTCCTTCTTGGGACGCTCACTGAATAATGGATAGACATGATTGGGAGTCCTTCTTGGGAGGCTCATTGAATGGATACACATGATTTCCAACAGCAGTTCTAAGGACCAACTTACATTTTAGCACCTAGGTAAGAAGCCGGGTATGAAAACCTGAGTTAATAAGCACCATCATCTAAATGTTTCTCAGTGGTATTCTCTGCCCAGGGCAGATCTGCCCCTGGGGAGTGGTCCAGCTGGCCCTGCCTGAGAACACCTCCGATCTCTGAAGAAAGCCGAAACAGATGTGAAAGTTGTCTTCCCCTTCACCCTGTGCAAGGATGGTTTAGCACTCTGAGCACGCCAAGTAGATAAATCTTCAACCCACATGGCCGGTTCACACCTTCCCTTTGGAGCAGGTTTGACAGGGAAGCTGGAGAAGGCTGGAGCTCCCTGGGGTCCTGCAGGGAGTGCAGAATGGGTGGGCTGGGCAGGAGAGACAGTGTTTGGGCCTCCCTCCTGTTCTCAGTTGGATGGAGCCCAAAGATGGGACTGTAGGTACCACGACCTCTTTCTTTTCAGACAAACACACCAAAAACGTCTATATCCAGATAAATCCTGGGTCTTACCAAAGAGTCACCCTCAGGAGTTCTCCAGTTAATTTCAAAATGCTGGCCTTTTAAAAAAACATAATTTGAAACTCCTCATGTGGAATGGGACATTAAATCCAATGTCAAATTTTTTTGACCATTCGTAAGGAAATGAGACTCTGACTGTAGGTTAAAGAAATGCCAAGTAGCGGAGGTGGTTCACCTGGGCCCTGGTGCTTGGCTGGCATGGGGACACCTGAATTACAGCAGGAGATGCTGAGACACTGGTCAGTGCCGGAAAGTGCTGTGAGCAAAGGTTACAAAGATGGCAGAGCAGGAAGTTGGCAATGCATCCTGGCTGGAGTCATCAGAGTTTTTTATCAAAGAGTTTCCCTTTGAAAAATGCTTTGAATGCCCGCAATGATTTCTTTTTCTTTTTCTTTGAGGGGGTGGGTTTTGCAAAGCACAAATGAGATTCTTGGCCATGTGGGAATGGGAAGAAAATAGTTGGGGAGAAAATCAAGGAGAGTAAGTGGGTTTTTTTTTTTTCCCCCCTTTGCTTCAAGTGGTGGGAATAACTTTACAAAAGGATAGCAGGTGGCTACCGTGATGAAAACCATTCCTACTGTTCCAAAAGTACCTTGAGAATCAAGCCTCAGTGTGGATAGGAAGCTGCTCTCACAGTGGAGATAAGTTCAACCATGATTTTATAAATCAATGTAATTCATTACTGAAGTTTCTCATCAAATATGAGAGGAAATCCCATGTATTTTACTCAAGAAAACACCTAACAATCTGCAGCCCCATAGAGACCAGACCTCCTCCCCCAGAACCTTCTTTCCTTCTGCTTTCCTCCTACCTTCCAGCTCTACCCTTGAAGAACCCATCTCAGGTCTACCTTTGGGGATCAGTGGCTGGGCTGAGAAGAGTTGCCCTTTCTCCAGCTGTGGCAAGACACACATTGTTTTTGGCCAGTGCCCTGTCAGCCCAGACACAGCCATAAGGGTCCCTCACCACCGTGGGTCTAATGCAGGCATCAGTGACCTCTGCCTTATGTATCATTTCTATGGAAGACTTCAGTGATCGGCTAGCCTGGTAGGTCTTGGCATCTGTGGGCTGCCTGGAAGCAGTGTTTGGGGAATAGACAGCCTACACACCCTGCATTTACAAGGAAAAACATAGAGCACTCATCTTTCTCTACTTCTTTGAAACTAGGGTATAGGTGTGAGACCCAGGCTTCGCCAATCAGACCCACTTGCCCGAGACTTTATTTGGGCGTAAGAGTAGGGATGCACTGTAGATCCATCTCGTTAGTGCATACAGAAGCAAAGCCACCCAGCTTAAGAAGGTGGGACTGTTGGTGAGGTCATGACCCTTGGGCAGAAGTAGAATCAGCGGTATCAGTGAATCGATTTAGTTCGTTACTGAAGTTTCTCACCAAATACCGAAGGTCATTTCATTCATTTTACTCAAAAAAACACCTGATGATCTCCTTCTGCCATTTCTCTTTCTATACCTCACACAGATGGTAATGGCAACTGAAAGCTCTCCTTCTGCTCTCAAAGTTCGGCCCCAGATTCTCTCTCCACCCATCCGGGTAGCACTGACTTTGCTTCTTATGCCCACCACGCCCCCTTTGGCTCTATTCCATTTTCTTCCACTGTAATCCTTTGCCATTTTCAGTGTGAGCCCAGTCAAGCCAGTCCGGATTGCTTTCCTTTCTCCTCTCACTTAGTAATCCTATTCTATGATAAAAATGCCCAGGCAAAGCATCCTATAGAATTTTACAGAGACCATGAAGCCCAATTAAAAAGGTCTTATACAATCCAACCAAGGGCCACTGAGGTCAGAACATAGCCCAAATTTATAAGTTGGTCAAAGACTGGACTGGAACTCAAGGCTTTTGCTGGTCAGTTTCAAGCACCCTGAGTCATGTCACACTGCTCTGCAGCAGCCCTGGGTGGCTGGGGTGCCTTGGAGTTATCCACCCAACCATGGACCAGACCAAGGTGGCTCAGCTTTCAGGGACAGATCAGGTTGAAAACTCTCAGGGTGATATGGCTGTCCACAATTGTGTGTGTGGTCTAAATAATTATGCAGAGGGGCACCTGGGTGGCTCAGTCGTTAAGCGTCTGCCTTCAGCTCGGGTCATGATCCCAGGGTCCTGGGATCGAGCCCCTCATTGGGCTCCCTGCTCAGCGGGAAGCCTGCTTCTCCCTCTCCCACTCCTCCTGCTTGTGTTCCCTCTCTCGCTGTCTCTCTATCTGTCAGATAAATAAATTAAAAAAAAAAAAAAAGCAGTTTGTTTAAAAAAAAAAAAAGAATTATGCAGAATGTAGTTTGGTGAATACGGGGAGTGCTGAGTGCTGAGAACTGTCCATAGAGTAACTAAGATGAACTTTTCTCTGGTGGAGTCCTCATTGTGACCTGAAAGTACTTGCAGAGGAAGAGTCCCCAAAAGTCCTAATAGAATCATGCAGGAGTCTCTGGCCCCCCCTCCTTCCTTTCAGTTCCCACGTTTTAGGCCCTCATTGCCTCTCTGTGGACTATTCGCATGTCCCCCTAACATGTCTATTCCTTTCCAGTTTTCCCCACCCATTATACACACAGCTACCAGAATAATCTTTGCAAAGTTGGATCATGTCACTGTTCACCTAGAAATCTTTGAGTCCGCTAAAGGACACTTACGGTTTGGAAGCCCCTGTAGATCTGTCCCAACCTAGATGACCTGAAGTTTCTGCCCCTTCTCCCTATTATGCGTTCTGGGAAATTGCTAAAATAAAGTGCTAATTTTCAGACTTAACATTCTGAACCCACAACTGCTTTACAAAGAAGGATGTGACTTCTGGGTGTTTATCTTATGCCTGTAAAAGTATTCAGAAAGAACAGAAGGTAAGTTCCATGTTTTTCTCATTGACAGAGTGCACGTATCTAAAACAGGACAGGGCACAGAGGCGATGTTTAATAAATATTTATTGTAGAATGAAATATGGGCAGGGCTGGTTGTGTGAAAGGGATTATTGAATGGCTGTAGCAACTGGAGGCTGTATGGAAACACACAGATAAAATACCCAGTTCTGCATGCATATGTCTGGTTGGCCAGGCCTCAAAGGTAATACAACTTTACTTCCAAAGATTTTCTTTTTAAAGGCCCAGAGAAGTCAGAAGGCAATATTTATTTATTCATTCATCCACTCATTCATTCATTCAATTTATTCAGCATTGACGCTAGAAATGGTACTAAATTTTAAGCACCTCCATTTGAAAAAAAAAATTCAGGGTAAGCACTGTATTAGGTGCACTCAAAGCTTTAAAGTAATTGGTAAAGGAACTCTTCTGGGACATACATAACACTTTAGACTGCATCCCAAATTTGGTGGCTTCAATGAAAGGAACTGAAGACCCAGGAGTTAATGTCATACCCCAGATGTCCAGTGAGAATCAATATCAGATTTGGCCAAATTAATAACATATATAATTTTCAAAGTTTTTACCTAAAGTTCCTTCCTATTTGCCATTAAAAGATAAAAAAAATTACATGAAAATATATTGGTTCAGCTATTCATTGAGGAATATTCATCAAATGTTATGGGCTGACATCTGGAGAAAAGGTGACTAAGAATCGGTCCTCATCCTCAAGAGGCTCCCTGTGGTAGGGATGGTGCATGAACAGACCTTCTTCACACAGTGTGAAAACCAGTGAGGAGGACAGAGTGCTC
This sequence comes from Halichoerus grypus, assembly GCF_964656455.1. Taxonomy (NCBI): domain Eukaryota; kingdom Metazoa; phylum Chordata; class Mammalia; order Carnivora; family Phocidae; genus Halichoerus; species Halichoerus grypus. Next base: position 69,852,494 of record NC_135718.1, read on the forward strand.
TCAGAATCAGAGCTGGGACACAGTTTGCTTCCACTGATTATAAGATTTGCTTCCAATTGGGAAAACTGGATAACCACCCACAAAAGAATGAAATTGGACCCTCACCTTACGTCATGCACAGATATCAACTCAATATGGATTAAAAACTTCAGGGTAAGACCTGCAACTGTAAAGCTTCCAGAGGAAAACAGGGAAAAATCTTTATGACACTGGTCTTGGCAATGATTTCACGATATGATGCCAAAACCACAGGTAACAAAAACAAAAATAAACAACTGGGACTCCATCAAACCAAAGAGCTTCTGCACAGCCAAGGAAATGATCACAGAGTGAAAAGGCAACCTAAGGACTGGGAGAAAATATTTGCAAACTGTATATCTGATAAGGAGTTAATACCCAAAATATATAAAAAGGTTCTACAACTCAATAGTAAAAAAATCTAATAAGCTGATTAAAAATGAGCTAAGGACTTGAATAGACATTTCTCCAACGATGACATACAAATGGCCAACAGATATGTGGGAAAAAAAATGCTCAACATCACTAATCATTAGGGAAATGCAAATCAAAATCAAAATCACAATGAGGTATTACCTCACACCTGCCAGGGGAGCTATTATCAACAGAAGTAAAAACACTAAATACTGGTGAGGATGTGAGGAAATTAGAACCTTTGTGCATTGTTGGTGGGAAAGCAAAGTAGTGCAGCCACTATGGAAAATAATACTGAGGGTCCTCAAAATAGTAGAAACAGAACTACCATATGATCCAGCAATGTCACCTCTGGATGTTTGTCCAAAAGAATCAAAATCAGGATCTCCAAGAGACTCCCAAGTTCATTGCAGCTCTCCTAGCTGGAGCCAAGATGTGAAAACCACCTGAATGTTCATCGACAGATGAATGGATAGAGAAAATGTGGTAAACACGTACAAAGGACCATCATTCAGCCATAACAGAGAAGGAAACTCTGCCACAAGCGAAGACACGGAGAAAGCTTGAGGACACGATGCTAAGTGAAATAAACCAGTCTCAGAAAGACAAATACCGCATGACTCCACTTACACGATGTATTTAAATAGTCAACCTCATAGACTCCAAGAGTGGAATGGTGATTGTCAGGAGCTGGAAGGAAGGGGATATGAGGGCATAAAGTTTCCATGAAACAAGATGAATGAGTTCTAGAAGTCTGGTGTAAAACATGGTACCTACAGCCAATACCAAGGTACACTTAAAATTTGCTAGGAGGGTGGAACTCATGCTAAGTGCTCTTATCACAATAAAAAAAAAAAAATTAGTTAATTTAAAAAAAATCCTCTTAAAAAATTCTGTTAAAGCAATGTCCACAATAGCCAAACTATGGAAAGAGCCAAGATGTCCATCGACAGATGAATGGATAAAGAAGAAGTGGTATATATATACAATGGAATATTATGCAGCCATCAAAAGGAATGAAATCTTGCCATTTGCAACGATGTGGATGGAACTGGAGGGTATTATGCTGAGGAAATAAGTCAATCAGAGAAAGACATGTATCATATGATCTCACTGATATGAGGAATTCTTAATCTCAGGAAACAAACTGAGGGTTGCTGGAGTGGTGGGGGGTGGGAGGGATGGGGTGGCTGGATGATAGACATTGGGGGAGGTATGTGCTATGGTGAGTGCTGTGAATTGTGTTAAGACTGTTGAATCACAGACCTGTACCTGTGAAACAAATAATACATTATATGTTAAAAAAAAGAAGATAGTAAGAAGGGAAAAATGAAGGGGGGGGGAATCAGAGGGGCAGATGAACCATGAGAGACTATGGACTCTGAGAAACAAACTGAGGGTTTTAGAGGGGAGGGGGGTGGGGGGATGGGTTAGCCCAGTGATGGGTATTAAAGAGGGCACATACTGAATGGAGCACTGGGTGTTATAAGCAAACAATGAATCATGGAACACTACATCAAAAACTAATGATGTAATGTATAGTGATTAACATAACATAATAAAAGAAAAAAAAATTCTGTTAAAAAAAGCTCCTCTTTCCTATTTTTCTCTTGGCTGCCAGGAAGTTCAGAGTCAAGGTCTCTGCTGGTTGCCTCCTCTTCACTCTAGGTTTCTGGGATTCCCATTCTCCCCACTCCATCACTCAGAGCTGAACCCACACATGTCACTTAACTAGTTTTATTGCACTTTTGCTTGTAACATTTTGGGAAACGGACAGGGCATAAATGGAAAATAAATGAATTCTTCCCAGAAGCATAACAGCGAGGAAGGCATTAGAGTCCAGGCTCCCTGTTAATCAAATTTGTGGCTTGGGTAGGAGCACTCTTGCAGGAAACTGGGTTCTTTAGGACGTTGAAGATCCAGAGCTTCTTTTGGAGATTTCCAGTGATACTTGCTTAAGTGGGAGGGGAGTTGGGTGGGCGGAAAATGCCGGGACCATCTTTATGGTGTTGTTGCAGTTGAGAGGAAGTGGGAAGACGGGAGCCACAGACCACAGAGAGCACCTTGCTTCCTCTGGAAACCTCCCTGCCTCTCCTCTATGCCATTGGACTGTATTGGCCCCCCAGCACCCTGGAAGTGTCTTGAGGGCCAGGACCATGCCTTTTTTTTTTTTTAAGATTTTTTTATTTATTTATTTTAGAGGGAGATAGAGAAAGCATGAGCAGGCAGAGGGGCAGAGGGAAAGAGAATTCCAAGCAGACTTCATGCTGAGTGCAGAGCCCGATATGGAGCTCGATCCCATGACCCAGAGATCATGACCTGAGCCAAAATCAAGAGTCAGACACTTAGCCGACTGAGCTACCCAGGCACCCCTAGGACTATGCTTTTTGCTCCTGTAATCCCAGCACAGTGCCTGACTTGGGGGCCCATACAATACATGAGCAGACATGAAATACTTCTTTTGAGTTTGGCCTCAAGTCACTGAAGAAACGGCGATGGTGTTAATTAAAAATACAGAAGCTTGGGGAAGAGCAGGTGGAGGGACAATGGAGAATTTAGTTTATAAAGTGTTGAGTGTGAGAGGCAGGCCATCCATGTAGAGATGTCTACCAGCACATAGAAATTCCCTATGAACTCTATGTGCCTCAGTGTTCTCACACATAAAATGGGATCCTAATAGAACCTCCTAATAGAACCTCTTCCTGGGGTTATTGAGAAAGCCAGATAAGACAATGTAAGTAAAGTGTTTGTCACAGTGCTTGGTTCATCGAAAGCACTAAGCATAAGCTAAGAGAAATAACTACAGGGCTAAAGTTGATCCCTTTCTCCCATATATCTCATACTTAGTCACTAAGTCTTATTAATTATTCCATATTCTATTTCACTGTGTCTTTTTCTCCCTTTACTCATCTCTCACTTACTCAGACCCTCTTTCAATTTCAGAAAATGTGTCTCAGTCTCTCCACCTCCCCCAGACCTGGTGCTTCCAGATGCCCTTCCTAGAGCATTCCTAGACCACCTCCCCGCCCCGCCCTGGCACTCATGACCTTCAGCAACTCCCGCTGGCCACTGTAGAAAGTCAAAGTCAACTTGGTGCTCTAGGCCTAGCTTTATCTGCCCATGATTTCTAGCCTAACCCAGCCTAGGCTCTGTGGGCGGCAGCTACAGCGGATAGTCTCTTTGTTCACACGTAACTCGGTCTTTCATTTATTCATGGTACTGAAACTACCCTGAGCTCTTAGTTTCTAGCTGCAGAGCCCATGCAGGGTACTCAGCCCCTCTGATGTCAGCTTGCTTATCTTTCAAGATGAGAGAAGTAATGCCCTTCTCAATTTCCAAATCCAACCCTCATCTGCATCACCAAATACCTTTCTCATTATAAAAGGTTTGTTCCCCCTTTAAAGTATTCACATAAGCTATTTCAAGAGAGACTGCATTCTATTTATAATCTTTGAGTCCCTAGCACCCAGAACAGTGCCTGGCACAGAGTAGGCGCTTGCTAAATGTGTGGCGACTGAATGAAGGAATTGGATTCCTGCTCCAGTGGACTGGGCCCTCTGGGGGTTTCCAGGGTCCCCTCTGGATGGGATGACAACTGCTCAGAGGCCTCTCCCATTCCATGAACTGGGATGAACAGGAGCACCATGGCTTCTCGTCAGACCTCTGTGCAAGGTCATCAGAGCACCGCAGAAGCCATCCAGGGGGAACACCAGCCCACTCTTCCCCCAAATCTGACACTCTTCTCATGATGCCGACGGGCAGCTTCCTTGGAAAAGGGCTCTTGACAGGAGATGTTCAAGAAGGGAGAGCTGCTCCTCGGCCGAGACCTGACTCTAACTGCCGGGAAGGGCTAGTCACCGTCAGCTGCTTTTTCCAGGACTCCCTTTTCCAGGACTCCCTTGTGGCAGCCAGATGTCCCAACCATCTGCTGATTTTTCTGGCTTTCTTATATTAACACACCTTGAAGAAAAGTGTCCGGGTGGCCGAGTTGCGAGACTTTTTGCCGATACCATCTCTTAGTTGGGACATGACTGCAACACATTTCTAAGTAGGATGCAAACCCTCAGGAAAAGCTGAGCCCAGAGGTACAGAACAGTTCTGTTGGTTGACAAGCCGAGTGCTGACCCTGGGGACCCATGTTCTCCTCTGATCCTGACTTCCTTCCTTAGGAAGAACCTGATGCTGCCATTTGATAACCTGTCCCGGTGAGTGTCATTAGAACCTGGGCTTACTGATGATGCTCCATCCTCCCCGAACACACACTGTCAGAGTCACCTCCACTAATGCAGAACAAGGAGGACACGACAGCTCAGCTGTCCCAGGCTTCCCCGGGGGCCACTGTCCCTGAGTCACTGCTGGCTAGAAGGTCTGTTCTAACGCAAGGCCTCGTCAGCCCCACGCTTCTTCCAGGGCCATGACCCAGCGACAGTGGCTCAAAGGCAACATTAGCTAAACTCTCTTACCACCACCTCCCCCCACCTCTGAGCCCATGTGCAGAGCCCTGCAGGGCACTCAGGGCAGGTCCCGAAGCTGGTGGTGCACATGTGCCATATTCTGAGGGGCAATAGGAAGGGTTTTCGTCCCTGTCAGATGTCATAGGCCCCAAAGTCCTTTATGACAACTCACTCTTTCACTTCTTCCCTGCCCTGCTGCCAGATGAAATGTCAACAGGAGGTGATCCTATGGAGGGACTAGTATTTCAGGTTGTTCCTATCTTTTTTACACAGCCATCCGGGGACTTCCTCCAGGCCTCTAACACACAAGGAGGAGCCTAGTTAATTTCCCTCAGGACCAGCCCTTCGTATCCTTAAAAAGAACATGCAATTTTTTAAATGACTAGGAATCCACGTGGGAAGGTCATTCACAGCACAGTCCAGGCAGCTTCTTCTGGTGAAGGGCTCACTTGGGAGAAGGCATCTGGGGTCGCTTCACTCATAGTAGGAGAGGTCTGACCTCGGAGAAGATCATCCCCTCAGCAGAGACTGGGTTCTGCTCTGTCATTTCGCTATTTTCTCTCAGATGCACATCCAGAGTTTTCCTAGAGCAGGGGAGGACAGGGCCCAGGATGTTCCTCATCGGTACCTGAAAAACACAGGCTGTCTCCAGGCCTTGGCATCATCTGGCCTCTGTGCCTCTGCTCAGTCTGCCTTTGCCCCATCACTCCCCCATGACATCTTTTTTTGTTTTTTAAAGATTTATTTATCTGAGAGAGAGCACAAGCAGGGGCAGGGGCAGAGGGAGAAGGAGAGGGAGAGAATCTCAAGCAGACCCTCACAGAGTGGGGAGCCCGATGTGGGGCTCGATCTCACGACCCTGTCATCATGACCTGAGCCGAAACCCAGAGTCAGTCGCTTAACCGACTGAGCCACCCAGGTGCCCCTTCCCCATGGCTCCAGTAAGGTGCCTTTAGAGGCAAGGAGGAATGTGACCAGATCCTTAAAACTATGACCAAACCAGGAGCCCCAAGTAATCCATCAGAATTCTGCCAGGCTGCCTTCTGTCCTCGTCCACCCAGCTTTTCAGTGTGTCGGCTCCCGCATCTTGCTGGTCCTGAGCAGTTTGTAGTTTGGGATTCAGTTCCATGACTGCAAGGTGGTTCCTTCCCTCACTAGCTCTCCATTCAGATGCCTGGGGATTGACCCTGGAGGCCCCTTTGTCTGTCAGGCTGGTTTCGTCAGTCACTAGTGATGGCCTGCTGCTCACCCCAGGGGAGACTCACTTTCTGACTTACTCTGCCTTCTGGGAAGCAGGTAAAGCAACACTCTCCTCCTTCATATCTTAAAATTCCATGCAGCTTTCAAAGACGAACTCAGCTTCCACATGGGAATGACTCTGTCCATTCTCCATACCGGTAACTTACTTATATTTCTGTTGTGTTATTTGCCCACCTCCAAATAGTATAAGTTTTGGTTCTAGATTTGAGCACAAATTTTTATTTGCTTTTTTCCGCTCCAGCAGTCTTTACTCTGCGGGAGACCTAGAGGCTGCCTAGTAAAATGACCATTGAGTTGGAGCAAAGTAGTCCACTGAGCAGGGAGTTAACGTACTCTGATTTTCTCACTTTAGATAAATTTCTAACTTTGGGTGATAAGACTCTATTTTCAGTGAAATGAGGATCAGAGAAGTACTGAGCTTAGCATCCCAACTCTTGCTATCCAAATGGCAAGTATATTTCTGTTTTACTTTTCTCATTTTTTTGTTTTAAGATTTATTTATTTGAGAGAGAGAGTGAGTGCGAGCTGTGGCGAGGCCGGGGGAGGGGGCGGAGAAGTGAGGGAGAGGGGTGCAGACTCCCTGCTGAGCAGGGAGCTCGATGCGGGGCTCCATTCCAGGACCCTGGGATCATGACCTGAGCCGAAGGCAGACGCTTAACGATTGAGCCACCCAGGTGCCCCTCCTTTTTTCATCTTTAACACAGCCTGGAGTGGTGTGTGTGTATGCGTGTGTTTCACAATATATACTGGTGATCTGAGGGTCTTTAGATCTTTGGGCAGTAGCACCCTAATGCACATTACCTTGGAGGCTTACAAAACTCACTCTTGTCTTCAGTCAGGAATCTGTATCATGATGCATGTCTCCTTTTGGATGGAAATGAATGTTAATCAATGTAAAGGAAATTACTACCTTTTGGGTTTCAGGCTATCATGTGTCTCTATGGGCTGAAATCTTCTACAGAGAAAAATAATTGCTCAAGTGACGATTGCCAGGCCTACTCACTCTATTCACAGACCATAGCAAAAAAAATTGTTTTTATATGTATTCATATATCTTCTATGCAGAAATCATGCAGGTTTTATGTTCCATTAACTCCAAGAAGCAGTGGTTAATTTTGCTACAAGTAGTGATGGGTTTTGGCCTCCCAAAGAGTTGAAGGCAAAAGATTCAAGAAGGCTAGCACATTTATTATTATTTTAAGCAGCTGACTATTCATCAACCATCACTAGGCTCATTGATAACTTTTATGCAAAATCTCCCAACTTGTGAAAAGACTCCGTGGTCAAATATGCTTGGGAAATGCTAACTATTGATTTCTCGCCCTTGGAAAATCACAGTGAAGGAGGATGAAATATGTATGTTACCTTTATATAAAAGACTGAAAATTCCCCAAGAAAGGAAACTGCGTTTATTTCATTTAATCCCGTATTTTTCCAAGCTTGGTTAGCACAGGTAATGCATTATGATCTCGGGGAACGTCTTCCTCTTCGTACATGTGTTGGGATATGTTGCCCTAGTGAATAGCCTCTTGGTAGTTTAGAGAACTCCATACCTCTCTCTTCAGTAGGCAAGGCGTGTTTAGTACTACAATATAAGATAATAGCTTGCGACAGATAAGCCTCCTAAGAGCAGATAAATCGATTGGTTCGTGTTTGGGCTTTTTCTCAACTTCAAAAGGCCCAAGCCGTAAGCAGCAACACTTACTCAATCTGCTTCCAATTTGCACATTCTAAACACAATCTGGCTTTCAGGTAAAGGGATGATTAAAAAAAAAAAAAATCTTTTTTCCATACAAATCTGCCTTTTATAAATGTCTTCAATTTCCTGGCTCCAGATAAATCAGAAATATCCCAAGAATAACTGTCTTTCGAGAATTTTGGGTTTTCATTATCGTCTCCAGGAAAACATCCGACGATGTGACTCCCAAGTTGACAGAGATTCAAGTTGGTTTAATTCCATCTATTCAGTCCTAATTCCAACACGGGGAAAGAGAATTGGGGAGAATGGGAAGGATTCTTTTTTTTTTTTCTCTTTTGCAGTAGCCTTTATTTTTTTTTTACATTTTTTAATTATGTTATATTAATCACCATACATTACATCATTAGTTTTTGATGTAGTGTTCCATGATTCATTGTTTGCATATAACACCCAGTGCTCCATTCAGTATGTGCCCTCTTTAATACCCATCACCAGGCGAACCCATCCCCCACCCTCCTCCCCTCTAGAACCCTCAGTTTGTTTCTCAGAGTCCATAGTCTCTCATGGTTCATCTCCCCCTCCGATTCCCCCCCCCATTTTTCCCTTCCTACTATCTTCTTTTTTTTTTTTTTAAACATATAATGTATTATTTGTTTCAGAGGTACAGGTCTGTGATTCAACAGTCTTACACAATTCACAGCATTCACCATAGCACATACCCTCCCCAATGTCTATCACCCAGCCCCCCCCATCCCTCCCACCCCCCACCACTCCAGCAACCCTCAGTTTGTTTCCTGAGATTACGAATTCCTCATATCTATGGACTCTGAGAAACAAACTGAGGGTTCTAGAGGGGAGGGGGGTGGGGGGATGGGTTAGCCTGGTGATGGGTATTAAAGAGGGCACGTTCTGCATGGAGCACTGGGTGTTATACGCAAACAATGAATCATGGAACACTACATCAAAAACTAATGATGTAATGTATGGTGATTAACATAACATAATAATAAAAAAAAGAATTCTTCATATCAGTAAGATCATATGATACCTGTCTTTCTCTGATTGACTTATTTCGCTCAGCATAATACTCTCCAGTTCCATCCATGTTGTTGCAAATGGCAAGATTTCATTCTTTTTTATGGCTGCATAATATTCCATTGTATATATATATACCACATCTTCTTTATCCATTCATCTGTTGATGGACATCTTGGCTCTTTCCATAGTTTGGCTATTGTGGACATTGCTGCTATAAACATCGGGGTGCATGTACCCCTTCGGATCACTACATTTGTATCTTTGGGGTAAATACCCAGTAGTGCAATTGCTGGGTCATAGGGTGGCTCTATTTTCAACTTTTTGAGGAACCTCCATACTGTTTTCCAGAGTGGTTGCACCAGCTTGCATTCCCACCAACAGTGTAGGAGGGTATGGGAAGGATTCTGAATAACATCTGGGTAGCAGAGAAAGAAAGAAGGGATCAGACTGAACTGTGCCATCAAGGAACCGATGTAGTAGACCTCGCAAGAGTTAATCATGCCTTTTGGTCATGTCTACTCATGGTCAAACCGGACGGGACTGGGGATTGGCCCAAGGTTGGCCCCCTCCGGGCCTCCCAGCACCGGGGCAGAGTAGGAGGAGCTTATTTTCTTCTGACCACCTTTTGTTTCTGGGAACTTGAAATTCCTCCACGATATCACCCCCATCCAACTGCCCTCATCCTCTCTCGCTTCTCATCCCCCTTTCTTAGTCAAAACCAGCTCTCAGGAAAAGTGCTTTCAAACCACGGTTTGGGTGCCTGATGAGCTTGAGGACTTCATCCTTCCCAGGAGTCTTTGTGTGTAAATAGAAAGCATCTCCTAAGATTTCCCAGCTGGTCCAGCTTAGCCCCGGCTCAGCTGTTTATGGGGAGCATCGAGGAATCTTTAGAGGACCCGCCTCTCCTTCAGTAATAACTTTTAATAAGATGGATCATGTATTACTTTTTTTCTAGGTGGCAGGCACTGTATTGAGTTTTCTGTTATTCAATTCCTTCAAGAACCTATGATGTCGAGTAGTAGCTCCATTTTTAAAATGAGGGGAACAGTCTGAGAGTGGTTAATTCCCCACTGCAAGATGGCAGAGCAGGAATCCGCGCAGAGTAAGGGTCTGTCCAACCCCAGTGCATGCGCTTTTGACGACTTCACACACACTCTGCCAGAGCCCCGCTGGGTGTTGGTCGTTCTCACCCAGCAGCTGGAACAGATGGTGAGTGGATACAGGGGTTCACGGAGCCCCCTCAGCCACCCACATAGGTCAGCCTCTTGGACCCTCTTCTTCCAGGGTCTTCTAAGTACACAGGATCACCCTCAGCCCCTGCCATCGGATCTCTGGAATCTGGAGCAATGGATCCCAGCTTTGCCCTCCACTCCAGAATTCCTTCCCTCCTGCTTTCCTCTCCCAGGATGGTACCCTTGCTTCTGAGCACCTGCTTCCTGGCACTTTCTTTTTCTTTTCTTTTCTTTCTTTCTTTCTTTTTTTTTTAAGATTTTATTTATTTATTTGAGAGAGAGAGAGAGAACAGGGGGAGGAGCAGAACGAGAGTGGGTGGGAGAGATAATCTCCATAGACTCCTTGCTGAGTGCAGAGCCCAACTTGGGGCTCGATCCCAGGACCCTGAGATCATGCCCTGAGCTGAAATCAAGAGTTGGACACTTAACCGACTGAGCCACCCAGGCTCCCCTTCCTGACACTTTCTATCAGCCTTTCTTTTCCTCATGAGAACCACTCCTCACATTCATCTTTGGCTAGGGGAGCATAATGGAAAAATATATTTTTAATAGAGGTTGTGTCCTTATTTCTCCAAATCATGTTCTACATGTGTATGCATGTGAATGTATATACATATACATACAGACATTTATATACACATATAAATCTCTCCATGTGACTACACATGCATGTGCGCACATTCACTCACATACACACACACACACACACACACACACACACACACACACACACAAATATATATGCCACACAGTGGTTGCTGAACAGAACTTTCCTTGCCATTGTATTACCCTGAACAGTGTTCAAGTGATATCTCCTGGTGAACGAGGAGGTGCTGGCTCACATTAATATTGTGATAGTGACAATATTCTGTTTCAACAACAATGTGCAACAGACTTCTGAATAGTTGAGTAACTGGCTGAAAACTCTGCAGTCCATGTAAAGAAGTCAGCTCGACCAACTGCAGTGCTGAAAATTTCAGCATCCAATAAATATTTCTAGAATACCTAGCATGGAACAGGCATTGGGACAGGCCCTCCCCAGGGAGGGAAAAGGTGAGGAAAAGATACAGTTCCTAGTCTCAACAAGCTGGAAGAAGGCAGAGGAACAAAGCATTACAATGTAATCAAGACATGGCTCCATCTGAAGGTCCCGATCAGGGCACTGGCCCCAGGGAAGACTATTCATTTGCTTATGAGTTGAAATTATTGATTTTTTTTTTGTCTTTTTAAAATTTGCAAATGTTTGGTGTCCCAAACCAGATATGAAGAGAAAAAATTCAGGCTTTTGTGCTCCCATGCTCTCTCTCTGTTAGCTTTGAGCTCAGTCCCCTACCTACAGCCAAGCACTAAGTCCTAAGGCAGGCTACTTCTGTGTTGCATAAGGAACCATACTGAGATGCCTCCCAGAGGTGCTCTAAGGACAAGCTAATAGAAATGAGGCCAAAGTGTTTTTTCAGTAAAAGTTTAAGAGAGCTGCAGAAATACTTTGTCACAAACTAATGGAGGAAACAAGGGCCAGGCTTCTAGGACAGTTTTCAGATCACAGTGAAACTCTTTGGTTTGAGAAAGTATGAAAGCCCACCATGAGGCTCTGGACACTTCAACCAGTGACCAAGGAGCCACGAAGTGAATACTGGAGAAACCGGGACCACAGAAGGAGACCCTGCCCCTGGCTGGAGGAGGCTGGCAAGAGGCTGTTTCTCACTGCAGGTGTCTGAGAACTATTTGAAGGACCAGGATGTCTGGACCAAGCTTGGCTTACAGAACCCTTACATGGAGAGAGGAGCTCTTTGTCTAGTCGGCACTCACCTGGCTCCCAGAAGGCAAACACAGACTCAAAGATACGACCACCCAAAGCCATTTGGGGTTTGTGGCCAACTCCACTTGGCAGTCACCTTCCCCAAATTAAGGTTCCACTTCTGCTAATACCCACACAAGCTGACAGCACATTGTTCTAGAACCCTGACTGAAAATGCCTGGGTTAACTGGGATCCTTGACAGTGTTGAATAAAAGGGAGCTGATGTCACCGGTATGAAAGCAACTACAGCTCTGAGCCTCAGAAACCTATTCTGGCATCTGCTTTTCAAAAACCATCTCATTGTTTTCATGAGTATCTTAATAAATACATAAGTAATAATCCATGAAAAGTAGACCTAAAAATCATATTTGTGAAAGGATATCATTTAACCTCATGGATTCTCTGGACATTCTATGGACCTTGTGTCAGATTTCTTTAAATTATACAAAAGGGTTGTGTCATTTCCTATGACTCAAAATTGCTGTCTTTTCTTTGCTCATCACTTGATTTTAACCTCGCTATATTGTAATTTTCCATTCACCTGCATTTAGCTTCCACAAGATTGAATTTCTGGAGGGCAGAAAATGTTTCTTGTTCAGAAGCTTCTTCCCAGCTTGGCACACAAGTCGGTGTTACTTTTTGATTGAATGAATGAATAAATGGTAGTATGTTTATATGATAAATGTAGGGTCTTGGGCTTGTCATAAGGTTCTCAGCTAAGCCAACATGCCTTTTGGTTGTAATTATTTTTCACATGAGAGAGTTCTTATCCTCCTAAGTTGTGCTCATAGTCACTGACCTATGGACGTTCCCACCATCAGAAATGTTCACTATACATGGACTTCTCTTTATATTCTGGACAATGAATTTGCAAACTGATGTAAATTCCGGTCTTCTTATCTCCTTTCAAAAGAATAAGGGAAGTTTTAGTCCTGTTTTGCAGAATGAGATGAGAAAATCAAGCTGTTTCCCCTCTTCCATGGGCCATCAACTTTGGACTGAGTCCAGTGCCACCTACCTGGGTCCCAAGCTTCAGACTTCCTCTTCCTCCGCAAACTCAGCTGAGGAGGCTTGAGGCTCACATAAAGCTTCTAAGAATCCTGCACATGTGCTAAATTATTTGTAGTTAGGCCCTGGCGCTCTAAGCTGGCACATGAACAAACAGGGCTCCTGCTCATTATGGCATAAGAACACTTTGGAGAGTAGGAATCCAGGTAATGACGAGCTTCACATAAATGAGTGCTGTGGACCTCCTAAAGTCAAACACCAACTATAGTGTGCGTGCATTTCTGGTTTTCAAAAGGTTCTCCTTCCCTCTTTCCTGAATGGATAGAATCCCAAAGCCCTCCCCCTTGTTCACATCTTCACCTTTGGGAAGTGTCTAGCTTGCAGTTTCAAATTAGAAAAAGAATCAACTCACATAGGAATGAATTTCCTCTAATCCGAAAAAAAATAAAGCAAATCACTTTTCAGCCTCAAAATATCTCTGTCAAGTGAGAATGACATGGGAATGGCATGAACAAGATCGAGAGGCATTTTTTCAGACACTCGTACCTGCTAATAACTATATTACCTTGGAGGATCACAAGTTCAAAATCGTCAGCTTGAAAGCCTCGTTTCATCACCAAATCTGAGCTGGGAAACGGACAAAAGAATGAGTAATATTAGAATTGTGCCCAACAGGATATTCTCAGATGTTTTTCAGTTGTTCATGGTGTGGTTAGGGGAGAAGTTTGGAGCTACAGGAGGAAGGGAAGAAAGCCTCTGGTGATTTAGTGAATTTTTCATATTTATTACTTGGAACCTGTATTAGTCAAGATAGGGTTTTGCATGCTGCTGTAATGACTGATCCCCAAATCTCAGGGGTTTAAAACCACCCAAGTCTATTTCTGCTTCCACCACATGACCTGCACTGACTCACAGAGGCTCTGCTTTTCGTAATTACTAAGGGACCTAGGCTGATGGGGGCTCTATCATTTCATGACTGCCAGCTTCACACAGAGTTTTAGAGTTGACTGGGGCAAGGTCACTTCTGCCTGGATGCCATTAGCCATAGTGAGTCACACAGCCATACTCAGCTTCAAGGGAGGTGGAGATATGTACCCAGGGTGGGCCCTGGGTGGGATTTAATCCCTAAATCCTGTCTCAGGCATCCTTTTCTATCCTGAGCCAAGTTTAAAATAGACATGTGTCATAGAAAGAAACAAAAAGAAACGTAACCTTTTTTTTTAAAAAAATATGATCTGGACTTGAATAACCATATTTATAATAGAGAGTTAAAAATGCCTCTACAGGAAAGTCAGAAAGAACTCAAATACATGGAAGCTAAAGAGCATCCTACTAAAGAATGAATGGGTCAACCAGGAAATTAAAGAAAAATTAAGAAAATTCATGGAAACAAATGAAAAGGAAAACACAACTGTTCAAAATCTTTGGGATACAGCAAAGGCAGTCCTAAGAGGAGAGTATATAGCAATACAAGCCTTTCTCAAGAAACAAGAAAGGTCTCAAATACACAATCTAACCCTACACCTAAAGGAGCTGGAGAAAGAACAGCAAATAAAGCCTAAACCCAATAGGAGAAGAGAAATAATAAAGGTCAGAGCAGAAATCAATGAAATAGAAACCAAAAGAACAGTAGAACAGATCAATGAAACTAGGAGCTGGTTCTTTGAAAGAATTAACAAGATTGATAAACCCCTGGCCAGACTTATCAAAAAAAAAAGAGAGATGACCCAAATAAACAAAATCACGAATGAAAGAGGAGAGATCACAACCAACACCAAAGAAATACAAACAATTATAAGAACATATTATGAACAACTCTATGCCAGCAAATTAGATAATCTGGAAGAAATGGATGCATTCCTAGAGATGTATCAACTACCAAAACTGAACCAGGAAGAAATAGAAAACCTGAACAGACCTATAACCACTAAGGAAATTGAAGCAGTCATCAAAAATCTCCCAACAAACAAAAGCCCAGGGCCAGATGGCTTCCCGGGGGAATTCTACCAAACATTTAAAGAAGAATTAATACCTATCCTTCTGAAACTGTTCCAAAAAATAGAAATGAAAGGAAAACTTCCAAACTCATTTTATGAGGCCAGCATTACCTTGATCCCAAAACCAGACAAAGACCCCATCAAAAAGGAGAATTACAGACCAATATCTTTGATGAACATGGATGCAAAAATTCTCACCAAAATACTAGCCAATAGGATCCAACAGTACCTTAAAAGGATTATTCACCATGACCAAGTGGGATTTATCCCTGAGCTGCAAGTTTGGTTCAACATCCGCAAATCAATCAATGTGATACAATACATTAATAAAAGAAAGAACAAGAACCATATGATCCTCTCAATAGATGCAGAAAAAGCATTTGACAAAGTACAGCATCCTTTCTTGATCAAAACTCTTCAGAGTATAGGGATAGAGGGTACATACCTCAATATCATAAAAGCCATCTATGAAAAACCCACAGCGAATATCATTCTCAAGGGGGAAAAACTGAGAGCTTTCCCCCTAAGGTCAGGAACACGGCAGGGATGTCCACCATCACCACTGCTATTCAACATAGTACTAGAAGTCCTAGCCACAGCAATCAGACAACAAAAAGAAATAAAAGGCATCCAAATCGGCAAAGAAGAAGTCAAACTCTCACTCTTTGCAGATGATATGATACTTTATGTGGAAAACCCAAAAGACTCCACCCCAAACTGCTAGAACTCATACAGGAATTCAGTAAAGTGGCAGGGTATAAAATCAATGCACAGAAATCAGTGGCATTCTTATACACCAACAACAAGACAGAAGAAAGAGAAATTAAGGAGTCAATCCCATTTACAATTGCACCCAAAACCATAAGATACCTAGGAATAAATCTAACCAAAGAGGCAAAGAATCTGTACTCAGAAAACTATAAAATCCTCATGAAAGAAATTGAGGAAGACACAAAGAAATGGAAAAATGTTCCATGCTCATGGATTGGAAGAACAAATATTGTGAAGATGTCAATGCTACCTAGAGCAATCTACACATTCAATGCAATCCCCATCAAAATACCATCCACTTTTTTCAAAGAAATAGAACAAATAATCCTAAAATTTGTATGGAACCAGAAAAGACCCCGAATAGCCAGAGGAATGTTGAAAAAGAAAAGCAAAGCTGGCGGCATCACAATTCCAGACTTCCAGCTCTATTACAAAGCTGTCATCATCAAGACAGTATAGTACTGGCACAAAAACAGACACATAGATCAATGGAACAGAATAGAGAGCCCAGAAATGGACCCTCAACTCTATGGTCAACTAATCTTTGATAAAGCAGGAAAGAATGTCCAATGGAAAAAAGACAGTCTCTTCAACAAATGGTGTTGGGAAAATTGGACAGCCACATGCAGAAGAATGAAACTGGACCATTTCCTTACACCACACACAAAAATAGACTCAAAATGGTTGAAAGACCTAAAATATGAGACAGGAGTCCATCAAAATACCAAAGGAGAACACAGGCAGCAACCTCTTCGACCTCAGCTGCAGCAACTTCTTCCTAGAAACATCGCCAAAGGCAAGGGAAGCAAGGGCAAAAATGAACTATTGGGACCTCATCAAGATAAAAAGCTTTTGCACAGCAACAGAAACAGTCAACAAAACCAAAAGACAACCGACAGAATGGGAGAAGATATTTGCAAATGACATATCAGATAAAGGGCTAGTATCCAAAATCTATAAAAAACTTCTTAAACTCAACACCCAAAGAACAAATGATCCAATCAAGAAATAGGCAGAAGACATGAACAGACATTTTTCCAAAGAAGACATCCAAATGGCCAACAGACACATGAAAAAGTGCTCAACATCACTTGGCATCAGGGAAATCCAAATCAAAACTTCAATGAGATACCACCTCACACCAGTCAGAATGGCTAAAATTAACACGTCAGGAAACGACAGATGTTGGTGGGGATGCGGAGAAAGGGGAACCCTCCTACACTGTTGGTGGGAATGCAAGCTGGTGTAGCCACTCTGGAAAACAGTATGGAGGTTCTTCAAAAAGTTGAAAATAGAGCTACCATACAATCCAGCAATTGCACTACTGGGTATTTACCCCAAAGATACAAATGTAGGGATCCAAAGGGGTACGTGCACCCCGATGTTTATAGCAGCAATGTCCACAGTAACCAAGCTGTGGAAAGAGCAAAGATGTCCATCAACAGATGAATGGATAAAGAAGATGTGGTATATATATATACAATGGAATATTATGCAGCCATCAAAAGGAATGAGATCTTGCCATTTGCAACGACGTGGATAGAACTGGAGAGTGTTATGCTGAGCGAAATAAGTCAATCAGAGAAAGACATCTATAATATGACCTCACTGATATGAGGAATTCTTAATCTCAGGAAACAAACTGAGGGTTGCTGGAGTGGTGGGGGGTGGGAGGGATGGGGCGGCTGGGTGATAGACATTGGGGAGGGTATGTACTATGGTGAGCACTGTGAATTGTGCGAGACTGTTGAATCACAGATCTGTACCTCTGAAACAAATAATACATTATATGTTAAAAAAAAGAAGAAGAAGAAGATAGCAGGAGGGGAAGAATGAAGGGGGGGAAATCGGAGTGGGAGATGAACCATGAGAGATGATGGACTCTGAAAAACAAACAGGGTTCTAGAGGGGAGGGGGGTGGGAGGATGGGTTGGCCTGGTGATGGGTATTAAGGAGGGCACATTCTGCATGGAGCGCTGGGTGTTATACGCAAATAATGAATCATGGAACACTACATCAAAAACTAATGATGTAATGTATAGTGATTAACATAACATAATAATAAAAAAATTTTTTAAAATCTTTTAAAAGAAAAAAAAATGGCTCTACAAAGGACTCTGGTCTAAGATCTGTGGGAAGAATATGTTTGGCAAGAATTTATTAACACGGTTCCTCCAATGAGTCAGGAATACACTCTATAAGAAAGCATGTCGGTGCTAGCCACCCTAAGAGGTTGGTAAACATGAAAATGTTCAAACTTGAGTTGTCTCAGTAAAACGTGTGTGCAAGATTCACAATGCCAGAGCTCCTGAAAGCGTGGCTTAGTGTGAAAAACTTGCATTAGGTATAAAGTGTGGTTAGTTTGTAAGATTGCTACTTGAACACATATTGGTCACTTTCAGACCTTTGGTGAACCCCTTTTAATATGTCATGCTGCTGTCTGGGGTGTCTGGGTGGCTCAGTCGGTTGGGTGTCCAATTCTTGATTTCGGCTCAGGTCATGATCTCAGGGTCCTGGGATTGAGCCCCATGTCAGACTCCTCGCTCAGCTGGGAGTCTGCTGGAGATTCTCTCTCTCCCTCTCCTTCTGCACCTTCCCCTCTTTCTCTAAAGTAAATAAATAAATCTTTGAAAAAAATAAATAAAAATAAAATGTCACGCTGCTGGGCTCACTTGGGCCACAGGTGATCATTGAAAATGATACAGGGAAAAGTGACCTGAGCAAGGATGACATGCAAACTCCTGAGGCGGTGCTTTTTCCAGGTGGGAGGAGATGAATATATTCTGTGGCTGGATGGTGGGAATGGTGGCACAGCAATGGGAATGTACTTGATGCCCCTGCTCCAATGGTTAACATGGTAAATTCTAGGTTACGTACACTTTACCACAATAAAAATATCATGTTAAACTGGGAATATTTGGGATATATTCAGTTAAATAAAATATATTATTAGCAATTTAAAAAGTTAGGGTGCTGATTCAGCACAGCTGGGGCAGACATCTGCCCTAGGAAAGGCCATTAATAACTGGCCACTAGTTGTAACACTTTATGTCGAACATCCAATGCACGCCAGGTACAGATGTAATGATTGCAGATGCAGGAGGTACTCATGCTGTACAAGGACACCGATGGAGTTATTCCTCTCCCCATTTTATAGATGAAGAAACAGAGCTCTAAAGAAGTTGACTGGTCCAAGGTCACATGGCGGATAAGGACAGGGCCAGGATCAAACCCAGGCAGGCTGACTCTAAAGCTCTTTCTCGTCACCCAGTCCCCAGCAGGGCAAGTTGAGGCTGCCCATGGAAGCAACAAGCAGTAGCCATGAATCCAGGGCTAGCACGTGGGCTGGTGACCTCCATCTCCATGCCCCCCCCCCCCAGCCCTGCTTGGTTACCAGGGCAGGCATCCTAGCCATGTCTTCAGGGATGGAGGATGGACAAAAAGAACGGGGAAACGCTCAAGCCCAAGCCAAAGATTTAGGGACTGTCCTCTGTTGTTTGCTTACTTCTTTGCAGTAATTCTACCATCCACAGTTAGACATCAGTGAAGACATGCCACACTCTTTCAGGTGAGTTCCTGGCATGCCCATCTGTGGGGGTTTTGGGACTCACTCCTCACAACCACAGACAGAGTTGGCAAGCAGCCCATAGGACCAAGAGTCACAGGCAGGGCAGCTCACCATGGGCTAGGGAGTGAGTCTACCCAGTGTAAAAGAGCCATTGGATTGCTCAGTTTGGTGATGCTCACAGCTACACCTTGACCTTGGCTAACAGTGATGGTGAAAATGAAGACTTTGGTGAGCAGCTCAAGTTCCATCAGGAGGGTTGGGGCTGAGAAAACTCACATCTACCCTCACCCCCTTCACTCCCTCCCCATGCCCACCCTGTGCCCACCTACCCTCCCTTCCTTGCCGCTCCCTCCCCATGCCCACATGCACTCCCCAAATCCCTGAGTTGGGAGTTCTGAGCCCTCTCAGCTGGGCAGTTGGATGCCATCTGATGAACACTCATCCTTCCTTGGACAACCTCCTCTGTTGCTGCCTCCACCCACCCAGGGGCAGACTCTGCCCACAAATCTCTTCATCTCATCCTCACAGAATTGTGGACGTGCAGTAACTATGACACACCTATGCAAGTGTGAATATGAGATCACAAACCTTTAAACTCTAAGCTGGAGTGATAAGGGAAGAGCTAGAAGGCACTTATATGCAAATATTATTCCTTTTCCCAGCACCAGCATGCTTCTCTCTATCATAGCTTCTAATTTAAAAGTGTTCAAGGAGTTTTTGAAGCCTACAGACTATGAACAAGAGTTAGGCTAGATTTATTTTCCTGCGGAAATTGTCCTCTTGTCTGTCTGCCTAGGTGACTGCAAGCTCTCTGCGGACCCAAGCAGCAGCTTTTATCTTTCATTTTCATAGTCTGTTCCTTGAGTTACCCAGGCATGCTCTTCTATGAGCAGTTCCCCAGGTCTCAAAGATTCACTCCTCACTGGTTTCAGAAGAACTGTGCCTTCCATGGATGTCTTCCCTAACCACGGAGACCACATTGGCTCCCCTACCCCCAACCTCCATCCCTATCTCTGTCATTCCTGGTCTTTTTTTCTGACACATATTTTAATCATGTATTTGTTTGTTGTCCTTCTTTTTCTGCTAGAACATTAGCTCCATGAGGGCATGGATTTTTGTCTATTTTGTTCACTGCTGTAACCCCAGTGCCTAGAACAGGAACTGTTGAATGACTGAATGAATGAATGGTTATATGAATTGTCAAGCCCCAAACAATCCATGTACTGAGACATTTCCATTCTTAATTTCTCCACTGAACTGCAAACAGCAGATTCACCTGCCAACCTGATAGCCTCCCCTGGCTGTCTAAGAAGAATGACAAAATAACATGGCCCCAGAAACTGCCTGCCATTGACATTTCTCTAACTCAGTAAAAGGTACCATCATGCATGCAGATACTTAACCCAAAATCTGGGCATTATTCTAAATTCCTTTCCCTCCCCTCCCCTCACATCCAATCCATTGGCACAAGCTGTCGGCTTTATCTCCAAGATGAATCTCTGCTGTGTTAACTTTTCTCCATATCTCTGTACCATTCTAGCCCAAGCCAAACTACCAAAATTTCTTACTTCGATTAGACAGAGGCTTCCAACTATTCTCTCTAACCTCATGTCCTTCTATAATCTCTACCCTCTAAAGCAGATAGAATGATCTTTTAAACATGCAGATCAAATCATGTCACTTCCTTGCAGAAAATTCCTCCATGGCGTGGACTACTGCAGCATGTAGACCTCGATTCAGGCTCCTTACCATGGCCGCCCAGGCCCTACAGTGCAGGCTCGGGCTCTCACCTCACCTGCTATCACGTTCCTGTCAAATAAGCTTCCTGTCCCTACACTCCAACCACACCTTCCTAAAGCAACTTAAGCTCATTCCTGCCTCTGGACCCTTGCTCTTCCCTCTGCCTCCAGGTCTTCCCAAAGCTGGGTTCCTTTCCACAGTGTCTCACTCTGAATGCTGCCTCCTCAATGGGACCTGCTCTGACCTCGTCCCCACCCACCCACCCACCCCCTTCTAAACCACAATACCCCCATTCCAGTCACACTCTCTCAAATCATCCTGTTCTACATTTCTTTTGTTTCCTAATGCTTATCACTATCTGAAATTACCCCCATGTACATTTGTTTGCTTGTTTATTTTCTGTCTCCCATACTCCACATCCCACCCTCGATGATGTATAAATTCATTTCCATGCCAGCATGAAACTTGTCCATGTAGTTTATAGTTTACCATGGTATCCCTATTGCCCTGAACCATGCCAGGCTCGGAACAGATGATCAGGAATATGACTATGCATGCAGCCAACAGTGACAGAGAGAACTGGAATTCACACGGGACGGAAACACAGGAGCTTGGAGACCATGGTGCCAGAAGCAGAATACCTTCACTTGGAAAGACTAAAGTAGACATCAGGAGACCCTATCATTAAGGACTGGGGTTTAGACAGGTGTCCAGTCACATACCAGGCTAGAGTGTCAGAGACCTAGTGACCAGACAGGGAAGCCAGACATTGAGGGAGTGGGGAACAAAAGTGGAGGCGGGACTGGCCAGAACTCTGACTGATTGCCACAAAGCCCCACCCAGGGAATCCCTATATACAACCTGACCTAGGCCCAGTGGCTGTTCTTATCCTACGGGGCCATTTATGCTCAGCTCAGTTCCCAAACCCGTGTCTCCCATTGCCACCCATGTCTTGGCATGACACAGAAGAGTCACCATGTACTAAAATAGCCCTATGAGTAGGCAGTTTGTTTCTTAAGGGGTTGAATGAAATCACAACTAAGTAATACCATCTATGGGCTTGGTGCCTGGGTGTAACTACATAATCTCATATGACGAGCAAACAGAGAAAGAGAGAGAGATCAATTTAAAGGAGTCTTCTTTGACCTCCTGATGGTGAGCAAAAGTTTTTGGGGTGTAAACATTCATGTTGCTGGGTTTGAGTCTCCAAAATAGTCAGCAGGCAGAAGGTCTTGTCTGTTTAATAAGAGTCCTAGATCTGTCAGTTTGGCTGCCAACCCTAATTTGTAAGTTCTCTTCTATAAAGATTGCACAATTGTACTTGTTTTCTGAAGACTGTGGTCTGGCTAGTGGTTGCTGATGGATCAGCTGCCCCGTGACTCAGCATTCCTTTAAGAGAGCAGAATCTGCTAGAAGAAAATGGTGCTTTCTTTGTAAATTTGTTCCTTTTGGCCCCTGCTGAGAACTGACAACATAATGCATTGTATAAAGCATCCCATCTTCAGAGAGCCCACTCCTGCCTTTTGAAGCAACTTGGTTCGACCTTGAGGGCATTATGCTGAGTAACAGAAGCCAGGCAGAGAAAGACAAATACTGTATGATCTCACATGTACGTGGAATCTAGAAAAGTCGAACTCATAGAAATACAGAGTAGAGTGGTGGCTGCCAGGGGTCTGGGTTGTGGGGGAAATGGGAAGATGTTGGTCCAAGAGTACAGTTCTAGCTAGAAGATAATTAATGTACAACATAGTGGTTAAAATTAACCATACTGTATTATGTACTTGAAAGTTGTCAAGAGAATAGATCTCAAATGTTCTCACCATACACACAAAATGATAATTATGTGAGGGGATGGAGGTGTTAATTAACATTATTGTGGTAATCATTTTGCAATTTATACATGTATCAAAATCATCACGTTGTCCACTTTAAACTTATATATATTATGTCAATAATGCCATAATTCATCTGAGGGGTAAAAAACCCCCACAAAGACCCAACTCTACTTTGTCAACTATTAGGAGATCAAGAGGAATAGTAGACATTTGTTTTGTTTTGTTTTGTTTCTTCACTTCAGAATGTTCACACTTGGATTTTGACTGGTAAACTTGAAAATCTCATCTTTCTTCTATGTAAAATGTGCTATTGTTTATCATAGTCTATAGGTAAGAGACAGAGAAACTGGCCAGGCTTAGGTGAGTCAGGGTTGGGGGTTTACCACAGGGGCACGGTAGGCCCTAACAGTGAAGAGAAAATCAGGAACAACTAAACAATCCACTAGCAACATACAGCCCTCACAATGAAATGGGCACTTGGCAATGCCCTTGTGTGCCTGTCAAAGAAAACTCAATATTCATGTACAACTATACATTGGCAAAAGGTTACTTACAAGGGCTTTCCTATCACTCATGAGATGTTTCACCTAATAAAAGGTCCCTTGAGGTGCACCTGGGTGGCTCAGTCGGTTAAGCGTCTGCCTTTGGTTCAGGCCATGATCTCAGGGTCCTGAGATTGAACCCCAAGTTAAGCTCCCTGCTCAGCGGGGAGGCTGCTTCTCCCTCTCCCTCTCTCAAATAAATAAATAAAATCTTTTAAAAAAAACGTCTCTTGAAACAACGTCAAACCTCATTTGAAGGGTGATTCACATTATACATTTCTCAGGATCTATGGGGAATCAGGTATGGAAACAGGAAAACCTGGAACAGAGGACTTGAGGCAGGGATCAAAGCTAGCCTGCAGAATGGG
The DNA here is from genome assembly GCF_964656455.1 of Halichoerus grypus. NCBI lineage: Eukaryota > Metazoa > Chordata > Mammalia > Carnivora > Phocidae > Halichoerus > Halichoerus grypus. The sequence goes on from NC_135718.1 coordinate 69,876,237, forward strand.
AGGACAGGAAGGAGGAAGAGAAGCTGCAAACCCAATCCATCTTGGGTGCACAAGCATCAGAATCACAGACCTGGAGCTGAACAAACCAAATGTGGAATCAAAGGTGAATGCCCCCCGCCCCCCCCCCCCCACGTCAAATCAGAGGTCCTGAGATGGGCTGCCTTGGAACCAGTAAGGGCTTTCTGCTCCTTCTTCCATCCACATGGCCCTTTTTGTTATGTGGTCCAATATCCTGAATACAGGCCACATATTTATCCTCCAAGGGCAAGTGTGTGTCTTTAGATTTTCTGCCTTCTTAGGTACAGTCCAGACTTAGTCGTATTAATATTTTTTGTTACAGGGAATTTGGAAATAAAGAACCATAGCTCTAGGTTCTAGGATAAAAGTCTCACCATTTTCCCCCCTTTGGGACAACACTATTGGTGCTATTATTTGGGTGACCACTTCTCATGAGGGTACGTACTCCCGGTCACCCCACTACTCACCAGAAACCCATCTCTTTTCCTTCCACTCAAGAAATATTGAAACAAGTGATTCCTAATGAAATAAAAGGATTTCAAACCTTCATACTTTCCCAGTTGTAACAAATTCCTTGTACCACATTCTGACACGTTGTTAGGCCAGTGCTGAGAACTGCCCTTCTAGAAGAAACAAATGAAGCTCAGAGATGTTTTGTGGACTTGCAGAGCTAGCACAGAAACCGAGGCATGCTAACTCTGCTTCGCTGAGCTCCCTGGATAGTACATGTGACACATTATGCAAATGGGCCTGTGTGGCTAGGTGAGAGCCAGCAGCCTGAGCGTTCCACTGTATGAGGACCATAGACTCTGAAAAGTCATTTCCCTGTCTTAAACTTCACTTTGCTGACTTACTTCCTCCTGAATGTCCTTTCCCTCCTCCTTGTGTTTGCAACTTTGCCCATCATCTTCCCTAGCCCCAGAGGTTCTCCACTCTTCTTCATTGACTTCAAGGCTTATGTGAGCTCTTCTCCAAAGCCTTACCCTACTTCCTCCACCCCAGAGGAACTCCCATACCTCCATCCCTGTCACCTGCCATCCCTCCCACTTATCTGGGGCTTTAAAAATGTCCCTGATTTTGTTAGATGCCTTCAAGGTATTGCTGTGTTCTCCGATTATGATATAAGCCACTCATTACAACCAGGGATTGTGCCTTATACCATCAATTAGTTAATTGTATTTATCTTATTAATTATCCATTTCTTAAATCATTTATGACTCCAAATCTACAAAAGATCTGAGAGAGCTCACAAAAATGAATATAATCAAAGAAGATAAAATTAACAGTTGAAGTAGTTCAAGTGAAGGAGAAAACCACAAGAGGAGGAACATTCTCCCATCCCTAACCTCCCATGCAGTGTCCAACCCTGGACACTCACCAGTACTTTGCTGCTGCAAAGGATCCATGAAAAAAACAAAGCATTATAAAAATACTGGTCTGTCCTATTTGCATATCATTTTATAATTTTAAAGGTATTCCCATATGTTACATCATTGGGGTTAATGCATCCTCGGGAATATATTTTTGATCGAGACTCAGAGATGGGAAGTGACTTGGCTGGGTTCACTAGCTGGCAAGTGGCAAGCTGGCACCTAACACCAAATTTTCCTGATTCAAAATTCAGTGCCTCATCTGCTGGAAGAACAAACTTTATATAAAGAGGACGAGATGTGGAAGATGAAAACATTACTGGAGACTGAGGTGGGGAATACCACCAAGCCAGGAAGGAAGGAAGGAAATCAGTTGAAGGTGAGGAACTAATGCAGATCCCTCACATCCTTCCACAATCAAAGGTCTAAGTAAGAATGTACTGACCCTCGGGGGAGATGGATTTATGAAACAGAATCACAGCGAAACCTACAAAGAGTGAAGCTGAGGGAGCTGCTTGGTCTACCTGGGGAGCTCCAGAAAGAGTTATGGCTTAGGACCTTCACAGATTCAGGACATTAATTATCGCCAGCCTGTCACCCATTGTCACTCTTGGTGTTTGCCTTCAATCAGAATGTGATCTGACAGTTCTAGAGTGTAAGAAAACCATGAAAAGTCCACTGACCCAGTTCCTCACACGTCTGCTCTGAACGATGAGAGCGGAAAGAATAAGTAAACTGGATTGACGATCCATCAACATGGTGTCCTGTTGAAAGAATTAGTAGTAGTACCATAGAGGAGATGAATTCGTTTCCTTGGGTATCTAAAAGGAAATAAAGCTGCCGATATTGAGGACAAGGTTTTTCATGGTTCAATTGAAACCTTTACCTATTTCTGGGCATTGTCTCTCCCAGCGTCCTATCCCATGAAAGGGGGTATCTGCCCCCGGGGCTACTGGCAACCAGTTGCACCGCTGGTGATCATGCGCCTAGTACCACAGACCCATGCTCTCACATTTTCAAGCCTTGTCTGCCCAGAGAGGAACAGACCCGGTGCTTTCCATGAGACCACAGTGATCATTCTCAAATGCAGCTCCTCAAAAAGCCCACAAGCATCTTGAACAATGGGATAAACATTAAAAAAAAAAGTCAATTGATTTATTTGAAATTAGAGCAATAATGGGGGGAAGATGGCGGAGGAGTAGGGAACCCTATTTCAACTGGTCCCCGGAATTGAGCTGGATATCTACCAGACCACTCTGAGCACCCACGAAACCAGCCTTAGATGTAAGAAGATCTGGATCTCTACAAACAGAATATCGCAGGCAGTTGGTTTTGAGGTACGAGGCGGGGAGCCGTGATCCTGCGGGCAGATATCGGAGGATAAACGGCAGCGGGAGGGTGCCTGGCCATGGGGATCCTACACCGCCGGTGAGCAACAGCCTCGCGCGATGCGGACGGGCACAGACTCGCAGACCGGTAGCGTCGGGAAAGGACCTTAGGGCAGCCCCCGGGGTGGAAAATCAGACCAGCGGTGTCGCGCGTGCGAACCGCAGCCCCCTGGACAAAAACTGGAGCAACGGTCGCGTGCACGCGAACTGCAGCCTCCGAGACGGAAACCTGGTGCACCGGGGTCGCGCCAATGAACTGCAACCCCCAGGGTGGAAACCCCGCGTGGCGAGCGGCGAGCGTCGGAGTCGAGCGCACACGAACTGCAGCCCCGGGACGGAACCCCAAGGGGCGGAGTCGCGCGCCCGCGAACTGGGAGCGGCTGGCGGTTTTAGAAGCACAAAGGGCAGAGACGTGCTCTGACCTGGAGGCAGGACTGGGAGCGCTGCGGAGGGGCGCACAACCCAGGACGCTGCAGTTTATAGCAGCACGGACAGAAACGGAGATGGTGTGGCCTGGAGAGCTCACTGAAGAACAGACTGCGGTCTCTCTGCCCTGAGGCAGAGGGTTGGAAACGGTCTCTTCTGCTCTGACTTGCGGAAGAGATGCGGAAAGCCCCCAGGGAAAGGCGCCAGAGAACAAAAGCCCCAAAGACTGATTCCCACTGAGCCCATCCCCCGCCACAGGGGCGCAGGGCAACTCCGCCCAAACAGGGTTGCCTGAGTAACAGCGCGGCAGGCCCCTCCTGCAGAAGACAGGCTGGGAAAACAAGAGGCCAGCAACCCTAAGGTCCCAAGAAAACAGGTGCATCTTGCTTGGGTTCTGGTCAATAATTTCGACTCTATACATTCCCTCAAACACCCATCAACAGAATGACTAGGAGGAGCCCCCAAAACAGAAAAGACTCAGAGATTATGACTTATGCTGCAGATTTACAAATGGATACAGATATAACCAAGATGTCAGAGATGGAATTCAGGCTAGCAATTGTGAAGACAATGGCTAGAATGGAGAAATCCATTAATGGCAACATAGAGTCTCTAAGGGCAGAAATAAAAGGTGAATTGGCAGAACTTAAAAATGCTATCAATGAGACCCAATCCAATCTAGATAATCTAACAGCTAGGGTAACTGAGGCAGAAGAGAGAATAAGCGATCTGGAAGACAGTATAATAGATAAAAAGGGAAAAGAGGAGGCCAGGGAAAAACAACTCAGAATCCATGAAAATAGAATCAGAGAAATAAGTGACACCATGAGGTGTTCCAATGTCAGAATAATTGGAATCCCGGAGGGAGTGGAGAGAGAGAGAGGACTAGAAGATGTATTTGAGCAAATCGTAGCTGAGAACTTCCCTAATCTGGGGAATGAAACAAATATTCGTGTCCTAGAGGCAGAGAGGACCCCTCCTAAGATCAAGGAAAACAGGCCAACACCCCAGCATGTAATAGTAAAACTTGCAAATCTTAGAGCCAAGGAAACCACCTTAAGGGCAGTTAGGGGGAAGAGATTCCTCACGTACAGAGGGAGGAACATCAGAATAACGTCAGACCTATCCACAGAGACCTGGCAAGCCAGAAAGGCCTGGCAAGACATATTCAGGGTATTAAATGAGAAGAACATGCAGCCAAGAATACTTTATCCGGCAAGGCTTTCATTTAGAATGGATGGAGAGATGCAGAGCTTCCATGACCGGCAGAAGTTGAAAGAATATGTGACCACTAAGGCGGCCCTACAAGAAATATTAAGGGGGGTTCTATAAAAGGAGAAAGACCCCAAGAGTGATCTACAACAGAAATTTACAGGGACAATCTATAAAAACAATGTCTTCACAGGCAACATGATGACAATTAATTCATATCTTTCAATAATCACTCTCAACGTGAATGGCCTAAATGCTCCCATAAAAAGGCACAGGGTTGCAGATTGGATAAAAAGACAGGACCCATCCATATGCTGTCTACAAGAGACTCATTTTGAACCTAAAGATACATCCAGACTAAAAGTGAAGGGATGGAGATCTATCTTCCATGCCAGCGGACCTCAAAAGAAAGCTGGGGTAGCAATTCTTATATCAGACAAATTAGATTTTAAACTAAAGTCTGTAATAAGAGACACAGAAGGACACTATATCATTCTTAAGGGGTCTATCCAACAAGAAGATCTAACAATTGTAAATATCTATGCCCCCAACATGGGAGCAGCCATCTACATAAGCCAACTGTTAACCAAAATAAAGAGTCATATTGATAACAATACGTTAATTGTAGGAGACCTCAATACTCCACTCTCAGCAATGGACAGATCATCTAAGTAGAAAATCAACAAGGAAACAAGAGCTTTGAATGATACATTGAACCAGATGGACCTCATAGATATTTACAGAACATTCCATCCTAAAACAACAGAATACTCATTCTTCTCGAGCGCACATGGAACTTTCTCCAGAATAGACCATATACTGGGTCACAAATCAGGTCTCAACCGATACCAAAAGATTGAGATTATTCCCTGCATATTCTCAGACCACAATGCTCTAAAACTGGAACTCAATCAGAAGAAAAAATTTGGCAGAAATTCAAACACTTGGAAGCTAAAGACCACTCTGCTCAAGAATGTTTGGGTCAACCAAGAAATCAAAGAAGAACTTAAACAATTCATGGAAATCAATGAGAACGAAAACACATTGGTCCAAAACCTATGGGATACTGCAAAGGCGGCCCTAAGGGGGAAATACATAGCCATCCAAGCCTCACTCAAAAAAATAGAAAAATCCCGAATTCACCAACTAACTCTACACCTTAAAGAACTAGAGAAAAAGCAACAAACGACGCCTAAGCCATGCATTAGAGAAGAAATAATTAAAATTAGAGCAGAAATCAATGAATTAGAAACCAGAAACACAGTAGATCAGATCAATGAAACTAGAAGTTGGTTCTTTGAAAGAATTAATAAGATTGATAAACCACTGGCAAGACGTATCCAAAAGGAGAGAGAAAGGACCCAAATTAATAAAATTATGAATGAAAGGGGAGAGATCACGACTCACACCAAGGAAATAGAAACAATTATTAGAAATTATTATCAACAACTATATGCCAATAAACTGAGCAATCTGGATGAAATGGAGGCCTTCCTGGAAACCTATAAGCTGCCAAGATTGAAACAGGAAGAAATTGACAACCTGAATAGGCCAATAACCAGTAACGAGATTGAAGCAGGGATCAAAAACCTCCCAAAAAACAACAGTCCAGGGCCTGATGGATTCCCTGGGGAATTCTACCAAACATTCAAAGAAGAAATAATACCTATTCTACTGAAGCTGTTTCAAAAAATAGAAACAGAAGGAAAACTTCCAAACTCATTCTATGAGGCCAGCATTACCTTAATCCCCAAACCAGGCAAAGACCCCATCAAAAAGGAGAATTTCAGACCAATATCCCTGATGAATATGGATTCCAAAATCCTCAATAAAATCCTAGCTAATAGGATCCAACAGTACATTAAAAGGATCATCCACCACGACCAAGTGGGATTTATCCCCGGGATGCAAGGGTGGTTCAACATTAGCAAATCAATCAATGTGATAGAACACATTAATAAGAGGAGGGAGAAGAACCATATGGTCCTCTCAATTGATGCAGAAAAAGCATTTGACAAAATACAACATCCTTTCCTGATTAAAACTCTCCAGAGTATAGGGATAGAGAGAACATTCCTCAAGCTCATAGAATCCATCTATGAAAAACCCACAGCGAATATCATCCTCAATGGGGAAAAGCTGAGAGCCTTTCCCTTAAGATCAGGAACACGTCAAGGGTGTCCACTCTCACCACTGTTGTTCAACATAGTACTAGAAGTCCTAGCAACAGCAATCAGACAACAAAAAGAAATAAAAGGTATTCAAATTGGCAAAGAAGAAGTCAAACTCTCTCTTTTCACAGACGACATGCTACTTTATGTGGAAAACCCAAAAGACTCCACCCCCAAATTACTAGAACTCATCCAGCAATTCAGTAATGTGGCAGGATACAAAATCAATGCACAGAAATCAGTTGCTTTCTTATACACTAACAACGCAACTGTAAAAAGAGAAATTAAAGAAACGATTCCATTTACAATAGCACCAAAAACCATAAGATACCTTGGAATAAACCTAACCAAAGAGGTAAAGGATCTATACTCTAGGAACTACAGAACACTCATGAAAGAAATTGAAGAAGACACAAAAAGATGGAAAAATATTCCATGCTCATGGATTGGAAGAATAAACATTGTTAAAATGTCTATGCTACCCAGAGCAATCTATACCTTCAATGCCATCCCAATCAAAATTCCAATGACATTTTTCAAAGTGCTGGAACAAACAATCCTAAAATTTGTATGGAATCAGAAAAGACCCCGAATCGCCAAGGAGATGTTGAAAAAGAAAAACAAAGCTGTGGGCATCATGTTGCCCGATTTCAAGCTATATTACAAAGCAGTGATCACCAAGACAGCATGGTACTGGCACAAAAACAGACATACAGACCAATGGAACAGAATAGAGAACCCAGGTATGGACCCTCAATTCTATGGTCAAATAACCTTTGACAAAGCAGGAAAAAACATGCAATGGAAAAAAGATAGTCTCTTCAATAAATCGTGCTGGGAAAATTGGACAGCCCCATGCAGAAGAATGAAACTCGACCATTCTCTAACACCAGTCACAAAGATAAACTCAAAGGGGATGAAAGACCTCAATGTGAGACAGGAATCCATCCAAATCCTAGAGGAGAACATAGGCAGTAACCTCTTTGACATCGCCCACAGCAACTTCTTTCAAGATACATCTCCAAAAGCTAGTGAAACAAAAGCAAAAATGAACTTTTGGGACTTCATCAAGATAAAAAGCTTCTGCACAGCAAAGGAGACAGTCAACAAAACAAAGAGGCAACCCACAGAATGGGAGAAGATATTTGCAAATGACACTACAGATAAAGGGCTGGTATCCAAAATCTATAAAGAACTTCTCAAACTCAACACCCAAAAAACAAATAATCAAGGCAAAAAGTGGGCAGAAGAGATGAACAGACACTTCTCCGAAGAAGACATACAAATGGCTAACAGACACATGAAAAAATGTTCATCATCATTAGCCATCAGGGAAATCCAAATCAAAACCACACTGAGATACCACCTTACACCAGTTAGAATGGCAAAAATGGACAGGGAAAGAAACAACAAATGTTGGAGAGGTTGTGGAGAAAGGGGAACCCTCTTACACTGTTGGTGGGAATGCAAGTTGGTACAGCCACTTTGGAAAACAGTGTGGAGGTTCCTCAAAAATCTAAAAATAGAGCTACCCTATGACCCAGCAATTGCACTCCTGGGTATTTACCCCAAAGACACAGATGTAGTGAAAAGAAGGGCCATATGCACCCCAATGTTCATAGCAGCAATGTCCACAATAGCCAAACTGTGGAAAAAGCCGAGATGCCCTTCAACGGATGAATGGATAAAGAAGATGTGGTCCATATATACAATGGAATATTACTCAGCCATCAGAAAAGATGAATACCCAACTTTTACATCAACATGGATGGGACTGGAGGAGATTATGCTAAGTGAAATAAGTCAAGCAGAGAAAGTGAATTATCACGTGGTTTTGCTTATTTGTGGAACATAAGGAATAACATGGAGGACATTAGGAGAAGGAAGGGAAAAATGGGCGGGGGGAATTGGAGGGAAAGATGAACCATGAGAGACTTTGGACCTGAGAAACAAACAGGGTTTTAGAGGGGAGGGGGGAGGGGGGATTGGTTGGCCCGGTGATGGGTATTAAGGAGGGCATGTACTGCATGGAGCACTGGGTGTTATACGAAAACAATGGATAGTGGATCACTACATCAAAAACTAATGATGTATTGTATGGTGACTAACATAACATAATAAAATTAAAAACTACAAAAAAAAAGAAATTAGAGCAATAATGAAATTTATTTATTTAGAGTAGCAGAGTAATTAGAATAATAACAAATTAAATATGAAAACATCTCTCTCTCTCTACATATGTATAGTCCCTTTTTACGTTGCACACATTTGGTCAGTATTGAGCTAGTTCCTACAGCGTGTGCGTGGAAGTCGAGTGCCCTGGCAGCGGGACGGTGTGCTTAGCCCTTGAGGGGATTAGAACTTAGCTAGACACTTATTCCCAGTCTGCTCCTTCTTTTGGGTTTGGACCTGCTAATGCCGCCGAATGGACAAGTGCATCTCACCTAGGTTCTGGTTAGGTCCTCACACTCTGCCCTCACCTACCTCTCTGTGGGAAGAAGGCATTAACCAAAGTGAAACAAGAGAAAAAAGCCACAGATGGCAGAGCAATGGAAGCTGAACTGGGTGGCATGGGACACACGCGCTCTAATGATTGGGAGAACCAAAGGCTGATGCAGATGAACGTCGCTGGGAAAGGCTGCTGGAAGAAATTGGGGCGGGGCCAGCACACCAGCCCCCCTGACCTTGGAAAAGCTGCTTGACCTTTTATGACAGTCTCTTACTTAAACACAGTTCAGGGTCTAATGGCAGCTCTGTGGAGATGCCAGTGGGCAGCATATATTTAGAAAATATTACTGGGCAGGAACTTAACCAGGTGGGAATTCACTGCCAGGGACAGCTCAGTGCTGGGGAAGCATTAATTTTTAAAAATTCTAAACCTTTACAGTTTACTTCAGAGGATTCAGGGAAAGAGTATGGGTTTTCCTGGTGGGATGAAGTGAGTTCCAAAGTGTGAGTCATCATTTGACCTGTGTGATCTACTTGAGCTGGTTGTTCAGTTCAGTGTTCCACAGGGCATTTCCCTGCTTCCTGGCCAAATTCACAGTTGGAGGGGGTGGTGAGGGAAACATTGGGACCTCTTCTGGGAAGACCGTTGAGCAACTATGACCAGGTGCATCCCAGGCGACAGAGGCCCCGGGTAGAACAGCTCCACATTAGTGCCCAGGGCAGCAGGAGCAGAGGCTCCCAGACAGGCAGGGCTGAGGGCTGTGGTGGGGCGTGGGGGGCAGTGGAGGGAGCCTGTAACCCTCTCTGGAAGCAGAACAAGGAGCACATTGGGAAACCGAGAAATGACTTCTCTATTCTCAGCTCATCCAAGATGGTTACTCTAGGCTCTTCATGGAGATTTCTGTACCCCCGAGCCCAACTGTGGGCCTGATGTCTGGGGCTCTGGGGCTGAAATGGGACTGCTGGTTACAGCCTAATATCCCTTCGCTGCTGCCTCAGCTGAACAGATGAGACAACCGAACAGATGCTCATTAACCCATCAGGGCTTTAGGTGTAGTAATAAAATGGTGGTTTAGGCCAGATGAATAGCAGCCTGACGCAATTCGTAATAGGGACCTAGTCCCTATTAGTACAATATGAATTTTTTATTGACTCAAATGACCACATATTTCTGTTCCTAGATTCTATATACCACAGAGAAAAGCCAAAGCATTACAAGCATTACAACAGAAAAACAAAACACAGTAACACAAACCACTTTCCCAATAGGGTTTTTCTCACTTAGACCATTATTGTTGCTTTATTTGTCCTTATTGAAATGCCCTATATTTTTCTAATTTCTCTCTCTCTATATATAATGTGTGTGTATATATATACATATATATATATATATTCCCTCTTTACATTCTTTTTTTTATTGTTAGAGAGAGAGAGTGAGCAAGTGGGGGGAGGGGCAGAGAGAGAGGGAAAGAGAATCTTAAGCAGGCTCCATGTTCAGTGCAGAGCCCAACGCAAGGCTCTATTTCACGACCCTGAAATCATGACCTGAGCTAAAATCCAGAGTCGGACGCTTAACTAACTGAGCCACCCAGGCACCCCTATATTCTTTTTTTTTCAGTGGAAGTTTGGTTGACACACAACATTATGTGAGTTGCAGGTGTACACCATAGTGATTGGCTAAGTCTCTATATTATGCTAGGCCCACCACAAATGGAGCTACCATCCATACAACGTTATTACAGTAGTATTGACTATATTCTCTATGCTGTACTCTTATTCCTGTGACTTACTCATTCCGTAACTGGAAGCCTGTACCTCCCACTCCCCTTCACTCATTTTGCCCATCCCTCCACCCCTTCCCCTCTGGCAACCATCAGTTTGTTCTCTGTATTTATAGGTCTCATTGTGCTCTTTGTTTGTTTATTCATTTGTGTTCTTTTTTAGATCCCACATGTAAATGAAATCATATGCTATTTGTCTTTCTCTGTCTGACTTACTGCACTGAGCATGATGCCCTCTAGGTCCGTCCACGTTGTCACAAATGGCAAGATCTCATCTTTTTTATGGCTGCATATTATTCCATTGTGTCTGTAGACCACATCTTCTTTACCATCCATCTACTGATGGACAGTTGGGTTGCTTCCACATCCGAGCTATTGTAAATAATGCTGCAATAAACACAGGGGTGTGTGTGTATCTTTTGAATACCTGATTTTGTTTTCTTTGGGTGAATATTCAGTGGTGGATTTGGAAGAAACTCCATACTGTTTTCCACAGTGGCTACACCAATTCACATTCCCACCAACAGCGCACAGGGGTTCCTTTTTCTCTGTATCCTCACCAGTTCTTGTTATTTCTTATCTTTCTGATTCTAGCCTTTTCAAATTCATTTCTGAATTGTCACCTTTCTATACACTGATGGCTACTGTGACCATGACTTTCAATAATAACTCTGTAATTTCAACTTTCCTTAAGAGGCACGGGTACAGAGGTGCTTAGATTTTTGAAGTTATCTGTACTCCTTTCTTGAAGTTTCCATGTACGCTGATTTCGTTATTTGTTGTTCAACAGAGTCTTTGGCTGAGGAATTGTCAGATACCTTTTTCTAATTTAGTATCTACCTGTGAAATGTCCTGGCATTTTCAGCAAATCTGACATCCCTGGAGTCATGTTCCGCCACCTCCTTTGAGTCCTTCCGTTCTCATGACCATCTCTTCCACCCCCAAACCAGAACAGCTCTTGGGTAAACAAATATTTTCCTGGGTTCCCAGGGCCTTCCAAGACACTTTCCTCTCCACCCTGTTGTGTGGTTACATTTTCTTCCTTTTTAAAGTTTGTCATCTTGACTTACCAATTATTAATCTTTTCCCTTTTTATCTTCAGTTTTTACCATTTTAATGGTCTTCTCTGCTTTGCTGAAGGCCACACTTAACTAGTATTTTTATTTAAGTAAAAACCAGTGAAAAGATTTTTCCAAATACAACTCAAATATTAATCCAAACCCAGATAAGACGTTCTATGGTAACAAAAATCCAGAAGTAACATCGAAATGGCAAGCACCCACTTATGCCCTTTCTTTTAAGCAAAAAGTCAGTACATAAACATTTTAAGGTATGGATGGCAGTGATCCATTGTGGAGGGACGTGGTTGGGTCACATTGCTTGGCAACACTTAGTGGGAGTGAATATCAAAATGCGCCAGCATGGCAGCAAACCAGCCCCCTTCATCTCTTTCCTAAAACTGGTCCTGTAAGGTGTAACCCTTGGTTTAGTAGCCTTAGGTCCCAGTGTTCTTATTCTTACCAAAATTCTCTTTCTCAACTCCTCTTCCCCTTTTGTTTTTAGGCATTGGCTTTCTCTCTCCTTTGTTCAATGCAAACGCAATTCTGGAAAAGACCAGTTTGATTTCACAGAATAGACCTTCATTCTTTCTCATTCTCTTTCCCTTGAAATCTACAACACAGTTAGGAATCTAAAAAGGCACCGCTACGTGGCCATCCTCCTCACTCAAAACGTATGAGAGTATCAGTCAAACTAGATTGCTCCGAAGACCCTGCCTAAGTGATGTACCGGCAATGACATCTTATTTAACTTCCATGTGCTCATATCTTCCCTAGTAGATTGCTCAGTTTCTTGAGTCTGCAACCTATTCCTTTTTATAAGCACCTCCCCACCCAGAGTCTGGCACATGTTTTATACTTAGATGTTCATTATGTCTTTATTGAATGAGTAAGTATCCCAGTTAGCTACAACAATGTTCTTCAAATCCAAGTGGAAATTTTCCAGTTTCAGACCTCTATTCTATATACTCTTTAGTCCATAAACTTTGCCAATTATCTCCTTATAAAATAGTGATAAATCAATGTTTTTCTTCTGCCAATGTTTCCTTGGAAAACAGGATGTTCACAATGACTGGTTAGCACCCCGTGTGGGTGTGGAACACTGTAGCATTGCCTGGCTGTCCTTATTTAAGACTCACTTCATCATTCTCCCAGAATATATCCCATATTACTTCACTGCTAAGGCTTCTTTTATTTTCTTCATTCTAGATGTTGGAATCATTTTGGGTAGATTTAGGATTGCGACTATGATTCATTAGCAGCAATCCCACGATTTCATCTCATTGTGATTAAATTTTAATTTTTTTTTTATCAAAGTAACCCAGAAGCAGTCAAACAGTGCTCTAAGGCTTATAATAAAAGAACTAACGTAATAAAATTAAAAAAAAAAAAAGTTGCAAAAAAAAAAAGAACAGTCCCCACATCATGCTTCTCTTTCCTAATTTCCACTTCCCAGGTGGAATGACTTTTAACTCTTGGCTGTTTCTTCTGGTTTATAACTTGCTATTTTAAAATAGCTTTCCATCAAAAACTAAAGATGTACTATATGTTGGCTAACTGAACATAATAATTTAAAAAATAAAATAAAATAGCATTCCATAAAACAATTTTCATTTTTCAAATTTGGACATTGTCTATTACCTTTCTATTATAAAAGATGGAATTCTGCTCGCCTTCAGGCCCCCATGCCCCCAATACGCTCACACACACACACACCATACTGTCCCTGTACCCAGTTACGATGTTACTTGTTCAGATCAATAATGTTTACATCTGATTACATCATTATTATTTATAGCTGAATTATGTAAAACAATGTTATTTTATTTACTTTTTTAAGTGAATGAAAGTAATTAACTAAATTAATTATTGTCTTCTTTTTTTTTCTTTTGCTTATTTTTCTATATTATGTGACACCCTGGGACTTTCCTTAATAACCATCCTGTGATTCCCTTTGCCCCTTTCCTGTGTTGGATCCCAGATTCTTAAATGACAAATCTTACTTTTTCTTTGGTTTAGTTCCTCAGTTTGGTGGATCTGTTTAGCTTCTTGAGCAATAATGGGAAGAAATGGAGATAACTTTGAGAGCTTGAGTGTTGGAAAATATTTTTATTCTATTCACTTGATTGATACTTTGGCTGGCTATAGGATTATTGGTTAGGAAGTACTTTCTCATAGAATATTGGAGATATTATTTAACTGTCTTCAAGTTTCCTATATTCTTTTGAAGAAATCCATGCCATTCTGATTTTCAATAATTTATATGTGACCTGAGATTGATGTTTCCTTTTGTTTGTGGAAGATTTTAGGATTATCTTTCATCCCTAAATTCTACACTGGTATGATATGGAGTGGTCCTTTTAAATTCTATTCATTATCCCGTATAGTCACTTTTTGATCTAGAAACTCACATGCGTCTATTTGTGAACTTGTATTATTTCTATGATATTCCTTCTCCACTTTCCATTTTTCTCTTTTTGGAATGTCTACTAGTCAGATATTAGATCTCCTGGATGAAGCCTCTATTTTACTTCTCTTCTTACTGATCTTTAGATTTCAGAGAGAGGAATTAAAAAGATAAAGCAAGCTCTACGTGAATAGAGAGGATCTGTTGACAAATGAGTTTTACTCTCAGATGATAAAGCAGAAAGCCAAAGTTTTCATTGGAAGACATCAAAATGTCCATGTATGTTGGTTGTTTACTAGTTGACCAATCTTTCTTTGATCCTTTTAATTCTTTCTTGCCTTCTTTTGGATTAATGGAGTATATATTATCATTGTCCATTATCCATTATGATTATTCCACTATTGGTTCATTAAATGTGACTTTTATTTTACTTTTTTGAAGTTGCTTTAGGTTTTGCAGTATCATCTTTATTATAGTCTCCTCATAAATATTAAATTTCTTCCTAAGTGAAAAGAGAGTTGAATTCTGTTCTGTCCTTTACATTTAATATTTTTTTTTCATTTCTTTGTTCTGGTATTGAAATTCCTGAATTGAAAGTTGGGTTCACTTGCTTTTACTATTTCAGTTTTTCTGATAAATATATTAAAATTATAAAATTCTCACTAGGTATGCTTTTATTATGCTCCCTTAGTTTTGACAAGTAAATAAATCGTCTTTCAGTTTCTAGGTATTATAGCATTTCTTTTTTTTTTTTTTTTTAATTTTATTATGTTATGTTAGTCACCATACAATACATCATTGGTTTTTGATGTGGTGATCCACGATCCATTGTTTTCGTATAACACCCAGTGCTCCATGCAGTACGTGCCCTCCTTGATACCCATCACCAGGGTATTATAGCATTTCTTATGATTATCTTTGTCTCAGGGGTTTTTGGTAATATTCTATTTAGTATCGTTTGTATAATTTAGTATAAGTACTTAATTTGCTTATCAGTGAAGTCACTTTTTTTAATTTATTTGGCTCCTTTTCATTCAGTTAAGTTTGTTAGTACAGTGTAATTACTTATGAGTTGGTTACTAATTTGTTTTTTATTTCATTCAGGTTTTCTAGTTATTTAGATTAGCTATTTAAATATTCAGTTTAGGGGCTTCTGGGTGGCTCAGTTGGTTGAGCATCCGACTCTTAGTTTTGGCTCAGGTCATGACCTCAGGGGTTGTGGGATCAAACCCCGCCTTGGGGGCTCTCACTTAGTGGGGAGTCTGAGTGAAAGATTCTTTCCCTCTGCCCCTCCCACCCCTGCTTGCTCTCTCTCTAAAAATAAATAAATAAATCTTTAAAAAAAGAGTTTAAATATTCAGTTTATTATTTAGTGTAATTTTTAGTGTGTTAGATTTTTAGATATTATTTTGTATTTATTAATAATTAGTATATCATTATTACTATTATTATTTATTGTTACTATATTGTTTTTAGAAAATATTACGATATTTTCTTTAAAATTTATTGGAACCTTCATTATGGCTTAACGTGTACTCGATTCTTACTTTTAAAATTTTTATTTATTAATTTGAGAGAGAGAGAGGGAGAGAACATAGGGAGAGGGAGAAGCAGACTCCCCACTGAGTAGGGAGCCTGACGTGGGGCTCAATCCCAGGACCCTGAGATCATGACCTGAGCCAAAGGCAGACGCTTAACTGACTAAGCCACCCAGGCCCCTCTGGATAGTCGATTCTTATGACTATCCCATTTTCACTCAAAAGAGCCTGTGTTCTCTATCTTTTGGGGATGGATATGTACACAGATTTAGCTATCTACACCGTGCTTCAATCTTATTGATTGTATTATTTAGATTCTTTTGTTATTTTTTTCAACGAATATTCAGTACCTGTTATTTGCTAGACACTGTTCTAGGCATGAAATACAGTGATAAACAAAACAAAATTCCTGCCTTTCATGGAGCTTATATTCTGGTGGGGCTGATAAAGAATAAGTAAACCATGACATATTGTTTGTTAACATACACACATGCAGTAGTGGTAAATGCTTTGAAGAAAAATAAAGTAGAATAAGAGTGGTAGAGAATTTAGGGCATACATGACAAGAGTTAATTCATAAATGATGGGTCAGGAAGACCTCTCTGAGAAAATGATATTTAAACATATCTTTATATATTTGCTTATTTTCCTTCATTTGATCTATTAGTTTGAAATGAGTATGTTAAAAACCACCAAATACGATTGTTTTTCTTTTCACCAGTATCTGATGTATGTTTTTGACCAGTGTATTTTTGTTTTCTTGAATTCTGTTTTGTCAGATGTTAACATTTGAACACCTGCTTTCTTTCAATTCATATTTGTATATCTTTCTCAATTTTGGCTCTAGCACCTGGGTTCAAATCCCAGCTGTGACACTTACTAGTTGTTTGATCTTAGATTGATTATTTACCCTCTATGCTTCAATTTCCTCATCCATTAAACGGTGATACCAATAGTAACTACCTCATAATGTTGTGACAAGGATTAAATGAGTTAATTGTGAAGTGCTTAGAACAGTGCCTGGCACATGGTAAATCATATAGAGATAAGAAGCTACAGAAAAAAATAAAATCTTTGTTTCAGTATTTCTTTTGCTTTTAGTTCAAGTTTGTCTGTTGCTAACAACATATTAGCATCTATAATAACTTATTTTTTGAAATCCAAAGTCAGTCTTTATGGGTGTTTTAAATTCGTTTACATTCACTCTAGCATTAGAACATATTTCTGCCATCTTATTTAACATTTTTTCCATTTGCTGTACTGTTTAAATTCCCCCCTTCATTTCCTACTTTACAATGAATATATGGCATTTTCTCTCCAGTAACAACATCAACAACTAATTGCACCAGGCTTTTTAAGAAAACATGCCCTTCCCTTACCCACTATTTCTACTGTTTCTCGTTTCTTTTTTATACATATTTTGTTATCGCTTATGAGTGGTTATGTACATTTTGACTTCCATTACACAGTTTCCATATAACAAACCTCTTTTTTCATCTTCCTATATCACCTACATGGTGTTTTTATGCATTCATGGCTTCCACTACCCTCTGTATGCTAACGACTTCCACATCTACCTCTCTGGCTTTAATCTCCATCCCGAGAGCAAACCTGTGCATTCAACTGACTCAGACATGTTATGTGCACGCCCTTCAGGCATTTCAAACTCAACATATCCCAAACTGAACACATTTCCTTGTGTTCCTTTCCTCCAGGAATGGTACTACCATCTTCACAGTTGCCCGAGCCATTACTCTGACATCTTGTCTCCTTTGACAACTTCCATATGTCTTGTCAGGTCTTATTCCAAAATGTGACTTGGGTATCAGTGCTGCTTTCTCTCCATCAACTCATGTCTGGATTGTTGTATGACATTTCTATATCTGGGCTCCTCCTCCCTTGCCCACCCCAACATACTCTTCTACCCTACAACGCGAGATGTCGTCACAAAGCAAAAATCTATCGATCTCACTACTTACTGAGAATTCTTTGACAGCATCTTATTGCACTTTGGATTAAATGTTAGTGCCTTTAGATGGCTTGTGAGTCCATGTATAATCTGGTTTCTGTTAACTCTTAGCTTCTTTCCTCCCAAACACCTTGGAGGACTTTCTTCTAGCTCCTCAAACACATCAGGCTTTCTCTTACCTTCATAGTTTTTCACAAGTTGTTTCTTTGACCTAGAACACATTTTGCTTCCTCTTGGCCTAGAGAAATTTTACTCCACATTCAGACCTCAGATCAGACGTCGTTTCTCTAAGAAGCCTGCCTTGTTCAGGATGCTCAAGCTCTATCACAGCTCCCTGTAGTCCCTCCTCAATCCAGTGCTTTATGGATGTTTGATTTCAGTATGCTCAGCAAAGAAAGGGGGCTATCCTTATATGCTGTGACAAAGATACGCCTGATATATAGTAAGTCCTCAGTGAAATGTCTTGACTTGAAATGCATATCCAAGTCAGTATATCAGGTTCCTGGGATTCTTTTAACTCTATAAATTTCTTTCAAATTCCTCATTCATTGGCTTCTTAGAGATAATCTAAGTATCCCCAACTTTTTACACTTTATTACTGGCATCTTACATGAAAATAATCCTATATTGTTTACAAGGTAATTTTCCATGAACTATCTCATCTAACTTTCTCAATGTTCCTGGGATGTAAGTAGAAGTAAATGAGTCTTCCCATTATACAGCAAGACAATGACATTTCAAAGAAGTTAGTGATATGCACTGTAAGACCAGAGTCATGGTATCTGCTTAGGTCTTTTGATCCAATTTTCCATCTTAACCATTTTTAAGTGTATGGTTCAGTTGTGTTAAGTACATTCACATTGTTGGGCAACCAACCTCCAGAACTCTAGTCACCCTGCAAAACTGAAACTCTAGCAATTAGACTACTTCTCATTGCCTTCTTCCTTCAGCCCCTGACAACCATTACTCTGCTTTCTATCTCTATGAATTCAATTACTCTAGGTGCCTCATATGAGTGGACTCATAAAGTATGTTCCTTCGTGTGATTGGCTTATTTCCCTTCGCATTATGTCTTCAAAGTTCATCCATGTTTTAGCCTGTATCAGAACTTCATTGCCTTTTAAGACTGAATAATACTCAATCATATGTATATACCGCATGTTGTTTATGCATTCATCTGTCAGTGGACACTTGGGTTGCTTCACCTTTTGGTTGTTGTGAATCATGCTGCTATGAAAATGGATGTACAGATATCCTTTTGAGTCCCTGCTTTCAATTCTTTTGGGTATATATCCAGAAGCGGAATTGCTGGATCATGTAATTGTTCTATATTTATTTATTTATTTTTGGTAAGGAACTGCCATGTTGTTTTCCATAGCAAATATATAATTTTATATTCTTACCAAGGGTTCTAGTTTCTCCATGTCCTCATCAACACTTGTTATTGTCTGTTATTTTGATAGCCATCCTAATTGGTGTGAGATGGTATCTCATTCTGGCTTTGATTTGCATATCCCTAATGATTAGCAATATTGAGCATCTCTTCATGTGCTTGTTGGCCTTTTGTTTATCTTCCCCAGAAAAATGTTTATCCCAGTTTTTTGTCCATTTTTTAATTGGGTTGTTTGCTTTTTGGATGTTGGGTTATACTTATATTTCCTGGATGTTAACCCCCTATAAGATATATGATTTGCAAATATTTTTCTCCCATTCCATAGGTTGCCTTTTCACTTTATTCATTGTGTCCAATGATCCAATCAAGTACTCTTGACATTACTCTACATCATCTCTACAGGGTTATTTATAAAAGTGGTAAAAGGCATAAATGGAGTCATGGTAATAGTGCTGGGGCCCAGATATCAGAACAGACACACAAGCTCAAAGGACCACATTGAGGGGATAGATGCTGAGCCCCACAGTATGGGATTGTTGTGGGAATGAAGGTACTCACTTTTGTCCTGACTAGAATAAAGATATGTCATAGATACTGGGGTGGGCCTCTGCCAATAGGTGGGGGGCAAAGGATCCCAGCAGCGGTAAAATAAATGGACGCCAAGTTTGGAAATTATTTAAGTCCCTGGCCTTTTGGATTGATTCATATATAAGAAGGCTAGAAGTTAATTTCATTTCTTCTGTAGGAGATTCAAACCACCACTCAAGTATGCAGAGTACCTGGGAGAGCCCCAACAGGTACTTGAGGAGGCATCTAAAAACTGCCCAACCAAATGCCAAGTCTTGGAAGAGCAGATGCCTGGCTTAAGTTTATTCTCTCTCTCTTTTTAAAAAAGATTTATTTATTTATTTGAGAGAGAGAGAGGGAGAGCATGTGAGCAGGGAGAGGGGCCAAGGGAGAGAGAGAATCTCCAGCAGACTCTATGCAAGAGCAGAACCCAACACAGGGCTTGATCCCATGACCCCGAGATCATGACCCAAGCAGAAACCAAGAGCCAGATGCTCAACCAACTGAGCCACCCAGGGGCCCTAAGTTTATTCTCTTTTAATGAAATTCTAGCCTATAGTAAAAGGAATCCCAGACCTCAGGCAATATGTTGTCAACTTGACTGAGGTTAGGACTTATTATTTGTACATAAGAAAGAAGCCAAGAGTTACACGTATCAATGTCAGATTATCAGTAGAGGATTGAGACCTTTCAGCTAAGGGCTAAAGCCACCTGAACCAAGTTAGAAATAAGACCCAGGTTAGCAATGAGCCAAGACTGGCAGTTAAAAGTGGGGTTAAAGGAGACTTTAGGGGAGGATTGGTTTGTTATATGAAGCCCATGGCGGCCATTTTTCCACCTGTTTGTATTTAAAACAATCTGTCTTCCAAAGAGACCAGACAGCCATATGTGGTATTGCCCATATAGTCCCTTTAGCTTTATAGATTAACATAGAATCATCTCTCTCTATGAGTTTTCAACCAATACATTTCTAATGACATAGGAAGCTTTCTTCCAGAACAAATTATTTCAGGTCCCACTGCCACCAACAGATGACATTAGTGGTCTGCATACTCATTTTATTTTATTCTATTTTTAATTAGCTTAAAAATTTTCTTTCTTTGAAGCACAATTGATATACAATATCCTATTCTTTTCAGGTGTCCATCATAGCGATTTTGCAAGCTCAGCCATTACACTTTTCATTAGTCTGTGTTTGTTATTGAGCTGTTGAAGAACAACATTAAACCCGCAATACTTGAAAAGTCTCACAAAGAAAATATTAAAAGTGTTCATACCAGAGACTGACAATTACAAGGAAAAGAGAGGAAGTGGCTTTTACAAATTGAAAGCCTAAGGAAATTGCATATGCAGCACATGCTCCTGAGAAGAATCATTTGACAGTAGGAATTATCCTTTTGGATAAAATGTGAATCAGCAATGAATGAGAAGGTCTGGCCTACGCCGTTTTCAATAACAGGCAAGAGGAGCAAAAGAGATTTATGTGGTTGAAAGATCAACCTTAGCATCAGGTGTTATTAGTCTCTTCTGTAGACTCTTTGGGCCTTAGTTTATTAGACTAAGCAATCTAAAGCTAAGAGTCAGAGAACTTGCAGGGAAAGCAAGGAACGTTACTGCCAAGGAAACTTGCCACAAGCCATGAACAGCTGAAGGGGTTGACTGTCATTTGAATCTGCACGAGATCAAGGTGAGGAGTGGCAGATGTATGTGGGGTTTCATGGCATCTAAGGAGTTAACAGAAGCATGTTCAATGACCCTAAGGGGTTGGGATGGAAATGAACTGCCTCGCAAACTTCAGATGCCCACACAACAAGTATCAGCTAGGAAAAATATATGCCTCATCTTAATGCTTCAAAGTCATGACCCATGCCCATTTTGGTGGGCATGTATCCAGGGATTTTAAACTTAAAACAGCCTCCCTACTTTGGATTTATGAGCAAATGGCTTTCAAAATGCCTTTTAGAACTGAATTGGTACATAAGAAGAGGACCTTCCATAAATCTATTGAATTTGTTTTCCATTTTGTTCTATATCAGCTGCAAACTTGATCCAAATGCTTTCTCTGTCTTCACAGATATCACTGTTACAATATTTTAGACATGACCAAGGACAATGCCTAAGGATGTGCAGCTAGAAGAGCATTTCCCAAAGTATGCTGCAGGGGTTCTGTAGGAAAAAAAAAAACAAAAAAAGACTCCGTGATCTAATAGGTTTGGAAAATGTTAAATCACTCAGTTAATAAAAGTTGAATGCGGTTCTTTTTGAAGGAGGTGCATGAAAATGATTGTCCTCAGAATATACCTAGCTGGCCTCCAACTAGAGGGAGCATAATTGACCCTGAGCCTCAGCTGCTGCCATCCAAAATCCATCCATAGCATGTGTGGTGAGGCCAGGTTTCCCACAAGCTGTTCCCAGGCCACAGGAGAATGGGGTACCCAGGTGGGCCCATTGTTGAAGACACAGGACTCCTCCGACAGACAGCTTTGGCTCAAGGGTTTCTTGAACTTTTCATTAGATTTCAGGGCAGTCTAGACCACTTCAACTCAACTTTGCTTTACTTTCTCCATTATTCAGGGTCTGATGCCTCTTCCAGCCCTCCCAGGTCCCTCCCCATTCTCTCTCACAGGCTGCTCCTTTGGTGTAACACATCCATCTTTAATCCCATCTGGGTGCCTGCTTCTCAGACAATCCAGACAAACAGGACAACTCATAAACCCCTGTGAACACACAAAAAAGAGCAGCTAGATACACGAAGCAAAACCTATTAGAAACAGAGGAATTATATAACAAGGTAATATTAGTGGGAGATTTTAATACAACCCTTTCAGAATCAGTCATATGTAACAGACAATAATTGAGAACATAAAGGAATTTATGAATCCATAACCCCTCATGTAGATAATAAAAAATTATTTTCCAAGTTGATAGAACAAAGAAAGGAGAGATTCTAAAGTCTGTGTTTCTATTATCATCAGATGGAGTTCGATGAATCATAGAAAGTGATAAAATCAGAAATTAAGAAATACAACCTCAGACAAACTTGGGAACAAAAAGGCAATCCAAACTGAAAGTGTAAATTGTGCTCAGAGGGAAATCTAGAAACTTCCATGTTTTTATCTAAAAAGAAAGATTAAAAATAATGAAACTTAGTCTGTATCAAAGAAAATTAGAGAAACAACAAAAAAATAAACCAAAATAAAATATGAATAGGCAATTAGCAACGATAAAAGTGAGAAAAGTAATAAGAAAGAAAGCAACAAACAATAAGAAAAAAGATAAATGCATCTAAAGGCTAGTTTTGTGAAGATACCATTATACTAAACAAATCTTTTGTGAGTTTAATTATGACTTAAAAAACATTAAAATAAAAGTTGAGATAAAAAAGACTGAAAAACATGTATGACTGGGAATAGGGCAGGGGACATAGCCACAGATACAGAAGATCACAGAGACACAGAAGAAATGGAAAAGAACTGCCTTCTACAACCTCTTGGTAATAAATGTGAAGCTCTAGAGGAAATGTATAACATTATAACCAAACATAAACTGACAAAATTGACCAAAGATAAAGTCGAGAACGTACACAGAGTAATTACCACAAAAGGCTTGGAAAGGTATGTCAAAAGCTATTAATATAAAAGTTTCCATGTCCAGATGGTTTCACAGCTGAGCATCATCTAATCTTTAAGGTCCGGATTTC
Organism: Halichoerus grypus; assembly: GCF_964656455.1. Lineage (NCBI taxonomy): Eukaryota > Metazoa > Chordata > Mammalia > Carnivora > Phocidae > Halichoerus > Halichoerus grypus. The sequence continues at coordinate 69,899,683 of NC_135718.1, forward strand.
ATTGTTCTTTAAACTGTCAACTCTAAGCCATATAAAAAGATGGAAAGTCCCCCATGACTAAGGTTATGAAGCTAGCATAATTTTAATACCAAACATCAACCAGTATTTTAAAAATCTCAACGAATATTATGTATGGCTAAATATTATCAACTAAAAATATAGCAAATATAACTCAGTAGTTTTGATGTTTCCAGAGATTAATGCACTATGGCCTATTTGGATTTATTCATGTATTTCAAAGATGCTTCAATACTACAAAAATCTATCAACATAATTCATCACATCAATAAATCAAGAGCAAAATGTGAAATGTAGGGGTCCTCAATAAAGAAAATTATTTAAAAAAACATATTGAAGGGGATAAAATAAATGTTGAGCAATGAGAAGGCATAAACTTTTTGGATTAGAAAATTTAATTTCATAAAATGTGTATCTCTCCACTTGTGTACTACACAGTTAATGCAATTCCCACTGGAATCCCGTGCTAGAGAATGTTTTATCCTCCAATGTCTTTTCTCCTTTTCTCCGTAAGAACATTGCTATTTAACTGAAGCACTATTTAACTGTGGTTGCCAGTCTATGAGAAAAACCTTCGGTTGTCCTCCTGTGCCTTTCTCCCTTTTCTTTCACACAGAACACTTCACCTCTGTCACTTCTGGTCACTAAACATGTGGTTTTTTCCACACACCAAGCAATTATGCGTCACCAGCTGGGTGTTTTACAGTTTAACTCACTTCTGACATTATCCACCTTCAGATGCCAATTGCAAGTAATAGGTACCCGAGTTACCCACAACTTCTATCCCACTTGGCTACAAATTGAAGAGTCCCTTGATCTCCTTCCCCTTGGATTCAATTATTTGCTAGAATGGCTCGCAGAACTCAGGGAAAGACTGACTTACGCTCACTGGCGTATTAAAGGATATGATAAAGGATACAGATGAGGAGATACATAGGGGAGGTCTGGGAGGGTCCCAAGTGCAGCAGCTTCTGTCCCCATGGAGTTGGGGGCACATCACCCTCCCACTACGGGGATGTGTTCACCAATCTGGCAGCTTGCCGAACCCCATACTATTGGGGTTAACAGAGGCTTCCTCACATAGGCGTGAACAATCATTAACTTCATTTCCAGCCACTCTTTTCTCTCTAGAGAAGTGGGAGGTGGGCTGAAAATTCCAAGCTTCTCCTTCATATTTCTGGTGACCAGCCCCATCCAGGAGGCATCGAGGAGCCCACTCAGAATGACCTCAATAGAACAAAAGATGGTCCTGGGCTCTTATCACTTAGGAATTTATAAGGAGTTTAGGAGCTTGTGTTAGGGACTGGGGACAAATACCAGATACATATTTCTTATTATAAATCATGACATCACAGTGAACTTCCTTTGTGTCCCTTGCAACTGAGTGCTATCCCGTGATCAAGCTCAAGCCAGTGAGGTGCAGACAGAAATTGTGTGAGCAACCTCCACTCTTAAAGTGTATGTGGTGTTGGGGGTGGAGAGGGCAGGCTTGACCTTTCCTTGTTCATTTTCCCTTTTTACTGGAATGCAGATGAGCAGCCCACCATCTCCACAGATGGCTAGACAAAAGATGGAAAGAACCTGGCTCTGTTACCATGAAACTGACACATCAGTCCCGGACTGCTTATATTTGGCATTTTTTGTAAGAAAGACACAAACAAATCAAAACTCCTATCCGTTTAAGTCACTATCACTTTGGCTCTTTATTACAGCATCTGAAACTATATCCTAGGCAATGCAAATCCTAACAGTGTTTTTTTTAAATTATTACCTAAAGTTACATAAATGTTTAAATGGGAAAATAAATGCCAACAGATAGGTAGAAAAGCTTTTTTTTTGTTTTGTTTTGTTTTGTTTTCATTGTTTAAAGAGAGGAAGGAATTAAACATATAAACTGACAAATAAATATGGCATTGCTTTTGGGATAGAAACATAGATCAATGAAACAATATAGTTAAGCTAGAAAGACAACCAAGGATATACAAGACCGTAAGATATAAGTGTGATATTTTAATTCTGTGGGAAAATGTTTTGGTTCGTCAATGTGCTATCATAAACGCCTATCTGTCTGAAAGAAAGCAAAACTGTTCTCTGTTTCAAAGCATGTGAAAGTCGAAATTCCAGATAGAAGAAGACTGAAGTGTAAACATATAATCATAAAAACCTTCAGAAAAAATCTGAAAGATCACATGTAAAATTTATTTATTTATTTATTTATTTATTTATTTATTTATTTTTAAGATTTTATTTATTTATTTGACAGAGAGAGACACAGCGAAGGAGGGAACACAAGCAGGGGGAGTGGGAGAGGGAGAAGCAGGCTCCCCGCGGAGCAGAGAGCCCCATGCAGGGCTCGATCCCAGGACCCTGGGATCATGACCTGAGCCGAAGGCAGACGCTTAATGACTGAGCCACTCAGGCGCCCCATGTAAAATTTAGAGTACCTTCTTACCCAAGGCAGGAAATCCAGAATCTGTTGAGGAAAAATAGATATATTTACATAAAGGCTTAACTTTTATGTAGGAAAAGATAGACGATAGGTAAGCAGAAATTGTATTTGAAATCTGATCTGAAATCTGTCAAAATAAAAATGATACCATACAAAGAACTCTTAACAAATTGACGAGAAAAAGACCTACAATCCAAAGAAATGTGGACCAGGGTATAAACAAGCAATTCACAGGAAAGCAACTCCAAATGTTTGGTATATATATGAAAAGACACTCAAGTTCGGTAGTAGTGGGAAAATTGGAAGTTAAATTAACAGTGATATATGACTTACATCCATAATGCCAGGTTTAAGGAAGAGCCTTCTGTTGGCAGGCAAGAGAGAAGAGCACGTTCTCCCATTTGCTGGTGGAAATGTGAGTATTTATAGTCTTTGGGGGAAAGCAATCTGGCAAAGTCTCCTAAAAAGTAAAATAAATTGCAATCCCACTCATGGGAATATTTACCATAGAAATAAAAGTATCAACATCATAAGGCCAGCTGTATAAAATGTTTATCTAAGATGCTGTTTTTGTTTGTAGAGTTAAAAATTGTAAACACGGTATATAATGATGAATAGGGAAATTGTTGAATAATTTATGACACATCCACTCCATGGAATTTTAGAAAGCTATCACAAAGAATGAATTAGTGCTTTTACTGAGCAAGAAGAAAAGATGCAAAGAAATTGCCATAATATGATCCCATTTTTGTAAAACAGTGCCAAAAGACTCTGTGTGCGTGTGTGTGTGTGGGGGGGGGAGGGTGATTATATTTTATGAACCGAGGAAAGTGAGGAAGAATTCACATCATGTTGGTAAGAAAGCTAAATTTGGGGCTAGTTGCTCGGTCAGCAGTTTGACAAGTAGAGGAGAAAAGAGAAAAGGAAGCTGTAGAAGATCCCCCAACATGTGTGATTTTGTCCCTTTCAGGTAAAATTATATGTAAGTATAAATGCAGTTAGAAAGAAGAAATGATCAAAGAAAGAAAGAAAGGGGCATAAAGCTATATAAGAAGTTTTTGTTTGTTTGTTTTGGTTTTGTTTTGTTTTGTGTTTTTATGTTTTGAGGGGAAGTTTTTATTTTATAATCTATTGTAACATCAAGTAAAAAAGAAATGGTTATAGGGGCGCCTGGGTGGCTCAGTTAAGCGTCTGCCTTCGGCTCAGGTCATGATCCCAGGGTCCTGGGATCGAGCCCCGCATCAGGCTCCCTGCTCTTCAGGAAGCCTGCTTCTCCCTCTCCCACTCCCCCTGCTTGTGTTCCCTCTCTTGCTGTGTCTCTCTCTGTCAAATAAATAAATAAAATCTTTTTAAACATTTTAAAAATAAAAATAAATAACTGGTTGTAAAGTCAAACATAACCTATGGTTGTCTCTGAAAAAAAACGTGCAGAGATGTAGGCAAAGATGAACGTGTGCTAATCTGAGAATTGTAGAGCATGTTAGGTGGGATTTGGGATTACTTCCCACTTTATTTTCCAAATTTATCTGATATGACTATATTATTTTTAAAAATATTTAGCAAAGTAAATAAAAATAATGATTAGAGATCGGAGACCACATGTCATGTGTTTCTTGGAATTTGCACAGACCCTATAACAGCTTTGAAATATTGTCTGAGCTCGACAAACACGAATGAGGTAAAGGGAGTTGATTCTGGGATTCTCCATTTTTTCTCATTTTATGTTCATTTTCTAATTCCTTACCCTGGGTCCCTGGGCAAAAATGAGATCATAAGATATATTCTGATCTGCAAAATAAACTTTTTAAAAAATGCATAAAATAAATGTACATATTCATTGAGATCCTCTTAAGGGATCAAAGAGAACTTTGGAGGATTCCTGAGGAAATTAGCAATTCTGTAGCTTGTAAGCCTCCCCTTTCTCCCACCTACTGGGCCCTGTTCCCAGCTGACTGTCTGACAAGGGGTCAGAGAAATCAGGTCTTGGGAGAGGGTCACAGGGCCCCAGTGACAGCATCCAAGAAATAATGAAAGACCCCAGAATGGAGTGGGGGGAAAGCTAATTATATGACCATGTAGGCAGTGAAACAGGAAGGCAGCTCAGATAACCAACCACACCCTGGTGCCTGCAAGATTCCCGTCATGTGGATTCCCTTAAGGTCATCCGGTCCTTTGAAACACATGATCAAAGTCCTTGGGACAAGTGTGCTTTGCTCTCCTGCATGGAGGTTTCCCATCTGAATGGCTTAGGATAACTCTCCATGCAGCTGGTACTGAAGGGCCCCCAGAGTACAACCTGGTCCCACCTCCCTCTGCCCTCCAGCGATAGGTTTCTCAAATTTCAAAATGGCAGTGCTGACAAATAGCTGGGGGTTATGGGAGAGAAGAGAGCCCCGTCAAAGCACAGGTTAACTACTTCCACAGGACTCCTCGTGGCCACTCACGTGGCCTCATGAAACTGCATACCTACCGCCCTGCCCCTGACACGAGGCCTAGTCCATGGTGGACCTCCATGGTGGGCCCTCCAAGCAGCTCTCTTGAATGTGTGCATCAAACAGTGAGCTTTATACAAACCTTGAGGAAGAACTAATGACAATAGGTATTGTCTGGAGAGACTTAAGACATTCTCTATTTTCTCTCTGCGGCTGAGAGCTCAGCGATTCTCTAGAATAGCTGCAAGGTCTCTTACGGCACTTGACTCCCCAGGCTGCCAAAAGGCCGTCACCTGCTCTCAGACGCGTAGGGAAGAGTGTGATCCCAGATTAGCAGATGACCAGAACGGATTTTTCTCACACTCCCATGCTCAACTGGTCTCGCCTCTAAATGTCTCCAGTCCTTAAGGTGAATCATAAATCCTCTGTGGCCAAATTCCTAGGCTGGGGCCACCCTCCTCCAAGTGAGGCAATGTTCTACCTGGAGGCATTTCTGGGAAGGAGACACATGAGGACCGATGTCCCTGCGTGTCTTATTGCACGTCACCTGGGGAAGTGATCACCTTGCAATTTGCAGGTGTGTGTTTCGTAACTGCTCCCCGGGCGGTTCTAAATGACAAAGCATGTGTGTTGGCAACACCCTCCATTTCTCACCAGCTCCTCTAGCCCCCTGGGTAAACACATTTCACTGCAGGGCTCACAAGAACTACCCGGTTCAAGAGTCACAGACCTAGCTTGTGTTCTGAGCAAGGGGTCTCAATAGAGCAGTAAAATAGAATAATGCTTGGTTTTTCAATAAGAAAACTTTCCTCCCCCCACCCGTCGGTTTTAACAACCCCAGGCATTGCTTTCACCCATATTCCATCCTGCTATCTTTCCAGTCTCCAAAGCCCTAGATGGATTGCTCAAGGAAGGTCTTCCTAAACTCCCTGAACCAAAGTGGGGGAGGACTGTTTTCCGTACGTATTTAACCTAAAGGACTTGGCATAAGAAAGAAGCTCCAGATTCATCTCACTAATAATGCAGAGTTGATGAAAGCTCCCTGCATCAGTTTTACTCCTGGAGGTCAGGCTGTGTGATAGCAGCCCACCCTTACCATAGACACCACACAAAATCTGACGGCATGTTGCCTAAGGAAGTTACATTTAGAATCTCATTTCTGCCTGGGCCTGAGTTTCCCTTTTCTCGTTTATTAAAGGCAATATGAACAATTTTTAAAAATTAACTAGCTCTCTTGAAGTTCAATAGAAATGATCCCATTCTGCGTTTTATGCCTAAGTGGTCTCTCCCAAGGGAAGGTGAACACATCTACGCTACTTGGCGGAAATCCACGTAACGGGTGCTGTACTTCTGTATGGTCCTTGAGGGACTGAGACACTATGAAGAATATGCACAATATTTGGAAATAACTTGAGCCTTTCTAGAATGCCCTTTTCTTGGGAATGCACAGGAGAAGTCATGAGCAGGTTTGTCAGTCAGAGAGTTTGGAATGGGACAACCACCAAAGGCCATTCTTACTTCATTGGTACTGTCTATGAAAGGCTTTTAGAACGAATCCTTAGAAAGAATTCATTTTCCTGTCTTTGGCAGAAGATCACAGGTTTCCTGGCATCTCTTGGTGAGAAGGAAACAAAAATCTGGTCCTTGGTCTGATAAAATGAGCTTGCGGCTTTTCATGGCTCCCTCCCGCAGCATCTCGATAAAAGCCTCCTTTGTTCTGCCTTGCAGCCTTTCACCTGGACTTGTATTTTGTATCTTGGTTCATCCCTGGATGCTCAGGACCATCCTTCTGATTGCCAAGCCCAGCACATGACTGTTGGCAGGAAACCACTGAAGTCCCTTCAGCTTCACTTTGGACTTTGCCAGCAACATTTCCTATGTCCCTGCTGCCTCTGTGCCATGGAATCCTGGCAAGTACATCACTTAGGACAAATTGTTGTCAGATTGAGACAGGTCCTATTGGGAGCAAGAGAATTCATTCAAAGCCAAAGCCTGAATTCCAGCCAAACGGATGTCTGCCTTATACACAACTGATGCCCAGGTCCTCTGTGAGCCCATCAGTACCAGGGAGCAGGCCTGCTCTTCTCCCTCTTCCCTCTTGCTCCTAAGGACCTTGAGGTTTTTAGTAAAGAAAAAGAGGATAAGCTTGCTTCTTTCCAAATTGTCTTCAGCTGTGGTATCCATGATGATTATCCTCTCCTGATGACCTTTGAGCTCTTGGAACAGCTCCATGTGAACAGACCTTCTTGTGATCTAGTCCATGTCCAGAATATGCTAGAAGATGATGCATGGAAGATGCTGTTTATCTTCAGACTGCCTCACTTGTCGTCTTGTGTTTATTAAAGCACATTTTAAAAAATTTTTTATTGTTATGTTAATCACCATGCATTACATCATTAGTTTTTGATGTAGTGTTCCATAATTCATTGTTTGTGCATAACACCCAGTGCTCCATGCAGAGCGTGCCCTCTTTAATACCCATCACCAGGCTAACCCATCCTCCCACCCCCTCCCCTCTAGAACCCTCAGTTTGTTTTTCAGAGTCCATCGTCTCTCATGGTTCGTCTTCCCCTCCGATTTCCCCCCCTTCATTCTTCCCCTCCTGCTATCTTCTTCTTCTTTTTTTTTCTTAACATATATTGCATTATTTGTTTCAGAGGTACAGATCTGTGATTCAACAGTTTTGCACAATTCACAGTGCTCACCATAGCACATCCCCTCCCCAATGTCTATCACCCAGCCACCCCATCCCTCCCACCCCCCCCACTCCAGCAACCCTCAGTTTGTTTCCTGAGATTAAGAATTCCTCATATCAGTGAGGTCATATGATACATGTCTTTCTCTGATTGACTTGTTTAGCTCAGCATAACACCCTCCAGTTCCATCCACGTCGTTGCAAAAGGCAAGATGTCATTCCTTTTGATGGCTGCATAATATTTCATTGTATATATATACCACATCTTCTTTATCCATTTATCTGTCGATGGATATCTTGGCTCTTTCCACAGTTTGGCTATTGTGGACATTACTGCTATAAATATCAGGGTGCATGTACCCCTTTGGGTCCCTACATTTGTATCTTTGGGGTAAATACCCAGTAGTGCAATTGCTGGATCGTATGGTAGCTCTATTTTCAACTTTTTGAGGAACCTCCATACTGTTTTCCAGAGTGGTTGTACCAGCTTGCATTCCCACCAACAGTGTAGGAGGGTTCCCCTTTCTCCGCATCCCCGCCAACATCTGTCATTTCCTGTCGTTAAAGCACATCTTATATCACCTCCCAGACCCAGGAGTCCTGGTCAGGAATCCATTGACCTCCAAATGGTTCCATGAATAGCAGGGATTCTTCAAACTCCTTAAAATTGTATGTGAATTGTTCCATATGTAATGTTTATTTTCCAGAGGCGAGAATCCACAGTGCCCATCATGTATTCAAAGAGTTCTGCCATACCAAAAAGATTAAAAACAGATGTTTCCTTGGACAACTTTCCTCATTCTGACATTCTATAAGACTCTGATCATGTTTGCAGCTTTACTACCAAACCCAAACCTAAAAAATACTTCTCCGGGGGTTGTGACGGTGTCACAGCAGAATGTATGGGCTACATCTGTGTGTGCTGAAGAAAGCACTAGCAGTTCTGAAGAGGGCACAGCTCTCCCCCACTTTGCTGTGATTATGATTTCTGGCAATTTTTGAGGCTTACTTGATGGTACCATAGATCTTTTTCTACTTTTCACAATAACTGCCTTCAGAAGAGTCTTCTTTAAGAAAGACAGAAGATTTGCTTGGTCCCTGAAGACTATGCAAAGACCTTACTAAACTCTGGCCCAATCCTGGTCTTCCCCTGGCCCAGCCTTGTCTTGAAAGATCAGGACCTCCAGGATGGCAGAAGGATGACTCCATCCTAGGAAAGCTTCCTCAGAAAGCTGAGAAGACTTTCTATGTGCAGAGGGTGGCAGAACTCGCCAGACAGGTGGTCTGTACTCTAGTGTGACTGGGAGTTGGTCTTAGTTGGCCACAACCCAAGACCCTCAATATGGTGCATCTTGTCATTTCAGCGGGCTTCTAATTCCAGTTGGCTCTCTCCCTATGATTCTACCCAGCCTTTCAATACTTCCTGTTCTGATCAGCATCAGAAGACATTACCTTCTGCTCTGTGCAAATGCCTGATGATGACACTTCTTTATTCCTGACCCATAACCTAACTTTTATTCGGTAGCACCATGTGGATGTCGTTTGGATATCTAATCAGCATCTCAAACTTAGTATGCATGCAATTTGACTCTTGGTCTCCTGCTTCTTTTCTTGTGTTCTTCATCTAGTTCTGTGCACATCCCTCCTTCTGGTTGATCATGCCACTCAGTCTGGGCGTATTCCTTGAAATCTTTCTCCCTGATCCTTCATAACCAACACAGCAACGCACACGGTCAGCTCTACCTCTGAAATATATCTTGTATCTTCTTGCTTCTCTCCATTTCCACAACCTCTATCAGCTACCATTATGTCTGGTGAAAATATTACCCTCCTACCACGATTCCCATGCTTGCTCCAGTCTTAGTCCTTTTACTCATAGTGAGTTTTTAATGATGCAAGTCTGGTCATTGTACTCACCAGCTTAAAACCCAACAATGGCTTCTCGTATGCAGGATAAAGTCCAAACCTCTCACTTGCAGGCCATGGCTTCCACGAGATGGGACTCCTGCCTCCTGCCCTAGTCTCTTTTCCTGTTCCTCCTGGCTTTGTTCTCTATGCTCCAGCCACATGGATCTTGCAAGACCGTCAAAGCAGTCAGCTTATCCCTTTATAGTGGTAGACCTTCATTCTCTCTCTCTCATTTCATGTTGAGGTAGTGGGAAGATATCTAAAGATCACTATATTCTGTGAGGGGAGCAAGATAAGAGCATCTTTCAGGTTGGAGAAGACCTGAAAATCCTCTCTCCTCTACCACAAAGCAGAAGTCATTGATTTTTATGACACTTGCTACAAAATGCTATAATACTCCTTCTGACCCCAGCTATAGTTAGCCTAAGGATTCCTCTTCTGCCAATTTGTGTCCACCAAGTGCAATCCTCAAAGTAAGGTGTTTGAAGGTGCCACTTGTTTAAAATGCTATGTTTGCAAATTAAAGTCAGCACCAACCTATCTTTTTCTTTATTGTCTCATTTGTGGCTTAACAAGAGTCACTGAGACATCGATTCTATTGTTTAATCATTAAAGAGGCCAGGAAGATGTTATCAAATTTTTCTCGATAATATTTGGAATTTCTGTCCCATTGGACAGAAACATGCACCAAATAATGTGCATATTCCTTTAACTTCTGCTAATATAGGAATTTATTTATTTATTTACTTATTTTTTAAAGATTTTACTTATTTATTTGACAGAGAGAGAGACAGTGAGAGAGGGAACACAAGCAGGGGTAGAGGGAGAGGGAGAAGCAGGCTTTCTGCTGAGGGAGAACGATGAGGGGCTCGATCCCAGGACCCTGGGATCATGACCTGAACCGAAGGCAGACACTTAATGACTGAGCCCCTAGAAATGAAATTTAAAGAAAAATTAATTATTTAAATGATGTTGGGTCTTAGAGCTTTTAAATTTTTACCTCTATTATGAAATGATTAAACACACACAAAAGTAGGGAAGAGTATAACAAACCTTTATGTATCTATCACTTAGCTTTGATAACTATTAACTCATGGCTGATCTTATTGCATAAATACCTCTTCAATCCCTCCCTCCTAAACTAGATTATTTTCAAGAAAATCCTTGACAACATATCATTTCATCTGCACATATTTTACCAGGCATTTTTTAAAAGTTAAGGACTCCTTTAAAACCTAATCACAACAGAAATATCACATGTGAAAAATTAGTAATAATTCCTTAACATCATAAAATAGTCATTCAAATTTCCAAGAGTATCTCAAAATGTCTTTACTATCAGTTACTACATCTTTATTGTTGATCAGTAGGTACATATTGCATTTGTTTGACTTTTAACTTATGGATTTCCCCTCTCTATATTTTTCTTGGCACTTGATTTATTGAAGAGATTAAAGAAACAAGGTCCTTTCCCCTCTAAATTTTGTTAATTGCATCCTTATGGTATCATTGAACATATGTTTCTGTCTTCCAAATTTCTTTAAAACTGGCAAGTAGATCTAGAGGCTTTATCAGATTAAATTTCCATTTTGGGGGAAGAATAATTCATACTTGTGTACTTCCATCAAGAGACACATAATGTCTAACTGTCCCCCTATCTATGATGTAAAAATTGATTACTGGGTCAGGTCTTGTCAGTCTTTCCATTGTTTTATAGTTTTCCATCAGTTTTCTATCTAATGGTTTATCAATCATTGATGACCATTGCCTACATCCATTATTTTACTAGGGGCTGAGAAATGATGTTATTATATTGACCCTTCTCCATTTATTAGCTGGAGTACTATAAGGAAAGACTTTCCTTCGTGAGCTATATGATTACCTTGGTGCACAGTTGTATAGGAAAAGCAGGATAAATGTTAGACTCCCCTCGCATCTGTCAACAGTGACCCATGATGGGTTTTCTTTTCAGTATCATTTTGAACTCATGGATAATAAGATATTTGAAGCCCTTAAATTCTTGGAAGTTATTATTCTTTCTGAAAATCAAATTGTCCCATCTTTGGTGAGTGGAGGCCTCTTTGGGTTGGATCCCAAGCCTTTTGACACAATCTCAATGGTCTTAAGTAAATTTTCTTATTTTCTGGCATGCTAAGATGTGCCAGGCTCATCTTATCTATTTCCTGGGCCAGATCTGAAGCAGTTATTTCTCCAAAGAGCCTTGTAACAGGGAATATACTTAGAGATCACAATATGAATATGAGGGATGCTCATTGCTTCTGGGTGTATTTCTGTGGCTCTTTTCATTGACAGAACTAGGGAAAAAAAAGCACTTTTTAAAGGAAAAAATACCTTATGAGCATAATGATGTAGCCAATTGAAATAGAAGTTAGAGAGTTTTTACTTCCTGATTTTATATTTCTAACTCTAATCACTTATGATGAAAATCTTGGCCATAGTGATGTTAACAAAATTATGTATTTGTTTTACCTGATGAGCATTAGTTTCAGAAAAACACCACCAATATGGTTAGTAACAATTTAAGTACTCAATGTAGTTAACAGTTTTTTTGGGGTTCTTTTTTGCCAGTAGGATATATCCTACTAGAGATAATCAGTCAAATCACTATATTTTGAAATCACTTGGCATCATTTATACCTTTATGTGGGTGAGTAGCTACTTATTTTTAACACTCAGAAAAGCATTCTTTCTGCTTACAATCCTTTGGGAAGCATCCTTATAGTTAAACGGGGAGGATGCCACCCCAACAGAGGTGTCCCTGGACCTGTGTTTTCTAAGAGGTGACAATGGTGATTCACTGTTTTATATAAGAATTGCCAAAATACCATTTATGTAGCTTTTCACGAAAATGTTTCTCAATAGACAAACAAATGTGGTAAGGCATCTGGATATTAAACACTAGGAATATATATATATATATATTTCTTTTTAAGTACAGAGGCATTGCTCTGCCCAGCTTGATTTTTATTGTCAACCCCCCCTCCCTTTACATCTCTCAGCAATAAAACCTTATAATAGTCGCTAGCTGCACAGGGGCCCTGGGGGATAGGTACTGTGCACACAGAGTCTCTTTGCATCTTGGTAGCACAATCACGAAGCTGGTAATGTGCTTCAGGCCTGGAGGGAGCCTAGTTATCTGGTGAGTTCCAGGTCCTCTGAGAACTGCAGCCTGACTCAATTAAATGATCAAAGTCCTGGAAACTATGGGGCTTGAAGGCTCATCTAGCTCTCCTGCTAACTTCCTGGGTTGTTTGGGGCGAGACCTTTAACCTCTCTGTGCCTACCTGACCATTAAAATACACTGCCCCCACCACTGCCTCCTGGTGCCTGGGTGGCTCAGTCTAAGCGTCTGCCTTCGGCTCAGGTCATGAGCTCAGGGTCCTGGGAGCCAGCCCCGCATCGGGCTCCTTGCTCAGCGGGGAGTCTGCTTCTCCCTCTCCGCTCTGTCCCTCCCCCCACACCCCACTCCTGGGCTCTCTCTCTCTCTCTCACTCTCTCTCTCTCAAATAAATAAATAAAATCTTTAAAAAAAAAAAAAATACACTGCCCTTGTTCAGCCTCTAGCGAGCTATGAGAAAGTGCCCCGAGCCCCTGCAGGGAAAGCATCAAGGACTCTCCAGGAGAAATACTCCTCTTCCTCCTTATACACGCGAAGTATGTTCCCTGGGTTTATACTGGCTTTGTATTTGCAACTCAGTTTTTCTCTTCCTCTTAGATTTATGACCTCCTTGAAGGTTCTGTTCAAGGGATCTATCCACTACCAGTTGAGGTTCTTTTTCTTGCTCCCCTTTGCGGTGAAGCAGCGCAGACGTGGGGTGATCTATCTCACCCGACAGAGGCCATTCCTGCGTCCTGTGTTCCACGCCCGCCTGGCTTTGCGGGGCTGTGATGGGCATCGGGCGCATTGCATCCGTGTGCGCAGGCAGGAACTCTCAAGGCCTTTTTTGTGGGCTTCTGCCGTTCGTGTTCGTTGTGGGCTGAATAGGGCACCGATGAATTTGTTCGATGATCTCAATTTTTCCCGGTAATATATCATGTTTGCAATGACCTCCAACCCTGGCTTCAATCAGCGAGGCCCAATAGTTAGACATGTTCGGAGTAATAATTGTGGATTTACTAAGATCCCACCCACGTCCCTCAGGGGCTCTAACGTGTGCTAAGGCCATGTTGGTTATAAGGTGGTGTTGATTTCTTGCATTCTATTTCGATACTAATTTAAAACACTGGAAAGCAAAGAATCGCAGAATGTTATTTTTGACTAAAGACTTAATGTAATGTTCTCTCTTTTATTAGCAGCCCAAACAAGATACTGGGTAAAGATATTGCCCACCATCCTTTATGCCAGGACTAGTTTCATGAATTTTGTATTCCAGGGTTTTTGTCCCTGCAAATGGATTTTTTTAATGCATTTTTAAATCACAAATGTAAAAATATTCTATATAAATATAATGACATAATATAAAATTATATGCATTCATTACAAATTGCATTACATATAAATATCTTATTTTATATGAAAGAAAGCTTTATGTCAAATTCATTACCAAGTACTGTTCCCTTTAAAGAAGGATGGGGATTTTTATTTTAAGTATCTTATTTGTTTTAATCTGTAAGTGCTTCAAATCCTTTTGGAAACAACCACATCACAAAAACCAGTTTAATTTTTACTGCAGGACATGAAGTCTAGGGACCTTATAGAGTGATCGTTGTATAAATACCACTCTAACAACCTACTCTCTCACTTCTTGATTTGGGCAGATTTTACCTGCGTGCAACCTTTCTTTTTCTCTCTTTTAAATTTTTTTTTTAGGTTTTTCAGCCCTAAATTTCCTCTCTGTTTCTCATAACCACTGTAGTGCTATTGTTTCAATTCCTTCTCAAAATAATGATGAAAGCTAGGTAGAACAAGTGATTTAAAAACAAAAAAAATTTTTTGTCTAAAATCCAGATGTCCAAATTGTCCCCGATTCAACATGGGCTGATTTTCTTGACTCCAGGTCATTTGACCATTGCTTGGAATCATTAGACCATAATGGATTTTAATATTTTGCCTTTGTGTTTAGGATCCTTTTCCACTTTAAACCAGCTTCACATCCCACTTTTAGGGTAAAGTGGTGCAGTATTTGATATCCTATGTTTCTAGACTTGGCCAGAGAGCACCGTCCGCTGCTCCCGCCAGCCTAAAGAGTGAGTCCCTAATAATGCCAGTCTTTGTCTCCTCCTCCTCAGATCTATTCCACACCCTACCCCAAAATCTACATTTTGGCCGCCCCCATGTCAACTGGGTTCTAACTTAGGTCCAGAAAAAGAGAGTCACACGGGATGCCTGGGTGGCTCAGTCGGGGAAGTGTCTGCCTTCTGCTCAGGTCATGATCCCAGGGTCCTGGCATTGAGACCCACATCGGGCTCCCTGCTCAGCGGGGAGTCTGCTTCTCCCTCTGTCTGCCCCTCCCCCTGCTTGTGCTCTCTTGCTCTCTCTCTCTCTCTCTCTCTGACAAATAAATAAATAAAATCTTAAAAAAGAAAAAAAGAGAGAGTCACTGGCAGGACATCGGAGGATGCTCTCCCTCGCCTGACCCCAGCAGCTACCAGCTGCAGCAAGGGCTGCATCACCTTTGAGATCACAGATCCCACCAGATGGACCCTCCCTCTGTGGTCCTCACCCCTGCTGGGCCATCTCATGATCCACCTTCCCCAGGTGGCTCTGCACTAGGGTTCTGAGTACACCTTCTGTATTCATCTCCTAAAGCTTGGCTAAGAAAAAATACCACAATTTGGGTGGCAGAAAACAACAGCGAAGTACTTTTCCACCATTCTGGAGGCTAGAAGTCCGAGATCAAGGTGTTAGATACGAGGGCCACACTCCCTCTAAGACTCTAGGTAGAAACTTCCCACTCATCTATTTGCAGTTCCTCCAAATATTTCATATTCTCCCCTGATTCTTGTTTTGTTTTGTTTTGTTTTGTTTTACAAGTTATTTCCTTGCCTGACCTCATGTCCATTGCCCTTGTCAGTTTCGTGGTCCTTGTGAATTTGGCTTAGATGGTATCTTCTTGGGACTCTGTGGAGCCTCCATGGTTCTTCCTGTGCACCCTCCTGGTATCTGGGGGGCCACTTGTCCACACTGCAATCGCCTCCTCCCTTATCTGCGGCTCCCAGTCCATGTTTCAGTTGCTTGACGGAAGGCGCTATGTCTTCTTCACAGTGGTATCTCCGGGGCACCTGGGTGGCTCAGTCGGTGAAGCATCTGCCTTCAGCTCAGGTCATGATCCCGGGGTCCTGGGATCGAGCCCCAAGTTGGGCTTCCTGCTTAGCGGGGAGTCTGCTTCTCCCTCTGCTTGCCGCTCCCCTCCTTGTGCTCTCTCTCTCTCTGTGTCAAATAAATAAATAAAATCTTAAAAAGAAAAAAATAATACCAACAATGGTTTCTCCGGCCTGTAGCTCAGGGCCTGGTCATTGTAGGTATTTCCTATATAGTTATTCAGTGAATGCACACCTAACATACAAGCAGTAAGTGATGCTGAAACTCCAGAGCACAGCAGGCTTAGGAGAAAAAAAATTACGGAAAAGGGAACTCCTGGTATTCATACTGTTGTATATGATGGGTGTCTGATCCACTGTTGCTTCACAGTGGGAGACACTCACGCTATGCATATCAGTTCATCTTAAAGGTTGCTAAGAGGACTTAAGAAACTGTAAGTCATCTGTTCACGTAACTTTTGTGTGGTGGTCTAGCTAAGGTTAGGCAAATGGGAATGGTGTAACTCTCCCACTTGCTGTATGAAAACCAGCCTTTTTTTTTCTAGTAGAGTTTACTTTTTAGAGCAGTTTTGGGTTCACAGAAAAACTGAGCAGAAGACACAGAGAATTCCCATATACTCCCTGCCCCCCACACGTACAACCTCCCCCGTATCAGCACTCCCCACCAGAGTGCTGCATTTGTCACAATTGATGACCCTGCATCGGTTGACACACCATTGTCACCCACAGTTTATCTAGACCATAGTTTATATTAAGGTCCAGTCTTGGTGTTGTCCATTCTATGGGTTAGGAAAATCTTACAATGACATGTATCCGCCATTATAGTCTTAGGCTTAATTTGGGCTCCTTCTATGTGAAGGAAACTATGGGTACACAATCACACCTGGGGAGGGAAGGGAGAGAGTAAGAAATGGAAGTTGTTATAGACTATTCCCTCTCCCTCCAGGAGGACTCAATCGGATGCACCAGAGAGAGGAGGACCATAAACTGAAGCTGAAAATCCTCATAGGGCGGCATTCACGAGAGATACTTGCTGAGACACGGCATGTCAGCAGAGCGATTTTAGGGATAAAGTGGGAAGTGGGACCAGAGTTTGGGCTTCCTTTCGGCACGGGCCACTGTGCAGCTTTCACACCCAGAGGCCTCAGAGCGCCTTGTCAGATAACTCCAGCCCTGGCAGAGACGCTGTCCTTCCCTCAGACAGCTGGTAGACCAGGACCTGGATGGAGTCCATTAGGAGGTGACTGTGGCAAAGAGCGGGTGAGAGGTCATGAGCTGAGGGCATGTTGGAGACTTAAGGGGGACACAGATTCACACATAGAGGAGGCGATGTGGGGGAGGTCCACAAGCATAGTAGTCATGTGGTGGAAATGGAGGCCATACATGGGCAAATAGCATGGACTCTGATTTACCAGGTCTGATCGAGATGCTGTCTGTGCTGAAAATCTGAGAGAGACGTGCGGTGAGCCCTAGGATTGTGTTTCGTATCAGGCTCAGCCTGTTGATGGTGATGCCATCAGCTAGGAAAGCCTCACGCCCTGTGCCATACTACTGGTGGTGGGCCCCCACAGACATTGCCCTAGGCACAGCCAATTTTGTGGCTGGACTGGCCATTATGCATCTTATGACTGCAAGACACATCTCAGCAACAACCAAGGGAACTTTGATAAAACAAAGTATATTATTCATAAGTCCTGAAGGGTACACAGCATGCCTGGGACTACACGGTGAGTTTGTGGGTAGAGATAAAGAGAGAGAGTGAGAGTGGGAGGCTCCTGGGTGGCTCAGTCAGTTGAGTGGCTGACTCTTGGTTTCGGCTCAGGTCATGGTTTGAGGGTCCTGAGATTGAGCCCCGTGTAGGGCTCCACGCTCAGCGAGGAGTCTGCTTGGGATTCTTTCCCTCTGCCCCTCCCCCCACATGTGTGTGCACGTGCTCTCTCTCTCTCAAATAAATAAATACATCTTGAAAAAAAAGAGAGACACAGAGAGAGAGAGAGGACCTGGGGTTCTACCTTTATTGGGGTTGAGGGTGTGGGGCCTAGGGTTTCACGAGTTCACTCTTGGTGAATTTAAAACTTAAGAGCAGGGATTAAGGCACAGGAAGGGAGAAGAAGGGTCACTCAAGTGGTCAGTCATCTAGGTCTGCCGGGGCTTTGTAAAAGGGGAACTTTATGGATGAGGCATCTGGCGATTTATCTAGCTGTGTAGCTGGAGATGTGTTTATTCCAGATGTCTTTGAAATGAATTAATTGATAATCAAAAGGTTAATGTCAGATACTTATATTATAATAAAAAAAGCTGTCAGTCACTTACACTACAGAATAGCACTTTCCCTCAAGGGGTCTAACCAGTAGGGCCAAATTAGCTCTATGGGATGCCTTCCACCCTGAGGGGGACAATATTTTGTCTTTACTCTGATATATATCCCAGGTATGGGTTTGCTTTCCTGGCCTGCACTACTTCTTCCAGTACCATTAACTGAGGTTTTATAAAGTCATTTCCCAACATGGGAAATAACATCACCTTGGACCAAGGACCCACTACACACTGAAGGAGGTTTGACAATGGGCACATCACTATGGGATCCATTAGTCCTGTCAGAAACTATATTACCCCAGAAGTTATCAGCCTGGTAGAATACCAGGATGGCTTCCAAGAGCCTCAGCAAGGCACCATCTGGGGATGACATCCCATGGCATTGGGCACCCTCCTCCAAGATGTGATGTACTTTAAACCAACAGCAATTATATGGTGCTGTGTCCCCAATAGCAAGAATACACTGTTCAGAAATTGAGGAGTAGAAGTGGGCTTGACCCCTATCATCACTGTGAGGAACTCACTTAGGGATTTCTGCATCGGTTCCCACAGCATTAAGGTCTATTATATTAGAAGTCATGGCCCCTAGGAATGGAATGCTTCCACCAGGGGAAACAGTAAGGGTCCCACTTAACCCAAAGCTACACCTGTGGGTTCGTGAGTTTGGACCTTTATACTCATGGACCAGCAGCAAGGAAAGCATTTGCTCTTCTGGTGTGAGTAACTGACCTTTGTTATCATGAAAGTTAGAGATGCTGATACATAAAGGGACAGAAATGAATGTGTCCAGAATTCAAGAGATACACTGGGGTGTATCTTGATGTTTCCATGTCTGCTGATAACAGTGGCAACCAGGGCCTGACAGAGGGGCAAGGTAACCATGGCTCAGACCCTGTAGGGATCAGGGTCTGGGTCCCAGTGGACAAGCCAGCTTAGACCAGCAAGGAACATCAGCCAGATGAGAAGAATCCAGTCGATGGGTGACAGAAGACGGAGTTGACAAATATTAATTATGGCCTCAAGCCCAACTACCACATCAGGACATTGGCTCATCCCACTAATCTTTTTAAGTTTTTTCAGGATTGCAGTTTGAAGAATCAGGGATAGAATAGAATGGAATCATTATGAGGGGACAGTGGATCTCAGTGATGCATGGGTGGACTGCAACAGAGGCTACCCACGTTCCTACCAGTTTTTTTCTATTCCAATGGCTGAAGCCATATTCTAGCCACAGAGTTCTATTCTGCCCACACACAGAGCAGGCCAACTTCTAACACACCCTTTGTTGGCTCTCCCCTCTTCTCACTGTTTCCCACCCCCTTGCAGTAACTCCTGCTATCACTTCCCAAATACTTGTACTCACAGCCTTGTCTCAGGGTCAGCTTTGGGGGAAACCCACTGTATCAGTTTCCAGGGGCTGCTATAACAAAAACCACAACCTGACGGCTGAAAACAACGGGAATCTGTCCTCTCACAGTCCTGGTGAGTTGGCGGTTAGTATCAGTGGGCTAAAATAGAGACATTGGCAGGGCCACACCGCCTCTAGATCCTTTGGGGAGGATCTGCCCCCCCCTTCCAGCTGGTGGGGGCTGCGGGCATTCCCTGGCTTCCCGGGCTTCTGTCCTCATGTCCCCTCTCCTCTGTGTCTGTGTGTCATCTCCCTCTACCTCTCTCTTATAGGGACACTTGTGAGGCCATGTAAACTCACTCTAATAACACAGGGTAATCTCACTTAAAGATCCTCAACGTAATTACATGAGCAAAGACCCTTTGTCCTCATAAAGTCACACCTTCCAGGGATCAGATGTGATATCTTTAGAGGGCATTATTCTGCCTGCCACACAAATGAGGACAGACGGACATGGCTGTAATAGAAAGAAGAGTTATGCACGAGGGACTTGGCGGGAGTGTTTTAGTGCAGGAGGGTGCTAGATACGTTGGTGCCAGACCGAATAGGCCTTGAATATCAGGCCAAGAATTTTTTACCTGTTCTTTGGACAAAAGGTTACAGACTGCAGAGTGACCACGGTGAGTTTTATTCTCCTAAATTTATACATGAGAAAACAGGTGAAGAGAGGTTAAGTCACTTGCAAAGTTTATCAAATTTGCATATGGTGGTGTCAGAGTCCTAATCAAAGTTTGTTTGGTTCCAAGCAATGCTTCATTCATTTTACCTCCCTGCCTACTGCGGTGAGTTTGAAGGGGATGGACACTGCAAATACTACTTTATTACACATGAATCTGGTTCTGGAAAACAAAAAGCTTTAGAAGAGAGAAATCACAAGCAGGAGCCATACTGAACTGGACCCTTGCTGGGAATCACCTCCACCAGCCAGGCTGCCCTTGTTAAGCAGCTCTGAATGCACGTGCAATCTGCTAAGGTCATTATAAATTACTCTTGCACAGATTCTGCTGAAGGTAGTTAATCTGCAGGAAGAAATAAAAGCACTATTAGGAGCCCCTTCAAAATTTTTATTAGCATTATGCTCTATGCTAGATGTTTAGTGTTCCAGTCACTCATTCACATTTTATGAGTAAGTAGAGATTTAAATAAAGATTTATACTAATACTTAGAAAATAATTTTTTTTCTCTGTAGGAGGTTGTTTCCGCAAGAACCAAGCTGTTTTTTGCTTGTGAAGTATGTTATCTTGTTTATATATTATATTTACATATTTAAATATATAAATATGCTTATTTATATATTTATCTATAAAATATATTTTATTTATATATTTATATATTTATGTATACATTTATCTATACATTTGTCTATAAATATATAAAATATATTTTATTTATATATTTATAAATATACAAAATACATTTTATTTATATATTTATGTATAAAATATATTTACTTAGATTTTCTTTATATATGTAAATGATTTATACTATATTTTATCTATTTGTAATAAAACACATTAATATGTAATAAAATAACATATTTTATTTATTTGTATATTTATAATACATAAATATGAACTATATAAGAATATATTACTTTATATGTTTATACAATATTTTATATATTAATATGATATATAATTTGTGTATGTGTATATACACATAATATAGTGATAAATTTTTAAAATTTAATCACAAGCCTATTAGCCCAGAAACATCCCTTTTTGTCCGAGTCAGACTTCCCGTTAAAGGCTTAACTACTTGGGGAAAAGTCCTGGGCTAGAAGTAAGCAAAAAGTGCCTGCAGGCCTGAAACGGTTTACAAAAAGCCACTTCGCCAAGGCGCATTCTCTTTCCCTCAGGCTTCACGTCCATTATCTACAGCATGGCTGTGTGGTTCCCCGCTCCACAGAAAATTAGAAGTGGAAAGTCAAGAGAGAACAAAGGTTGGTGTCAGAAGTCATAAAACTAAGAGCAGAAAACCCCTTGATTTGGCCAAAGGAAAGGAGGAACCCAGAACTGTGGGCACTCTGTGTTCCCCCAGAAAGTAGAGCACGTCGTGACCACGGTCCTGCCTAAACACGGGGCTCACTACATTGAGTTGGGTGTTCTCCATTTAAGAAACCAGAGAAGGGAATCTATGTTTGAATGTTATTTACATCAACACAGTTAAATTTTCAAAGCTACTATTTTTGAGTAGACAAGGTTTAATTAGTTACAAAATTTGCTGGTGGAAATAATTTACTTCCTGAAAATATGGAATAAAAGAGATGACTACATAAGATAGTTGTTTATCTGTGGTGCTAAGTGGAGTGGACAAAGGGCGTTCACTGAGCACACATGTCTCCCACCCCACACCTCCCCATCTCCCCCTCAAATCCTTTTAAGTGACAGGAAAAGAGATCTCTTAAAGACTAAATTTGTGATAGCACTGAGGGAATAGGGGGTGACACTGAGGGGTCCTGAAATTTTGAGGAATTTCTGGAAGATAGAAAGCAGATGGGAGCCAATTGACAAGACTTGAGGAAACCACAGCCCAACATATGCACAGAAAAAACCTACTAGGAAGACACGAGCAGATGTAGAGAAGCCCCAGCTCAGTGTCAGCAGTTAGAGAGCAGAAGTGGCCTTAATTCCGCATGAGGGTAATTACAGACCTGAGTGCAGAACAGCCAGTCGGTCACCAGCCACTCCCTCTGGACAGAAGAGCAAATGCACAGCAGTCACCTGCAGGGTGCTGACTAATCTAGTTCCTCCTCAGATGGAAACGGAGAAGTCAGAACACCAGATGTTCAAACTAAAAAGGAGAGATGGGACATTGACCCCAGAAAAATTTCATGAAAGAGAAATGAATTTCCGAGCTGTTTAATCAATATCAGAGATTCAAGATGATGTTGTACCATAAAACAATACACTGCTATGAAAAAGAAGCAAAACCCCAGTAAGAGACCTTAGGATTCTTAGATTACGAAAACAGAACATTTAATGGGAGGAAAGAATTGAAGCGTGGACACAGTGATGGATAAATTAGTGACCTAAAAACAGAGGGTGGCAAGCTTTTCCTCTGAAAGGTCAGACTGAGAAATGAGTTAAAAGACATGAAAGCGCATTCCAAGAGTTCCAGAAACAGAGAAAATCGAATGGAGGAACATATAAAGAAAAATAAATGAAAGCTTATCATGGCTGAAGAAAGACACCCATTTTTACAAAGAAAGGGCCTCTAGGACCAAGTGGGAGAAACGTCAGTTGACAAGATGTATCTTTATGAAGTCTCAGAGTTATAGAGGAACTAGAGATTTCTAGAAGCTCTGAGAGAAAAAGTAGATTACCTCCACAGATTTAGGGTCATGTTTTCATTGAAATTCTCATCAGCAAAACTGAATGTTAAAGGAAATCCTGAGATATTCTGAAGAGAAATTATTTCAAACCAAGAATTCTATACCCAGTGAGAGAGCATTCAAATGTGAGGACGATGGTATCAAAATGTTTGTGGACACACAAGGACTCAGAAACCAACCTTCTCTAGAATTAAGATTTGTTCAAAGATGATTTATAAAAAAGTAGAAATTCAACCCAAGAATGAATTTGCATAAAATATACACTAAATAAGCAAAGAACCCAATAAAACTTACAGATGGGTTGAAATATATAGTAATGAATAAAGTTGAAAATCTAAAACTAAATTCTCAAATGTATAGCCTAGAAAGTAATGAGAGAGAAGAGGGGAGTGATGGTGGGCTAAGTAAGCGTCTACCCTTTTGGTAAAGAAGGATGTAGAAATTACTTTTAGAAATTTAGAGATTAATACATGTTTAAATGAACATGCTAACAATATAAGCATAACCACTTAAGCAATAGGAAATAGATCAAATAACTTTTAAACCCACTTGAGAAAACGAATGGGCAAAAAAGAATTGATCCATCTAATAAAGGGAGGAAAAGGGAAATAAATAAGAAATCATGGTACATAGACTAATATAAAATAAGATGGTATATTAGCATATCAAAAACTGCAATAAATGTAAATGAGTTAAATGTCAAACATTTTCAAATTGAATATGTGTGTAAAAGCATTGAAAAGGTCTGAAAATAGACAGTGGGCTATTTTGTAGTAATTACCATAGGTCGGAGGGCAGAGGAATGAAAGGTCAAAGTTGATAGAGTTTTGTGTTGTTTAATTTTCAAACATGGAGAACATATTCATGTATTTTATGATTTTTCTCATGTTAGGTTAAAAAATTATATGCATATACCCCAAAGTTAAACACTGAGGAACTTTGGCATAGATACACTGTGAGAAGTTTATAAACAGCCGTCTCTCTGCCCTCCCCCACTCCACCCCTCCATGTCCTGCATGGGAAGGAGATTCCCACCATGTAGGCAAATAGAGAGTCCTTTCTGCTTCATCTCTAGTTAATTACCATTTTCACCCATAACTTGAAGTTAATATAGTGACTGGTTGAAGCGTGTTTTAAACATAATTTTACAAATTATTGATTTCTTATAAAACACCCACATTAACTACAAAAGTAATTAAATGAAAAATCTTTTTAAAAAGGGAAAAAATCCTCTATAATTTCTCCATTAAGAAATAATCAAGGTGGGGTGCCTGGACGTCTCAGTTGGTTAAGCATCTGCCTTCAGCTCAGGAGTTGATCCTCCCAGGATTGAGCCCCATGTCGGGCTCTATGCTCATCAGGGAGCCTGCTTCTCCCTCTCCCTCTGCCCCTCCCCACTCATGCTCTCTCTCTGTCTCTCATTCTCTCTCAAATAAATAAATAAAATCTTCGGGAAAAAAAAGAGAGAACTAGGTCCCTATCTATAGGTAGAATTTGGGGACTCCCTGACTATGTTAGCTCACGTCACAATCTACATGTCTATTTATGGGCATTCACTTGATTCCATTCATGACGCTGCCAGCTCCTGAAGGAATTTTGCAGAAATTCAAGGGCTCCTCTTTATATTTACCTCTATGATTTGAATTTAGATAATGGTCAAGGAGTGTCACTGTATATGTTGATTAGAAAGAAAGCCAGGGATTATCAAAAAGAATTAACTTTCTAATTTGTTGCATATGAAAACCATTCTCTTTCTATTAGTACTCTTATAACATTCACAAGTTTTGAGATTTCCAAATGAAAAGAGAGAAAAGAGAAATACATGGCATCGATAATTAAAAATGGGACAAAGAGAAGTTTAAGAAGAAATAAGGCAATCTACCCTGATGAGGGTAAAAGGTGGAGATAATCACACATGATTTCCATGGCTCCAGTTTCCATCTTGCCCATCACTCTCTTCTACCTACGCATCCCGTGGTATCCACTGATACAGGCAGAGGTGAATACAGCAGAGAGTGGAGAATTCATGTAAATATCTAAATGGACGCCATTCATAACAGCAGCCTATAGAACCCCTAAAACTAATCTTCAGAAATGGGCAGGATCTGCGTGAAGAAAGCGACAGAACTTCACTAAGGTACATGATGGAGAAACCAGTCAGACTCGTGCCCTCCCAGAGTCTTCCATTTCAGAATCAAACAGCTCCCAGGTCTGGAACTAGATTCCGCAACTTGCTGGCAGAGAGGGGACTCAAAAGCTAACTCATTATCTCTCCGAATAACTGCAGGCCAGGAGTCTATTCTCACACATGCTTCTGAAACTCACCCTCGAGCCAGGGGGCAGGCTCAAAACCAACCCTCAACCTGAAAACTAAGTTTCCTGACGCCTTTCTCCTTCCCTTCCTCTACAAACGTTAGTACCTCTTCTTGTTTTGCCAACAAACTGACAAGATATTTCTAGAGAAAAAAAATTATCTTTTTTCCTGCCAGTTTTATTGAGATATAACTGACATACATCACTGTAGTGTAGTTTTAGTTTGCGTCCACCTTCTCATTTAGATACAATAAAAAGAGAAAGCAAAAAAAAGGAAAACAAATTTTTTTCTTTGTGCTGAGCTCCCTATCAGACATCAGGGTTAACTACACTTGCTGTGTTATACATTCCCTCCCGAGGACTTATGTATTTGTATCTTTTGAACATTTTCCTCCAACCTCCCCTCCCCCTGCTTCTGCTAACCATAAGTCTGATCTCTTGTTCTATGAGTTTGGGGCTTGGTATTTTGTTGTGGTTGCTGTTGAAAAATTTTTCTTAAAAAGGCATTTGCTAATGTCCACAACAGCAAAACTATGGAAAGAGCCAAGATGTCCATCAACTGATGAATGGATAAAGATGTGGTATATATATACAATGGAATATTACGCAGCCATCAAAAAACACGAAATCCTGCCATTTGCAACGATGTGGATGGAACTAGAGGGTATTATGCTGAGTGAAATAATCAGAGAAAGACGTGTATCATATGATCTCACTGATATGAGGAATTCTTAATCTCAGGAAACAAACTGAGGGTTGCTGGAGTGGTGGGGAGTGGGAGGGATGGGGGGGCTGGGTGATAGACATTGGGGAGGGGATGTGCTATGGTGAGTGCTGTGAATTGTGTAAGACTGTTGAATCACAGACCTGTACCTCTGAAACAAATAATACAATATATGTTAAAAAAAAAAAAAAAAGAAGAAGATAGTAGGAAGGGAAAAATGAAGGGGGAAAATCGGAGGGGGAGATGAACCATGAGAGACTATGGACTCAGAAACAAACTGAGGGTTCTAGAAGGGAGGGGGGTGGGGGGATGGGTTAGCCTGGTGATGGGTATTAAAGAGGGAACATTCTACATGGAGCACTGGGTGTTATATGCAAACAATGAATCATGGAACACTACATCAAAAACTAATGATATAATGTATGGTGATTAACATAACATAATAAAATAAAATTTAAAAAATAAAGGCATTTGCTAAACTGCCCAAGCAAGGAATGCCTTCAACTGCTCTCTCCTGAGATAAGGTGGTCCTCCTCAGTGCACATGGCCTCATGTACCTTTTTTTACCCTGCTTGCTCCTTCAGAAATCCTTAACTGATCCAGAAATCCCAAATTAGAACCTCTGCTTCTGATTCAAACATCAAAACAGATGAGTAAGTTGCAATTTAAGAAAGGAGAATTTCGGGGGAGGAATTGTTTTTCTGTCTCTGAGAATTCACCTGCTTGTTTCTACCTTGCTGACTTTAAAGGGGGGAAATTTATAAATTAAGAACTAGAGAAATTTACAAGTTAAGAACTAGAAAGGATTTGGGGTTATTTCATCTAATCCTTTCAGGGTTTTGTAGATGGAAAAACTGAAGTTCAGACTGGCTACGTGCTCCTACATCTCTATTTTTCTGTTCTAAGAAATTGGAAAACAGGAAGTTCAAGAACAAGGAGAGAACCACTGACTCCAAAAGGCTTTCCATTTTTGCATAATTTAGGAGAAATATTCTTAAATTACATTGTCACTTAATCTGCCAACCTCTTCCCTTACTGTAAATGTCTTATGACCTTCTCCACCCAGGTGAAGATTGAGTTCCAACCCCAGACTGTTCCCTCGCATTTTAGCCAATGAAGTATTTCACAATTATCCATGCTGTTCCTTGGTAGGCTGATTCTTAAACATGTGTTGCCAATTTGTCAAATACCATCTTTGTATGTTTTTGCAACAGTGTCAACCAAAACCAGGTGAAAAGTGCCTTTGTGGAAAGCTTGGCTTCCAGTCCCCAAACTTCGTTAAAGTTTTGGAAAAAATTCTGGAGAGAATTGCCAATTTGGGGTTGGAACCAGTAAGACGAAGTGTGTTTAGGCTCCCATTTGGCAGTTTCATCTGTTTTCCTTTGAGGTTGATTTTTGCTTTTAAATTCTTTGAACAAAGGTAATTGGACTTTGACTTTGGGGCTTAGTCTGGCAAGATTTGGGCACATAGCTCTTCGTCCAACTTCTGTTTTATTAATTGTGGGTTTCACAGCCTTCTCTGCAATCTGCTTTACAGCACCTTGGGTACTTGTAAGCACTGGTGCCCAGCTACAAGGATTGAAGCTGTAGGGAGGAAATCTTTCTCTTCTTCCCTTCTAGGTTCTTTGGCTGACATAATAATTCAGTTGACATAAGACAGATTAACAGGAGAAAAACAAATTGAATTTCATACATACAGGAGCTCCTAAGAGCTTTTTATAAAAAAAAAATAAAAAGCAGGCAGCTTTTTATACCTTTTAGACAAAGAAACAATACATTTGTGAAGAATTAGTAAGACAATGAAGTTTGGGCTTTGGGTAGCAAATTAGTGAAGAAGTGACCAGGTCTGTTTATATAGACTTCTCGGTTCTATATTCCTTATCTCAGGCCATAAGGATGCCTTCTACCCTCCTGGTTCAAGGAGGGTACTGTTCACATGAGAAATATATTTCCTGCTTTCAGAGGGACAAAGGAGGGTCAGAGTCTCCTTGTACTGTTTCTTAAGCAACTTTAATTCAAAATGATCAATAGGCCAAAATGGCATATTTTGGGGTGGCATATTCTGCTCCCCCCCCCCAGAACTTTTCTTAGAAACCTATAAGGCATGAACTGTGAGCATTTTTTTTCCTGTGATGGGTTGTTCTTTAATGCTACTAGCACAGTTATATAACTGGGAACATGTTGCTACAGTTAAGGTTAATGATCTAATAACAACAGAAGGCACTTTTACAGACAAATGGGTTATCATAATTGTTGCAGCCATAACATATTGTAAATTAGTGTGCATTCTGCCTTCGCGTCACCCGGCCTCAGCATCCTCCACTGTGCCTTTCTGGGAGAAGCAATGCTTTGCTCTCTACTAGCTCGAATAGCATCACAGTTAACCCCTGAGGGCCGGTAGCGACTGTCATAGGGACGTGAAGCCCACAGCATTTCCAATTTTTCCAAGATTGGGAGATCTGTTTGGCTCAGAGTTTATCCAATGTGCAAATTACACCCTGGGGAAGAAGTTGACCTTTTTGGAAGAAGCACCTGCTCTTTCGGGTCCCTTCATGGGCATCAATTAACTAATGATTTTACTGTTGACCCCTAGCGAATTAACAAATGCAAATGTACATTTTGAGCTCGGCAATCGTGCATCATTTGCTATTTAAGTAACACATTAACTTAATGCCCCTTATAAATAACTACAGCAACCTTCAGCTGTCAGGGTAAGCACTCGGCCAATCTTATGCTGAAGTTGAACTTTCTAGAGGAATGTTTCTCCCAACAAAACTGAATGAGAAGGATTTTCTCCAGAGTGCATTTCCTATTTTGGCAAATGACCAGGTTGCCAGGATGCCATTAAGTACTCTTTTAAGTAATTCACTAGCAGGCACCCTGAGGCCTGAAAGAGTTCATGTCCCTTTCACACTCAGCTAGAAGCCAGTCTCTTACCTCTGTCGTTGGTAAATGGCAGATTTTACTATCCCACTTCCTAGATGGGGAAACTACCCTCCAAGGATAGGAAGTGGTCAAATCCATGCCATGAATCACATAATAAAAAGGAATCTTGTTCTGCAGAAACATCCAGAAGTTGGGGGTTGGGGCCAGAGCAGAGACGCTAAGGGTGCAAGTGGGCATCTGGCTTTTTCTTTCTTTGTTTCTTACCTTTCTCCCTTTCCTTTTATAAAGACCTATTCTATGTTCTCGCCTGTGCCAAGTTCTTTTATATCTGGTGCGGAGTGACTTGAATGTAAAGGGCATGTTGGAGTACACAGGGAGAAGGACACTCAGTGTTCTGGGGGGTTAATTACTCACCAGTCGGGGTGCTGATATCTTACAACACAGTGCCCCTCTGGTTAGTGTTTCCATTTTGGGTCCTGTAACATTATTTGAGCCACAGCAGCCCTTCCCGCCAGTCGCTTGACTGGGGATCACAGCCTTTGGGGGGGCACATTGCCCCCACATCAGGCAGGTGGCAGGTGTCTTGTGCCCTGCTGTGTCCTTCCTCCCAGCTTGCCCTCCCTCTCCCATCCTCCTCACAGGCTCTCAGCAGTAAGCCAGCATCTATCTGAGCTGCTGCCATAGTAGCCTTGCAAGTGACTTGCCCAAGCAAGAAAACATACCCCTGCCCTTAGGCTGAGACCAATCTTTCTAAACAAAAGAAAACATCCTCTTGGCAAGTGGGAACCCTATAAGTATGAGACGCTTTTTTTTTTTTTTCATTTTGCTTTCCCCCGGTCATATTAATTTTTGCAGCAAATACTTCACTGAGCACATGGAAACTGAGAAGTTATAAAAGGAATCAAATGTAGTCCAGACCAGAGCCTCAAGGAGCAAATCATCTACAAGGGGAGTTAAAGACAGTACTTCCAAAGGAAGACAGAAAGATCCAGAAAGAAAGCAATTGGAGCCCTGAAGAACAAGTCATGACTTGTTTGGGGAGAGGTGGAAAGAGGCGGCCACTCAGCAGGGTTTGGAAGGCCAGTCAGATCTGTGGGTGTCGAGGTGGATAAGACGTCAGAGGATCCAGACAGGGGAGCAAGAGGGGAACGGAAAAAAGATCCAACTTCACATTGGTCCAGAGAGTTTTCATTTCCTCAATCAGTAACATGGGTATTAAAAGGCAAACCAGTAATCACAGCTCATTGTCTGCAATATATGGGCATCATCTTTTCTTTTTTCCTGACACATTTAATAAAAGCTTCTGGGAAGTTCCCATACCTGTGTCTGGGAAAAGTTTTCATGAAACTGAAGAATCCTTTTTTGGATCACTTGGCTTTTTTGCTCAATTTAGTGTACTGTTGTAAAGTGCCAGCCTATAACCAGGCTGCAACAGCAATTTCCAGATCATTCTCTCGGCAGCTGTGGGCAGATGACACAGAGCCATTGGCTCAGCCGGAGGGCAAGAAGTACAAGGTCTCCAGGATCTGCTTCTTTGTAAGGGTACATCTGTGGGGAGCTCTTGCCACTAACAGGAAGGACTCTGCATCAGTACCTTAGGCACACCCCGAAGTCCTAAGTCTGAGAAGACTTAAGAAAATCCTAAGTCATTAGAAGTATGCACCGGACTGTGGGACAGGCGAGAGGTTGGGTAGAGCTGTCCAAATCTGAAGTAAGAAAGCTGGTTTTGAGGGGAAAAATTAGTAATTGCAGTTAAGTCTTTAAATACTTGTTTTTTCAAGAAAATGTATACCCCACCTGAGAAGGTTAGCAACCTTGCCTAAAGCACCATTGACATTTCACTGAAGTGAGCTCCCACAAGCATTGCTGGTGCCATGTTGTCAAGGTAGGTCTACAGCCATGATGAGACGCAGTCCACAGATAGGACTGGGTTCTTACAAACTTATGCTCTTCACATTCCTCTAGTCTAGGAGAGCCTATAACATGGTGTCCGTTATTCAGTCCCATCAGCACTTGGTCCAACACTTTCTCCCAGAATCCTTTCCTCTTGAGTTTAACTCTGGCTCCACTTTCTCCACAAAATCAGCCACAGATAAAGAGGAGCTCTATCAAGAACTGCTGTTTGTTAAGTGAACTTTGTCCCAGGGTCAATTTATTCTTCCAGAAAATATCACAGCAGCAGAAGGCTAGAAAGCCATCCTCAGAATCGTTTCTTCCGTACCCCTGTCAGATGGATAATCGCGTACTCCCTGAGAAATCCCACCATCTTATTTGGGGTCGCATTTTGTTACTGTGATAGCAAGAATTTCTTCCTAATGCTTACACTAATATTTTCTGCTGGGGTGAATCCCATGATTCCTTTTCCTGTACTTAGGGAAATGGAGACCCACTCCCCGTATCATTAACATCCTACCTGGAAAGCTGGAGTCTAGCATCTGGAAGAGCCAGTACATCTAACCCTGTTTTGGAATCAGAGACCTTACCCGTTGGCTACCTCCTAACAGTATACAGACGGTCCCAAAGGGCCCAGCTTGAGAGCATGTGGATGAATTTGTGCAAATCCATTACTGTGTGCAGTAAGCCAACTCTAATCAAACGCCAAGTTAATGGTCAAAATTGCAGATTTCGTTGTCAATAATATCATCTGTTTGTAGAAATCATTATATATATTTTAAATATTTTCTTCTCTAGATTTAATATCCCAAAGACTTTCAGTCTTTCTGCTCAGAATCAACTAATTTCTTTAGCCACTTTTGCTTTTCATCTGATCTACCCTTAAGTTTTTACTAAGACCCTAAGGTTCAATTCCTCTGACTTTCAGAGGACTATCCAATGCTGAGTAGGATACTTTCTTGGTCTCCCATTATGGTGACCATATTTGTTTGAATCTCACTTCAGGGAAAAAAGTTGAACAAGGATTTTGTGTGTCATATTTGTATGTAACAAGCAGCTTGAAGTATGCAATGTAGACACTGTTATATTAGAATTTCTTGGACATTATAGGAGTTTCTGAGGCCACAATATCCAATATTATAATTAGAAATAGGACTGGCCTGGAAATTCTGAGACACATAGTTTCCCTACTGTATTTCTGAATCTTATCGCTACATTTTATTTCGTTTTGTTTTGTTTTGTTCTGTTTTGTTTTGTTTGGGATCTTACTACCTAAGAAAGAAGATCTTTCAATATACAGTTAAGTAAGACCTTCCGAAATCATACTTAGAATGTTCAATTCAACAAATACTTAGAAGCAAAATGGATTTTCTAAGTAGATTCCATTTTACTCTAATTCTTTCCTTAGTGGATGAAAATAGTCTTAAGATTTAGGAATCCAGTTTCCCAGACACACAAGGGTTTACTGAACCTGAATACCACCCAGGAGCTATAATGGGAGTTCCCAACCTCAGCACCCCATGTATCAGTTGGCAAACAGACCTCTTTCAGTGACTAAGGCACAACTACCTGCTGTTTTCAATTACTTCTTGCTTGATAAATGCAGCGGACGCTACTTATGTAGTTTCTGTAAACTCTATGAAATGCAGGAATAAATTTTCAGAAGTCTTCCCACTGTGGAGAGACTTTCAAAGGCATCTGTCATGACTGTAGGGGAGGGATCTTGGAGGATTTTTCGTGTTAATAAAGATGTCTTACAAGGGGACTTCCACTTAGGGCCCCTGAGTGTCTTCAAAGTGGTTTCTATTTTTGGTTTTCCACTCCTCTTTGTTGGACCAAGAAGACACATCAAGGATCTCTAGCAGGAGATTCATGTTTCTTAAAGCTTCTGCATCCTTCAAGGAAGATAGTTTAATGGCTTGTTAGAAGTGTTTGTAAGAGGTTGTTTTTTTGTTGTTTGCTTTCTGTTTGTAAGTTTTGACTCCCGTGTCTTAAATAGCATGCTAAAACACTATTTCCCTTTCTGAGAATGGCCTGCCAACTGGATTAAGAGTAAAAGAAAACCTGAATTAAATAACAAAGATTTGACATTCTCCTGTATACTCCATCTTTCTTTGTTAGATTCTGGAAACTTCTATAAGAGGATTAATATTCAACTTTGGCTATATAGTACTAAGCTTTATTTATATTTATAGCATGTACATTATACATGTGTATACATAGATACATCAAGAAGGCAATCTATTATAAAGACTGAGGCCCCTCCGCTTTTCTCCCACAGACCCTGAAGGCATTTTCCTCTGTCAAGCAGGAATGACACCCACTGACCCCCCCACATACCCATATGGAGCGGTGCCTGACTCAGCACAGCCCAGGATGCCTCATGAGTCCACAAACAGCAAATACAGGATGAGTTTCCCCATTTAGAATCAGAGAACCCCGGAGTTAGAAAGATATTTAGAGATCACCTAAGGTAACCCTCTTGTTGTTTTGCTTATAAATCAGGACCTGGGCCCAGGGAAGTGAAGTCATTTGTCCAGGGTTAACACCTGATTATTGGCTGAGTTAAAGTCCAGACACCTTGCACTCACTGCAGAATGCTGCTTGCTTGGTGTTCAAGAGTAGCGCTGGAACCAAAGTCCTGGCTTGGTTTTAGAGAGAAACGCTCTAAAAGACATATGGCAATCATGTCATCAGCTGCCATCCCCACTGCCAAAATGATCTCTACACGTCTAGGACTTCCTGAGCTACCACAGGAAGTAGGCAGAGGCAGCCATCATTGTTGTTACCCAACAACCCACCTTCAAAAGATTTCCTATCAACCTTCCTCCTGAATCAAGATTGTTATATGGAGAGAAGTAGCATGGTCATGGAAATGTGGCAATAATAATCGTGACCCGACTGAAGGCTAGAGCCAGTTTGGGGTATTTAGAATGGGCCAGTCACGTGCTTTATCTCATTTAACTTTCACAATGACTCCATGAAATGAATACCTTGGATTATTCCATTTTCAGAGGAGGAACACAAGACTCACAGAGATGAACTTGCCCAAGCTTCCACAGCAAGGTAGTGGTAACACAAGGATTTGGACAGAGACCATCTAGCCCCCAAACTGGCATCTTTTTAAATTCTTATGCTTATGAGATGGACAGACAGGGGAAGGCAGGTAAAAATTTCCAAGTAGAAGAAGCAGTGCATGCAGAGACATACAGCCTGTAAGAGCAAATCCTGTTTGAGGAACTGTAAGTAGTCCCATAAACCCCCAGCTCGGGTTGTGCATTAGTGAATTAAGTGCTGGGCTGCAAGACAGGGAGGCAGGATGGAGTCAAGCCATGAGGACTTGAATAGACAGCATGCCTGGGAGTTAGAGAGGATCTCGGGCAGGAGCATAAGGGGTGAAAGAAGAAAAGGACCAAGTCAAATATTTGGGAAACAAAGATAAAGAGAATAGTGATTTTCTGTCCATCTACCTAAATTGCCTTCCCAAGTGACATGATAAAGTTAATCTATCCCGTGTACACAGATACCCCTTGAATATCTTTCTTTTAAAAGACACCACAATAAAAAAATATCAAGAAAGATACGTGACTAACTATAGGAACTATCTAGAAATAATTACTGTTTCTTTTTTGGGATTTGATCTTAGTCATGCTATTCTACCTCAAGTTTAACAGATCTTATTAGAACAGACGTATTGTTCAATTAAAGTCATGTTTCATTTTAACATTGGTTAGATTATGGGGGAGGCTTGTCTAAATAGAAAAACCAATGAGGCAGATATAGTTAATAAGCTTCAAAACCTTGGAGCAGAGATGTTGTACTAGTCAGAAGATGTTTTATTCCAGCAGGGAGATGGCATTTTCCATATTTTTCTTGATTATTTTCTTTGTAAGATTAAAATGAGCAATTGAAAGGGAAGTTGGAAGCATATTGAGGACTGTTTATTATTTATGAGATGGAAATCAAACTCCTCTATAACCAAACTCATTAAGACTCACATAAAGCTTTTCCCATTTTCTTCTATAGGCACAATTCCTGTAACAAGTAAATTATGCATTCCCCAAGCACATTCAACTCTGAAATCCAAGTTCATTATCCAAGAGTATATGGCATTATCCTGACCCAAGACCTCCCTTCTCCCAGAAGTACCATCCCCAGACCTGCCTCCAGGAAGCAATGTTTGGGAAGCAGTGCTTGTGGGGTCATCTGGAGCTAGCCACTGCTTACTGCAAACTTTCTCTGCACATGCTGCTGAGCCCCATCAGCTCCCACTGCCCCTTGGCTCCTCCCTCTCCCGTTCTACACCCTCCCATTGCCACCCTCTCTGATGAGAATTGCTCCCTTGGCCCCTTTCAGGGACAAAAACCCAACAATCTGCCTCCTGTCCTCCTCCCCAGCTGCTGTTCCTCTCCTCCCCTGTAAATTGGCAGGAGGGCTAAACCAGCATCCCTGCCACGCTCACAGCACCGCTGCATGCCGGTATGAGTTCCAATGAGTTCCAATCTTAGCCATCCACTGAAGGGTCGTCTCCAACTGGCAGGGATCTGGGTTTGTTTTGGTGACCTTTGTGGTCCCAGTCTCTAGAACAGGGTCTGGAAGATAGTCAATGCTCAGTAAGTATTTGTTAAATGAAGAGTGGAGGCACCTGCTGTCTTGGGTTCTCAACAAGTAAAAAGTTTACATCTATAAATTATAAGTCTATTCATCTTTTCCCTTGTGACTGTTTTGGGTGTTATGATAAATTCATTAATACTTCCAAATTTGTGAAAATATTTTCATAAATGCATACATCTATTTACAAATATCTATATAATATTTATATATGTAACATGTATATGTGTGTAGATATGTAAGAATGTATGTATAAAGAGAAAGAGAGAGACAGAGAGGCTGAAAGCTGATTAATTTTGACCAAGTTCTATGTGCCAGATGCTGTGGTAGATATTTTGTGCATTTTCTCATTTAATCATAAAATGCTTTGTGGTGGATATTATTACCCTCATGTTTTCCAGATAAAGGAACCAAGGCTGGAGATTTAGGTACCTGATCTATGTTTACACAAAGGCTCTTTTTATGTTTAATTTTTAGGTTTAAAATTTTAGTCCATCTGGAATTTATATTGGTATCTGGTAGGGGTTCTTTTTGAGTTCATACCTTCTAGGCTCCAAAAATCTGACAGAACTGCCTAGAAGACTGTGCCATATATATATTTGGCATGTGTGTGTATGTGTGTGAGTGTGTGTGTGTGTGTGTGTGTGTGTGTGTGTAGTGTGTGTGAGGAAAGGATCAATATTTCTCATCAGATTTTTTTAAGTGGACCCTGAAATGAAAATGATTACAACTCATCAGTTGAAGTTAGAGATAATTTTATTCTAAATGAAGTGCCAGTTTTCTTAACACTGTGCATTAAAAAAGCATCCTTTTCCCTAGTAATTTGAAATGTTAATTTTATCAACTGCTAGGTTTCTGATACTAGAAAGACCTGGATTTAAATCACGATTTGACCATCCACTAGCTTGTGATTTTAGGCAAGTTATTTAACTTCTTTGAGCCTATTCCCACATCTGTAAAATGGGATAATATAATTGGAGCTCATAAACCTGCTCTTAGGATTAAATTAGGCAATGCATGTCGATACTTGACAATGGTCCCGATTCATAGCAGACCTTCAATAAAAGTTAGCCTTTATTAATATAAATCTCATATACCCTTGATTCTGGCCTTGAATTCTCTGTATCATCCACTGATGGAATATGTTGGTCTATTCTCCAAGATATGAGTATTTTACAGGTCTTGGTTATATTGCTAAGTTGCTTTCAATGAAGTCTGTTCAACCCCATCCCCACAGGCAATTTATCCATGTTACGTATCACCCTCTTCATGCAGTATACAGCATTACTAGGTTAAAGAATCTTTGCTGATTTGATGCATGAAAAGTATTATTTCCTGTAAGTTTTGTGTTTCTTTGTTTACTAACGAGGATTTCTATTTTCCTCCCTGTTTATTGGTGTGTATTTCCTACAAAGTGAATATGTTTCAGCAAATTCTTCCTGGATCCTGTTTCTCTTTGCTCTCCCTCACTTCAGGTCTACCTTTCCTGCCCAACTGTCTGCCTTGCTCTATAATAAATCCTTTATTCTCTATATAGCCTATATTTCTAGTTGTTTTGTCTCTGTAAATTATCAGCAGTTTATCACAGACAGTTAGGTGCCGAGAGAAAACAAGACTTTGAATCACCAAGTAACTTCTACCATAGAACGTTTTGGTGAAAGCAGGAGTATAAATGGGGTTGCTTGGTTGTCCCAAAATGTTCTGGAGAATTTAGAGGAAAGGAAATGATGAATTCAGGGCTTTAAATTTCTACCTCCAGCTCTCCATGAGGAACCCGCAAACTTTGATGCCTGCGCTAAAGGAAATCCTTATCCTGTAGCCTTTGGGCTAACATTTCTTAAAACTAAAACCCAAAGTCTGATCTACCAGGTAGCTGAATTGCAATGTAAATCGATTTCCTAATCTAGTGGGGTCTCTTATTGTCAAGTTAGAACATTGTTTGGGAAGACGTGGCACCCTTAGTATCGGGATGGGGTTTTATGGGCAGTTCAGTGAAGTTGGGAACCTTGGGCCTAGTGCCATGCTGAGCCTGAAGTGAAAGGAAAAAATCAGTAATACTGATCCTGTCTTTATTTTAAAAACTTGATTTTTTTTTTTTTTTGTCGATTGTGGACTTTTTTTGTACGAACTTGGAGGGTTTAAATATTGCATTAAAATGTTATCTTGATGACTGAATTTTTTAGATGCCCACCTAAATTTTGTACCCAAAGCACTCTAGCTCCTGCCCTCCTTGAACTCCTAAATTCTGCCAAGTCTCCTTGATGAATAAGGAGGTTAAGTTTAACCCGAAGGAGGTTTAGCCTCTCCTCACCTCAAGAACCTCTAATGGCTTCCTACAAGGTAGGGGTAATTTTCCTATGGACCAGCCTCCCCACCTTTCAGTTTCTAGACCTAAGACCAGATTCAAAGCAGAACTCTGACTGATCCAGTGGGCGAAAATGTCCTAGCTGGCATCATTCTGATTAGATTGGCTTCTGTCCCAATCAGCCAGTGTTCATTAGTCACTCAGTACTTTGGTTCCAACCCCAAACTTATGTAATAACATCCTATTAATATCTTAGAGCATTCAATGTCCTATTTTTTTAAAAATCTACTTGATACCATTGATATAAGGAATTCTTCCACAGTAGTTATGTTTCTACTTCTATTTTAATTTATAGTAGTTTTGATTCCAGATATAATAAAAAGTTTCTGTTGATTTTTGTTTTTACACAATTCAGCTCATGTCATTTTCAGTAGTGTCTTCATTACCAACTATATTTTTGAGTTTGGAAATCCACCTATAAAACTGGGCCTGATGAGTGGAGGAAAAAAATGGAAATACAGAGAAATATATCAAGAAAAAGTAAAACTTCCCTGTAATTCCACATCCAGAGAGTGCTCTTATTAACGTTCTGTTGTGTATTTTATGAAAACTAAGATTATAAAGCATATGTTATTATTTAAATTAATTTATTTTTTAAAGATTTATTTACTTATTTGAGAGAGAGGAAGGGCAGAGGGAGAGGGAGAGAGAAACCCAAGCAGACTCCCTGCTGAGCATGGAGCCCCTGTGGGGGTCGATCCCACGACCCTGAGATCATGACTTGAGCCAAAATTAAGAGCTGGGGCCCAAACAGCTGAGCCCCCAGGCTCCCCAAGCATATGTATTTTAAATCAGCTATTTCCCTCATCTCTCACATTGGAGAATCAAAAGAATCATCACCCATCTGAAGGTGGTACATTGTTTAAAAGACACATGAGCAAACTATTTGGGTTGTGCCGGTCACCCCCAGGAGGACTGAGAGCGGAATGGATCAGGGGTGTTTGCCTCTGAGGGCAGGAGGTGCTGACGTGAGATCGAAGAGACACTTCATACCTTATTTTGCACCATTCTGTCAAATTTTTTATTTTAGCATGTATATGTATATGTTCTTAAATAATGAAAAAAAATTATTACATTTACAGGAAATGAAGAAAGATTTGAATATTAGTCAAAGAGGCACAAGTCCAATACGGAGAAAAGGCTATCTATGAAGGTATTGAAATTCAGGATTCCACATTTTTACATTACTAAATGCCACTTTAGAATGGATCCCGAGAGCATGTCTGGGGACATAAATGCTTTTTTCATTTTAATTACTAATTCATTCCTTTTATTTTTAGTAACAGTACATCTAATTATAAAAGCCAGACATAAAATTGTAGAAAATGTGAAATATAAAGAAGTGTACTGAAAAAAAGCAAAAATCTCGTATAAATCCACATGTGGAGGCAGACCCTATTAGCACTTTATTGTATATTTTATCAACACTAAGATTACAAAGTATATATTATTTTGTATCACCTTTTTTTTCACTTCATAATACATTATGAACATTTTTCCAATGTTCTCAATTATTTGTTCGCATTACCATTTGGAAATGCCTTCATAGTCATCCATTATTTGATATGCCACGGTTTATTTATCCACCTCCCTTTTTTGGTTGTTATTTTTCCTTCCTTTTTGTTGTTATATGAGGCCCTGGAGATTGAGGACTTGGGTTTGCACACTTACTACTTGTGCATTCCTGGCTCACTCACACAACCTCTAAGCCTGAAGTGTTTTCCCTTGATAATGGAAATGAGAGTGCCTCATGAGATTTTTACAAGGCTGAAATGAGATGACATATATAAAAGTTTTAGCATAACTTGGCACATGGAAAGCACTGAATGAATGGTAGCTAATTTTATTTAAACTGTTGGCACGAACATACTCGTAGATACATTTTTGTGTGCACTTACGATGTTTTGGTTAAGATGACATCTTAGAGGTAAAATAGCTGAATCAAAGGTATATTCATAAAATTTTTGATAGATTTGACTAAGCTTTCACCAGGGGATATTAACAATGTAGCAAAGACCCTTTTGCTTAAGGTATATGAGATGGTTTTCACTCCCCTTCCTTACCAGCTTTGGATAATTTAGTTTTTTGTTTTTTTTTTTTTAATTGGCCACTTCTATAGGCAAATATGGCATCTTGTTTTAATTTTATTCCTATAATACTAATGAGATTGAAAATTTTCATATTTCATAAAATATTGCTCATTATTGCTTCTTTGAAAAATGCTGTTTTAAACTTTGCCCATTTTTCTATTAGACTTGTCAGAACATTTTTGAAGAATGTGCAAAATTCTCACATCATCAAATACTAGTACTTTTATGGCCTCATTTAAATCTTTAATCTAGCTAGAGTTTATTGGATGTTTGGTGTAAGTCAACTTTATTTTTCTTAATAGGTTGTTGTACAAGGGCCTCTGGCCAGGTAGACAGGGGTAGATATGCAAATCTGAGCCACCAGGGTTTTCAAATCAAGTTTTAAAATTTTGCAAGTGCAGGAAGTCATAGAATTACATCAGTAGCCAGAATTTATCAAAAACACAAAAGAGATGAATATGTTTCCTTAAGCCTGGGCTTAACTAAAACCACAGGGACAATATTTTTTTATCATTTGGATACCATTTTCCCAAAATACATGAAACCCGGGAAGGTTAGATCAATGAAGAAAGAAGTACTGCATGTTAGCATCTCAAGTGAGAAAACACTTGATGTTCCATTTGTGTTTTAATTTTAATATCAACAGTTTCATCTAAAAGTCATCACATTTTCTTGTCTGCTACAAAATCACGAACTAAATCAGCTTTTACTAGAGAGAACCATCTTGGGGGTGAACCATAAATTAATCTCAACGATGTGGTGTTATTTTCTTATGATCACAGAACCTTGGGAAGGTACGATAATTCTCTTGCTAATTTAAAAGAGCAGAATATATCAATGTGTTTTATAAATACATATAGATAAATGTGTATGTGTCTGTGTGTATTTATTTCTTTTAAACCCCAAAACAACACCTTCAATTTACAGAGGAAGAAACTGAGGCTAGGATTATAGTCTGAATATTTTTTATTTCATCATTTTAATAAAAATGGTTTATATATATATATATATCCTAATCATATTCATGTACTACTTATTAAAGTTTAATGTACTTTGTAAAACATGATACACATACTAAAGTTTTTAAATGATATGATGAAAATAGATATAAGTAGAGATTCTGATATTGCCTTGCCTCACCCCAATGGGTCATCCCAAGGACACATGCATCCCCACTTTGAAATAACCAACTTACAGTGTTTAACTGACTTGTCCATGGTCATGTGAGAGACAGAACAGAGCTAGAATTGTAGTCTTTTAATTCCTAGTTGCATTTACTGCTACTACATTGACCTGTTTCCTTCCAGAAATATCCTCAAGTGAGAACGGGGCCAAGGTCGAATGAGTTAATGGTTTCCACTCCTGTAAATTCTATACTCTGAAATATCTCATTACCACAAATAACTGAACTTTAGATGTAAGGCTAGGATTAAAGGCACACTTTTGCTAACTTAGAATCCCCCAAATTGACTTTAAGGTCACATCAGAGGGAAAGCTCCAAATTATTAACTTCCTGCCAGTCTTGCATAACCCTTTAAATCTGTGGTATATTCTTAGAAAGCATCCCTTGCCCCAAGCCGAAGGCACTGAAACAATGTTAAAGATCTGAAAATCATAACACGAAGACTTTTTTTAGAAACACAACTTTGTCTTCTTGTTTTTTGGGGGGAAAAATAAAAGAGGATGTGTTTTCCTAATCTGGATCTGCCTCCAGTTGCAAGTAACTTTACAATCCCATAAACTCAATTTCTGAAATACATCTAGCTCAATGTGACCAGGATTCTCCTAAACTAAACATTCTAAAAGTGGAGCTTTTATACTTTAGAAAGAGCTAAGAAAAACAAAAAAGCTACGGTTCATGGACAATCATTATCTTGACATTTGGGTCAGTATGACTCAGTATCTTCATTAGAACCCCAGGTACAGAATGTTCTGTTTCATCCACCACAAGATTTCTCAAACCAGGCTTATAGTTATAGTCTTTGGGTTCTGAGCTCTCATTAAGGAGTTTGTGTGTGTGGTGTGTGTGTATATGTATGTACGTGGGCGTATGCACACGTTTTCATAGGATGACAATCTGAGCTATATTTGTGTGCTATATTTGTGAGCTATATTTGTGTGGCATGCTGGATGATCTCAACGGTCATCTCAAACTGAAGTCAAGCAATTTCAGTGCTTGGATTTGCATTCGAGTTTATGATTGCAGGAGTGCTAAGTAGGGCTGCTTTGATTATTGTGGGCTGAATTAGTCATGACTCCATTGCCCATGAGAAAAACCTGTTCCAAGCTTGCTGCCTTGCAAAAGAGACATGAACACCATGGACACCTACACCACAAGTTCCGGGTCTGTATGGTTAATTGTGGAAAAACCTTCAGGCCAGAAGTCACAGAACACATACAATTCCCCAAGCTATCATCCCACCAAGAGATGTGTCTGGGTCAGTCAGTGCTGGACTTCTCGAAGCATGAGGTGTCCCACTAGGGAGGGA
The DNA here is from genome assembly GCF_964656455.1 of Halichoerus grypus. Taxonomy (NCBI): domain Eukaryota; kingdom Metazoa; phylum Chordata; class Mammalia; order Carnivora; family Phocidae; genus Halichoerus; species Halichoerus grypus. Next base: position 69,941,896 of record NC_135718.1, read on the forward strand.
CCGCATTCCTGTAATGCTCTGCATAGTGGGGAGAGATAGGGGCCATCTATGTGGCTACATAACAATGGAAGCTTCCTGCTTGATAAGTTGGTATTATTAGAGCCCAGGGGCCCGTGTCTGCCCGTTCTCCTGTTAAGCCTCCTCGGACTTCCAAAGCCAGCTCTCTGCTAAGTTACCTGAAAGGCATAAAAAACAAACCTTCAAGGCTACTTGGATTTGTCTGTTCTTACTTGCTCAGGCTAAATGGTAATTTACTGGCTCCCCTATTGGCCAAGGGTGGAGCTCACTTCAGAGACTTAATCCATGCCACAGAGATTTTTTTGCCATTCAGTTCTGTTGCTTTGCTGTGTGGGGGCCACAGAGAACAGGCTTTCTCCATCAGAGGTGGGGGCAGGTTGAGGGTGGAGTATGGCCCACATAAGAGCATTAGGTTTACCACAGCAAGCTCGGAAGAAAGAAAGAGCTTCGTTCTTTCAGCATCCATGCATAAAATAGTGGGGTAGGGCTCTGACTGACCCTGCTTGGATCACTTGTTCATCCATAGGGCTTGAGAGAATGAGTACCATGATTACCAAGTCTAGATCACACGGGCACTCCTTTGGAGGGTGAGTTACTATTCTTTGCTGCTCATCACCATGCAGGAGCTGGGGAAGGACAGTTATCTAAAAAAAAAAAGGAGGGGGAGGGTATTGGGAAGTAAAAAAAATCAATTGATGTTCTATACATAGATAAAGGAGAAGAGAACAGAGTAGACTTAATTCAGAAGTGATGCTTTTGAGCTAAATGAATGCCAGATGGCATTGCAGCATGATATATAATTAAAGGTTTTGCAGTAGTTTGAATAGAAAGAAGTGATGGCAAAATGGTGATCTCATGGCACATGCTGACATGCCAACTTCAAAAACAATGGCTTCATAGCATCAGTACTCTATTCATAGTGCTAGTGGTGATGTAGTCCCGTTAAAACTCTTGCAACCACCACATTAAATTAATGTTATTTGTTTTTTTATTGGAATAAAAATAATTTCAAGCAATACTAGGAATCTCTTCCTTTATGAGAGATCCATACATGACTTAATTCTGAGAAGACTTGCTAGCATATCCACTTTGTCTGAGATCCACTCTCTTTTCTTTTTCAGGCCAAACATTAGAATTCCTTCAATCTTGCTTTGTCTGATAATAGTTTTGAGTTCCTTTAGGCCAGGAATTCCCAAATGGAGAGTGGTCGTCTTTGGGAGGCATATGGGAATTATCTGAGGGGCTATGTCAAACACACAGTTGCCCCCACCATTCTGAAATCGCCTTCATGATGGCACATTCTCCATTGTTGAGAACGACCGCCATCATAATCCACTTCGGCAATAGGATATCTGATGTGCCTCAAGAGCACCTGGTTGGAAAATAGGGCAGAAGTCGTGACTTTTGAATGCCAACTTCCTAAAGTATAGCACCTGGAACTAAATATAATGGTCTCTGTATGGTCTCATTGCTAAAATGCAGAGAGAAGCACCTTGGTTAATTGCATATCTGATTCTCAGTTATGTCCTTCCCCTTACTTTGAATCTCCTGATATTGACTGTGTAGGCAGGGAGTGGACTGCCCAGATCTTTCTCCAAGGATGGGTTTGCTACCCAGCAGCCAGCTTCTGCAGGACCTGCCTTATTACAGAGGCTGTCTGGCCCGAGGCCCATGGTCGTCTTGGAACAGCCTGCACCTAGTGGCCATTTTGGCCAGCCAGGGACACGTTGGTGGGCACTCCATACTTCAGAGCCCCCTGCCAAATCAGCCAAAGACTCACTGGGTCTGTATCCAAGTTCACTGTCTTCCTCTGCCCACTCCTGCTTCCTCCTTGTTATGGACTGAGTGTCTATGTCCTCTCAAAATTCGTATGTTGAAACCTAATCCTCAGTGTGGTGGTATTTGGAAGTGGGTCTTTGGGAGGTGACTAGGTTATGAAGGTGAAGCCCTCACGAATGGGATTAGTGCTCTCAAAAGAGACTCCGGAGAGCTCCCTCACCTCACCACACAGTGAGAAGACACCATCTGGGAACCAGGAAGAGGGCTCTTACCAGACAAGGAATCTGCCTTGGTTTTGAACTCCCAGCTTGCAGAACTAAATAAATGTCTGTTGTCTATAAGTCACCCAGTCTACGGTACTTTATTATAGCAACTGGAACTGATGAACACACTCTTCTTTCCTCTCACAGGTTTGATCTAGAAGAAGCATCTTGTACCCCTAACTCCACCTCAGCATCTGCTCCTGGAGACCCCAACTGTGACCCCAACTGCTCCTGGCTGACTGTGCTTTACCGGCTGGCCCACTGTGCGCTAATCATGTCCCACTCTCCGGACAGTCCTGCTCCTTCCTTTGTAACTAGATGTACTCTGTCATATTCAGCTTGAGGATTCTCAAATGCAGATCCCAGGAAAATAAAGATCCCCAAAAGCAAATCAGTAGACTACAAGCATTATTTTTATCCTGAAAAATTCATATACCGTATTACATTTGTTGAATGCTTATTATGTGGCAGGCACTGTTTTAGGCACTTCATCTGAATTAATTCATCACAGCCCTGTTGTTGATACTATTATTCTTCCAATTGTTTAGGTGAGGAAACCGAGGCATAGAAAGTCACCCAGTTGGTGAGTTGGTAGACCTAGAGCTTAAATTTAGGCAATCTTACTTCAGAGCCCATGATATGAATCACTATACCAAGTGGTTCTCAATCTTTGGCGTGCACCAGAATCACTTGGAGGACTTATTAAAACGCAGATTCTGGCATCCACTCCAAGGATTTCTGATGCAGTAGATTTGAGGTGGGGCTTGAATACTTGCATTTCCAGTGAATTTCCAGGTGATGTTAATGCTACTGCTCTAGGGACCACATTTTGATATTCACTGTGTTACAGGATATGGCCTCTCAAGTAAAAAAAGAGAATAACTGTTATTGTGTGGGGACGCATTACATTTTCCCACATGATAAATAACAGTTTCCAAATATAATATGTTTGGGGAATACATGCTAGCTAATCTTGTCATGGCTTCTCCATTATCAAGCATTTCTCCTCTTCCTGGTGCTAGACCTCTCTCTGTTGCCCATGTGTGGCCAAGGACATCTGATTACAAAACCCAGTGTTATTTTCTTGGGATATTGAGAGGAACCTAGGTTTGATAGATAAAGGCTAATGTACCTGAAGTGTGCATATTACTTAGAAACCATAAGTTAGACTTTTAAAAATGGGAGAATGGTTATTATTAGCTCAGTCAATGGTAAGGCCCAAAGAAGTACAACATAATCGCAAATGTAGTATTTTATATTGTTAAATTTTGCTAAATAGGTTGTGTGAAAGAACATCCATTTTAAAAATAATAAAAATGTAATAGTTTTGTATCTCAAAAACAATAAGGTAATTTTTTAAGATTATTTTTAACTGTGAATCTTTATTTGTTCATTAATTCATTCAGTTAACATTTAGTAAGCACCCATGAGACTATGGCACTGTGTTCACAGAATTCTATAACAATATAATTGTTATAATTATAATCACTAATGATCACTAATGTTTTTACCATACTCACCTTCTCAGGGAATTTAAATCCTTTCTGAATTTTAGGTCATTGGTTTTCACACCATCTTTGAGAAGCAAGATGATCTTGTGCGTTATGTCCAGTGTATACTCCAAAAAGCTAAGGACTCAAGGATCAGGATGGCCTCCAGGAAAACCTGGGACAGACCCACAAGTAGAAATTACAACCTTCAACTCTTAAGTATTACTCTGCCAAACAATTTTCCATCTCTGGAGGATTATCTATCCTAGCTTTCTATGGTAAAACACTTACTTTCATTTTTACTTAAAAAAAAAATTCTATAGGGAAGTTAAAAAAAAATAATATCTGTTTGGTTCTCTTGTGATTTCAGGAAATCTGTTGCATGTACCTCAAGCCCCAGGCAGGACAAGTCTACTTTGTCCCCTAAAGGATTCTGTAACTTATAGCCTTTGAAAATAATATTCCAGGTTAAGAGAACCGAGAGGGGATAGAAGGGGGAATCCCACACGCATTCGTGGGATTGTAATACTATTCTTTTTACAGTGGAGAAACTGGATGGAATTATCTTCGGCTTCTTAAAAAGACTATGATCTCTTAAGAAGTGTAATTATATACCTACAATTACCCATTTATTCAACATTTTACTGGAGGTCCTAATGAGTGTAGTACGATAAGAAAGAGTAAAAAGTGTAAGGTTTGGAAAGGAAGAAAAAAAGTATCATTTTCATTGATTTTATACATAACAAGTAAAAATAAATATTAGAATTCATAAGAGTGAGAGAAAAAAAGAATTAATAAGAGAGTTTAGCAAGGTGGCTGGATATAAAATCAATTGTACTTCTCCACAGAAGCAACAGTTAAAAACATATCTTATTAAAAGATATCATTTGTAATAGAAACAAATAAATAGGGTACTTAGAAATAAATCTAAAAATCTGTGTAAGATGTTTGTGGAGAATTATTGAGACATTAAAGAAAACCTAAACAAATGGACAGATGATATATTGAGATGTCATCACTTCTTCCCAAAATTGATGCAGATATTCCAATAAAAATCTCAATAGTGCTTTTTCAGGGACTTAAACCAACTCTAAACTATGTATCCAAGAGGAAAAGCCCAAGATTAGAGAAGGCATTTCTAATAAGGAAAATGAAACAGGGATTTTTACTACATGATAAGTTTTTTAGGAAGTTATAATAATTAAGACACAAGGATAGACAAAATAATGAAACCGTAAAAAATTAAGAAACAGAACTTTTTGTGCATTAAAATGATATATGACAGAGACAGCAGTGCAGGTTACTGGGGGAAGGGTGGACTTTTAAATAAAAAGCACTAGAACAACTGTTTATGAGGAAATAATAAAATTGGATCCCTATCTAACATCAAACAGAAAAACCACTTTTAGACATATTAGAAATGTGTAAAAGCAAAACTTAAAACATTTTAAAATAAAATATAAAACAAGATGTCTATAACTTCAGAGGAGAGATTTATTGTACACGACACAAAAATCACTAATAAAAACATACAAAAATGATAAATGTGACTATATTATTATCAAGAACAGCTGTCCATAAATGTTTACTATAAAGAAAGTTAAAATAGAATCCACAAACTAGAAATATGATGAACACACACACACATATATACATATATATACAGATCAAAACATATATATTTATAAAAACTCCCATAAATTAATAGAAAAAAGAACACAATTTATAGAAAGATGGTCAAAGGATACAAAGAGATAGATAATAATTTTATACCACAAGATGTGAATTTCACTAATGTCAGAAAAATACAAATGAAAAAGAAATGAGATATGATTTTTTATCCACAACTGATAGCAAAAACTGATAGGATCCTTTTGGATAAGAATTTTGGAGTATGCATCAGAACTAAACACATAAGTACCCTTTGATCCAGGTGCTCTATTACTCAGGATCCAACCTGCATGTGTACAAAGAAGAAAGAACAAAAGAACTATCGTCACCGATGCTAACTCTCCGATGAAATGGTGGAGCCTCACCTTGTTCCACATTAGGAAGGGGTCACTCTAAGTAGTTACACAGACCAGATTACACAGAACCCATAGATTCTGATCGACAGAAGGTGATAGGAACACAACTGAGAACCTAAAAAAAAGGAGAACACTTCAATTCTAAAATGTGAAGTTCTTCGTGTTTCCAACCCCCAAGTTTTACAAATGTGTTCACTTTACATATTTCGATTTTGCCAAGGTATCTTTTCACTACACTCAATAATTGGTGTTTTCATTTGCTGTGAGGGCCAGGTTAAATGATTTTTGCACTGATTGCCATTTACATATGAAAACCTAAGAAAGCCACTAGGGAAAAGTTTTTAGGACAGTTCAGTCTATGAAAATATATTTAGAGAAGGAACAGTGTAAAAGGACCCAGCTTCATGGTTTTTATTCAATTAAGCAACCATCCATAAAAACCCAGATTTTGTGGTTTTTATTCAATACACGTTGCATTTATTGATAAAGGTGAGTTGATAAATTTAGGAAGATAAAGGTCCCAAATTATATCTTTCTCCATTTGCTCTGAGTATACATTCATTAAGTTAGTGATTTTTAGGTAATCAAGCTTTAGGCTTCAGTTATGACATTAAATCTAAAATCATGAGAAAACTAAATTATAATAGAAATCTATAGCAAATATTTCCATAATGGCATATATATTATCAGAAAAAAAACCCCACAAAACTGAAGAAATCACAAAGTTTTCTGTAGGAAAAATCATGCAATTAGAAATCAAAGTATAGGGAAGAAAACTCTCTTCTTCTTTTCTATGTTCTTTGGCTGGCCTAACAAATTGATATAAGGCAGGTTAACAGGTGAAAAACAAATTTAAATTTCTATGTAGGGGAACCCCAAAGATGTGAGGCTCCAAGAAGTGACCAAAGCAGGCACCTTTTATATCTTTTAAACTAAGAAACAATAAATTTGTGAAGAGTTGACAAGATAATGAAGCTTGGTTTTGGGGTAGCAAATTAGTTAAGAAGTAACACCGTCTGTTTATATAGCCTTCTTGGCCTTAAATTCCCTATCTCTGGTGATAAGGACATTTCTCTTCCTCCTGGTACAGGAAGGGTATCTTTAGCATGGGAGATTTATTTCCTGCTTTCAGAGGGACCAAGAAGGTCAGAGTGTCCTTTCACCAGGTGTTTCTCAAGTAATTTTAAAGATTTTATTTATGTATTCATTTTAGAGAGACAGAGGGCATGAGCGTAAGCAGGGAGAGGGGCAGAGGAAGAGGGAGAGAGAGAATCTTAAGCAGGCTCCACGCTGAGCTTGGAACCCCACACAGGGCTTGATCCCACAACCCTGAGATCTTGACCTGAGCAGAAACCAAGAGTCGGATGCTTAACCAACTGTGTTACCCAGGCACCACCCAAGTGATTTTATTCAAAGTAATCAATATGCCAATGTAGAAAATTTAGGGGTGGTATATGCTGCTCCCCTTCCAAAGCAAGAGCATCTGGGTTTTGAGGGAAAAAATAAATACTCACTAACAACATAATTTCAAGGGTGAGGACGGGAAAAAATTCTTCTGACATGTTCTAGTAAATGAGATACAGCATTATTTCCTCCTTTTGGGAGACATTTTTAAAATTTATTTTTATTTTTATTTTTTTTAGAGAGAAAGAGTATGGGTGGGGGTGGGGGAGGTGAGGGGTGGGCAGAGGGAGAGAGAGAGAGAATCTTAAGCAGGCTCCACACACAGCGCAGAGCCCAACACAGGACTTGATCTCAAGACCCTGAGATTGTGACCTGAGCCGAAATCAAGATGGAAGGCATTTTTAAAAATGAGTATATGTGAGAGATGGCACAGTCATCATTCATAAACACCCAACAATTAGTTGTTAGTTAACTTAAAAATCTGATGGGCTTGGTAGACCAAGTGAACTATGAGTGGGGAAAGAGGCGTATGTGGAAAATGGAGACAGCACGAAGGTGGGGTGCAGGTAGTGGGATCTTGTATATGGCTTATAATAGGACTCCGAATGCTATGAGGACACAGAGGATGGGAGAGGGGGCTCATGTGACTTGTGTTGTGACATTTTTCCTGGAACGAGTACCAAGGAATCACCAGCCTATTAATTACAACCATATTTCCGGTTGGGATGCTGATGAGAGAAGCTCACTGGATGTGTCTGAAAAACCTCTTGCTCAGATAACTAATGAGATTTGCTCTGGGGTGCAGAAGCTTCACCATAGCCCACATTTCCCGAGTCTTCCATTATTCATCTTCCCTTCCTCTGACCATGCCCCACCCCCTTTAAGATTTTTTTAGTGAATTTTTAAAAATTATTTTATTGAGAAACACTTTACCATCAACCATTTTTGTACTATGCAGTTCAGTGATGTTAATTATTTTCACATAGTTGTGAAACAAATCTCCAGAACTTTTTTATCTTTCAAAATGGAAACTCTTCATGCTTTAAACAACAATTCTCTTTTTCCCCTCCCCTTGCCCTGGGTAGCCACCATACTGGGTTTTTTTTTCCCTGTGAATTTGACTACTTTAGATACCTCATATAAGTGGACTCATACAGTATTTGTTCTTTTGTGACTGGCTTCTTTCAGCTATCCTAAGGTCTTCAAGGTCCATCCATTGTTGTAGACAAGCTGGAATTGCATTCCTTTTTAAGGCTGAGTAATGCTCCATTAGCTATGCCACATTCTGTTTATCCAATCATCTGTTGACGGACACTTGGGTTGTTTCTATCTCTTGGCTATTGTGATTAGTGTTTCTATGAACACTTGTGTGCAAATATCTTTTCCAGATCCAGCTTTCAATTCTTTTGGATATATGCCCAGTAGTGGGATTGCAAAATCATATGGTAGTTCTATTTTTCATTTTTTGAGGCATCACTTCTATTCGTCAGCTCGGGCTGTCATGACAATATACCACAGTCTGGTAAGCTTAAATGACAGAAATTTATTTCCTCCCAGTTCGGGAGGCTGGAAGTCCAGGCAGGTAGGTCGGGTTTCTGGTAAGAGTTCTCTCTTTGGCTCGCAGACAGTTGCCTTCTCACAGGGTCCTTTTCTCTGTGCACGTGTACTCCTTGTGTCTAATTTTCTTCTTAGAAGGGCACCAGTCTGATAGGATTTGGGCTCTACTCTAACAACCTCACTTAACCTCCTTAATTACCTCCTTAAAGGCCCCATCTCTACGCAATCACATAGGGGGATAAGGCCTCAACATGTGAATTTTAGGGGGACACAATTCAGTCTATTCCACTGCCATTCACTTTTCCATAGCCCCCTGTACCATTTTATATTTCCACCCACAGGGCATAAGATTCCAATTTCTCCACACCCTGGTCAACACTGGTTATTTTCTCCTTCCTTGACAGCAACTGTCCTAATGTGTGTGAGGAATGACCAAGCCCCTTTAATGTGGGGCCCAGGGAAATGTGAGTTGAGTAACCACCCTTATATATTGGATTCTATTTATGGCAAGTAGTACTGCCCCAGTGTGCCAGGCTTTGCAGGTGGGAAGTTGAGAAACAGAAGAGCAGAGTGACCTTTCAAGGGGCAGAGGGAATGATTTAAGAGAATCCACGCTAAATGAACCTGGAGTCTATTTTTAGCTGGGCCGGATTACAGTTGCCTTCAGAGGTTGCATACATTAAGAGTAATCGTTTAAAAGAAAGCATAGCTCAGGCTTACATGGTATCATCTACAAGCCCAGCTGTGGCTTCAGCAGGGTTCCTGGCCCTCCCGCCATCTACTGGGCCCTTAGCAGTGTTCAGAGAGTGTTCACACCCGGCAGGCTGCAGAGAAGCCCCGAATGTCATCAAATTGGCGTGCAGAAAGGAGCACTTAATCCTGTTTTCTTTAATCTAACTACCTAAGGCCTTGGAGTTAGTCAACTGTAACTTCAAAACCCAAGGCAAATTGAACCCAGTAGGGTCTCTTTGAAAAGGCCAGCACATTCAATGAGGTTCTCCTTGGTTTCCATAAAACACTATTCCACACAGAGAAGAACACTAGAAATTTTGGGAGGAATCAGAGTTTTCTTTTAAATATTTGCTTTGCAAATTTTTAGCTCAGGCTGTTTTCCAAACTTTGTGCTCTATGCAATCATCATATAAAAGATTACATTCTTCATTTATTAATACGTCAAATATACACAAAACCTGTATTTAGAAACAAGGTACCACGTTACCTGTGAGAAATAACATTGTCAAGGAGCTTATAGAGAACCAGGAGCAATGACTTATGTGTGTAAGAATAATAATACAAGACAGAAATCTGTTTGCAAGAGAGAGAGATTCAGTGCTGTGGGTGAAGAAAGATCCCTTCTGGCCAGGGCTCCCAGAAAGAATTTCAAAAAGGGCACGGTGTTTGAGTTAAGCTTTAAAGAGAGATCAAGTTTGAGGCATGTGGAGAAGTAGAGGAAGATTATCCCAGGCAGAGGAAAATCACCCCATAAATCTGGCACTGAGAATAGGAAACTATGTGTATGAGAGAACAGTTTGGATGGCAGAAAAGAAAGGTGGGGAAAAGGGGCCTGGGATCTGGTCTCAGAGGTTCCTGTATTGCTAAGGAGTGAATTATTTCATGCTAATCTTTGTTACTTAAAATTTGGAAATGTCACTGTGCACTTGACATGAGGATATAGATGGTCCCTACAGGAGCTGAATTTCCCTTTTGAAATTCCAGTTTGAGACATGATAAACACATGCATATTGAGGGAAACATAAATGTTTAGATGTAAATTGTGCCTGTTACCCTAGAATAACTGGTGGGAACTTAGGAAAGTAAAGCGAAAGATAATATATACATACAAAAGGAGAGGGGCGGAGGGAGATTCTTGTAGCTGAGGCTCACCTCTCCACCTCTTTAAGCAGCTGACATTGAGAAACAGGCAAGGTCAGAAGGAATTCCAAATATGCTTGGCCTTTAAGATTTATAAATAGAAGGCCTGCTATTTATATATAACCTACTTAAAATACCCTTTATTTTAAGTGGCTAGCTAGGACAGCCATCAAAACTTAATTCTGGGTAGTCCAGAAGCTCACAACTCTAGCAAGGAAAGGAAGTTTCCCCCAGAAACATTAGTATACATCGTGGTTAGTTTCTACAGTACTGATATCCCAGGAATAGACTGTTAGAAGTTCATTGTCTTTGGCAGCTGATCTGGTAAGAAACTTGTGAAACGAAATGCTCTAATATTTTTTTATTGCGAAAAGGTCCAAACATACAAAAGAACAGAAAATAACATAACGAACTTGCCTATACTTATCACACAGATTCAATAATTATCAAGATTTCACCACATTTGCTTTACCTACTCCAAAAAAAATTTTTTTTTAATTGGGAGGCATTATAAAGCATTCTAATACTGTTAGAGTGGGCAGTTAGTGAGGCTTTAGCTGGATGGCTGGAGGCCATCAAAGGGGGTATCACAGCCAGCTATCTGGAAAGTTAGAGACCTGTCCTGGCAGCCGCCCAAAGACAAAGCCCCAAGAAGCCGGATCAAACCAGATAGGGCCAAGACAAAGAAGGCCAGAGATCCTGACCAAGTAAGCGAGAAAAGACATGAAACCCTGCTCCCAAAGAAATCGCCTCCCCAAGTAAGAACTATTCCACTCCCTAGTTAACCACTATCAATAAGAGATAGAGACCCAAACCCTGGGGCATGCAGCTCTCACCCGGAGCTCGCCTGCTCTCCTATCTCGAGACTGTACTCTCACTTTAATAAACTTTCCTACTTGTACCGCTCAGCCCAGTGTCTGGTCCGTCCTTGAATTCTCTCTTGCATCAAGACCAGGAGCCTCAAGTGACATCCCAGGGACAGGCTGAGCAGAGGCTTCAGGGCCCAGCGGTCTACCCTGTTCACCCAGCAACACTAGATCCTCATTTGGAATCTCTTATAGGCACAAATATTTCCTTAAATAATCTTAATGGGATTAACACACTTAACGTTAACAATAATTCTTTTGTATCAACTAGTGCCAGTTTATAATCACATTGTATCTAGTCTCCAACAGGCCTTTGTTTCAGATGGTTTGTTTAAGAATCCAAAGAAGGCATACACTTGACATTTGGTGGTTAAGTCTCTTAAGACTCTTTTTTTTTTTTTTTTAAAGATTTTATTTATTTATTTGACAGAGAGAGACACAGCGAGAGAGGGAACACAAGCAGGGGGAGTGGGAGAAGGAGAAGCAGGCTTTCCGCTGAGCAGGGACCCCGATGTGGGGCTCGATCCCAGGACCCAGGGATCATGACCTGAGCCGAAGGCAGACGCTTAACGACTGAGCCACCCAGGCGCCCCTCTTAAGACTCTTAATTAGAACAGCCCCATATCCCCCGCCCCTTTCTCTATGTCCTTGACTTATTCAAACTGGGTCAGTTTTCTCATGGAACATAAGACATTCTGCATTTGCCTCTTAGCTTCCTTGTGCTATTATTTCATGGTTCCTCTGTACCCCACATACATTTTTAAATTGGATAGTGTCCATTGCCTACATATTAATACTGTCCTTGGCATAGACGAGAGAAAGATAAGGGAATTTATTGGGATAAACATAAGTTAGGTATTTTTTTTTTAACTAGGCTGAACTGAATTTTAATTTTAAATGCCAGCTTCATCACTGAGTGGCTGTGCAAATTCATATTTGTGTGCATTTTTTAACTTCTCCAAGTTGGTTTCATTATAAGCATATCGATAATTTCACGGGGTTGCTCTGAAGATCACAGAAAGAGAATTTATAAAAGACCTAATCCAGTGGCAAGCACAGATAAGAGGCCCTACAGAACCAGAATTACCCAGGGAGTTACTTTAGCGTATACTTAGCTCCAGCTATGGTGAGAGCCTCCTGAAGGACTGGTCTGCTTGATGAAGTTACCAAGATTTGGTTTATTTCCCAGATTTCAAAAGATAGGTATCTTACTAATTATAAAAACAACAGCTGGCTATTTTTTTTTTTTTTTGGAAGAATCTAAATTATATGGGTAGTCATTTAAAAGAAATCCAATTTAAAACCTAATTCCATTAAATGAAACAGCTATTTACATTCATCCTGACAAGGTGGCTGAGGCCAAAAGACCTAACAGTGTTTATATGCAGGAGAGAGAAAGGATTCATGAATGGAACTGGATCCTTCAGGTACATCGGCAGATACATGTGCATCGGAATTGTCTGGGCCTGAGTTTGGATTTGAACGTGCACGCTACAGTTTGAGAATCTATGAGAAATTCTGGGAGCAAACTTCCCAGAGTTGGGGAACTTGTTCCAGAGTTACACCGTTATGAAATGGAGAAGCTGATATTGGAATCAGGACCCCTAGACTTCAAAACCTATGTCAATTCCTCTAGGCCATGTTTCTAACTGCCGAAGACCATCACAGAACTCTCACTAAACCACTCTTCTCAATCTTATGTAACACTGAGCTTGTTAATGAATCCATGTTTTCAAAGCCTTAAGATGCTGGATGATTTCCCTTGATTCCTTTCTGGAAGAGGCTTATCCGAGTGGGCTTTTAGGCCATTCTTCCCTTTTAATAACTGGTAGTGCCTTTGCTTACTTACTCTCCAACCCCCATGCCCTGCCTTGCCTCCCACCCCCCACCCCCCCAGTCTTTCTCTTTGTCCTTCTTAAGGGAAGGGATTTCCAGTATCACGTTCTGGCAAGTTTAAAATAAAAATTGAAAATGCAGTGCAGAGCCTTGGGACAAATTTACAGAATTTCTTTAGATTATTTGCATTATTTACAAACAGCTATTTCATGTCTATGACATGGGAAGTTTTAATCATGGTTTTGATCATAGCTCTGTCCCAGATTTAATGACAGCAAAATGGAAAAAGCTATGACTCCCCCCATCCAGAAACTTAGAAAGGGAAGGGAATAAAAAGATCAGAAACAAAGAAAAAGATCCACATTCAAACCCTGCACACATTCTGAGGATTAAAACCAAGTCATTTTTACCACTAATCAAGGTGAGTGCTCTTAAAGTTCCATTTTTTTTTTTTTTAACAGTTTAAGTTTTGTGAAGTTCACTGTAACCTTCTACTTGAGATCCTCTTGCCTCAGGAATACATTATGTGTGTAGAACCCTGAAACACAAGCCTTTGGAAGCCAATGGGGACAACCGAGGGCCAGAGAGCTGCATCAAAAATCCTAGTCTGTCTCTCTCTCTCCTTTTTAAAGATTTTATTTATTTATCTGAGAGAGAGAGAATGAGCAGGCGGAGGAGCAGAGGGAGAGGGACAAGCTGACTCTGCGCTCAGCGCCAAGCCCAACACAGGGCTCGATCTCAGGACCCTGAGATCATGACCTGAGCCAAAATCAAGAGTCAGACGCTTAACCGACTGAGCCACCCGGGCGCCCCCCTCCCCCTAGTCTGTGTCTTAAGCAATTCTCAGAGCTGAGGTTTCTAGACTTGCTATGCCAGACAAGCATTTGTAAGGGGTTTTTAAATACAGTAAAGGAGAAAGGGCTTTAACTTGACCTGTTTACATTTCTGTCAAGTTTGCAGCTCTTATTTCCTGTATTTTTCCCATTTTTCTTTTCTTTTTTTTAAAGATTTTATTTATTTATTTGTCAGAGAGAGAGAGAGCACAAGCAGGGGGAGTGGCAGGCAGAGGCAGAGGGAGAAGCAGGCTCCCACTGAGCAGGGAGCCCAGTGGATGCGGGGCCCAATCCCAGAATCCTGGGATTATGACCTGAGCCAAAGGCGGATGCTTAACTGACTAAGCCACCCGGGTGTCCCTATTTTTCCCATTTTTCTTTTAGAATTATCTCTTGTTTTAGCTCCTTGTTTTTATGATATTTTTTACTTTTTTTGTTATATTCTCTTTTAATAGGCTTTATTTTTTAGAGCAGTTTTACATTCATAGCAAAATTGGTAAGAAGGTGTAGAGATTTCTTACATCCCTCCTGACCCCACACACACTAGTTCTTCCATTATCAACATCCTTCACTAGAGTGGTATACTTCTTACAACTGGTGAACCCACATTGACAAAGCAGCATCACTCAAAGTCCATAGTTCACATTGGGGTTCACTCCTAGTATGCACATTCTATGGGTTTGGACAAATACATAATGACAGGTATCCATCATCAGGGTATTATCCAGAGTACTTTCATTGCCCTAAAAATCCTCTGTACTCTCTCTATTCAACCTTTTCTCTCCCCTAACCTCCTTGGCAACCAATGATTTTTTTTTTTTTTTACTGTCTCCATAGTTTTGCTTTTTCCAGAATGTCATATTGTTGGAATCAGATAGTATAAAGCTTTTCTGATTGGCTTCTTTCACTTAGTAATATGCCGTTAAGTTTCCTCCATGTCTTTTCAGGGCTTAATAGCTTTTTTTTTTTTTTGGCACTGTATAATGTTCTATTGTTTGGTTGTACCACAGTTAATTTTCCGCTCACCTACTGAAAGACATCTTGGTGGCTTGACTGCCATTAGGCAATTATGAAAAATCTGCAATAAACAACTATGAGCAGGCTTTTGTGTAGCTATAAGTTTTCAATTCTTTGGGCAAATACCAAGGAGCATGATTGTTTTGGGTAAATACCAAGGAGAGTGATTGCTGGATCATATAGTAAGAGTATGTTTACATTTTTAAGATACTGACAAACTGTCTTCCAAAATGGCGGTGCCATTTTGCATTCCCACCAGCAATGAATGAGAGTCCTGTTGCTCTACATCCTCATCAGCATTTGGTGCTGTCAATTTCTGGATTTGGGTCATTCTGATAGATGTGTGTGGTATCACTCTGTTGCTTTAATTTGCATTTTTCTGATGATATAGGTGCTGGAGCATCATTTTACATGCTTATTTTCCATTCACATATCATCTTTGGTGAGGTGTCTGTTCAGGTCTTTGGCCCATTTTTTTAGTTAGGTTGCTTGTTTTCTTTTTGTTGCACTTTAAGAATTCTTCACATATTTTGATGAACAGTTCTTCATCGAATATGTCTTCTGAAAATATTTTCTCCCAGGGTTTGGCTTTTTTCATTCTCTTAATGGTGTCTTTCACAGAGCAAAACATTTTTAATTTTAATAAAATCTAGCTTATCATTTCTTTCTTTCATGGATCATGCCTTTGGTGTTGTATCTAAAAAGTGATTATTAAACCCAAGATCATCTAGATTTTCTCCTATGTTATCTTCGAGGAGTTTTATAGTTTTGCGTTTTGCATTTAAGGCTGTGATCCATTTTGAATTAATTTTTGTGAAAGTTGTGAATTTTTTTCAATGTGGATGTCCAGCTGTTCCAGCACCATTTGTTGAACAGACTGCTTTTGCTTTTTTTCTATTATCTTTGTTTCTTTGTCAAAAATCAGTTGATGATAGTTACATGGGTCTATTTCTGGGTTTTTTATTCTGTCCCATTGATCTATTTATCTATTTTTTCACCAACACCACACTGTCTTATTTACTGTAGCTTTATAGTAAGACTCGAAGATGGGTAATGTCAGTTCTCCAGCTTTGTTCATCAATACTGCATTGGCTATTTTGGGTCTTTTGTCTCTCCATCTAAACTTTTGAACCAGTTTGTTGATAACCACAAAAGTCACTTGCTGGGATTTGGATTGGCTCTGCACTGACTCTATAATCAAGTTGGGAATAACATCTTGACAATATTGAGTCTTCCTATCTACAGACATGGACTATTTCTCCATTTATTGAGTTTTTCTTTGATCTTGTCAGGGTTTTCTAGTTTTCCTCAGTATAGATCTTAACAGAACAGCAAATACAATCACTGAGACATTGGGTTGGCAGCAAGGAAAGAGTCTGTCTGAGAGGCAGCCAAATGAGGGCAAGTCTCAAACTCACCTCCCTGAAGGGGGAGAGAACAAGTTTTTTATAATCGTAGGGGTTGACACTACATACATATTGATGAAATGGATGGGAAAACTTAAAACTCTTCGTGAGGAAAGATAGAGCATGCTTATTGAGCAAACATATGTGTAACACACACCCCATGTTCACTTTGGAGTGGAGACTTATCAGAAGAAGGCAAAATTCAGCCCCTGATGTCAGGAAGTTATCTTAGGACAAGGAGGGGCATGCTCTGAGAGCTGGTATAAACTGGATGAGGTCTGGGGCTTGTTAGCTCAGGTAAGGAATGCACGGTCTTGCTTGTTCATAGGCTGGAACCATATCATTGATTTTGAGTCCACGCTTCTGCAGACACAATTAGTGGATTTGTTAGTGGGGTCTGAAAAGATACAATAGCTGACTAGGGAGAAATAGTTCTCTGAAAAACAAACTTTAAATTTTATACTAGTTTCGACCTTATTAACCCTGTGGGGCACTTACGGTTTTAGATCTTGCACATATTTTGTTAGATTTATACCTAAATATTCTATTTTGGGGAGGTGCCAATGTAAATGGATTTATGTTTTTAATTTCAATTTCCACTTGTTCATTGCTGGTATACAGGGAAGCTATTGACTTGGGTATATTAATTTGATCACCTGCAATGTTGCTATTATCACTTCTTAGTTCCAAGAGTTGGTCAATTCTTTTGGATTTTCTGCATAGATGATCATGTCACCTGCAAACAAAGACAATTTTATTTCTTCCTTGCCAATCAATATACCTTTTATTTCCTTTCCTTTCCTTTCCTTTTCTTATTGTCTTATTGCAAAGGCTTCCAGTTCAGTGTTGAAAAGCAGTGGTAAAAGGGGACACCCTTGCCTTGTTCCTGATCTTAGTGGAAAATCTTCTATTTTTTCATCATAAACCTGATGTTAGCTATAAGCTTTTTGTAGATTGCATTCTCTGAAATGCAGGAAAGGAAGCACTGTGTAAAGTTATACTTAAATAAAGGATATTGGATTTCATTTCCCCCCTAGTTAGCTCCATGCAGGCCCTCTCTTTACTCAGCTTTAGATCTTCCTACTGACAGGATCTTCAGCCTTCTCAGTCCACGTCAATTACAGGTGGTTACATCTGATCCTAGAGCTAATCCGGACTAAGCCAGGAAGTCTACAGGCAGCCGAATGCCTACAAGCAGCCAAATGCCTTTACTAATGGAGCTTGGAATTAGTATTTGGTGCTTCTAGAGTAAGTCTTGAGCATTTTCATGGTCCCTGAGTTACAGACTCCTCCTAACTGGGACTTGTTTGGTCCATAAAACTCAATGTCCACCTCACTTCCCTCAGTAGCACCTTAGCTACCTTCCATTTTCTGAAGCTGAGTAAACTAGGTTGGAGCCATGACATCTAAGTGGTTTTTTGCCGGCCCCCATGCTCCTGCAGGAGCTGGTGTTTTCCCATATATTTGCATTTCTGCTCCAAAGTAGACCAGTCACCCAGAATATGATGCTGCGCTCTTACTTAATTGCACTACTGTCATTTTGTTACAACTCCTGCTAAGCCATCCCACCTGCTGGATCCATCCTTTTCGGTCCACAGCCCTTATGATATGATGTACTGTCTGCCTTTAAAGAGCCAGCCCCACAGCTCAATCAGTTTCACTAACCCAGTTGCTGTTTCCTCTCAAAATTATTAGTTTCATCATGCCTTACCTTATTTAATGGTCCTGACTTTCTTTTCACCCTAAAGCTATTGCCCCAGAAAAGGATGTCAGCATCATATCTGATCCTAATTCCTTAGATATCAAGCCAAAATTCCTACAGTATGCACAGTCCCGAGATAACTCACATAAAAAAGAAAAAAAAGTCTCAGTGCCATATTTATTTATGCCTTCTATGAAGAAATTAGGTTACCACCTCCATCTTGATGTCTGGTAAACCTGTATTTCCAGCCTCGATCTCTCAAGGTTTCAGATTCATATATTTAACTTCCACCTTCTACCTGGATGTATAACAAGTACGTCACATTCAACATATCAGACACTGAAACTCATAGTTTTCTCTTCTGGCCTCTCTCACTTCCTTGTTCAACAGCAATTACAGTAAAGCCTGCTTCTCTGTATCTGACCCATCAACCTAACTGCCTAAAGTAGAAAGCTGTGCTTCACCTTCTGGTCCCTCAGACCTCACAATCAATCAACCAGTCCCATCAAATATCTCTCCTAACTATTTCTTGAGTGTGTTTATTTCTCTCCACACCATTGCCAACATCCTAATTCAGGCCACCCCCACAATAAACTTCAAACTCCTTAACATTGCATAGCAGATTTATATCTTAAAGTATTAATGTGCATTAATCCATAGTTTCTTGCCTCGTCCTGCCTTTTCCTGCAACAAAAACAGTTGGCTACCACATGAAAGGTAAAGTACAGAGCATATAAACTTTTACAGATGGAAAACAATAAGCCCATGTCAGATAAATTATTTATTCTAACTCATAGCTTAGTGCTTTAAAAAACTCAACTAAAAAATCTGCTATATGGCAAATAATAAGTAAAATGGTACTTATTTTAGCAAGTTGCCAGGCTATATAAATATAGTATACTATGTCAAATAGAATAAATATAGTAGACATAGTATACTATATTACTGTAATACTAATATTACATAATTTTAATATTATATTTTTATAAGGTAGATACTATAAATACCTCATTTTTTTGGATGAGGAAAATGATTCACAATTTGTTGAGAAACTAATATATGGTCACAGAGCCAGGATTTGAGCCAGGTTGTTTGCCTACAGAATTTGGGCTCTTAGCCACGGCACTGTGCTATTTCTCCATGTATGGTCTATGGACATTGAAACTTTTATTTTTCATTTTCAAGTTTTATTTGTTAAATCTAGCACTATTTACAATTAGAAAATATTATTCATATATTGCAATACCAATCATATAGAATATCTGGGCAAGGAATATATTATCTCTGTAGAAACTTTACAGATTACAGAAGCAATGTCCTTATAGAAGAAGGACATGGGTTTCCCTGTCTGTATGCAGGAGACACACAAGTGCTACTATTCCACATTATTAACCCTACCCAAAAGACTTACTGGATGCACATATGGACTCTACCTCATTGCTTTCCACTTGTGAATATGTTGTTTTTATTGCTCTATGTCATCCATCCATTAAGCATATCACTTGATAAACGTTTCCTCTGCAAGTAGCTAGTAAGATTCTTAAGGCCAAGAGTAGTATATTCTATTTATATACTGCAATGAAACCTCCCTCAGTCTTCACACTAAAGCATCAATCCCTCCAATTCTGAATTTCCCTTGAGCTTCACAATGTTCTTCTGAGCTTTGATGTAATGTAATTTAACTATAAATTATAAAGCTGTCTAAAATTAAACATATTCACATCATGTCTGGCAGGAACCTCAAACTCTATAATCCCAAAAACCCAAAGTAACTTAAAAAAAAAAAAATAAAATCTATGCCTCATTTTTTCTCTCCTTCAGAAGCAAAAAAAAAAAATCTTACCCATAACTTCTGGCCCCTAGTCACCAAATTCTAAATTCTGCTATCCCAAATGCCTCTTCTGTCACCTCTTTCTCCTCTCACTGACGCTGACCAAGTTCAGGCCACCATTCTCCTTCACCTGAACCACTGGGACAGCCTCCCAATAGATTGCTCTGAATTCAGTTTGTTATTAGTAGAACCCATCCTTTGTATTTGTATAACTACATTTCTAAACACGGATATGATCACACTTATTCATTCAAAACAACTTATGCAGAATACAGTCCAAAGTCCTTACTCCGTCGTTCAAAGCTCTCCATGTTATCAGCCTTGGTTTCAATCTAGCTGGCTAGATACGACTGAGGGTAGTATGTCTCCTTGAACATCTGGGATAGTGCCCATAAGATCTTTTCTCCTCCCCCAACTGTGGGTTTCCGTATATATGTTTTATTAAAGGGAATCATTAACATTAATCTCACACACGGCGATTGCTCAAAAGGAAATGTGACCACACCCGCTGTGTGTCTCAGCGCTACCATAATTTACTCAGATAGAGGCTCCCACGCCGCTTCAGAGCAGTGTCATCATCTTTTGGGTGGACCAGCAGCCAGAGAAGGCCCACCCTGGAGAGTTAACTGGCTTTCTTTTGCCCTGGGGTC
Source organism: Halichoerus grypus (assembly GCF_964656455.1). NCBI lineage: Eukaryota > Metazoa > Chordata > Mammalia > Carnivora > Phocidae > Halichoerus > Halichoerus grypus. The sequence goes on from NC_135718.1 coordinate 69,962,447, forward strand.
TGGAAAGGGAGTCCTGATTTACTTTCAATTTTCCTGAGACAGAACTGACCTGACCTCAAAATTGCATGAGATCTACATGGGTAAAAACGTGGCCAAAACAACAACAACAACAACAACAAAAAGTCTGATTTCTTGCATCATATTATCATGCCTCGGTATTACAAGTAATTCTGTTAACATAAGCCTGGAAATCAAAACACATCGAACAGCGAGAATTCCCAGAGCAGCGGCGGCCTAAGCTGCGGGGGACGGGGGGAGGCGGGGGGCTTAAGTCTCGCGAGAGAGCAGGCACAGGCGCTGTGGTCTCCCTGGCTCTCGCGAGAACCAAGCTTCGGCTTCCCCTTCCCCGAGACAGCGGTAGCGTCTCCAGGGGCAACAGCAATGGCGGCCCCCTTGTCCGAGCGGCTCTTCTCGCTGGAGCTGCTCGTAGACTGGGTGCGTCTTGAAGCCGGGCTGCTGCCGCCGCCGCCCGTGGTCGCGGTGGAGGAGGAGCAAGAGGAGGCCGAAGAGGAGGAGGCATCGCCGCCACGGCCATCGCGCGACTTGTGCCCCGCCGTGGCCTTCCGCCTGCTGGACTTCCCCACGCTGCTGGTTTACCCTCCTGAAGGCCCCGGCGCCCCAGCCCCGGAGCCCCGGCCCGGCCTGGTCAGCTTCGGTCGCGGCAAGTCCTGTCTCTTCCGCCTGCACCCCGCCACCCTGCACCGCCTGCTCCTTCGGACCCCGCTTCACACCCTGCTACTGCAGCTGCCCCCTGGGCGTCCGACTCCCGCCCCACAGCTCCTGGGTGCCTGTAGCATCTCGCTGGCCGCCGCCGCCCACAAGGTCCTGGGACAGGCCGCCTCCGGCTGCTCCCAGGGTCATCGAGGAAATTTCCCTCTGCATAACCAAGTTGGGGATCGGATTGGGTACATTGCTCTGGGCTACCGCTTGACTGATTTGGGAAGCAGTTTGTTGGGCCATCTTGAGAGGCCAGTTACTTCCACAGGAGGTGGGGTGGAGCGTGTAGAGGTCAGTTCCCAAACCCTGCAGGAAAAACAGCAACCAAACTCAGAGCCAAGAGCGAGAGATGCTGATAGGTTTCTCGTGGGTTTAAAAATCCCAAAGGTACAGAAGGATTTGGAGGAAAGAGCTTCCCACAGTAAGAACAACTCTGGTAACACGGTTTCTGTGACGCATGGCAAAACCAAGTCTATTTGTTCAAATTCTAGTGGTGTGAGGAGCGTTAGCCCCCCAAATCAGGAAGTCACAGAGTTAGACATTGAAACCAACACTTTTTGCCCCCCTCCTCTGTATTACACTCATTTGACCCAAGAAAAGATGCCTCCTGTACAGGGTACAATCACCATTAAGCCTCAAATAAATGTACCTGAGGAATTGGATGCTATTTTTCTAGAGGAAAATCATGCAACTGCCCCAACACATACTGATTCTCTGAAACCTACTAATTCTGGGATACATGAGAATCCTCCACTGCTCATAAATGCTCCGCATGTTCAGGATATAGGAGCAAGTGATCAAACTACAGATCATGCTCAAACTGAACAAAATAGAATTAATACAATAAGGCAGCTGCCTTTGTTAAATGCTTTGTTGGTTGAGTTGTCCGTGTTATACAACCAACCTGTGGCAAGCCCTACTCAAATACATCCTCACTTAGCCTGGTTATATAGAACTGAAGATAAGAAGTCACCAGAATGCACATGTAAATCTGAATCTAAGGATCGGCTTTCTATGGGGGGAAATGAAAAGTCAGCAAATCTTCAGTATAAAAAGAACCAAGCTGAAAATCTCAAAAAAGGTAAATATTTTGAAAAGAACAGTGGTAACCCCCCCCAAAGAGTTCCAAGGGGGAAGTTGCTTTACGGTTTAACAAATACACTTAAACTACGTTTAAAGCAGACAAATCCTGGTATGTTGGTAATACATGAAAAAAGAGAGCAGTATAGAAAAATGCAAGCACAAATGTTAGGTGCAAAACTCAGAACTCCACCATCCAAAGTTAAAGTATTAAACTTTGCAGAACAACATCAGAAGCCACACCAACTGCCGAAAGATAAGTGTTTGGGATTAGATGCATCTTTTGCTGAAAACAGTGATACCTCAAAGCAGATCAGTGGAGTTTTTGATGACCATAGCACAACTAAAGAAACTAAACTGAAATGTGCAACTGAAAAAGCTGTAGACTGTGGTGAACATAGAGCCAATAATGGTTTATTGGAAGAAATTGTGAGTCCTGCAAATTCCATTGTCCCTGAAGGTTTTACTCATGCAAGTATTTTGGAAGGAAAAATGGAAATGAAAGTCCAAAGTTCATGTGTTTTCCAACAGGTTGCAGTTGTTAACAGAATTGTAGTAGATAAAGAAATAGAGGATAAACAGGTCAAAACCACCGATGATGACACTCTTATTGATGATATCGGTGAAAATAAACCGAGTAAAAATAGTTGCTCTGAAAGCATCTCAGAATTAAAGTATTCTGATGACTTCACCAGCCCTTGCTCTTCTGAAGATTTCTATACCACTGAGGACACTAGCAGAATTTTACAAGCTCATGATAGCAGTCCAGGGGCAGAAAATCCAAAACATAACCAATACACAAGTAAGTCTAGTGAAACAATACTGTCCATAAGAAAAAACAGCAGTGAAAAGAGTTCTATTCTTAGCCCACCTTTTTCAGCTGGATCACCAGTACACTCATATAAAAGATCTCATATTTCAAAGATTCCAGATAAAAGTTTGGAGGAAACGTCTAGTATCTCTAGCAGTGATTTATCTTCATCACACTGGATTGAGGAAAAAGAAAACCAGAGAGATCGAAACAGTATGTATAATTCTAAAGTTATAAAGAGGGGTCAAGACATCTCTATTAAACTTAAAACAAGAACTGGTTGCAAGTCTTCAGAAAAAAGCCAGTCACCTCGGACATCTCAAGTGAGTTCTTATCTGCCATCTAATTTGTCAGAACTAGAACTTAATGTCCTGGATAGCGGTACACCAGATCGCTTTGACGAAGATGATGAAGTTGCTTCACTAAGTATTTCCAAACAATGCAAAGATATTTGCGAATTAGTGATAAATAAACTTCCAGGATATACAGTGTGAAAATACATGCTTTTAAAAAAAATTTCATTTTTGTATAACCTATGTGTACTGTTAGTGAAACAATTTTTAATATTTTAGTATATAAATTACATGAGTAATTCTTTTTAAGAAATATGTCATTTTGATGTCTAGATAGTATTTATTAAATTGAACAATATTAATCATGAAATCACCTTATAATCTAGGTAAGATTTAAGTTGTTTAATCTTACAAGAATAAAAGTATCTTTCTAAACTATCTCAAAGTATCTATCTGAAAGTATCAGTCATCCTAAAGCTGGCTTCAGGCACACCATTACAAAAAGAAGGCTAGTTAATAAGGATAACCTCAAATTTTAATGGGAATAAGTCATTTAACAAATATAGAAGAACTTACTCTGTGAGATGCAGAAAGGTACAAAAATATTTAAGATATAGCCCCTGTATGTAGAGCTTACTGTTTTATATAGACATGAATTCTTTAGGGAAATCTTAGATACATACACATCCCATATCCCCAATAGGTGAAGTCCTTTTTTATATGTTGTCATTGTGCTCTACTTTTTTTTTTTTTTAATGCAGTTTGTGTGATTACTTGATTAATGTGTATCTTCTGTTAGGCTTAAGTTTTGTGATGGAAGGGACCATATCGGTTTTGCCCAGCAGTGTAGTATGTTCTTAGTATCTAGCACAGTCTGGTATGTGGTTGGGGTATGATGATAGCATGTGTTGAACAAATTAATGAAGGCCATGCATTTAAAATAACCTGATGGGAGGGAATAGAATTAAGTAAACAAGCAAAAATCCTGAGAATAAGCAGCAGAAAATCCTTATTGGAAACATGGTTATTTGACTACAATATTTTTGTTTTGCTGTGTATAAACAGCCTGCAGGTGTTCAACAAAGTATTTAGGGAAGGAAGCTAAGAAAGGTGTCTTCCAGTTTCTTATATAGAAATTCAATTTATTGTTGTCATTTCAGGTTGTTCCATAGTTATTTTTAAAGTATGAAAGTTTGTTTTTAGGAAGTCTAGTGATTATTTCTTTATAATTTCTTCCATTGGTTTTGTACTTAGACCTTATTCTGTGTTCAAATATTTACATGTAGTTTTTTTATGTGTTTTATTTTAATTTTTACGCTTTTTAATATATCTGATATTTTTGGGTGTATGAAGTGAGGCCCTAATTTTCCTTGCTTTATAAGTAATTAAATAACTATGTAAGTATTATCTTTTGAATGATAATAACAGATAAAATGTAGAAAGGTGGTAAGAGATGAGGATGTTATATTTTGAGAAACAATACGAATAAAAGAAATATGGGAATGAGCGTAATGTATTCATGGGACTGTGAAAATATCATGATTCGAATGGTAGATTCATGCTACAGAGTGGTAGAAAGGAAATTTGTTGAGTAAGAAAAGTCCCAGATTGTAGGGAGCTTCAAATGCCAAGCATAATAATAAAGACCTAAGCAATAGAAACAATAGAGTATTTTACAAATGAGCACCGATATATAGTCATAACATTTTGAATATTATAAATTACTAAAATAATTTCTGGGAGGCATGGAAATTATACCAGTAAAAGTTTTGAAATATGAAATGCTTTTTAATGGCTAATGGCTATGATCTTAATTTTTCAGTTAATATAAAGCATCTACTATATCATTCTAGAAAACCAAAGTATTTTAATGCTAGGTACTGTAGCTAGATATCAACTTGGTATGTAAATTGTTAGCAATTTTTCATTACTATGGAAGAGACAAAAATATAAGCAATAATGTCAAAATCATTAAAGAAATAACTCCTTAAAAATCAACTTTTATTTGGAGTAAGTCATTGCCTATGATGGGAATAGATGAGAAAAATGATTAATTCAGTATGTCTGAGGTACAACAAAGACTAAAGCATTAATGTACTTTAAATTAGAAAACTGAGTAGCTGAATAAGATTCTCTTTGAGTTACTCCATCAATATTTATTTCTAGAATTGTGGTATGAGTTTTTATAGTTTAATTCTAGTGCAAAATACTTTTCGTGCATTTAGTACTTCCTATTTGCAACCTATCTTCAAATTCTACTTCATGTTTTAATTCTACAATCTAAAAGCTTAGTTAAGAATATCGTAATAGATACTACTCCTGAAACATTCTTTGTCCCCTGAATTGCTTAAAATCATTGAAACATGAAATAGTATTTCATCCTCTTAAATCAGGGAGACCTGTCATTTAATTGTTTGTAAACTAAGCTACTGCAATCCAGCTTTTCTGATTAGTGTAGGTATCTGAACTGCTGTGGGCAAAGCTGAATGGGAGAGGATCTAAGAAGCAGTGAGCAATAGAAATGTTAGGACCTACCTCTGCGTAGTATTAATACTAGCAGCTTAGGAGGCAGTTGTCAACGATGACAAGTCCTTTGAACTATTACCATAAGCAGATTCAAAGAGGGCTGTGCAGATGTTTACAATATGTTGGTTTTTCCGTCAGTCATATGCATGCCGTTGATATCTTCAGATACAAAGAACAAGGATGCTGAACTTTCTGCCTTGTGCTTCTGGCTTTCTGTTGAGAGCCACTCCTTCACATCTCAGTTAATTTTTATTTTTCCGCCTGTAAAAGCAGTGCATTTGTTACGGAATTATATTTGGGAACCAAACTTTTATTTGCTGTCAACATAGAGTTAAATATCATAATTAAACAAACTTCTAATTACCACACCGTGGTTGGCAAAGCAAAGGAATTTCATAACAAAGGAAGCAACATATAAGATAAACAATATTTACATTTGTCTAATCGTAGACATACTTGGGCCTAGAGATATAGCCATCCTTTAGGCTACTTATGTTTTAATTTGGATTAAGATATCAGGAGTTGTACAGAATGACAATTTATAAGCCAGTACTTGCTGGATCCTTCTCATTTTTAACCTAAGACAATGCAAGGAAAACCTACTTGGTCAAGGACCAAGGCATTTTTACTATTTTTCTCCAGAAATTTTCCTGTCATGCTAGGAAATAACAGATTTCAGGATGAACATTAGGTTGGAGTGCCAAGCCATAGCAATATAATTACTTCCTTATTTTTCAAATACTTCTCTGTTATACTAATAATCGTATTAATTCTAGAAAGAATAGAAAATTCAGGTAAGAGTCTTTGCTGCAAAATTGTATCTTAAGTGAAGGTTATGGTCCTTTGCTTCCAAAATCCCAATGAAATCACAGTTGTAAAAATAAGAATGAACCCATAGTAGCCCTGGCGAACATGGAAAATACTGGTGGTGGACAAGACCATTTGAGGAACTTCTGGAAGATACAGAGCAGGTGAGTTTAAGTTGATGAAAGATGGATTAGAAATCTACTCTTCAGCATTGTCCAGTGAGGGGATGCTGGAGAAATGAGAAGATCGTGTTTATTTTCTAAAGAGCCTCAAATATACTTCAAGATCAGTCAGTAGGGCTTGGGAATAGAAGCAGGTTGTGGGCAATTTGGGGGTGGAACAGAACTGAGGATGATGTGAGAAGCTGGAGCCCAGCTAAAGGTTTATGTACTAGAGAAGTTGTTGGGACCAAAGAGAAAAATGAGTATTTTTGCTTTTGACACCAAAATACTTTTAAAATGTCTTTTTCAGTTTTACTGGGGAGACCACTGACCCTTGTGGCAAATTAAAATGATGTAATCCTGGCCTTTGGAGATGGATGAATGGTAATTTGCATCCTTGGTCATGTTATATGACTTCTTGGAGATTATTTCTTCATTATAGGATTGGTTTGAGGATTGAATCAAATTTATCTAGCAAATATGGCAGTGATTGTGCATGTGAGTGTTGGGGGTTAAATTTAGAATTACAGAGAATATACCATGCTGTCTGTATTTCTGCCCTAGGGGGCCATATATTTTTCATTAAAATCTCAGGAAATCAACTCTTCCTTCCAAAAGGTTTAAACAAATTTTCCATTGCATAACAAGGCCAAGAGGGTAATGGAGATAAAGCAGGACAAAGACTTCTGGCCAGGGAAGAAGACTGTTTAAGACAGGAGAGCCACAAAACTAAGCAAAAGGAGCCCTTCTCAGAATATTAAGCAGTGGGACATCTAGCTTTGTGCAGAGTATTAGGGGGTGGTGAGAGAAGGGGATGGTGGGAGAAGGGTATGCAAAACTTCCTTCCCATTCATTAAGAAAGGGAACTCTGAGCCAGGGCATAAGTAAAGACAAATTTTTTGAAAACAGTAAGAAAGCAAATCTAGGTGACCCGGACTACAGGAGGTTGCTTTAGAAACGTCTTTAAAAATTTTTTTTTAAATTTTCTTTCTGGATATTTTAAGTCTTTCCATAGTAGATGCACAAAAATATTTTCCACTTTTATATGCCTTGGAAGTAAGGATGCAGTGAGTAGGGAAGGAGCTGTGAATAATTTGTCATAATAAAAGAACCGGAAACTTTGAGAATGAGTTGGGAAGAGGTGAGACAGCTTTAGGATCAGATACTGTAACTGAATAGGAGAACCCTTGGCAACAGGAATCAAAAGGTTTAGGTTTTAATAAAGAATATTTCTGTTTGTTCAGGAACAGACCAGGATAGGAGATCAGACAAGCTTCTGAGTAATAGTAGGAGAAGTTAACAGCTGAGGTTATATATTGTAAAGAAAGAATGTGGAGTGGAACAGGTCTATGAGTCAATAGATGTGGGTGACTGTAAGATCAGAAACCCACACTTGTAAATTTGACTACTTAGAATATTATCAGGTTTGTTCTTTTATTTTTTTTTTGTTTTCTTCAGTTTTGTTCTTTTATTTTTTTTGGTTTCTTCTTGGTTTTAATATAGTTCTTTTTGAAGGATCTTTTAGTTGAGCTGTAAGAGCAATAGGAAATGGATTGGGTTGTGCTCATAATTGAGCTGAAATCCTAATGGATGAGCGGTATACTCCCAGGGTCTACCTATTGAAAGACGGAAGATATGGGGGCCCTTAGACAACCCCTCATTTCTACCCAAGGATTTCTCCTTTAGCTATCTATTCTCTCCTGAAAACCTTAGAGAGTTTTTCTTTTTGATTTATTAAGGGAAACTGTTCAATTTCAGAGCTTACACCCAACAACTGCCTGGAGTACTGTATTTCATTACTTGTGATTTAGGTGTCAATCCTGTAGAGTGAATTGGGACTGAATTCTGGAATCAGAATGACATAAATAATAATGGATTGCTTTAGCTATGGAGGAACCTATTGTCAGAAAATTTTGTCTAAAAATGATTGCTTACATATCCAAAATTCTTAAGAATATTTCCAAGTACTTTGGGACCACATTTGTTAACCTGAGGGAAAAGATGTTTCTAATCTTCTGAAAAGAAAAGTCCAAAATATGAACTTGGCTTCTTGTTAGCAAAGTGCTCCCTATCCCTGATATCCTCTGTAATAGCAGGAAGCCAAGTATTTAAGAGGACAGAACTTCTATTTTCAGATGGAACTTCCTTCCGTTCTAATGCTCCTTTTCTGAATATATGATTTCATGGTGCTCTCTTCCTATTTCACTGATCACAGCATGAGCTCATGCTGTCAATCTCTTAAGAACCAGTGTTAGAGGTAGGATTTTACTGAAATTATGGTCTAGCTTTTCACTGGAAAATAGATTTTTTTTTTTTTAAGTATTTTGGTTATGCGGTCTCCATTGTCATTAATTTAACACTAATACTTCCTGACTTTGAATAGCACTTTAGAGCTGATGAAGGACTTCCAGTATCTCACATCATCTTCAGAAGAATTCTATGAGTTAAGCATTAATATAGACAGGAAGCTGAGGTTGTTTTTCATATCCATAGCCTTTCTCATTTCCATAGAAAAACTGAAAGGTTCTTGGTATAAATATTAGGAAGTTAATACTCCTTAGTTATATCATTTCCAGAGTCATACTGGATAGCAATAACCTATAAATAGATAAAAGTTTAATTTTGAACTTTATAAAACTGTGCTGTATTTCAGCCCTCCCTATTATTTTGGTGTCTTCTGTTTTTATGTTCTAATTAAGTTGTTTTTACTAAACCAGTTTTATGCTTTTCTGCATCAACAAGGAGGTACTCATCTGTATGTTGAGAATATGATTATACTCTCAAGGAATCCAGGTGTGGTATTAAAAAGCAGTTGAAAGTGTTAGCCAGTTATTGCCAGAAAAGAAAACTTGAATTCACAGGAATTTGTAACAAGAAGAGATTTTACAAATCATTTAATTCAGCTCCTTCATATTATAGATAAGGAACATGAGCCCAAAAAATAGAGTTTGCTAGTCTCTCACCCACTGCTACAAGGTTGTTCCATTAGAAAATGCCATTTCATGTGTCAAATTGGGAACATAGTAAACCCAAATTGTGTGTCTGGATGACATTCTATAACATTTATATTGAAAACCCTAACCAAAGAATTAGTTAATTTAAAGATGTGGGAATTCATCCTCTGTGTCACCGGAAAGGCATTTATGTTTAGGACAAGGGGCAGGCACACCTGTTAGAGTCCTGGCTCTTCTGCGCACCTTCTATAACCTTAGGTAGGTCCCTCCAGGACTCAATTTTCACATCTGTACAATGAAGAAATCAATAATACTTATAAGATTATAAGGATTAAATGAGGAAATATTGTACTTAATGATTAACATAATCCATGATACTTAAGAAGATATATTAGCTATCATTATTTCTCAAAATCTGATCATATGCTGACTTTTTCCAGACTCGTCAGCTTATTGGTAACACCAACCTTTACATTTTTCCTCAAGCCAAAATTGTCTCATCCATGTTCTGAAGCACTCTACATTTCAATTGCTTACTTTTCCATGTTCTTGAACATACAGCTTCAGAATGAGTCTTAATACTAGGGGAAATCTTCTTAACATTTTATATCACCCAAAATTTTACATTAGCTGCCAGAAAGCTGATATAAACTTTAATTTTTTTAGTAACTACTTGTTACTACTGATACAGTTATCTCTTAAATTTTTAGCTTGTTTCTAGTCTCTTTCTCGTTCTTCCTCCTTTCCTCTCCCCCTTTTCCTCTCCTTCTCCTTCCTCCCCCCTTTACAATTTTGTGTAGTATATGTGTCTTATGCAAAATTATACTGAAGTATAGTATTCATACATGTAAATGCACAAATATAAGAGTGTGGTTCTGTGAATTTCTCTAAGTAACATTTTTGTGTAACAGCATCCAGGTCAAGAAATAAAACATCACCACAGCCCTGTCAACCTCCTCAGGCTCCCTTCCAGCTGTTATCTCCCCTTACCCAACCATCACAAAGGGAAATGCTATCCTACAATCCAACACCTAGATTAGTTCCATAGGGCCATACCATATGCACATTTCTGTGTCTGGCTTCTTTTCTTTTCTTTTTTTTTTTTTTTAAGATTTTATTTATTTATTTGACAGAGAGAGAGAGCACAAGCAGGGGGAGCGGCAGGCAGAGGGGGAGGGAGAAGCAGGCTCCCCGCTGAGCAGGGAGCTCAATGCAGGGCTCGATCCCAGGACCCTGGGATCATGACCTGAGCCAAAGGCAGACACATAACTGACTGAGCCACCCAGGTGTCCCTGTGTCTGGTTTCTTTTGCTGAACCTTATGTTTGTGATTCACCCATATCATGGTATAGAGTTATAGTTTATCATATCTCATTGTTTTCTGGTTTTTCATTGTGCTAATACAATTTATTTATATATGCTACTGTTAATGCACATTTGGGTTATTTCTAGTATTTTGGTATTAGGAATCATGCTGTTATCATAAGTGTTTATTTTTAACTATATATACACATTTCTGTTGGTAACAATGGAATTGCTGGGCATTAAGGTATTCCCATATTGAACTTTTAGTAGAGTCTTCCAAACAGTTTAACAAAGTGGTTGTACCAACAGTATACATATTTTTGTTGTTGTTGTAAACCACAAACTGTTGTTGTCAAACAGTCTACTTTTTGGACATACAAAGGACACAGATATCAACCATCATGGTGAAAATGCAGCAGTAGTGACGTCATCCAATATGACTTTCTTAAGAATGTTCACTCCCTTGTAGTATTAGTACAGGTCAGGTCCAAGTAGGAGATACATTCAAGAAAAGGATATCTGAGGGTGAGACACAGTAATATCAGTCATCCTGACTCACGCGTACCTCTGCTCTTACCAGAAACTGGACGGCTGGCACGTGAGTCTTTCTAATTACAGGAGAGCATGAACCCACTGGCCTCCTGAATTTAACTTCTAACCTGCATGTCATTTCAATACTATACTTCCCTGTCCCTCATGAACTTTGCCATTGAAGCCCCACCTTCCATCCTATGCCCTACTGTTGGGCCCTCAAACGAGAGGTGGAGCCCAATTAAGTTATAGAAGAGAAGGGAGATCCTTGACGGCTGTGATGGCAGCACCAGGTATGGCTCGCTGGAAGCAGTATAGGTCAGAAGAGCTGTCCTATGAACCTGGACAACCTTAAGCAACTTCTATAACACAATTTCCTTGTACTCAAGGCCCCACATTCAGAAGGGCCCTGCACTTATTTTAATGTTCTGTTATCACTGTCTTGAAGTTCTAAATCATCTTATCTTTGAATTTGTGTTTTGTAAACATAAGAATTCAAGCCTGATGGAACAGTGGAACATGTGCTAGAGTAGAACAGATATGCACTATGAAATTTATGGATTCTCTGCTGTCCTACTTCATACAGTGTTCATGATTCCCATGAGCACAGAATTCCAATGGACTCACAGTGCGTGACAGTTCAGTGAAACTCAAAACAGTGCCACGTCCAGGTGTTACATCTACACTGAGTAGGTGGAGGTACTGATAGCCTTGAGAGGCCTGTTCTTCTGTTCAAACAAGAACTTGCTTCAAACACAGAAAGAAGGTGGTGGTGGTCTAAGAAATATGAATGAACAAGAAACCCCTCATATCATTTCTTTCTTGTGTTATTTCCCTGTGTTAGCCAACCAATTGTATTGAAAATGAGGACATAGAAAGAGAAAGACAGAGCAACCCCAAGTTCCTTATCTTCTCAGTTATTCCTTATTCATCAGTAGGCCAACGGCAGAGGGTGTTGGTAGAATGTGCAGGTATCAAAGAAGTGAATAAAACACTTGAGTTAGTTTGGTTTGGGGCAGCGTTTCCACTGTCCATGTACATATAAACATTACAAAATAACAATTGTGTAATTTTGATGATTCCACATATAAGTAAATTTTCTTCTAGTAGTATTTAAAACTGGCATTGCACAATATAAAGATGAACAGTAAGATTTATGTGAATCATTTAAATTTTTAATTTTCCTTTACTTAGAAAAACACTTCATGGTGTGATAGGCAGAATTTTAAAATGGTCCCCAGTGACCTATGCCCTTGTATAATCCCGCCTGTTGTGTGTAGGCAGGACCTGTAATCTGCTTCTAATAGAATATGGTGGAGGTGAAAGGGTTTGGCAGATGTAATTAAAGCCCCTAATGAGTTAACTTTAAGTTAATAAAAAGGGAGATTATCCTAGGTGAGCCATACCTAATCAGGTGAACCCTTTCAAGAGAATTTAGAAGTGAGAAGCTCTGTCTCCTGCATGGCCTCAAGTGCCATGAATTCTATGGCTGAAGAGAAATGTGTTCTGCCAACACCAGTGTGAGCTTGAGAGAGGGAACCCCAGCCCCACCCAACACTGAGATTGCAGCCTATGAAACCCTGGACAGAGGGCCCAGCTTAACATTCCTGGAGTCCTAACCCACAAATACCATGGGATAATACACAGGTGTTGTTTTAAGTTGCTAAGTTTATAGCAATTAGTTATGCAGCAATAGAAAATTGATACAAAACGCCAAGAAAAACCACCATGACAAATCAAGAGAGACCCTAGAAGAGAAGAAAAGGCTCTATACTTTAGTCACTTTTTCCTTGTATTTTGAACAATGAGTCCTGCATTTTGACTTTTCACGGAGCTCCCCAAATTCTGTTGCTGGCGCTGGCTGTTACTCCAAGCTGGTAAAAGGCAATCCAATTACCTACAGGTTTTCCACTGTATTATCTTAGTGTACATAATATCTGGCACAACCTTTTTGGACATGGTTGGTATGTATCATACTTGAGAATACTGTGTTGAAGGCTACACATTTCCTCTGTAGAATCTGAACATTATCTTTTAAATTTTAATTTTACAGTCTGAACTAAAATGCCTACATTTCACACTAGTGACAAATTTGGCTTCTAAAACTTTTGTACAGAATTACTCATAGCAACTCTTTGGAGGTAGAATCAATGTAATTCTGCATACAATATTTTCAGGGCATAAGATAAAATTATTGAACAATACATAACCATTTATGAACTGTCTCTATTTATTCTTGTCAGTTACAATGATTCCTATGGATTTTTTTTTAAGACTGACTCTTTCTACAATGCTTCCTTAGCACCAGTTGCAGACTCTTACAGTACCATGTCCTCAAAATGGTTTGTTTTGCAGATGTTTTAGGGATATGTCTGTGTAACCAGTATGGCCCACTTCCCTAGTTTGGGGTACAAATATGACAATTCTTCTTCTATATTCCAATAGATCATGCCCACTCCACATGTTCATGTTAGCAGGAAACCCAGCACCAAACTTTCAGAGCTCTACTATCCCCAATGTCCAAGGTCTGAGAAGCTTACTTGTTCTCACTTAAGTGGCCTTTCCTGCTTACAGATGTCAGGCTGTGTGACTTGCCCATGAGTTGGCCTTGGTGTTCGGCTTCAGTGGTTCCCATTGCTGTGACAGTGTTGCATCTGAAGTTTGTCCCTCCCTCGTCCCGATTCCAGCACAGTTCACGTGGGTACAGTTATTTTGGTTTTTACTCATAAGCTCACATTCACAAGGGGGCTGGATCTGGAGTTGTCTTAAACCCCTTCCCCCCAGATGATCTAGATGTTCCATAGAGCAAGGATCACAAAGACAAGGTCTTTTTCTCATTCACTTTGGGGTCCTTAGGATCTTTTCCTGTGAGAGAACTTGGATGGATATTATCCTGAAACATCAGAATTCCTAATAATTTCAAACATCTAAAGAGAAAGAATCATGGGCTTGATCCCGTTCTTCCCTGGAGCCTATTCAACCCCATGGCAAATTTACTTACCTTCTCAATCTCCATCAAATCACAAGAAGATTCTGATCCTTAAGGCCAATTTTTTAAAGACCAATGGATGTATATTCTACTTACATTTACAAAACTAAGAGGGATCTTCATAATGTCATGACAAGAGTCCAAGAGCTTCCCTAATGAGTCTTCTGTGTCTCGTTCTGGAAAAGGAGTTGGCAGCGCTGGGTAACTAAAACTAACTTTACCTGTGCTGGGCATCTTCTGCTGAGTGTTGAGACTGTCTTATTCAGCCTTGTCTCTCTTCCTCATCCCTAGCAAGGAGCCTACCATAGTGCCTTTCATAAAGTATATGCTGAATGGATATTGTAGAACTGTCTAGAAAAAATAATTAAAGCCAGCATCTATTCAAAGTTTGAAAAGGAGGGTAGTCTATACTTTGTCTGCCTGGCTGCTTAGCTACGAGCTCCTCTGCTATCCAGAAATTTGAGGGCTGGGGCACTGGGAATGGTGATCCATGAAACTAAAACTCACTTTCTTGGTGCCCTCCTATCCTAAGAAATAAACCAAGACCAAAACTCTTTGGTTGATTCCTCCAACCCATTCTTTCGGCTGATAATCTTTAGGTCCACCTGGGTTAAGAATAGAGATGAGCACAGACCAGGAAGATAACCTCTGCCCATTCTGGATGTCACCTCCGTTCCCCAAGTTCATTCTAGAGATCCATTATGCAAGCTGACTCCCCAGAAGCTTTTGCAGCGGATGTTTTTCTGGCCGACAGCTCTTTCAACATATGGTATCTCCTAAGAAGCACCAGAAGACTGAAATATTCTGATCTCTGTGCTTCGACTGCATTTCTCAAAATAGCTTGGTTACAAAACTCACAACAAATAAAACTTCCTTTAACACTCTCAGGGTGTTAGGAAGAGCTAGACTGTGGTGTGTCTTTAGACC
This sequence comes from Halichoerus grypus, assembly GCF_964656455.1. Taxonomy (NCBI): domain Eukaryota; kingdom Metazoa; phylum Chordata; class Mammalia; order Carnivora; family Phocidae; genus Halichoerus; species Halichoerus grypus. The sequence goes on from NC_135718.1 coordinate 69,977,547, forward strand.
ACTTCGTACCTGGATTTAAATTTTTAACATTCCCTTTATAGGCAACCAGTTCCATTGTGTGCATTTTAAAGAACAGGAGTGTAAATGCATATGTTTGATCTCAAATCTGCAGACCCATTCACTTTGTTTTTATCATGTAATATTTTAAACATTCAGAAGAAGAAAAAATACAACTAAGTCCTGGGTATGCATGGCCCAGATTTAAGCCTGTGCTATGTTTGTGATGCCTGGCCCTCTGACAGACCTTCCCGTCCTCTCCCTGTCCTGCTCCCTCCCTCATGAACAAAACATGCAGATACAACAGAAAGCCCCCCTGTTTCCTCTCCCCATTTCTTTATCCTCCCTTCCAGGGGACAAGTTTTACTCTGGGGTTATTGTGTTCCCTTCCCATTCCCATGGAGGGACATGTAGGTTGTTTCCAGATTTTTCTTATTAGCAACAATGCTGCAATTAATATTCTCCTTGTCCCTCTGTGCATATGTGCTTAAATTTCCTTAGGATTTTATACCTAGAATTGGAATTGCCAGGTTCAACGATATTACACATCTTCGACACTGCCAACTCTCTCTCTGAGAGCTTGAACAACTTACTGTGCTACCAGCAGCATGAGAATTCCCGTTTCTTCATATTCTGCCGCAAAACTTGGTAAATACTAGACATTTTAATTTTTGCTGCTAAATTTGGCTACTCTAGCTTCACAATAAGTACTGAAACCTAGAAAGGCAAGTCTACTCCCTTCTTCTTCTTTTATATTGTCTAAACCAGCAGTTCTCACACTTTTTTGGTCCCAGGAACCCATCACACTCTTAGAAATTAGTAAGTACTCCAACGAACTTTTGTTTATGTGGATTCTTTCCATCGATATTTACTCTACTAGAAATTGGAAGTGAGAAGTTTTTTTTAAATGTTTAGTGATGAATTCATTTAAAAGTGACATTAGTAAACCTTATTGCATGTGAACACGGATAACATTTTTTTTAATAAAAAATAAATAAGTTTCCAAAACAAAAAGATTAGAAGAATGGCACTGTTTTATACTTTTGCAATTTCTTTAATGTCTGGCTTAATAGAAGATAGATTCTCATATCTGCTTCTGCATTCAACCTATTGTGATATTTATTACCTGACACCTAGCCTCTGGTAAACTCCACAGCACACTAGTGAGAGAATGAGAATGAAAAAAGCAAATAATGTTTCAGCATTTTTATGAAAATGGTTTTGACCTCATGGACCACCCACAATACCCAAAAGGCTCACACTTTAAAAATGCTCTTCTAGGCTATCCTTGGTCATTTTACTTTTGAAATTTAGGATCAGCTTATGGAGTTCCACAAAATAGGCAGAAAATGTTATTTATATTGCATGGAATTTATAGATTAATTTACTAGAATTGACATATTCATGATATTGGGTATCCATAAACACTGTAGATTGTCCTATAGCTTTAAACCCTTTCCAGTGTCCTTCAATAATGCTTTAACATTTTGTCTTATATTTGTACATTGTGTTTTAATTAATTGAATTAATTACACATTGTGTTTAATTCACTATTGTGAATGGACCCTTTTAAACACATATTTTCGGGGCACCTGGGTGGCTCAGTTGGTTAAATGTCTGACTCTTGATTTCGGCTCAGGTCATGATCTCAGGGTCATGAGATCGAGCCCCATGTCTGGCTCCACAATCAGTGGGGAGTCTGCTTGAGATTCTGTCCTTCTGTCCCCCTCCCCAACTCGTGGTCTCTCTCTCTCTCTCAAATAAATAAATAAATAAATCTTTAAAAAAAGAAATACATTTTAAAAAAACATATTTTCAAACTGGCTAGTTGCCTGTGTGTTGTTGGAATGCTATTGATTTTTGTGCATTAATGTTCATTCCAGCGACATTCCTAAACTCCTCCTCCTCCTCTTCCTCTTCCTCCTTCTCTTCTCCTCCTCCTCCTCCTCCTCCTCCTCTTCCTCTTCCTCTTCCTCTTCCTCCTCTTCTTCTTCTTCTTCTTCTTCTTCTTCTTCTTCTTCTTCTTCTTCTTCTTCTTCTTCTTCTTCTTCTTCTTCTTCTTCTTAATGGCCTGTCTATAGGTTTTCTTGGTTCTTTTATGCAGACAACCACACTGGTCTAGTAATAGTTTTGAAGCTCTTATACCTCTTGGGTGGCTCAGGGAAGATAGGGTGTATATTGTGTTGGCAAGGACCTCTTCTTGTCCGATATTTGTCAAGAGCTGAGCTGAACCTAAAGATGTCAGAGTGGGCAGTTACAACAGAACAAAATTAGAGCAACAACCCAGTCACTCTTGCAGCATAAGTGAGAATCTAAACAGGAAAGGAGGCTTGGCTCCACCAGTGTTTAATTTTTCCCCACAGATGGCACCAAGTTAGGCTCAGATATGTCAGCATAGCCAGAAGATCATTCCATCTTAATGGAAGCCTTGCCCCAACAAAGGCTCCTGCCATTTATGGACCCAGGAGGTCAGGGGGAGGGAGACAAGGAAAGGCTAGGATGGTCCTGAGTACTGAGTCAGGGTGGAGAGAAGTAGCTTCAGTCGCCACCCCTACACAAAGGTGGTCTTGGCAGAGGCACCTGAGAAAGACCTGGACAGAGGGCCCCCCCAGTAAGGTCAGTGGCCTCTGAATGGAGGCAGTTAGGGGAGGAATGCAGCTCTGCATAAAAGTACTGGGGTGGAGGCTGGAGTTGAGCTCTTGACAGCAGGCCCCTCCTTGCTGACAGTGCTCCGAGTCTGTTGTGAGGAGGGCAGCCTTCCCCCATGAGTCCTGACACATGAAGCCCTGGTAATTGCCAATGGTCGAGCCTGAAAAGTCACACCTAAGATTTTGGCCTAGAGCTGGATTCCTCAGTGTTAAATGAAGCAGTGATTATGGGCATCCTTCTCTTATTCCTGACTTTAGAAGGAATGTTCCAGTGTTGAGGTGCTTGATAGATAAACACTTTGGAAAGAGGTTCCCTTTAATACTTAAATTGTTATTGTGGGATTTTATTTAATCATAAATATGTTTTGAATTTTATCAAGCACTTTTCTGCGTCTATTGAGCTAACCATGTGCTTTTTCTTCTCTAATCTAATGGTGAATTCAGGACGGAGATTTTCCAGAGTTGAATCACCCTTGCTTTCCTTTCCTGGTCTTGATGCATTCTATTATCTATATTACTGTATTTCATTTGCTGATACTTCATTTATAAATTGCCCTTTCTTGGACTGTCTGTCTATATTTCATATCAAGATTATAACAGCCTTGAAAAATAAATCATGCAACCTCTCATTCCTGTTCTCTGGGTTGGTTTAGATGAGATAGGAGTGGTCTGACCTTTAAGGGTTGGTAAGGCTTACATGCAAAATTATTTGGGCCTGCTGTTCCTTTGTGGTGGAATTTGTTGCTTAGATTGTGTTGGGGACCTAGTTTGATGTGATTAAAAATGCCAAATGGATTCCTAAAGTTTTAAAAATGTAGTGTACTACTGCCATAAAATGTGTAAAACCGACTAAAAACTTGTCATAAAATTTTGAAAAGTAACAAAGGCGTTGAGGGTTATATTTTACTCTCACTGACTCTGATAAGACTTATTTTTGTGTTCATCCTACTGCCTTCTCAGTTGCACGCAACATGTTTGCCCACTTACTTTTCCTCCTCTCTTGGTTCCTTGACATTACATTCTTTTGGTTTTTCCCTCCCTTTCTAGGCTCTCAGAACCAGTCTTTTCTTTTCTTTTATTCTGCATCCGCACACTGGACTCCCTAGCTCTCCCCCTGCCCTTGCTTTTAATCCCACCTTAACTTCCTGTCTACATTATGTCGTCTCTGCACAGTTCTTCCGAAAGCACCCAGCTGGTGCTGATGCCCCGTTTGACTCTCCAGCACAGATGTCTCTTCTGAGTTCCAGTCTCAGGAGAGTGCCCCACACTTATCAGGTACACAACTCTGATTCCCACTCCCCAAAATAGTCCCCATATTAGTTTTCTGGGTTGTGCTTTCATATCGACTCTACCTCTCCCCACCCCACTCTGCCATCCTTATGGAGCACAGCCACGGACAAGCTGTGAAGTCTGGCTTGTGTTTTAGGTTTGTTGGCAGATCCACTGGCAGGAGATTGGAGAGTTCCCTGAGTCCCTTCCTGCCAGCCTTGGGCAAGGTTGGTATAGGAAGAAGGTCACGGTTTCCATGGAACACTCTTCTATAGCTGTAGCGATGACTATGTTCTCTCTGAGTTCCAGGGCTTGTAAGGGCTCCTGGCATTACGGGTGCTGGGGTCCTTCACTGTCCCTTGACGGGCTCCCTTAACTTACATCTTCATCAAGAGTTCCTCCATTAAACGTTTCTCAGTTACCCTATTTGAGGGGACCTCTTATTTCCTGTCAAGATTCTGACTGATGTGACTTCCCAGCAGCAGGACATCGCCACCACCTCTCTGGTTGCTCAAGACAGAAAACCTCCCTTCTGGTCACCTTCCACATCCAACTCCTTATCTCATCCTGTTGTTGCTACTTCCTACTTACATCTTGAAATTAGACAAGTTTGCCATGGCTAAGTGGTAGCTTCTTTGCTGGTCTTCCCATTTTTACTCTTGCCTCTCTTTCAATCTACTCACTGTGGGGCAGACAAAACCATTTCTTAAAAGTAAAAGTCAGATCATACTTCTTCACTGCTTAAAACTCATTAATGGTGTTCTCTTAGAGTTTGTGTAAAATCCAAATTCCTTATCACAGGCCTACCAGGCATTGTTCGATTGGATCTCTACCAACCTCCCCAAGGTCATCTCATACCTCCCTCCAACTTGCCCTTCAACACCTCCAGGCACACTGTCCTCCCTGTTGTTCCTTAAACATGATGAACTCATTCATACCTCAGGACCTTTGCTTACACTTTTCTCTTTATAGGGAACTCTTGATCCCCTACACAGAACACTTATTACTCTGCTCTTCACATGTGCCTTCTGATCCTTCAGGTTTTGGTTTAAATTTCACTTCCTCAGAGAGCCCCCATGACTTCTTATCAAGGTAGGTTTCCCTATCACACCTTGCCCACACCTCATTGTGTCCTATCATTATACCCTGTTGATTCCTTTAGAGTTTATAGCAAGATATAATTTTGTATATTGGCAGTTTTTTCTTTTTGGTTTGCTTCATTTTCTATTTATTTCTATTTTTTGTCTTCTTCACTAGACTGTAAACTTTTTGATGACAGAGACTTATGACTATTTTGTTCACACTATATACCCAGCTTTAAATACAACTCCTTATATTCTGGCACACGATTGTATTCAATAAATATTTATTCAATGCATAGATGTTGGAATATTCACCAAGTAGTGTTTTCTGAAGAGGTTCACAATGAATGTCATTGGAAACTGAGGAGATAATTTTCTTATCAAAAGAGAGGGAGAGAGGGAGAAGGGGAGAAAGGGAGGAAGGGAGAGCGGGAGAAAGAGAAAGACATCGTATACATATCTTTTCCTCCCTGCCCCAGGGAATGATCAACATTTAGATATTCTTAGCCTGTTGAGGATCCAGAAAAGCCACTTAGCTGCAGAGAATAATTCAATTACACAACGGAGATTAAAGTTTCAGCACTGGAGAATAATTACACAGATGTTTTCCATTATATATGCTCTAGAAAAAAAAAGAAAGAAAGACATGAAACGTAATGGAAAAGCATTTCAAATGGTTAACCAAACTATTACCTCTGTTGCAATCACAGGAAAATTATTTCAAAGCCTCAGATCTTTGGTCTAAGTCCTTAAGCCTAATCATTTAATAATGTGGTTGAAAACTTGACAATCCAAAGAACCCTAGATTGGGCAGGAATATTTTAAATCATCATGCTATTACTAGAGCCATGAAATGAAGGGATGATGTCTGGCTAATTCTCCAAACACAGAACACCAGTGTTTCCTCCTCTAAGATGCATTTGTTATTTGTACAACTAATTTACCATTTAGTATTATTAATCTTCCATTGAAACTATTTTTTTTTTATGTATCTGTGGTTTATTCCTCACTTTATGTGATAAATTTTGTGGCTAGGGATGAGTTTTAAGATTCTTTGCATTGTCTAAATAATCTTCTAGAGGGCTGTAGTGAACATCTATTAATCTTGCTACTCAAATCCATTCACTTTTCTTTGGATACAATATTTACTTTCCTCTAGGGAAGCCCTTCAATCTCTGCTCTTGTGCAATGTGATTTGATGAGCTTAACCCCACTGCTAATTTAAAACAACAAGCATATTTCCTCTCCCAGGCAACAGTAATTGGTTAGGCACATGATTCCACATCAGGAAATGTTTTAAAATTGTTCTGGGAGAAACACTCTCTTTTTCCCACTGGGTCTAAATGATGAAGTATATTGGAAGCCATCTTGGAAGCAATCACTAGAGAGAGACTGCCTGGATATGGAGCCAACACTCAGAAATGGAAACAGGGAAACTCGGTCCTGGTCACGTTTGACTCCTGGGTCATACATCTGAAAAGAGTTAATTTTTGGACTCTTACATTACAAGCAAGCAAATTCACTTGCTTATGTAATGTAATACAAATAAAGACTTTTGGATTGGTTATTCTGTCCATTGCAAGCAAAATAATTCTTGTACACAGTAGGCACTTCATTATTGTTTTTGATTAATTTTGACCAGTTCTGTCTTCATTTCCAGACCTCTTACAAAAACTGAAAAAGTTTCTCTTGATTTGATTAAAATGGAAAAATAAATCTTTGCCATGATGAATGCTCCTTAATTCTTCTGGGACAATCATCTCTATCTGAAATACACAAAAATTATTTATTAATATATTGCTAAGTCCATGACGTGTTCATGATGTCTGAAAACTTTCCATCTGATATTTCTGGGGAAAAAAAGTAAACCTCTAAATTTTATATTCATTTAAAATTAAAACATATTTCTTTATTCAGAAGAATGCTCTTCTTTGGAAAATTAAAAATGTGTTCCTTTGTTTTTTGTCACCAACTATGTTTGTCATCAGATAGGTTAATTTAGTTTGACACTGTAACTTGTAATGGAGTATAAAACTACTTAAAAACTGGAATTGATTTTTCAGAATTTAGAAGTTATAAATACTTTTGTTTCATGTCAAGTGATTCAGATGTGTCAATGGAAAAGGAAAATCACATGTAATCCCATTCCCAGAGATAATCACTGATATTTTGACACATCTTTTTATACAATTTCTATATGTAGAGATTTTTTGTTAAATAAGGAAAAAGGAATCATCCTATTTATACTCTCTGTATGCTTTTTAAATTTAATAATAACAATAAATGATGTGACAAGTCTTTCCATGTCAATATATATATTTCATTTTGCCGATACAGCATATCTTTTTGAAACTCCTCCCTTGTAAAAAAAAAAAAATTCTATTTAATTCCCTAACTTTATCTACTTATTATAAATGAGGTTGATACATCATCATATTTACATAATTTTTTAAGGATAAAATCCAAAGGGGTCCCTGAGTGGCTCAGTCGGTTAAGCATCTGGCTCTTGATTTCGGCTCAGGTCATGATCTCGAGGTTGTGAGATCGAGCCCCACGTCAGGCTCTGCACTGAGCATGGAGCCTGCTTAAGATTCTCTCCCTCTGCCCCCCGCCTAAAAAGAATAAAATCCAAAAAGAGTAATCTGAGAATTTAGTACATATTTCCAAGTTGTCTTTCAAAAAGTTTGTACAATTCAGGGTAAGCAAAAATCCTGTGTATGAACATTCTTATCTAGTTTTACCCATCTCATAGGTGATAAATGGTCACACTTTGCTGTTTCAGCTTGAACTTCTTTCATAGCTCTGGGGTGAAAGTTGTTTAAATGGGTGAACTATCAGTTTTTCATTGCTGTGTAAAAACAACAACAACAAGACTTTGGGGTAACGATTCGCTATCGCTCATTACCCCAGCTGTCACGTGGGTGGTTGTGACTTGCCTGTGTTGGCTGAGATCACTCCAGAATTGCTTCTGGGGTGCACTGTCACTCAGCAGGGGTGCCTTGGCTTTCTTCCACATGATCTCCCAACATTCAGCCGGAGAGCCCAAGCTGATTCACACCCTAGAGGGAAAGGTTCCAAGAGAAGGAACAGAATCATGCAAAGCCTCTCGATACTAGACTTGGAACTGGCACAATGTTGCATCTTCTTCATTCTCTTGGTCAAAGGAAGTCACAAGGTCTCCTGAGATACAAGCAAGGGGCCAAGAGATGTAACCACTTATGCAAGGAGCTGCAGACTCACATTGCACAGGGGGGTGGACACAGGGAGAGAATAACTGGGGTTGTTTTTTTGTTTGTTTTGTTTTTACACAGGTCTACCACACACACTTTCTTTATATCAATATATAATAAGGAGAACAAAACTTCCATTTAGCTCTTTTGAAACAAATTGATATTTTGGACAGTATTCAAAGTTTTTCACAATGTAAAGGGTAGAGGATGACAAATTTGTTTCTCTGTTTCTTGGGTTAATTAAAGCATCAATTTAATGTTCTCTATTAGCTCTACCCTTTTCCTGCCATACCAGGTTTCATTCCAGGCTAAAGGAAGTGTAGGTTTTCTAAATCAGGTTTTGCTTAGGCTTGCTAAAGTCAATCCATGAGGTCTAAATTTCTTTCTATACACCCTTTGAAATTTAGAATGACTGAAAGGAGTGATTTTTTACATTCAAATGCACTTTGCTTATTTTCCAGGTTCTGATAACAATATACTGCCCAGTGGGGAAAAGTTTCTCCCCCGATTGAATTTTCCTGGCACTATGTTTAGGAAATTTCCTTTAAAATTTTTCCCTGAACATATTTCTAGTGCTGCGATCTTGAGGTTGAGTACTTTTATTTCAGAGAGGCGTGCCACTGAATAGTCATTCAGAATGAAACCAAACCTAGATGCTGATACTTCAAATATCCTGTTTTAAATATGAGACCCTTCTTATTGAAAAGACAATTAGAAGGAATATATAGTCAAATGACTACGCTTCATATTTTTATCTGTACCAATTCCTAAACAGGGTGGGGTAAATCGTGAGTTTTACAATATTCCATCTATCTCTAGACATGGTACCCACTCTCCATACTTCTCATCAACCCTTGCTTGTTCAGCAAATATAGAGTACTTACCACATATCAGCCATTATGAAAAGCTCTAGGAATACACAAGCAGCAAGTCAGACACCGTCCCTGGACACGTAGTTGACATTCTACTGTGAGCTACAGATAACAAAGCAGGTGATTATAATAACATGCTGGGAATATCACTTACCCAATTCCAGCTTCTGAGGCTGGCTACTTTTATAACATTAGAAAGTAACTCTAGGAAAATATCTCAAGTTAGAAGAAAATATTTGATTTTTTTTTTTTTTTTTTTAGCTTTAGGGGAATGTCAAAAGTGAAATGTAATTTCATTTATAGGTAACACGTATTTATGTTGCTGCCTTAATTCTCCCTGTGGATCAGGCTGCTCTCCTGTGTTCAGGATCCACCGAGTTTATAAATGCTGTGGCATTCCTTCTGTTTCGTAAGTGCACAACTTTAATCTTACAAAACCATGTCCAGAATAGAATGAATGATCTGGAACAAAGGGTCAGTGTGACCTTCTATCTTGCTTAATAGTTTAAAAAAATCCATTTTGAGACGCTAAACACAAAATAGCCTTCCTCAAAGAGATTTTCTGTATTAGGGCTTTTAAATATGTATTTTCTAAGAAGATAGTAAATTTCTCTGAACTCCATCCACCTTCTAAAAGCTTAAATAACTTTCTTTAATAGTAAAAAAAAACACGAAACAAACAAAACTGCCTGAAGCCCCTGTTGCCTACCTCTCCTAGACTCCGATTAATGAGAAAGAAATCGAATGCATTATATGCTTATTCTATGAATCCTGGGTGGAAGCCAGGGATAACTTAATACTCCGTACTGCATTTGGTGACAAATGATGCACTGGGTATGACACCCTAGCTACCAACTATTATTGTCTTAGTGCATTGCAGGAATTCTTATCTTTAACCTTAGCTTGCTCTTTCTTTCTTTTCTTTCTTTCTTTCTTTTTCTTTCTTTCTTTCTTTCTTCTTTCTTTTTTCTCTCGCTCTCTTTTTCTTCCTTCCTTCCTTCTTTTTTTTTTTTTTAATCCCAGCTTTTAAAATTGAAGCTAAGAATTTTTGCTCAGCCATTTCACTTCTGGTACCATATGCTACTGGGTACCAGGTACTCAGTACTACAAACTCACAATTAAGTTAGGACTGCTGAGACAGAATATTTCTAGTTCATAAATAAGAGCAAATTATTTTTAACCCAATAAGAAAGCCAAGAAAGCTAGTAAGGGGAATAAATTAAAATCGATAATACGTTATTCAACAAAAACCAAAATAATGTCACCAGCATAGTTCACGGGCTAAATTGCTGGGTGTAAATGTGGAACGGAGAGGGTAAAGCATCAAGCCATCTTCTAGTTTCCAGTCCCCATACTCATCAAATGTACTTTGTCAATTCCCCCCTTTGCTCTTCCCAGGGACCTCTCAACCCCTTCCCTCATCTGTAGGTGGAGCCAACCCATGTCATCCTCAGCTCGCTGCTCAGCCTCGCCTCCCCAGCACAGGCCAGGCCTCTGCAGGAGGGATGGGAAGTGGGAGGAGGAAGGGGTGGGCTCTTTCTCTCCTCCTTGTTCCTTCTTTTTTTTTGTTCTAGCTTTTCTGGTTGGGGTGAAGAAGGGATGTATATGACAAAGCACATTGTCTCTTGCATAATTGGTGTCCTCATGGTCCTCCTTTGGCTTCTCTTCTTCCCTGGCTAGTGCTAGTTGGCCATCAGGCCCAGCTGAGTAACAGGTGTACAAAAATTTGCTCCCAAGGCGTCCATGTGTGAATTCTTTGAGGGGCCCTGTTGGATGAAAGGGACCTTCCCAATGCCCAAGGCCCTGACATCAGTTCACCCTCTTCCAATTATCCCCTACAGGACAGTGATGCCCCATCCGCTGCTCCTGCTAGTATCCCTTGCCAAATGACAGACCCCTTAACTTGGACTACTCCCAGGATGGCTTCAAGCCCTACAACCTCCCATCATTCCACCTGGCCCATGGAAATCCTTGCATCCCCTTCATGCTGGGAAGTGGTCAAACATGTGGTTCCTTGGCCATATGTGGCTCTCCGCTCTGCCATTTTCTTGGACTTCTTTTTTCCTATGTTTAGGTAGGCACAGATAAAAATGGCACCAGCAGATATCCAGCCCAGAATGAGGGCCTGTCTCCCTCTTTTGCCAGCATCCATAACCTCTGTAAATGATTTTTCCAGAGTAGGTAGGGGTCAGCACACTTTTTCTGTAAAGGGCCAGATAGTAAACATTTTCAGCTTCGTAAGCCATATAGTTTCTGTTTTAACTACTCAATTCTGCCATTGCAGTGAGCCAGCAACCATAGAAAATATGGAAACCAAGGAGCATGGCTGTATTCAAATTAAACTTTATTTACAAAAATAGATAGGCTGCATTTGGCCTACAAGCTGTAGCCTGCCGACCTCTGTCCCCGAGCAGCCTCGGGGTTTGACACAGGAGCTGTGGTGAGCATCCTATGGTTTCTGCCCCAAGTGGACTCAGGACCCAGATGCTTCTCTTCTCTCTCCTGCCACCATCCTCCCCCATCACTCTCACCCGGAGGTTTCTGCTCATGTTGATGGCAGAGGAGTATGGCAGGAGGGAGTTTCAGTGAGGGGAGCAGAAAGGATTGATTGACATGTCTCTTATTAAGCCCTAATGCAGGTGTGCAGAGACCTACAGCTTGCAACTCTCTTGAGAATGCAGGGAAGTCAAGGCTTCTTGGTCTTAGTTTGAGACCCAAGTCTTGAGCATAAGAAAAGCCAGCCCCACACGACTTCCTATGACACTACTTATCGCCGTGTTTTATTCTGTGGGTCCAGTGATTTTAAGAGTGGGTGTGATTCAGAACTGGAGAGATGGAGTTGTAGCTCATCAGGGACGGTGTTCATTGACTTTGTCCTAATCTCAGTCTGTCACAATCGGGACAAAATTCTAATACTCTCCACTAGAGCACCTTCTAGTGTTGCCTAAAATATGGATTTTTAAAAAAATGTAGTTGATGTTCCTTGTGCTTTATTGTGATAAAGAGCTTTTCTTTCATACGGCATGAGAAGAGCGCATCTCACAAAAACCACACTGGTATATGGAAGTGAGTTTTAGGATGCGTTGTAAGACCCAGGTTCTTCAGCTGACTTTGTTTTATGGGGTGATATCAAAAGGTGATAGTTTTGATATACTGTCATCTCTGCATGTATCTTGTTTTGTATATTTTAAGAAGTGCTTTCAGGCTGCAGATACCTCTTGGAAACGTGACTTTCCTCCCAGCTGAATGAATGAGCAGTAATTCCGTGCCCGTCGCATTCAGGTGAGACATTCTGAATGACTCTCGAATGGGCCTGGGCTTTGAGTCGTTTGACCAGTGGAAAAAACTGGTTTTAATGTAGAGCATTTCTCACTGTGTCTGAAAACCCAAGAATGCCAAATAAGTGACTCTGGAATGACAGTGGGGGACAGGTAGGGTCAGGCAGAGGGAATGTCATGAGGAAGGGCAAAGAGATGAGAACACCTGGTCCTCTGTACCGGTTTCATTTTCTCTTTGTTTTAATTATTGGAATTCTACACAAGGTTTTGTTTAAGAGTAGAGATGTCGTACCTTTTTAAAAGTTTACAAACTATGCTTCTAATGCTTTGGTTCTCTCTGACCTGATTTCTCCCCCAATATAAGCATTCCATTGTGTACACACACCAAAATTTATCCCCCCTAGGCAATGATTTAGCTGCATCTCATAAATTTTGATTTGCTATGTTTTTATTTTTATTCAGTTCAAAAAATTTTCTAATTCCATCTCTGGCTTTTCTAAATAATTTCTAAAAAATATTTCTAAATATTTAGGATTTTCCAGATCTGTTTTGTGTCCTGTCTTCTATCTTAATTCTGTTATGATTCTGGAACATAATGTATAGGATATCAAACCTTATAAATGTGTTGAAAATTTTTATGACTCGACATTATTTATATTGATGTATGTTCCATGTGCACTTGAAAAGAATATGTATACTGCTTTTGTTGGTTTTAGTATTGAAAATCTCAATTAGGTCAAGATGACTGGTAGTATTATTCATATCTTCTATATCCTTGCTGATTTCAGTCTACTTATTCTCTCAAGTACAGAGAATGGAGTCTTTAAATCTGCAATGATTAATTGTGAAATTGTTGATTTCTCTTTTCGGTTCTGTCAGTTATTGCTTCATGTTTTGTTTTGTTTTGTTTTGTTTTTGCTTTATGTGTTTTGAAGCTTTCTTATTAGCTTAGCACATTACACATATAGAATTGTTATTCCCTCTTGATTAACTGACGCTTTATCTTTATGAAATATCCCTTTTTATGTTGAGAAATAGTTCTTGTTCTGAAATTTGCTTTTCCTGACATTTATAGAGCTGCATTATCTTTCCTATGATTATAGTTTATATAGTCTACTCTTCATCCTTTTATGTTTAAAATATCTGTATTTATATTTAAAATTACTTTCTTTTGGGGTGCTTCAGTGGCTCAGTCAGTTAGGCATCTGACTCTTGATTTCAGCTCAGGTCATGATCTCAGGGTTGTGATATCGAGACCCGCATCGGTTCTGCACTGGGCATGTAGCCTGCTTAAGATTCTCCTTCCCTTTCCCTCTGCCCCTCCCCCAACCGTCCCTCAAGGGGGGGGAAAAAAAAAAAGACTTTCTTTTATATAGCATATCATTCTGTCCTGCCTCTGGATCCAGTCTGATGTACCTGCTTTTTCATTGAAAAGTTAGGCTATGTATAATTATCAATATGCTTGCATTAAACCTTGCTTGTATTTTCTATTTTCCTATTTTATGTTCCTTTTTTTTTTTCCTAGTTTTCTGCTTCCTTTGGATTCACTGAGTATTTTTCAGAGTTCCATCTATTGCCTCCATGGCTTACCTTTTCTTTTCCTTAATTTCTGTAGCATTAATGGTATGTATCTTTAACTTCTCATAGTCTATCTCTAAATGCATCTACCTATGATGAAAAAACTCCATAGCCAGTGTACTGCTTTCTTTCTTCCTGCTCCTTTTGCCATACATTTTACATCTTTGTATTTTACAGTCCCCACAATACATTGTTTTATTTGGGCTTAATCAGTCATCTATCTTTTAAAGATATTAAAACAAGAAAAAAGTCTCATATTTATCTACATATTTATCATTTTCAGTGATCTTCATTCCTTTGTGTGGACTCTCATTTCCACCTGGTATCATTTTCCTTCTGCTTGAAGAACTTCCTTTAATATTGTTTTAAGTGCAGGTATGTTGGAGACCAACTCTCTCAACTTTTGTTTTGCTGTACGATATCTATTTTTTCCCTTAAATTTACAGGATATTTCAGCTGGATATAGAATTCTGTGTCAGCATTTTTTCTTTCTTTCAGCAATTTAATGAAGCCATTCCACTGCCTTCTGGCTTGTTAGGTTTTGTGGGAATGCCAGAGTTATTCTTAGCTTTGTTCCCCTGTTGGTAATGTGCCATTTACCCTTGCCATTTTATGATTTTCTCTTACCACTGATTTTCACCAATTTGGTTTTGATGTGCATTATTATAGTTTTACTTGTGTTTTTTTCTGCCAGGGATTTTTTTTTTTTTTTTTTTTTTGGAGCTTCTTGGATCTATTGTTACATCATTTCCATAAAATTTGGGGCAATTTTAGCCATTTTTCCTTAAATGTTTTGTCTGCTATCCCCTCCTTCTTGAACTTTAATCACATGTATGTTACACTATTTAACATTGTCCTACAGGTAATCATGATTTGTTTTTATTTTTTATTATTTCATCTTTTTCCTCTGCAGTGCAATTTGAATAATTTCCATTGTGATGTCTTCTAGTTCACTAATCTTTCCTTCTGCAATATTGAATTTGTTGTTTGATACACTCAATGATTTTTTTTTTAATTTTAGGTATTGTATTACTCACGTCTAAATTATCCATTTAGTTCTTTGTTAGATCTTTCATCTCTTTCCCCATTAGATTTGTTTTCCTTTAAATTGTTGAACATACATATAATATGAATTTGAATGCTAGTTCCACTATTATGACATTTCTTGGTTTGTCTCTATAGACTAATTATTATTCCAGTTTTAAATTACATTTGCCTGCTTCTTGGCATGCCTGGAAATTTTTGATAGGAGTTTTGATAGGATGCTAGACATTATTAATGTTAATTTGATGAATGCTATTTTTTAAGTTTTTTTTAAAGATTTTATTTATTTATTTGACAGAGAGAGAGAGAGAGCAAGCACAAGCAGGGGGGGAGCGGCAGGCAGAGGGAGAAGCAGGCTCCCCACTGAGCAAGGAGCCCAATGTGTAACTCGATCCCAGGACCCTGGGATCATGACCTGAGCCGAAGGCAGAAGCTTAACTGACTGAGCCACTCAGGCATCCCTAAACCCTGTTTTGGTAGGAAATTTAGTTGCTTGATCTTTCCAACACTTGTTTTTAACACTTTGTTATTATAATTCTGGCATGGCTATTCCAGGAGTAGACTTGTCCTACTACTATGGTATCTGTGGATCTCTCTTCAATACTCGAATTTTCCAAGATCTCTCACTATGACTGAGTGAAACTCATATTGCCACCAAATGAGAATGCTCAGAACTATGCTCTACTGCCATATTCTTGACATAATTTGGGGTGGAACAGGAGAATTTTTAGACTGAATGATTTGTTTCTACATTTGGACTCTTCCATATCCCAAAAATGTCCTTCTAGTCTACACTGTCATTTAAGGTTTACATGATTTTTCCTTGTCCCCTCCAAATCTTTTTATCTAAGGCAGGCCTATTTCTATGTCTGCCACCCTCAGGTAAAGATGCTGTTTCAGCTCCTTGATCAGCTATGAAGGGCTTGTTTTTCTGTTTCTCTGTTCAATTCCATTCATCCAGAATTACCTGTGCCTAAAACTCTTTGTTCACCCCATAGAGAAATATTATTTGGTTTTTCTGAGTTTTCTTGTTGTTATCATGAGCCAAAGATATATGATTTTCTACATCCTAATTGAACAGAGGTCTTCAAATTAAATTCAGAATTTAATGATGGGTTTTCATCCCTGTCATAGCTGAATAAATTACTGCAGAGATACACATTCATCAAAATGAAGGTCATACTTTGCTGACTACTTATATCATTATAATGTCTTCTAAAGTGATTTTTTATCTTACCTACCGCTTTATGTACAGTACTTTCCTTCTAACTTAATCTATGTCCTCTGATATGAATCAGTTATTATGTAGACTGATATGAAAGTGTATAAACATGACAGAGAGAGAGAGAGAGATGTTTTTGTATGTGTATAATTCTTTTTAAAAAAAGATTTGTGTATTTATTTGAAAGAGAGAGAGAGCGCACATGAGTGGGAGGGGCAGAGGGAGAGGGAGAGAGAGAATCCCAAGCAGACTCCACACTGAGTGCAGAGACCAATGTGAGGCACATTGGGGTGCTGAGATCACAACCTGAGCCAAAACCAAGAGTTGGACGCTTAACTGACTGCACCACCCAGGCGCCCCAGTATGTGTATAATTCTTATCTAGTGTGTGCATACATACATATACACCTGCACAAGCACACATATACACACAGACAAAAATGTGTTTAAAACCCACTGAAACTCTTCAAATGGAAGATCCTTAAATATGTTTTTAAAAATTCTGTATCCAAAGAGAGTTGTTATAGGTGACACACACATTCGCAGCAATAAAATTACACAGCGATGGAAACATTTCAAAACATCCATTTTCAAGATGTTCTTTCCATTTAACAAATTTCTTTTGAAAAGAAGCATTACTTTCTTTAAAAAAAAAAAAAAAATGAACTATTTTTTCCCTGAAGGCAGATTAAGTGTGGGGTTTTTTTCTTTATAAAATACTATCTGGCCTGCAGGATTGTAGCAATCTTCACGTTGATGGTCCTCATATAATGCTCTCTTCTGTGTGCTCTCTATGTTGCTTTCATAATGGGCTTACTTAAAAATAAACCTGGACCAGCCCCCACTCTATCCCCTATTTAAAAACTTCCACTGATGCTCCTTGGCTTCAGGATGAGCGCTAAACTCTTTAGTATGCATGACGTCCTTCAAAGATACTCAATGTCTTTCCAAACACTCCTGGTTATGTACCATAGGTTCCGACTCTTTCTGGGTATGGAGCATCTTTCAAACCTCTGCACATTTGCATACACTATGCTCCTTTGTCCAGAAGATTCTTTCTCCTCTTTCTAGCTAAGAAGTTTCTTCTCTTCCCTTTAAGATCTAGTACAGATGTCAGCTTTTCTGAGGAAATTGTCCTGACTCTCAGACCAGAGCTGATTTTTTTTCCCCACCGTGGCAACCACTCTCCCTCCCCTGTTTAAAGTTGTATAATCCTGTGCTTTAATCATCTGCTTACAAGACAAATCTGTTTCCCGAATGAGGCAGTGAGCAGCCTGAGTGAGTGGTCGGACTCACCTTTGATCCCCGGCACTTACTCAAAGGACTGGGACCAGGTAGCAACTCAACAAATGTTGTCAAATGAACTAATTAAGCAGGCAGATGATGACATACAAAGAAACTATGTCTTGACAACATTTTTAAATGTTTCACTTAAAATGTTTTCATTTCCTTTTATGATAAAGCCAGATGAAAACCAAATGAGGCCAGGTCATCAAAGATTGGATGGTTCATTTTCCTTCCTGGATTTTTCCAGCAAGAGGAGGAGCACCGTTCTCATGTTAGACTGCAGCTGCTTTGAGTTTGAGCTGCTCTGTTTTCAGCAACATGTATGATGATTAACTGCTAGAATTCAATAATGAACAGTGAGATGAGGATTAATTTAAGTAGGCAGTCTTAAGTTAAGTGAGGAAAAGGTTCTTGGGGGCCAAAACTCCAAGTATTATTTATGGTCCTATCAGTGGCATAACTAAGAATAATAGATTAAAATTAGGAGAAGAACATTTTTAGAGGAAGATAAGAAAAATTCTCCAGACAGTGAGACCTACTAGACTGTGAAATAGGCTTTCAGTAAAGTGATGGAAACACAATCCCTGGAGACATTCTAAATAAAGGGACAATGGGCTAGAAAGTACTCTGCAGAGGAGAATTCTGTGTTGATAGCTGGAGCAGGAAAGGGGCAGGGGAATGGGATGATGACCAGATGTGGCCCGTAGGCAGCCTGTGAGCTCTGAAAGGAGAAGGGCGGGCTGAGATCCGGAAGTCCTGAAGAAGATGTGCTTAGGAGAGAAGCAAGACCCTGTCAGTGATGGCGGGAGAAACGCACGACTCCGCATGAACATGAGCACAGCCGGGGATTTTCAGATTAGCAGAGAGGGCTGGCTAGCACAAAATACTGACAATGGAAAAGAAGTTTGGTTGGAAAGAGTAGATTTAGATCACAGAGGAGCTTGCTGGATTCGAGAAGAGTTTACTCTGGGATAGAATGGGTGATAGGGAGCTAGAGCAAATTCCTGTGCCAGGAATTGACCCCACACACTGGAATGCATGGCTTCGCTTACAGTCTCTCTTTCTGTGGGGGGAAGGGGTGGGGATGGGGCCAAGGTGCTCCTTATCTGTAAAAACCCAGCATCTGGCAGAGAATGAGGATTTGCTCGACATTTGTTGAATGAAAGAAAGAATGAATGGGTAAGAGTAACATCATCAAAGCATAGCCGTGAAGAAGATGTGTTTCATAGTAGGGAGCAGGACAGATTCGGAGAGAGAGAAGCCAGAGTTGGGGCAGTGGTTGAGGAGCCTGGTAGAGTATGACACACAACACTGGCTTTCAAACATTTCGTCTGAGTGAAAGATGTGTGTTTTGTTGTAACTCCATTTACACACACCCACACTCACATGCACATGTCTGCCACAAAACAATACACAAAATAGTATTGGTATGCTGTGGTTTGAAATTGCTTTTGTATTTTATTTTATTATTATCTGTAATGGTGAGTGGGATACACTAAGTTGATTTCATGACTGGCTAATAATGGGTCCCAGCCTGTAGTTTGAAAAGCACCAATCTGGAGATAAATAACCAATTAATGATAATCAGATGAGACCCTAAAAGCAGGATACATTCTTGAAGAACATAGAGAAGTACAGTTTTTCTTAAAGTAGGGAGGAAATGTACCATTACCTGAGACAAACTGTGAAAATTGTCATTTGAACCTGCCTCAGTGGTTGTTGGACTTCTATATCCCTCAAAACACAGACTCTGGACATTTTTAGGAAACTTATTAGGGGACTCTAGGTGTGGGAATCAGCTAAATGTCCAGTGGATGGTTTTGATAGCTCAGAATAATGCCAGCCAACTGCAGGAATCTCAAAAGAAAGGGTTATTTTCTTTTCTCTTTTCGGCAGAAAATATATCACGAGCCTTCTAATCTAAGACAGAGTTGGTTTGAATTTGAGGATTAAACATCAATCACACCTAGTTTTTATACTCCAGATTTTTTTTTCGGAGACCATCTCTTCTTACAACCTTTTATGATTCCTATAGTCTGCATCTCTTGGATAAATATGTTTATAAGTTGTTCTGGTTTCTGTTGCTCTCCCCACTGGTAGACACATAGAAAGCCATTTTGCTGTCTTAGCTTCCTAATGGGCCCATTGATGTAATTCTCCCTTCATTTCTTAATAGGTTTAGAATGATCCTCTCCGGGATTCATTTCTCTCCTGACACAATAGTGAAAGGGCATCTTACTTCCCTTTCTCCCTCTGGCTGACAAAAATATCTTCTTTCTCTTTCTTGTCCTTAATTGACGTTGTTTATACTCATAGGGATCCTTTATCCCTCTTCCTTCCTAGTGGTTTTTTAAGAAACTACCTATGTTCACACCTCATTTGTCTCCGGGCATTCCCTTGTGAAGCTTTGCTGGCAGTCACTCTGTCCTTTGGAAGCTCTTTTTTCTATCTTGGCTTCCCCTCTGGGTCTTAATTATGTGTTTCTGAAAGTTCTTCAGCTTTCCTACAGACATAGGGATGGGGATGCTGTAGGGCTTCAATTAATGGATGCCCTAGGAGAAAAGACCTTTATGATCCACTGTGTTTGTATTTGAAAAAGAGCAAAACAAAATAATTGTTACAAGTCTCAGGAAACAGTATTGGTTTGCTTTACAGGTTCAGTGGAGACTGACTCTCTTTTGCCACCTTTCTTTATGAAGCAGATAGTGAAAGTGTTGGATTTTTGTGTGGTAGAGATGAAAGAGTAGGCATTTAGAGGGGGACACACTTGGGTTTTAATACTGGGTCTGCTACTTTTTTGTTTGTGGCTTTGGCCTGGCTATTTAGTCACTCTGAGCCCCAGTTTCTTTATCTATAAAATAAGTATAACACAGGCTGCCTGGGTGGCTCAGTCGGTTACGTGTCAGACTCTTGGTTTCAGCTCAGCTCTGATCTCAGGCTCCACACAAGCGTGGAGTTTGCTTGAGATTCTCTCTCTCCCCCTCCCCCTCCAGCCCCTCTCATTCTCTAAATAAATAAAACCTTAAAAAAATAAGTATAGGGCACCTGGGTGGCTCAGTCGGTTAAGCATCTGCCTTCGGCTCAGGTCATGATCTCAGGGTCCTGGGATCGAGTGTCGCATCGGCTACCTGCTCAGTAGGAAGCCTGCTTCTCCTCTCCCTCTACCCCATCCCCTGCTTTCTCACTCTCAAGTAAATAAGTAAATAAATAAATAAATATGACACTATTTACTTTAGTAGAATAATGGATTAAATGAGACCATGTATAATAAGTGCCCAGAACAGCAGTTCTCAAACTTTGATGTGTATCTTAATCATCTAGAAATTAATGAAGAATACAGAAGCCCACATGCATTGAGGTAGGATAAGATTCTTTGTACTTTTACTGAGACTCTCGTGTGATTCTGATACATACCAACTTGAGAAACATTGGTCTAGCATACTTCAGACACTCAATCTGTATTGGCTCATTTTCACACTCAGAATAGTTGAAAAGTAAGCTTAGGCATTTTAAAAGAAATTCATTTTGACTTAAACTTGAGTTTCAAAGGCCAAAGATTTGGAGAGGAAAAGCATTATATGAAGATAAATCTATTTTATATATCAATCTGTAACCCTAGAACTGAGTTTTGGCCACATCATTTAGCTGAGGTTTCAATTCCTGAATGGTAATTGTCATCTCAAGCGTATTGATAGGAAAGCATACTCTAGAAATATGCAACCTTATGTATCACAGATATGACAGAAGAGAGGAATCAAAACCACGTAGTTGTAAGTGATTAAGTATAATATGACTTAAAGGAGACTGTGATTAATTAATGGTGTATATTGGAAACCCTAGAGCAACCACTGAAAAATATTTAAAAGAGGCATACATTGTAGAAAAAAAATGGAACAAAATAATTATGCAGAAAGATGAAAAGGGGAAAAAAGAACAGATAGAACCAAGAAAAGATACGAGATGGTAGATCACCAGTTTTCAAATTTACTTTCTCATTTACTCTGTTGTTTTTCTGTTTTCATTCATCGATTTCTGATCTTATTATTCTTTTCTTCTTTTTGTTTGCTTTGGGTTAAATTCTTTTCTTTTTCTAGTTTCTAAGGGTAGAGGCTTAAATCATTGGTTATAGACCTTTTTCTGCTTTTCTAAAATAAGCATCACTGCTGTAAATTTCCCTGTAAGTTCCACTAAAGCTACATCCTGTAAATTTGATGCACGTGTTTGCAGTCTCTTTCATTTCAAATATTTTTAAATTTCTATTGTGACTTCCTGTTTGGCCATGAAAAGTATGTTGTTTGGTTTGGTTTCTCTCTCCTATTCTTTCAACTGAACACAAACCAATGAAAACTGGCTTCAAAAATTTTGTTTTATACTTACTGTTTTTGGTGGTTTTGTTTTAAAAGCATAGAGGCTAAAATGACTTATGAGGATTTTTGGTTTGTTTGCTTTTACTTTTTCTATAATCCATGCTCTGAATAACAGCCTCAGTGAACGGTTAAAAATGTAAATATAAAAGCAGAACAGAGGCTAAAGAATATTTGTTAAATGAATACACAAATAAATGAATGAATCATTTTGATTCCTAAAATTTTTTCAGCAACTTTTCTGCACTTAAAATCTACCCTTTTTATGTGGGCCTCTGAGTTTCTGCAAAACCTATCCTTTTCATATATCATCTGTGCCCGTCCCCTTTCCAGCATCACCTTATGCCCTCTGCTTTGTTCATTTCTCCCATGAAGGTTTTCGTGTATGGCACACATAGATCCATAGTATGTCTAGGGCATATCGGGGTAAACAGAATGCATTTATCTTGGCTTAGACCTATCCTCCAGCTCTTTACATAGATATGTCATCTTTTTTTAAAAAAGATTTATTTATTTATTTTAGAGAGAGAGCACAGGTGGAAGGGGCAGACAGAAAGGGAGAGAGAGAATCCCAAGCAGACTCTGAGCTGAGTGTGGAGCCCAATGTTGGGCTTGATCTCATAACCCTGAGATCATGACCTGAGCTGAAACCGAGTCAGATGCTTCACCGACTATACCACCCAGGCGCCCCATAGATACATCATCTTAAATGATGACCAGTAAAAGACAATAATTCTTTTATTTTATGTGTTTACCTGTTTATCCTGTTTCCATATATTAAAATGTAAGCTCCAAAGAGCATAGGCCATGTCTTCCTTGTTGCGTATGGTAAAGTTAGTGATTACGTTGAGGAAGATTTATTATTTTTTCCTTTCTTTTACTTTTTATATGAAAATTTCAAACGTACATGAAAATGGAGAACAGTACAGTTATCCTCCATACCCATCACCCAGCTTCAACATAATCGACATACGTACGGTCCACCTTGTTTTATCAATACCACCTTCCCTTTTCCCTAACTAGATAATTTTAAGGCAAATCCCAAACATTGTATCATTTCATCCACAAACACATGAAGTTATGTCCTATCCTAGATAAGGACACTTTTTAAACATAGCCATACTACCATTCTAACACCTAAAAAATTAACAAAACTTTCTTAATATGATGTAAGATTGAGTCAATGTTCAAATTTCTCTGATTAAGAATTTGTTTGTTCAAATGAAGATCCAAGGCCACTATCGCATTTGGGTAATATGTAACTTTTCCTGTCTTTTTTTTTTTTTAAGATTTATTTATTTTAGAAAGAGAGAGTGTGAGAGAGAGAACGCCTGTGCATCGGGGGAGGGGCAGAGAAAGAAGGAGAAAGAGAATTTTTAAGCAGACTCCCCACTGAGCACAGAGCCCGATGTGGGGCTCATTCACAAGACCCTGAGATCAAGACCTGTGCCGAAATCAAGAGTCAGATGCTTAACTGACTGAGCCACCCAGGAGCTCCCCCTCCATCTTGTTTTTTAATTGCAATTCATTTGTCAAAGAAAACTGGTCATTGATTTCACATACTGGACTTGGCTGGCTGCATCTCTTTTATTCCAGATACTTAAAAAAATTGAGATATAATTCATATATCATAAAATATACACTTTTTTAAAAGATTTTATTCACTTATTTGACACAGAGAGAGAGAGAGACCGAGAGAGAGCCAGTACAAGCAGAGGGAGTAGCAGAGGGGGAGGGAGAAGCAGGCTCTCCACTGAGCAGGGAGCCCGATGTGGGACTCGATCCCAGGACTCTGGGATCATGACCTGAGCCAAAGGCAGACGCTTAATGACTGAGCCACCCAGGTGCCCCAAAATGTATACTTCTAAAGTGTATAGTTAAGTGAGTTTGAGCATATTCACAAAGCTGTGCAACCATCAACACTGCCTAGTTGCAGAATATTTTTAGACCCCAAATAGTAGATACTTTCCATCACCCCTCCCCTAAGTCATGGGCAAGCACTAATCTACTTTCCATCTTTATATTGCATATTCTGGACATTTCATATAAATGAAATTACACAAGATGTGATTTTTTGTGACTGACTTCTTTCACTCAACATACATTTTTAAGATTCATCTATGTTGTAGCATGTATCAGCACTTCAATCTTTATATTGGCTGAATAATATTTCATTGTATGGCTATACCACATTATTTATTCATTCATCAGTTGATGGACATTTGAATTGTACCCACTTGTTGGCTATAATGAATAATGCTTCTACAAATGTATATGTACAATGTATGTGTGGACATGTTTTCCTTTCTCCAGAGTATATAACTAGGAGTGGAATTGCTGGGTCATATGATATTTCTATGTTTAACTTTTTAGGAACTGTGAAATTTTTTCTAAAGTGGCTGTGTACCTATAAAATTAGAGACGTAGACTGGATGAAATTCTGAAGTTACTTTCAGCCATGACATATATAAATAAATTTGGGGGTATGAGGTAGGTGGGAATGGCCAAGTAAAAACATCTGAAAATCTGCTCCTCTATGAAAATATTTTATAGGGACACAGCTGAAAAATAGAAGATGTGGCTTCTCTTTTCTGAATTTAAGTTTTCAACATTTTCTCAACTTTGAAATGCTTAACAGTGGGGACTTTTTCTTGCTCACTATTTATCCACAGATCCTAGTACTGGGTCTGGCACATGTTAGGTGTGCAAAATAAAAATGTTGACCTGACTGTGTGTTCATATACTAGTGCCCTGTGCTCAGTAGTTTATAATTCAGCTGGGAGAAAGGAAGGCCCCCAGGGCCAACACTGGGTTGTGCCTGAGGTTATATTCTGTTAGTGACCAGAAAACTGTCAATGATGTGTTGAAATTTTACAGACTTTTCAGTTGGGATATGAAATGTTTTTATAATTTTTGAACGCCATAGCCTATATCTGGGTTGGTATAGATTTAGCACAATTTCCAAATCTCTGATTATAACAATCACTCTAATAATAAGATTGAGACCTCTTGAAAGCCTGAAATCCATTCTGAGGTGTATTTTTAAAAATAATAGTGGGAAACTATTTATTTCAAGATTGTTGTAATGTGTTACAATTCTTTGATAGCTGTGAAACCATCCCTTCGTTTATTCATTTATTTGTTTAACAAGTATGTATTGAATACTTACTTTGTGCCAGGCATTATGCTAAGTGCTGGGGCCATGATGTGACAAAGACAAGCATGGTCTCCTCCCCTCTTAAGAAGTAAACAGCAACTTGAATCGAAGCAGAAAATGAAAAAGGAATCACCAGACTACCTTATTCACAACCTTCTGGAAATAGATATATATTGCTGCACTATCACTAGAATATCTTCTGGCACACAGCAAATTCTTAGGAGAGATGGAAAACATTTTCAAATAATTCTCCTGTATTCCCTCCTGTTTCTTGGCCACTTGGTATCTCATTTCTCTGAGAATTCTGATATGGACTTTCCATACCTTGTGTAGATTCTTTCCACTTTTCTCCTCTTTTGCATTTATTTTGTTCTTTCTCAGTCCCTCTAAGAAAAACACACTGGCATGTGTCCTTATTGGAGTGGTTTGTCCCTTAAATGTGGAGGGCAGGGTAAGATGCAGGAATATATAAAGAACACCACCAAGGGGATGATCCCATTCAGAGATGCCAGGACTTCCCTTGCTCATCCATGCCTGATATTTCATAATTAGAGATTCTTGTTTCTGAAAGGTGTGGATTCTGGCTAAAATGTAAATATCCCTGGGGAAATCATTGTTTAGAGTCATATAAGTCATTTCCATATGGGGGTGAATGAGTTTATTTAAACCTTTTCTGAGAACAGGTTTTAGTTGGAAACAGGAAAAACCATGAACGGGGGGTAATTGAAATTATTATTAGGAGGTAGAGAAGAATAGGTTGAAGATACCACCATACAAAAGAGAAATAAGCCCACTCCTCAAGCTGAACTCAACTTACTGTACTTCCAAACCATATCACTAAGTTCCTTTAAAATGCTCTCTGGAACATGAATCAACAGTTAAAATTAGCTTCATGATAAGTACTCAAATGCCCCTGAACATAACCCTCGGGGGTAGAATGACATGTGTTGTATGACAAAATTTGGGATCCCTCATTCATATTCAGTGTCTCCAATGTATTCCTTCCTGCAAGTCCCTCCCTACCCCAATCTTAAGGGTGGAAATTCCTGACATTCTGAGTACAGAGCATTGAGGTCAGTGGACTCAAAATCAAGATTAAAGAAAAACATAAAAAAGGATTTTGGGATGATCAAAGAAGCACTGAAATTTAGAGACAGATCACTTGTAAAATATGACACCTCCAGTGTATAATACACTCTGCCCTTCCGCTGTGTGTCAATCCCTGCCTTATACACACAGACCTAGAGATTTCTGTACGAATATTCCCACTCTCCTCAAGAACACAGCCCAGGTTTTAATCATTAATTATTCTGTAGTTTCAGTAGGACTGTTTTAATCATTCTTTCCATTTAAACTAATTTTAATGATAGATTTTGCAATCATATTAAACAATAAGTTTTTTAATATGAAAGTAATGCCTTAAAAGAACCTAGCATTTAAATGAATAGCAGTTGTGTGAAATTGTGTGTGATACCATCCAATATAAAATATGTGGACATAACAATTACAGGCCATCTGTTAAACTGGCATCTTGCTTGTACAGGAACGAAATTTCAATTAAGTTTTATTATCAGGAAGTGTAAATGACAGATCCCATACGAAAGTCCATAGCCAGTAAACTATCTAAATAAAGAGTGGGATGTCATACAGTTAATGAGTTGGATCAGTCTCCCTGATTACATACTTTGTAAATAATGTGTTTGTTCACCAGCTCTTGGAAACAAGTACTGCTGGTGAGCATGGTGGCTGTTTTTTAAGAGATGCCCATATGGGAGGTAAATTGAAACGGTTGTACGACACAGTCCGGAGTCGTCTGGTTAATGTTGATTCACCACTTTAGCTGGAGAGACTGAAGTTAAATCATACATGAGATAAAAGGATGATTTGAAAGGGGAGAAACAAAAATCATATCTCGAAAGTGTCTAAGAAGTGGTGATTTGCTGGAAGCCACATATCCATGGCCTGAAGACCAATTCACAACTCGAAGGAACTGATGTCATGATCCACCAGTGGTTCAGCTGTGGTTTCCCCAACATCCCAGGAAGGAGAACATCTAACACTGTTAGCAAGTATCGGGACAAGGGTCTTGGTTATTAACAGGAGAACAAATGGGCCTGTAGCTTTTAGCCATGAAATATGCCTCCTAACTCATCAAATAGCATCCTTACTTTCTAACCTGTCATCATTATTAATATCTATTATTGCTGCAGGTAGGAAAATAAATAAATAAATAAACATACCCAAATTCTACTTGCTCAAGTAGTAACTTGGAGAGTTGTCAACAAGAAGTCCAATTTTCATTCCCATAAATAAGCTAAAAATAATCTCAAGCCGTTTCTCTTCTGAAAAACATATGATTAAGTAGAGCATCATCTGCAGCTGCAGACCCTTGGAAAGCTATTCAGAGTCTTCCAGGGCTTTTGCTGAGTAATGTCGTATGATGCAGTAGCCAGAATCCAGTGCTGGACAGGATTTGCCAGAGGCAT
Source organism: Halichoerus grypus (assembly GCF_964656455.1). NCBI lineage: Eukaryota > Metazoa > Chordata > Mammalia > Carnivora > Phocidae > Halichoerus > Halichoerus grypus. The sequence goes on from NC_135718.1 coordinate 70,005,060, forward strand.
TTGCAAACTTGGTGACCTATCTCCTCTGGGCCTGGATACCTCCACATTTCAAGGTTACTGAATGGATATCACATCCCAGAAAGTGAATTGTTCAGTGACTTTTACTGTTAATTCAGCTCTCTGGCTTTTTTTTTTTTTTTAAGATTTTATTTATTTATTTGAGAGAGAGAGAGGGCATGGGCAGGGGAAGGGGCAGAGGGAGAAGCAGACTGACTCCTCACTGAGCAGGTAACCTGATGTGGGGCTCGATCCCAGGACCCTGGGATCATGACCTGAGCTAAAGGCAGACACTTAACTGACTGAGCCACCCAGGCGCCCCTGGCTTTTTAATGGAGAGTGGCTTCTTGGGCTTTGTTGTTGTTGTTGTTTTGGTTTGGTTTGGTTTTTTGCTTTGTTTTCCTTTTTGGTGTTTCCTTTTGAAAAAGAATGGGCAGATGACAAGAACAAAATAACTAAGGTTTTACTTGGATTCAGGCTGTGTAAGTCCACATGTGTTTTGGAAGTACGGTAGAAAAAGTAGTATGCTGTATACGTGGTACTAAAGGCCATGCCTAGTACTGGGGTTCACCAGAATATCAAGCAGGCATCAAGACTGCAGATGAGTTTTGACTTAATTTTTAAGACTTTTTTTAATGGGGATGTTATTTACAAGCAGTGAAATATACAGATCATAAGTCTACAGTTCAACCATTTTTGACAAAAAATACACTCATGTAATTCACACCCCTATCGATATGTGGTACATTTCCATCATACCAGAAAGTTTTCTTGTGTCCTTTCCCAATCAATCACTATGCTCCCTGCTCCCAGGCAACCACTGATCTGATTTTTATCATCATAGATTCGTTTTTTCCATTCGGAGAATGTCATATAAATGGAATCACACATTATGTACTCTTTCGGGTAAGACTTCTTTCACGAAGAAGGCTTTCCTTCTATGAAAGAAGTTTTAGAGATTAATCCATATTGCATGTAGCAAAATCAGCCATTCATTCATGTTTATTGATGAGGAATATATTCTGTTGCATAAATAGACCAACAGAGAGTTTAATCTATTTTTCCATTAATGGGGCTCTTGCTCTGTTTCTAGCTTGGAGCTATTATGACTAAAGCTGCTATAAACATTCTTGCATAAAATGTTGGAGAACATTTTATTTCTCTTGGATCAATATCTAGGAGTGGGATTATCAGGTTATAGGGTAAATGTATTTTTAACATTTTAGAAAGTTTCCAGTGTCCAAAGTGATTGTACCATTTTACATGCCACCAATTATCCCATATCCTCACCAACATTTGATGTTGTTAACTTTTTTTGTCTCAGTCTATTTAGTGAGTAGGTAGAAACTGAGTTATTTTCAATGCATTAAACCACAATAACAACCCAAGAGCGCTAAGGTCTAGAGTCCAGAAGTAAAGAACTTGGATTTGAAATTTGCACCACCCTTCAGGGGTCAAGGCCTGGGAAGACTCCCACTGGAAAACAGGAAGATGTGACTCAGGGGAAGAGGTCTACAGTTTTCACCTATATCTAAGCCAGGGGCCCAAGATTCAGTCAGCCCCCCTCTTCCCTCTCTCACTATCTGTATCCCTCTGGACACTCTTCCTCCTTCCCACCTCCCTTTTCATGGTCCAAGGACTCCTTCCTAGTCTCTATGCTTTATTTTTGTCTTTTGTTACTTCTCATCTGTATCACTATGATAGTTTCCCAATCAGCTGATCTACCCACTGAGAGTGATCTTCTTAAAATGTAGGTCTCCTCATGACACTTTCCTATCTTAATGCCTCAGTGGCTCCTCATTTCCTATAAGATTAAAACAAGTAACCCCTGGCATTTATGAAGGGTTCATGACATGCCAGGCACAGTATTAGGTACTTAATTTTGTTATCATGTTACACGGCCAGGATAACTCTTTGACATAAGGGTTCATATGAGCTCTCTTAGAGAATGTAGGTAACTTTCCAGAATCAAACATTGAATCAGTGATGGGAATCAAACCCAGATGCATTAGATTCCCAAGCCTGTGATCTTAGCCAATATAGCACATTAAGTAAAACTTTTTTTTTTTTGGTCAATCTTTTCTTTTCTTTTCTTTTTTTTATTATGTTCAGTTAGCCACTGTATAGTACATAATTAGTTTTTGATGTAGTGGTCAATGATTCATTAGTTAAGTATAAGTAAAACTTTTTAGCATGGATTTCTGCTTCTGGATGGCAGTGTGAGGAATTCCGTGGGCACCCTTCCCAGAGAAACAAGCAAAGCTAGTGAAAACTAGCTTTTAAAATCCAGCCATTTAAAGTCTTTGAAAGTTTTCCTAAGGGCATACAGCAAATGAAGAAACATTTATTCAAGAAATCTACTAAAACTCAGTAAGAACAGCAAGAGACTGTGATCTTTGAACAATGGCCCACCTTTACCTCTCCCCCACACCCCACTCAGCTCAGTCTGATAGAACCTCTGCTCCAGGTAGATTGTGGCCAAAAAGACAGAGCTCCCTCTCTCCTCAGCTCCCAATCAAGGGTTATAGTATTTCATCGGGAGAAGGCGCTCAGCATTTATCATCTCCTCAGATTCCAGGTTGAAGAGGCTACATTCCTGGTGAGTGTGCCTGAAAAATTGGGGCTACCTTCCTTTACTCAGTCAATCCCCAGAGAATAGATGCTCTACCATAGACAGGGCAAGCTAAAAAACACTGGGGATCTGATTGCTTCACCCCACTTTGATAATAAAGAGATTCTTCTCAGCAGGGCAAAGCCAAGAAAACCAAGGACCCCCAGCCAGCCTGCAGAGCAGTGGGTCAGATGTTTTGTCTATGGGGAGAAGCAATCAATGAGAGAGAATTCCAAAGTTCTCCAAAGGAACTGACTTGATTTGAAACAGTGTGGGAAGTTCAAAGCTAAAGGTGGTGTCAAAAACAATAGCTCCTCTTAATTAAGAGCAACAAGCTAAACCATGGGCCAGCTAGCTTATCAGAGCTAGCATGAAATATACTGTGCTTCAAGATCTTGGGATGGGTTGTAGAGGTTAGGGTAGGCAGAATAACAGTGACTTCATCCTTTCAAATCCTAAATTCCCAAAACAACAAAATCTGACTGCCTGTTCTCTGCCTTGGTCAGAATAGAGCCCAAATCTTTGGTCAACAGGACTACATGCAATGATGCAGAGGGTGCTCTCTAAAGCAAAATCAGAAATGAAAGCGACAGTGCGTGAGGAAATCCAACAAATGCTATCTAAGTCAAAGTGATGGGGTTAAGAAAGGGGCAACCCCTGGAGGGATGACTTTGAGCATCAAGAAGGTGAATTGCAAGAAATAGTAATGGTTAGATATAATCAGTTGTTTTCTGTATTGTGTGCCATGTGCTGGCCTGAAAATGTAAGTGTATCATGATAGGCACTTCTGGTTTGAATCACACTTGTATGGCAAGGACTGTGGCGGGGATGTTGGACTTTTAGCTTTGGCTAATTTGTTTGAAGACCCCTTAATTTTCTTAGGGAAACCAATGAAGGTTTTTAATGTCTCAGCTATGGGACATTGAAAGTTCTGTGAATCTCAACCCAAATACATTTCAGGAGAGCACTAAAATTTCAGGACCAGTGGAATGGAAGAAGTTATTGAAAACTGGATTTATTTTTTTTACTATTATTCATTTCCAGGTTTTGCTAAGTGAATTTCCTTCCTTCCTTCCTTCTTTCCTTCTTTCCTTCCTTCCTTCCTTCCTTCCTTCCTTCCTTCCTTCCTTCCTTCTACAAATATTTCCCCAATATTTGGTAAGGAAAAACAGGATTATGCAGTAGTCAACTGCCCAGAAATCCTTGAGCCTCAGAGACAGAAAGGGGTGGTGATGTGTGCAGAGAGTGAGACTGGGGGCTTATTATTTAAATAACAGCAGATGGGAAGGAGGAGAGTTATCTCTACTTGCGGTTAGCAAGAAGACTTGAGAGGACATCTGGGTTGAGAGCAGGTTATCTCCAGGAACTTTCTTTGCCTCTCTTTATGGGCAGGCAAAAGAATATTTCTTTCTGGGATTGAGGCTAATGAGAGTTATAAAAGAGTCCTTTGTGGGGAGAAATACTCCATGGATTAGAGGAAAAGAGCAATAAGCATGGAAAACTGTGAATTAATTTTGGTGAATTATTTTGAAGGCAAATATTTTTAAATGGCAGAAAGAGTGACAGAGAGCAAAATAGAAAATATTATAGTACAATAGAAAGCTGTGAATTGAGCTATGAAGATTTTATTTTAATTAATATATAATTGGATGCATTTTAGAATGTAATCCTTACTATAGGATTAGGCATTTTATTTCATGTTCTGTATTGAATATACAAACCCAATCTTAATTTGGCGGTGCAGACAGGGATTGCTGAGTCCATACCCAAAATTTGAGCAACTGTACCCAAATTGCGATGGAATTTACTGAAAAATGCTGAAGGATTGTAATTCTATAATTTTCTGCTTTTGTTCTACTGGGACGGATTTGAGGATGTTTGCTAATATTGTTGGAAATCACTTGTCATGGCATTGGGAGAGGGTGGTTATAAGGGAGGGCTATAACGTTATAAGGGTTATAATGTTGTAAGGGAGGCTATAATGTGCTGAGTCAGCAGGCTGCCCTGACACCTGGTCTGCAGCTGCACCTGTAAGTCCTCATTCTGGAGGGATGCCCTAAGGCAGGGTTTCCAAACTCCCCTGCATGTTAGAATCACCTGGGGACCTTTTATAGCTATCAATGCCTGGGGTCCACTCTACACCAATTAAATGGTATCTTTGGGGATGGGGACCAGGCGTAGCTATTTTCTCGAACCTCTCCAGCTAATTGCAATTTGCAGAAAGAGCCGAGGACCATTGCCCTTGGGAGGCACGGAACAGCAAATGAAATTGCCTGCGGAACTGTCTGTGAAGAAAGAACAGAGATGAGGCCAGTGGGAAAGGGGCCAGAAAAAAAAAATCAATACAAGGGAGCAGGACGTGGTAGGTTTCAGTTGGGGGAGCCGGAGAATGCTCACATTTGTTCAAATGGGACAGAACGCTAGATCATCACTTCTCCCGACACCCTGAAGCCCAGAGACACAGCCAAAGAGCTGGGATCCTGTTGGAATTCTTTGAGCAGAGGGGATCCCTAAGAAACTTCAAACCTCAGTGGACCACGGTCCCTTCAGACAACGATCTCAGAGACTTCTCAACTCCAAAATACTCTAACAAATCCAAAGGCAAGATAAGCTTTGAAGACCCGGGATTTCTCCACAGGACAGACCATGTTCTTTCTGTAGGAGGCAATGCGGAGGGAGGTGCAGCCAACTTCAGCAAGCAAACCTTTCCGGAATAGAGCAGGTGCCCGTGGCTGCAATCTCCAAAAGGCATTTGTGAATTCAGCGTGACATTCCAGTTAGGGTTGCTGGATAAATCACAAGACATCCAGATAAATTCGGAGTCCACATAAACAATGACAAACTTTTAAGGATTGCATTGGGCATACTTATACTAAAAATTAATGCACTAGGTTTACCCGAAATTCAAATTTAACTGGATGTCCTCTACCTTTATTTGTTAAATCTAGAACTCTCATTCACGGCGACTTGGTAGTAATATTTTCTAAAATGCTAGCCTGGAAAGTGGGAAATGGCTGAGAAATGGAACCAGACCCACCTGGACACTGATGAACAGAGCCAGCTGAAAGCACTCTGCATTGGTGGTCTGATGGGAAAGACACCATGTCTGCTAGGTACAGCCATCGGTTTTCCCTGTAAGCACAAAGTTCAAATGGTTTCCAAAAGAGATGCTAGTGTCTCATAAGAAGACCTCATGAGGGGCGCCTGGGTGGCTCAGTTGTTAAGCATCTGCCTTCAGCTCAGGTCATGATCCCAGAGTCCTGGGATCGAGCCCCGCATCAGGATCCCTGCTCCACGGGAAGCCTGCTTCTCCCTCTCCCACTCCCCCTGCTTGTGTTCCCTCTCTCGCTGTGTCTCTCTCTGTCAAATAAATAAAATCTTTAAAGAAAAAAAAAAGAAGAAGACCTCATGAAAGGAAGGTACTCTGGAGTGTGTCATCCTAGGAGTTTCCTGGTTAGTAGTCAGTACATGGGACATCTGTCAATAGGCTCCGGGCTATGGTCCCAGGAGAAGGCCTGACAAGGCAAGATCCAACTAGGAGACCCAGAACTAGCAGTGTAGTGGGATCCTACACTGGAACCTAAAAGTAAAGTTAGGACGGAAGGTTAGTTAGTTATACTGGGGGACTAGGACACTGGGTCAAACTAGCAGCAAGGACAATTACATACATACTTATCTATCTATTATCTATCATCTATCACCTCTCATCTATCAATCTATTATCTATTGATCTATCAATTATCTATCAATCTATTATCTATTGATCTATCAATTATCTATCAATCTATTACTATTGATATATCATCTCTTTAAAATATCACCTTAGGAACTGGCCTAATGCTCTCTGCCTCCAACCAAAATTGATTCTGAGAGCAAAGCACATTGTTGAGCCTGCTGGTGAGGATGGCCTAGCTCCAGCCATGGGGGAGAGAACAATTACAGAGACGGGGAATGGAGACCCACAGTCTAAGCTGGCAGAATCTCTATAGGGTTGGTGGGCATCTTCGCAAAGCAGTCTGGGTAAAATGCCATGATTCTTATTTGGCAGTTTATACGGTGGCAAATCAATGCTTTGTTTCTCCTGGCTATCCCTGGAAAGTGCAAAAATGCCCAGTGATAGAAAAGTATCTGAAATCCGAAAAGTGACTGCTAAGCCCTGTTCTAACAGTGGTTGGTGAACCGAGGGGCTGAGTTGGTGTCTGCGCAGCATGGTACATGGCCGATTTCACCTAAAGAAGCCAGATGCATATACTCAAATGTCCAACCAGGAAGTATTCTATTTAGGAATTCCATTCTTCCAAAAAGCCCAATCCCTATTTAATTTAGAATCGTTTAATACATAAGAGTTCTAGTAGCCCAAGAATTCTGTGTTGGCCACATGGAATGCAGATTCTTGTCATTGGCCAAACCTATAAAGTGCTAGAGGTTTCACTCTCAGAAAGGGTGGAAAGTGGATACTAATAACAGTATGTCATCTTTTTTAACTTCCATCTGCAGAATTTAAGCAACAACTTCCTTCTTGACTCTATGAAATGGGGCAGAACAGAGGGTCCATGATTCGCTAAGTTCTATAGAAAATAAAGCAGGACTGTGATCATTTAGGAATCAACCCAGGGGTCTCTAAAATCTCTATATCCATGATGGCTTTCAAGATATATCTGCTTTGGTTTCTTAACAGGTCATTCAAATACAAATGATCCCTTTGAAGCGTCCACTAAATTAATGACGTGACATAAAAGTAAAGCAATCAATGTCCCGACTGTAGTTTCTACTCAATAAAATGGTTGTGTCGAAGGTATCCGATTCCATCTGGTTTAGCTTTGTGATGGAATAGAATAGCATTGATCATACTAGCCCTCATCAGCAACTTTTGATACCTTTGACCTCTAATTAGGTAGTTACACATAAGAGATCCACTCGAGGTCTGGTCTAGAAATGGATGAATTTGTTCTAACACAGTTCCTATCTTTATGAATAGCATGGTTCTGTTCTTTTCATAATTAATACTCATTAAATGATTGACTGGTTTGTGAAGTTGCATGCTAGGTACAGCACCACTTCCTTGAGCATCAGCTGGCAGAAGCAGAAGGGTTGGGCAGCATGAAGCTGATGAAAGGGTTTCTTGGAATCAGGGCAAAGATGACCTTAGAATTACAAGAGAGCCCTTGAGTTCCTTTATTCTTTTTCTCACCTTTAAAGGATATACCCAAAGACAAATCCACAGATTATTTGTACTCCTTTTATATTTGAAGTGGCAAAAAGCAAATTCTGGCAACATCAGAAACCACCTTGTTAGTTTATTGTGAGTATCCATCATTGTATAAACCAATTTAATGGGGGACCAAGTTGCCAAATTGTCTGATCTCCAGATTTTCGCAGCATTTCCCATCTGTTCACAAAATAGCCAGAAGATGTTTGCTTTCCTGGTTGCAGAATAATGCTTTAAAACTGCCTGAAGGAATCTACTCATCCAAGCTGTTTTAATAAGATTAAGTAGATGAAATATTCATCTCACAGGATATATGCCCATATGCTATCATATCATTAGTCACAAAAATGGACATTTAATTATTGTGGTCTCTAAAGTCCATCTCTGTGGTTAGAATATGCAGGACTCCATGAATCAGGTTGCCTTATTTATCTACGACAGCATTTTCTTTTTAACCTAGTTATTGGCTCACAATCCTCTCGAAAGCTTCTTGGCCATAATCTGAAATGGGCCCCCTTTATTCGGAGGACAGGAGGGAAACCGAAGAAAGAGGCAGGCCACTCCAAGTTGGTAGGTGGCAGTTTTAATAAGCAAAGGGAACTTACATACAAGGCTTGTCTTCAGCAGCAGCAAGACAAATGGATCCCCACATCTGCCTGCCAAATCTTAAAAGTTTATATAGAGAGAGGCCTTAACCGGGTTTAGTCAAGTAGACCATGCGCTGTTCTCAACACCACAACATTGTCTTGAGGCTGTGTCCTTGGAGCAGCCTCTGGGAGTGAGAAAGGCAAGTGGAACCCACACTCCAAAGACAGGGGAGGGGCTGAGGAGTCTTCTGAGTGTCCCAGTCCAGCTCATGTGTCAACCAGTGGTCACGTCTTTTCAGTGACCTTCCCCAACCCTAGCTCCCAGGGCTTTCTCCACGTCACGATGTTTCATTGGCCTCTCCATTTTGTAAATGGTTATTCCTTGTTGTCAATCATCTCATATTTGGAGGCAGGTGGCCCCCCTGGCATTCTAGCCAATCAATGACTTTACTGGGCGATCACGTGTTCTTAAACACTCTTACTGAGCAGCGAAATTCTCTTCTCTTTTCAATGAGAGCCAGAGAGGAAGTTGTCACTTAAATATCTGCAAGAAAAAGACCATAAAGTGTTGATTGGAATCCCACTTACCACTATTTCTAAACTCGAATGTTCTAGCTCTGCTACACATCGGCCAATATGAAGAAATCACATTCCGTGTGGGGGCAAGAAGGCCAGATGGTGATTTTTCTCTCCTGTTTTCCTATTGAAAGTCATCCCTCAGATTTGGCACTTCATGGAGAGAGAATAGGTGAGGGTATCATTAAGCTTACATGTTCCCAGCTGCAGAATTGTTTGTACTTCCTGTTTGCAGTATTTATAAGTCAGCATACATATCAAATAGCATATGTGTATTTCTACTGCACTTGCTATTTGACACCTATTTAGATACATGTCTGTATGTCTATTCATACGTATAAATCAAAGGATACCTACTTAAATATTGAAGGTCTTTTTTTTTTTTTTTAAAGATTTTATTTATTTGACACAGAGAGAGAGACAGCTAGAGAGGGAACACAAGCAGGGGCAGAGGGAGAGGAAGAAGCAGGCTCCTGGCTGAGCAGGGAGCCCGATTCGGGGCTCAATCCCAGGACCCTGGGATCATGACCTGAGCCGAAGGCAAATGCTCAATGACTGAGCCACCCAGGCGCCCCTGAAGATCTTTCTAAGTGGTCTAATTATAAGTGAGTTTTATGTCCTCCTATTTGCTTTGTTTGGTAGTTTAAAATTTTTGAATCAGGAATGTGCTTGACTTGTGTAATAATTTCTAACATGTTAAAAACAACCCTTTGTAAACTGAAAGCAGGATCTATATGTGAGCATGAATGGTGTATGCCTATCCCAATGACAAAAGTCATGGGAATCCCTAGATAGCCTTACAGCTTTCTCTCCCACACTGTGCGAGCAGTAATGCACCGATGTGTTCATTTGCCCCGTGTGGCTACCACCCTAAAGGGCCCCGGCAAGCACTAAGGAGTGCTCTTGGGGTCAGACAGGACAATTGCAACCTTCCCCCTTGATTTCGTGAGAAAACGGTGGAGGGCAGGAATGTCCTATAGAAAAAGAGAGTAGAAAGAGACTAATGTTTAGGAAGTGCCTGTTTATGGCTTAGGTATTTGATGTGTGTGTTGTCTCATTTTTTTCTTCATAATCGAGTATCATTCCTATTTGGCAGATAAGGACACTGGCCCGGAGTCGCTCACGATGACTCACTAAGCTACGACAGAGCTGGGGCTTGAACTCTTTCCACTCTACCCCACTGCATTATTTCCCAATTTCTGGAGAAAATAAGGCAGACTGATGTGACACAGACAACCTGTAACCACTGTTTCTCTAGGGCTTTCCTATAATGCTGTCTCTTGACCGTGGGAAGTAAATGCCCCCCAAACACCTTATAAGGCCATGCCTTCATTACCCTTTTAGTTGCAAACCCACCCAATTAATAAAATCCTTCTGGACCTTTTATAAAACCCCTGTGCATGTAATATTGAGGTCCAGTGTACACCATCGTGTATGTTAACTAGCTCACTATCAGAGTAAAAATAACCACTTGAGGCAAATCAAAACACCTTGGTATGAAACCATGGATAATGGATCCTCTAATTCTCCTTTCCTGATACTGATTGACCGTAAGTAGGATGGATAAGCACGGGATGAATCTTCCATCCACTTTCCAATCGACCAACTTGTTTTGATCCGATGCACACTGATGCGAAGCTTGACTTGGAAGGTGCCCCCCACCACGCAGGCTGGTCCAGCCTCCCATGCAGCAGCGGGGACAGGCGGTCACCGTAGAGCCCGGCTAGTGATGGAGATGGTGGCACATCGTGGGAACTGGCCGCAGGAGTGGAAATCCTTCCTTTTAGCGACCTGCAACCTAATTCTTGCAACTACCACTCAAAGTGGACAGAAGACAGCTCTGCAGATGTTTGAAAACGGTTAATTGGGTCTTCCTCTAATATTGTCTGTTCTGCAGGTTAAACTGGGAGTTTCTTTAAACCTGCCTGTGCCAATTGCTATTGAGTGCTTCCAGTGTGCTCTTCTTGTCTTAGCTCTTCTCAATCTCACACATCCCCTCTCCATCCTGGTTACTCTCTTTCAATCCTATTATAACGTTTTTCAAGATTTATTTATTTTATTGAGAGAGAATGGGAGAGCAGGGGAAAGGCAGAGGGAGAGAATCTCAAGCAGACCCCCGCTAATCGGGGAGCCCGACGCAGGGCTTGATCTGATGATCCTGAGATCATGCCCTGAGCCGAAACCAAGAGTTGGACGCTCAAAAGCTCAACCGACTGAGCCACCCAGGCGCCCCGATCCTATTATAATTAATGCATGCTGCCTAATTTAAAGTTGACCAAGAGAAAGGTATTAATCTCACCTGATTGTCCTTCAGTCCTACCTGCAGATAGCACTTGGGAGTGTATCCTTTGATGACTTTGTATATATGTCTTTTCTCAATTTCTGTCTCTGTCCCTGTCTCTTTCTCTTTAATACTTTAAGTTCTCTAATCAGGAGCAATGTAAATCTTCTAGTTTATTCCAGTTCTTGTTTTGTGTCTTTTGATAAGGTTTTATAGTTTGCTTCCATGGGTCCTATCCCTTCCCCGCTAAATGTTAAAAGTATATGTATTTATTTTTTATTTTTGTATATATTTATTTATTCAAGATTCCCAAGAATTCCAAAATTTCTATGACATTTGGAAGAGTTAAATTTGTTCTCAGATCATTTACAGAGGGTCTCTTGTTCAGTAGGAGACTTCAAAATGATCTTTACCTTCAAACCAAAATGCCTTTCTAAATATATATACTGCCTGAATTTGGGGGATCCCTTTCTCTATGTCAGACTGTTACAGTTTTTAAAATCTCATTGAGAATGAACTATATTTATTTCCAAGTAAGTGCAGTATCTAAACAATACTTAAAAATTACCTCCTTGCTTCCGGCCTCTGTCTGAAGTGGAAAGTTTCAATGCTCTTGGTCTCCAGCTGAGCCTGTGCATAGGATTTCTGATCATGGATCATTGTGTACTTTTATGGTCTTCCCTGGGCATCAGAAGGCAGAGTGGTAATTCAAAATTGAAATCTACTCCCCTCTTCTTGGGCTTAAACCCATTTGACAAACACTATCCAAGGGAGTCCTATTTGACAAGCAAAGGAATTCAGCTCTTCCTAAATAGAGTAGTGGGGAGAAACATTCACTAGAGTGACAGTTACAAACATTTTTTTCTCTCAAATCCATGAAAAGAATTTTGAAAATTTACATAACTGCACCCCAATGTTTTTATGTTGATAATTTTTTTCCAATACAAGTTTATTCAAAACTATTGATAATTTCTGGTGCACTGTCATTGTTCCGTCGCTCGCAAACGTTTCCAGCCTTAGAGACTTGATTCCATCATCTATTCACAAGATACATATGAAGTTTCCTTTAACAGAAATTTTACATCACTCCATTTATTCTGGACTTGTATTTCCACTCCACTTCCTGCAGAGAATTTTATCCTGGTGTAATATTTTTTTCTGCTTGGAATTTCTTTTTATTGATCACTCTACCATATGTCTCTGTAAGAAAAATATTTATAGAAATTGAAATTAAATTGTTTTCCTAAATTTGACCTTACCATGATACCCTTTCTAAATAATTTTTGGGGAAAAAAATTTTTTTCTTCTGGGTTGAGTTACCACAACAATGATTATGAATGCACAATTAATCAAAATAAAATAAATAATTAAAAATTTTGATGAGTGACTTTTAAACACAAAAGGTAAAGTTTTTGAGGAAACTTATCTCTTAATAAAATGAACAGGACTTTTTGTCCAGCTAGTTTATGAATCCACAAATAAATATTACTCATTGCTAGAATAAAAATAGGGCTGGATATCACTTTTATTTATATTTTTGTTTTCTGGATATAAACACCAAATCCATGTTCCCATATAAATAAGTAAATAGAAGTGAAAGGAGTTGTGTTATATAAATGGCAATGAATTTTTTTAATGTTCGCTATTTTCTTTTTATTTTAATTCCAGTGTAGTTAACATACAGTGTTATATTAGTTTCAGGTGTACAATATAGTGACTCAGCACTTCCATACTTTACTCAGTGCTCATCACAGTAAATGTGCTCTTAATCCCCTTCACCTGTTCCACCCATCCCCCACCCACCTGCCGTCCAGTGACCATCCAGTTGTTCTCTATAGTTAAGAGTCTGTTTTTTGGTTTCTCTCTCTCTCCCCCTCTCCCTCCTTCTCTCTCTCTCTCTTTTCCTTTTGCTCATTTGTTTTGTTTCTTCAATTCCATGTATGAGTGAAATCATAGGTATTTCTATTTCTCTTAGAAATTTCTCTTATACTCTCTAGATCCATCCATACTGGGCTGCTTCCATAATTTGGCTATTGTACATAATGCTGTGGTAAACATAGGGGTACATATATCCTTTCAAATTAATGTTTTCATATTCTTTGGGTAATTACCCAGTAGTGCAATTACTGGAGCATAAGATAGTTCTATTTTTAATTTTTTAGTTTTCTAATTTTTTAATTTTTAAAAAATTTTTTGAGGAAACTCCAGACTGTTTTCCACAGTGACTATACCAGTTTGCATTCTCACCAAAAGTGCATGAAGCTTCCTTTTTCTCCACATTCTCGCCAACACTTGTTGTTTCTTGTGTTTTTTTATTTTAGCTATTCTGACAGGTGTCAGGTGATATCTCATTGTGGCTTTGATTTGCATTTCCCTGATGATGAGTGATGTTGAGCATCTTTTCATGTGTTTCTTGGCCATCTGGATGTCTTCCTTGGAGAAATGTCTGTTCCTGTCTTCCGCCCACTTTTAATTGGATTAGTTGTTTTTTCGATGTTGAATTGTATAAGTCCTTTATAGATTTTGGATATTAACGCTTTATCAGACATGTCATTTGCAAATATGTTCTCCCATCAGTAGGTTGTCTTTTGGTTTTGTTGGTTGTTTCCTTTGCTGTGCAGATGTTTTTATTTTGATGGAGTCCCAATAATTAACTTTTGCTTTTGTTTCCCTTGTCTCAGGAGACAGATCTAGGAAAATAGTATGGTCAATGTCAGAGACATTACTGCCAGTGCTCCCTTCTAGGATTTTTATGGTTTCAGGTCTCACATCCTTATCCATTTTGAGTTTATTTTTGTGTATGGTGCAACAAAGTGGTCTAGTTTCACTCTTTTGCATGTAGCTGTCCAGTATTCCCAACACACTTTGTTGAAGAAATTGTCTTTTTCCCATTGCATATTCTTGCCTCTTTTGTCAAAGATTAATTGACCATAACATCATGGGTTTATTTCTGGGCTTTCTGTTCTGTTCTGTTGATCTATGTGTCTGGTTTTTGTGCCAGTACCATACTGGTTTGGTTACTATAGCTTTGTAATATAACTTGAAATCGTGAATTGTGATGCCTCCAGCTTTGTTTTACTTTCTCAAGATTGCTTCTGTGGTTCCTTACAAATTTTAGGATTGTTTGTTCTAGGTCTGTGAAAAACGTTGTTGGTATTTTGATAGCAATTGCGTTATATGTGTAGACTGTTTTGGGGAGTACGGACATGTCAACAGTGTTTGTTCTTCCAATTGTGAACATGGAAAGTCTTTCCCTTTGTTTGTGTCATCTTCAATTTCTTTCATCAATGCTTTATAGTTTTCAGAGGACAGGGCTTTTTTTTTTTTTTTAATTTTATTTTATTGGGGCGCCTGAGTGGCTCAGTCATTAAGTGTCTGCCTTCGGCTCAGGTCATGATCCCAGGGTCCTGGGATCGAGCCCCTCATTGGGCTCCCTGCTCAGCGGGAAGCCTGCTTCTCCCTCTCCCACTCCCCCTGCTTGTGTTCCCTCTCTCGCTGTGTCTCTCTCTGTCAAATAAGTAAATAAAATCTTTAAATAAATAAATAAATAAATTTTATTTTATTATGTTATGTTAGTCACCATACAATACATCATTAGTTTTTGATGTGGTGATCCACGATCCATTGTTTTCGTATAACACCCAGTGCTCCATGCAGTACATGCCCTCCTTAATACCCATCACTGGGCTAATGAATCCCCCCACCCCCCTCCCCTCTAGAACCTTCAGTTGTTTCTCAGAGTCCATAGTCTCTCATGGTTCGTCTCTCCCTCCAATTTCCCCCCTTCATTTTTCCCTTCCTTCTCCTAATGTCCTCCATGCTATTCCTATGTTCCACAAATAAGTGAAACCATATGATAATTGACTTTCTCTGCTTGACTTATTTCACTTAGCATAATCTCCTCCAGTCCCATCCATGTTGATGGGTGAGTAATATTCCATTGTATATATGGACCACATCTTCTTTATCCATTCATCTGTTGAAGGGCATCTTGGCTCTTCCCACAGTTTGGCTATTGCGGACATTGCTGCTATGAACATTGGGGTGCATATGGCCCTTCTTTTCACTACATCTGTGTCTTTGGGGTAAATACCCAGTAGTGCAATTGCTGGGTCATAGGGTAGCTCTATTTTTAATTTTCTGAAGCACCTCCACACTGTTTTCCAAAGTGGCTATACCAACTTGCATTCCCACCAACAGTGTAAGAGGGTTCCCCTTTCTCCACAACCTCTCCAACATTTGTTGTTTCTTGCCTTGTCAATTTTTGCCATTCTAACTCATGTAAGATGGTATCTCAATGTGGTTTTGATTTGAATTTCCCTGATGGCTAATGATGATGAACATATTTTCATGTGTCTGTTAGCCATTTGTATGTCTTCTTTAGAGAAATGTCTGTTCATGTCTTCTGCCCATTTTTTGACTTGATTATTTGTTTTTTGGGTGTTGAGTTTGAGAAGTTCTATATAGATCTTGGATACCAGCCCTTTATCTGTAGTGTCATTTGCAAATATCTTCACCCATTCTGTGGGTTGCCTTTTTGTTTTGTTGACTGTTTCCTTTGCTGTGCAGAAGATTTTTATCTTGATGAAGTCCCAAAAGTTCATTTTTGCTTTTGTTTCGCTAGCCTTTGGAGATGTATCTTGAAAGAAGTTGCTGTGGCCGATGTCAAAGAGGTTACTGCCTATGTTCTCCACTAGGATTTTGATGGATTCCTGTCTCACATTGAGGTCTTTCATCCATTTTGAGTTTATCTTTGTTTATGGTGTTAGAGAATGATCAAGTTTGTCCAATTTTCCCAGCACCATTTATTGAAGAGACTGTCTTTTTTCCATTGCATATTTTTTCCTGCTTTGTCGAAGATTATTTGACCATAGAGTTGAAGGTTCATATCTGGGCTCTCTATTCTGTTCCATTGGTCTATATGTCTGTTTTTGTGCCAGTACCATGCTGTCTTGGTGATCACTGCTTCATAATATAGCTTGAAATCGGGCAACATGATGCCCCCAGCTTTGTTTTTCTTTTTCAACATTTCCTTGGTGATTCGGGGTCTTTTCTGATTCCATACAGATCTTAGGATTGTTTGTTCCAGCACTTTGAAAAATGTCATTGGAATTTTGATCAGGATGGCATTGAAGGTATAGATTGCTCTGGGTAGCATAGACATTTTAACAATATTTATTCTTCCCATCCATGAGCATGGAATGTTTTTCCATCTTTTTGTGTCTTCTTCAATTTCTTTCATGAGTGTTCTGTAGTTCCTAGAGTATAGATCTTTTAGCTCTTTGGTTAGGTTTATTCGGAAGTATCTTATGGTTTTTGGTGCTATTGTAAATGGAATCGATTCTCTAATTTCTCTTTCTACAGTTGCATTGTTAGTGTATAGAAAGCAATTGATTTCTGTGCATTGATTTTGTATCCTGCCACATTACTGAATTGCTGGATGAGTTCTAATAATTTGGGGGTGGAGTCTTTTGGGTTTTCCACATAAGGTATCATGTCGTCTGCGAAAAGAGAGAGTTTGACTTCTTCTCTGCCAATTTGAATACCTTTTATTTCTTTTTGTTGTCTGATTGCTGTTGCTAGGATTTCTAGTACTATGTTGAACAATAGTGGCAAGAGTGGGCATCCTTGACGTGTTCCTGATCTTAAGGGAAAGGCTCTCAGCTTTTTCCCATTGAGGATGATATTCGCTGTGGTTTTTCATAGATGGATTTTATGAACTTGAGGAATGTTCCCTCTATCCCTATACTCTGAAGAGTTTTAATCAGGAAAGGATGCTGTCAGAGGACAGGCCTTTCACCTCCTTGGTTAGGTTTATTCCCAGATATTTTTGTTATTTTTAGCATAATTTTAAATGAGATTGTTTTCTTCATTCCACTTTCTGCTGCTTCATTATTAGTGTAGAGTAATGCAGTGGGTTTCTGTACATTGATTTTCGTATCCTTTGACCTTACTGAATTAATTTATCAGTTCTAGCATTTTTTTGGTGATGTCTTTATGGTTTTATATATATAGAATCAGGTCATCTAAAAATAGTGAAAGTTTAGGGCACTTGGGTGGCTCAGTCATTTAAGGGGTCAGGTCATGATCTTGGGATCCTGGGATCAAGCCCTTCAGCAGGCTCTCTGTTCAGCGGGGTGTCTGCTTCTCCCTCTGTTCCTCCCCCCTGCTTGTGTTCTCTCTTTCTCTCTCAAATAAATAAATAAATAAATCTTTAAAAAAAAGAAAATAAACTAAAGATAGTGCAAGTTTTGCTTCTTCCTTACCAGTTTGGATGCCTTATCTGATTGCTGTGCTAGGTTTCCAGTACTATGTTGAATAAAAGTGGTGAGAGTGGACATCCTTGTCTTATTCCTAACTTTAGGGGAAAAGCTCACAGTTTTTCACTGTTGAGTATGAGGTTAGCTGTGAGTTTTTCATACATGGCCTTTATTATGTTGAGGTATGTTCCCTCTAAACCTACTTTGTTGAGGGTTTTTATCATGAATGGATGTTGTACTTTGTCAAATGCTTCTTCTGCATCTATTGAAATGATCTTATGTTTTTTATCTTTTACTGATATTGATTGATTTGCAAATACTGAACCACCTTGTGCTTCTTGCAACAAATCCCACTTGATTGTAATGAATGATATTTTAAATATATTTTTAGATTTGGTTTGCTAATATTGTGTTGAGGATTTTTGCTTTTTTGTTCATCAGAGATATTGGTCTGTGGTTCTCTTTTTTTGTGGTGTCTTTATCTGGTTTTGGTATCAGGGTGATGCTGTCCTCATAGATGAAAAAACTTTTTTAAAATTAAAAATAGTCTTCCAAGATTCTGTTCAGTGCTGATATTCTAGATTCTCTATTCTTTAGAATAATGCTTCTCAAACCACCTCCATCAGAATCACATGGTAAAAAAAAAAAAAGAATCATATGGTAAAATACTTGTAAAAATGAACATTCCCGGGTCCCCCTAAAATCTGAATCAGAATCTCTGGGGAGGCACCAGAAACCCACAGGTACATGAATTCCTACAGGTGTTGTGTATATCCACTATGAGACTCAAGACACTACTTTGTACACTTCACCTAAATAGGACCAGCATATGCAATCCCTCCCTGGCTCCGACTCTGGTGGAACAGGTCAGGCTCCAGCACCTTCTCCCTACTATTATTCTTCAGCAAGCCCTTTCCACTGTCCCGAGCTATGACCAATGATGTAGGCATCTGCCAGCACCACTCAAGTTACACTCTAAAAATGAGCCGATATGGCTAAGCCCATCATTGTTTATGTTGGCAAGGCTGAAAATAGCAGCAACCAACAAATATTTTGCCCTTCATGTGGCTTCTTGCAGCGCTGCAGCTGTTGCCTCATCTAGTAAAAGTGCCAGGCCTAAGGGTAAACAGACACTTAATTAGGTTAGGGTGAGTTCCAAAAACTTGCAAGCAGGCAGAGCAGTAATGGCCACCGTGCTCTCTCACTAATACTCAGTGTGTGCTAAGAAATAATTATCCCACAGCTGGGAGAACTGTGGTTTCTCTCCCCACTGTCCTCCCTCTTTGGACAGTTTTATTTCACTTTCTCTGACCTGGTGGGGTGTTTAATCACCAGGAATGCAATGGTGCCATTTCCCATCAACCATGCAGTAGAGTGGATGTGCCACGAAGCACCTGGAATTCAGTGCTGCTCTTTAGATTAGAGTCTCAGCACAGGACAAGTTTCAACAACCCATGGTATCAACAGCAGGGGCATATTAGCAGAAGAAAACAGTACCTCCCTGGCCTGGCAGAAAAATGACAACGAACGTGCCCCAACCAAAAAGAGATGCAGTGTTTTGAGAAAAACTCATGCTTGGTAGGTCAGGCCATGCCCAGTGGAGCTATTGTGGATATTTTCAATATGTTTCACTCTATATTTTATGGTTATTGTTGTTCAAAATGACAGACATCTGCTACCCATGGGCAAGAATCCCAGATGGTCGAGCTGGAGTTCAGGAAGCATCTTTTGCCTCCTCAGAGTGGCCAACGCAGAGGCACTTCCATCCTTCACCTCAGCTAGGCTGAGGGAAGCCCTGTTCCCATAAGGACCAGAGGAACCGAGATCACGAATGCACAAGTACATGCACACGTTTGTCCATTTTAGACTCCATTCATTTTGGTAGGTCCATTGCCTTGTGCTATTTCCTGTCTTGTTTTGAGTGTTTATACTTTTTTTTAACTATGCTGTTATGACAGCCTTGTGGTGTGTCGACTTGGCTAGGCTAAACTACTTTCCCCAAATTCCCTTTGTAGTAGGTGGGAAGGGTGAGCTATAAGAGATGCTCTCTCACGAGACGTGGAGCAGAGAAGCAGCAAACCTCTTGTAGCATATCCACACTTTCTCACAGGTATTCAAACACTAATCTAGGTGCTGCTGTGAAGGGACTTTGCAGATGTAATGAAAGACTTTAATCAATGGACCTTCAGTTAGGGAAATTATCTTAGATGAGCGTTACTTAATCAGTTGAACTTTCTTAGGAGGGAACTTGGGCCTTCCCTGGAGAGAAAGAGAGATTCCTCCCTTTGGAAGATGGTTTCAGCCCATGGCTATGGGGTTTCAGCTGCTCCTGAACTTCCCCTCCTGATGACCTGCAATAACAGACTGGATTTGCTTACCAGCCCCAACAATTGCATAAGCCGATTCCTTGTCATAGAACCATTGATCCATCTGTCTGTTCTTCTGGCCAACCATGATCTATCTATCCATCCCTTCTATTGGTTCTGCCTCTGGTTAAACTCTGTCTGATACAGATGTCAACTCTTTAATGTCATGAATTATGCCTCTTTTTTTAAAATCCACCATAGCACATAGCACAGTGCTCTGAAATACATCGTACATTAAAGATTTACCCTGGGATTTTTTACTTAGTGTAGTTACTGGGTGATCTATTCATCAGATAAATATCTACTTGATAAATCTCTGAGATTGCTTCAGTTTATCTGTGTTTATTGAGCACCTGACAAAGGAAAGAGGTGTGTGTGTGTGTGTTGTGCATGCACATGCATGCGAGGACCTATTCCAGATTAAAGCAGATCCCAAGGCCTTCCCAGTTCGATCCCAAACTGGGTTTTAGTGAAGGCAACAGTAACGCAGAATTGAGGTTGCTTGACCTAGTATATTGTTTTTCACCTGCTGTTCAATTTATCAGTTACTCAATTTTCCAGTCATTGTGGCATAAACCGCAAACCTATTCATGCAGAAATGTTCATTGAATTCAGTAGATCTTGGAATATTTCGTCCATGCAGGCTACCTATCACTAATACAACAGATTCCATAGTCTATTTGCAAATAAAGGAATTATATCACTTATTTCAAAATACCAAGAGAGGATCTTGTCTGTCAGCAATGAATTTGAGGAATAGTAATGTCTATGGAAAGAAGTCATGTTCAAGAGAAATTGAAGAAGGAAGCCTAAAGTTAAGGGGAAAGCTGACAAAATGGCTGGGCAGTCTTCTAATATAATCTTGGGAGTATGGGCCACCATTCCTAGAATGGCATTCTACAGGACTGGGGGGCCTTTGAACCTCCAAGAAAATACCCAGACTGCTGTCTGTGCTCTTGAAGCTTGCCACTGGAGGGAAAATTCTTATCTCATTTTCCTAGATATGTCAAGAAAGGGCTCTCTTCAATGATGGCTGACCACACACAGAGCCACTGTTTCTAGACCAATGAGATGATTTTGGCAGCAGGTTTTAGCTTCTTATGAACAAAGGTGAAGTGCAGATATAGGCTTGGATTAACCACCACAGCAAGTCGATTCCCACTGTTGGGATCTGGTTTGACTAACTCATAAAAGATCATGATGTCACTGTTGGCTCCCAGAAGACACGGATCCCAGTTAACACAGTCTAATAAGCTAATTTTCTACTATGATATGATCTTTGAAATGAGTTTCTAATGATTATTTTTACAAAGCATCTACAGGTGTTCGGCCTATCACAGTGGCCCATTAGCTGAGCAATCCCCACCTGGGATCATGTTGCTCCCTGGGCTGCTACTGTTTTGCTAGAGGAGATGGTGCCTTCTTCTAGAAGACCAACCAGGGATCACCTCAACAGAAAATTCTTTTGACTATGTTGAAGAGCCAAGTTCTCTTTTTGCTTCCTTCCTTCTCTCCTACCTTAGGCTAGAATCATTAAATATGCAAATAAGACTGCCTCCTCCATTCCACATTAGTAGCTGTCTCCTCAAATCATTTCTCTCCAAACTGGAGGGAGTTAGCTCCTGCCTGTTGAGGCACCTCCCTGGGCCATGACTCTGGAAGCAGGACCCTGCTTGTTCCATTGGCGGAGGGGGTTTCTAAGCTCAGGAGGCTGGCTGTGGTTCTGGGGAATGGCTCTCTACAGACATGTGGGGTGGGGGACATGGCTGGTGATGGTATCCCCAGACTGTGGAGAGGGTTCCTTCATCTGCTCACTCTTTTTTTCCTTGGATGCTACTGAAGGAATGGAAGGATGAATGAGCGGGTGGGCTCTGAGGCTGCAGGTGTGTTCATGGTCACCCCTGGGGGAAGACAGCACAGTGTGGGAGGCCTGCCACTTTGTCCCCCTGACTCTTTCTGAAAACCAGAAAGATGTCTACAGACGAGATTGATTGATTGATTTTTGCAGACAAGATTTAAAGTGTCGAGGTGCCAACATCACAATTTAGGGATTGGAGAGGGGGGAGATTACAGTAAGTGCTTGTGGAGTTTAATCTATTGTATACAAATGGGAAGCCTGTGGGTTAGATGTGTCCCATGGATCTATGTTGGTTTTCCCCACAAAGTTAGGCCACATTGTGTTTTTAAAACTATTCAGTTGGGGTGCCTGGGAGGCGTGGTCGGTTAAGCACCTGACCCTTGGTTTCAGCTCAGGTCATGATCTCAGGGTAGTGAGATCGAGCCCTGCATCAGGCTCTGCGCTCAACGTGGAGTCTGCTTGAGATTCACTCTCTCTCTCTCTCCCTCAGCCCCTTCCCCCTGCTCGCTCTCTCTTTAAAATAAATAAATAAATCTTTAAAAATTATATTTAGGGGCACCTGGTTGGCACAGTCAGTTGAACATCCGACTCTTGGTTTCCACTCAGGTCTGATCTCAGGGTTGTGAGATTGAGCTCCTGTTGTGTTTCTCTCTCCCTCTACCTCTGCCCCTCCCCACTGTACTCTCTCCCTCTCTCTCTAAAACAAATAAATCTTTAAAAAAATAGTTGTTTATTCCCATTTCAAAGCAGATTTCAGATAACATTTGCAACTTCCAGCTCATCTCAAAGAATTAGAAAACCAGGTCACCCTGAGACCCCATTCCTACAAACCACAATCCTTCAGCTGAACTGAAGCTGCCCCCTTTCCATGGGACCGGGATCCTCCAGCATGAGCAAATCCCACCGGTCTCTGTCATCTCCCATCATGGAGCCCAAGAGCCTGTCTCTATTTGTTGCTACACATGCACTAGGATTTGTCTCACCCTGAAGATCAGAGGGCAGTCGCCTTGTGGAGGTGACAAGTGCTCTTATGTGTTTAATATGCAAACAGAGAATGTTGGAACAACACAACTTAAGGAGCTTTTATGAAGCAAATTGGACAATTCTACCTGCTTATATTACCTCTCTGGCCTTCCTGGTATTTGAGTTTGGAGGACTTCTTGGGCTGTCTAGGGCAGGGCAAGTTTCTGGGCTCAAAGTAAAAGGGTTTCTGGAATTGAGAAGGGGGTGGGCTGACCCACTGTCCCAGTTTTCCTGGATCTGAGGGGTTTCCTGAGATGAAGAATTTTCAGTGCTAAAACCAGAGAAGTTCCTAGTAAAGTGAGATGGTTGGTCCCCGCAGGGTGGTAAAGAGATCACCAGATAAAGCTTGCCTTCATCACAGCTTCACCCAGAGACAACCCCTGGGGAGCTGTCCCTTTCACTTTCCTGAGCCTAAAACTGCTACTTCCCTGGCCCCTGTGCCCTCACTCATCACTGAAGACTGTATACCAATGGTACAGGGGGACCGCCCTCCCACTGTGTTCCTGGAACAGACTTGGCTGTGGGTTTAGGCCTGAGGTTCCCTTGAGAAACCATCACATTGCTGGTCAATTCAGTTTGCTTCTAGCTCCAGACCTCACCCCAGGCCCTGCCCGAGACAGAGAAAGAAGGCCCGGGAGCCATGTGACTGGCTCTGAAGGACAGCAAGGACACAGAACAAACTTGCTGGGCCTGTTCATCTGGTTTCCAGTTTACCAGCCACTCTGCTTGAATTATCCCCTGAAGTCATCTTTAAGAGAAAATGTGATTAGTTATCTTTGCCAGAAAAGGATCTGTAGCATTCCCTCTTTCCAGGGTCCTTTGCTATCTGTCAGCTGGATGTTCCCCAGGCATCCCCCCACCATCCTTGTCCTTCCCCATTTCAGCTCAGCACGTCTACCCCCCTCGAGATCCTTTTCTTAGCCAGCTCCACCTGACTCCAGTCACCACCCTCAGTCCTTGGTGCCCTGGGTCCCCTGCATCCTAATGACCCAGCTCTGGATGCACATGTGATTCAGATTTCACTCATTTGAAATTCCTGATAATTCCATCTGGGCTGAGCGGAGCTTTATTGTGGCTTATGTTTTATCAAGAAAGGTTTCCACAAAACAAATGAATTCTGACAACAAAATTACATGGATGTTTAGTTTAATAAAGAGGACAATCTGCCAAAATGCTATCTGTGCTCTGGGGCCTAGTTCAAGTCCCCCAACAGATGTAGCAGCTGGTGCACGAGACACACGGACCTCTTCTCTTTCCTGTTCCTGAAAGCCTCCCTCACCAGCCCCCAGGGCTGGCCCGCTGGCCCGCCTCCTCTGACCCTCACCGCAGTTTGGGCCTGCAGCTTCTCTAGCCTGCATCTGGCCCTTCTCTGGTCAGTTCTCTTTACCTGTGTGTGTGAACCAGACAGCTCTTGCGGCCACTTCGGATGTCCCGGCCTCCCCTTCCTCGAAGGGCCCGTTGCCTGCTGATCTGACCAGTCGCTATGAGGCAAGCAGCTCTGCATGTGCTCCAAACAGCTCCACCAGCACAGTCCCTGGGCCTCCCCTGTGCGCATGCCTCACATCTCCTTCCCAGCTGATGCTGTAATATGGATGCTCCGTGACCCGCTAAGTGCCTCCATCTCTCAGCCTGAAGTGGGGGAGGGTTCAGGCCTGTGGGGCGGATTATCACCCATAAGACACAAGCACTAAGGATAAATTCTTCTCCCTTCCTCTTCTTTGCAGCAATTGTCCCGAGACACATTTATTCTCAGAGCTTCTTTGGACCCCTCGGGACCATGATGTCAGTGGCCATTGGTTGGTAACGCATCCAGTGTGGCTCTCCGTCCTTCCCTGCCCCACTCCCCTTCCTGTCTTTCCAGCTTCCCTGGAAGCGTAATGCTTAATGAAACAGTTGCATAGTAACTTTGGTCTCAGGCAGTGTTTCTGAAGAACCCACGCCAAGACACCTTATATCCATCTGATTGCCCCATCCATCACTTCCTACCTACCCTGCCTTGGAGTGTCTTAGAATGAGGCCAGATGGAAACTGGGACATGAGTCCCAGGCACCAGTAAATGGGCAAGAGGTTGAGTCTTGGTGTGCTTTTAGTCCAGGAGGAGGAATTGTGGGCACAGGGTAGCGAGTTCAGGGACTGACCATAGCGTTGGTGGTCTCTTCCAAAGATGATCTATAGTTTTCTTAGTTTTTGTTTTCTTTCTTGAGGTAAAATGATCATTCTTCATTGTTGCTGAGTCAACATGGGCACATGAGTTTGATTTGCCAATAGAGTCTGTGTTGTTCATGCGCTTCCCCTTTTAAGTAAGAGCTTAAAGATGACGAAGTGTAGGGTCCCGGTTACAATAGCCCAGTGAGCGCCTGCACGGTGATGCGAGTCCAGCACGCCTTCCCCCTAGGCTTCCAAGTCACCTGAGAGCACATGCCATCTTTTATTTTCTTCAAGCCCAGCAGGAAAGAATCTTAATTGTTGCCCAGAATCTGTGGCAGCATTTTGCTGCTTGTCGGTAAACCTCAAAGTAGTAAAATGCTTCCTTTAAAATATTGATAAATTCTGATTGTCCAAATGAGATATACCTCAACTTGTCTAAAAATGATTTTGTATTTACCAAATTACTTTATAAAATAATGATTTTTACCATGTGCCCTGTCCCCGTCATATGTATATGTTTATAATCTTGAGGTGATGGATTGTTAGAAGTTGAGGACTTGTCCCCTCTTCTTGGAAGTCCCCAGAGCCTGCTGTCTCAAGCTCTATGTCATGAGCACTCAGGGAACAGTGCTAACTCATCATGGGGAGACTTTAACGTGGTTCTAGAACAGTCCAGGGTCTGGCCCTGATATTTAAGGACCCAAGTTAGAGCAAGGGTTGTGACGACTCCCATGTCATGAGTGGGAGGTGACATGAGGTCTCCATAAACAGACTCCTCTCAGCCTCTGAGAGTCAGGGGCTTACAGTCAAATGAAAGCTAGAAACAGTTTTTGATTTAATCCCAGTGTACCTTTTCCAAATCCAACCCTGGCTCTGAGAAAAGAAATAGAAGAAGCAAGCAAACACACGGGGGGTGATAGGGTCATGTTTGTGTCAGACTCTGAGCCTCACCCATGGGCCGCACTGAGGTGTAGAGGGATCTCTTGAGGACATGCTCGACCCCTCCTGCCCAGAGAGAAGAGACAGGTGGGGCCCGGGGTCAGCTGACAGCATGCAAGGCCCACCATGCCACTGAAGCCAAGCCGTTGGGGCCCATAAGAGGAGGCTGGGTGCTTTCAATGGAAAGACAAGCACTTGGGTCATCAGTTTCAGTTCTGAAAACATCACTGAAGGGACAATCTCAAGTGATACTGTGGCCGTCACTCCCTTATATTCTTCACCAACTATTAATCCTAGATTTGTTTTATTGTGTTGAAATACACAGAACATGAAATTTGCCATCCTAACCATGTTCAAGTGTATAGTTCAGCAGTACTAAGCACATTCCCATTGCTGTGCAACCATCACCACCATCCGTCTCTAGAACTTTCTCATCTTCCCAAACTCAAGCCGTCTACCCAGGAAATACTAACTCGCCTTCCCTTCCTCCCCCAGTGCCTGGGCACCACATGGCATCCTACTTTCCATCTCTATGAATTTGACTCTGCTGGGGACCTCATAGAAGTGGCCTCATTCAGTCTTTGTCCTTCTGTGACTGGCTTATTTCATTCAGCATCCTTTCTTCCAGCTTCATCCACATTGTGGCAAGAGTCAGACTTCCTTCCTTTTAAGGCTGAATCCGCCATAGAACTTTAAAGCATAAAATTCCTCAAGGGTTCCTCCTTTTGCTAAGAAGACAACCAGACTGAGACCTCCTCAGAGGCTGCCGCCTGGGTGATGACAGGGCTTACCGGGGAATGAGGGGGAAGCAGAACCTCCCTGACCCCACCCAGAGCAGAGCAGCTATGTCTTCCTCATCCAGCACTGGGCTTCTGTGCAAGATTTCACTGGGGGAAAAAAGACTTTGCTGCCAAAAATTGCTTGAAAACCCCTAGAGTTCCCTCCCTCTTATCCTTTTCCATTCTACATTTCTCTCCGTGGCTAATCTTTACTGAGTAAATGTCAAGGTTTCCACCTTACCCTGGCTCTTTGAGAAGAGGTCAAGGATCTCCGCCCCTTCAGAACTCACCAAGGATGAAAAGAATGATCCCAGTCTCTCCTGGTTTAGATGGGTGGGTGTTCACGGGCACGGGGAAGGATTAAGTGCAGCTCTGGACACACAGTCCACTCAAATTATTCATTCTGGGATCTGTTACTATGAGATCTGTTCAGTGACCTTGAAAACTAACTTCACACGCTGAAATTGAACTTAGTACTTTCCGTCCCAATCCCTACCTGGATCCCTCTCACACCAGGAAGAAAACCAGAAATTGCAGTAATTAAAAATAGAAATGCCACACCCTGAATTCCAAGCTCTCTGAATCACACCCAGATTTATGTCTCTGGTCGTAGACTTTGTGGGCTTCCTAACTAAACTCCTTCCTGTTCTTCCAAACACACCCTAAGCTCTCCTGCTTTTGTTCATTTGCTAAACACCTTTTCTCCATCTGGAAAGGGCTTCATCTCCATATCCGTCTGCCACAGGGTGCACCAAAGGCCTGAAGTGATGTTTGCCATCTGGAAAGTCAACTCCACCCAGGTCCTGAAGCATGAGAGCCAGACCTCATGCTTTTTAAAAGCCCCTCTTAATCAGCAGTGTTGGGCACCTGGAAACAGTCATCATTCTCTCTGTCTGGGGTCTTGTGAGCGCTAGGGAAGGATATAGCACGTTGGGTTCCTGAGTGGGGATCAGACTGCAGCTTGCCAATTACACAATCTGGGGTAACTGGTCTCCAAACTGGCCTTTAGGTGCAGCTTCATGGCAACTAGAACCCCCTCTAGCCCTTATAGGGATGTGCAACATGCTGATCAGAAACTGATGATTGAGGGACTCTAGGGTTTGACCCCAACACCTAATTTCTGCTAGTTGCTTGCCTTTATACTCTGACAAAACCTACCGCTGAACCACTCATCCTACTGGTACTGAGACGCAATTGCCATAAACTTTAAAGATTGACCCATCACAAGACCATTACGCTATCTTGATTCCACAGAGTACCTTAACCAAAAGAGCTCATTTTGTCAATGCTTATTTAATGAATGAAGGAATAGGCGGGGCCTCAACCACAGTCAAGATGGAACCCTCTTCATCTGGGGATTCCTCTAGCTCTGAATTTCCAATGGACTCCAACCAGTGCTTTTGTGCGCAGGGTCTGGTGACCCAAAATGAATGTACTAAGTGGACATTGACTAACAAGGTAACACAGCATTTGCCTGCATGACAACTTGACTTCAGCTTCTCACCATCCACATTTCACTCCAGATTCTCTGATGTCTATTAATTATCTTCAGCTCTGTAGCCCCAACCCTTTCCCTGACCAAGTCACCTGGTAACTGCAGCCAAGACTTGCACAGTTGATCTCCAGGGTGTTTAGGTGGATTTGCAGGACATCTTTGCTGGGTGCTTTGGGCTGGCAAATGGCAAGATGCAGAGAAGCTTTCTGATCGCCCCCTAAGAAACCATCTGGGCTACTTTTCTAGTGCCTTATATCCACGTTCACCTCAGCACCCATGCTATAGGATGTGGCCATTGGCCAAAGACCGTCACATGGCTAAGCCCAGAGTCTGTGTTGAGGGGACCACACAAGGTAACTGGAAGACTTGTACACTGGGGACCCTGCAGTAGAAATTTACCAAAAATGGTATGCCCTTCATCCCTGAAGATATTTTCTCTTCTCACCCAACACGTACCTCATTCCAGGTCATTCCGTAGAATGGTTATAAGGTAAGCAGATGTGATTCATAAGTCAGCACACACTTTGGCCCAGACACTGCCCTGCTAATGTATCATAAATAGTGAGTAGAGTACACAGCCTCCATGTCCATTTTAACTTAATAGCCCAAAGCCTTACATGGACATGGTTTTCTGAGGAGGCCCCACATCTCTAGCTACTCACCCTCATTAGTTCGTATGCCCATGGAAGAGGAAGGAGGCACCTCCTCTGCCCTACTTCACAGACAGAGTCCTAGACCTCACCTGAGGTGATCCCTCTGGAACTGTCAGGGAAAGAAGAGTTTCCATCTTTCCCAGACTATTTCAGAATATGGACTGTGAGTTGGTGACAGATTGTCATGAATAACAGTAGCAGAATAAACTTATAGGGAAAAAAAAATGAGAACCCATTAACTAGGAAGAATATTTTGGAATTAAAAACATATAAGCTAATATGAGCTGGGCTGCCCTGCCAGGATGGCAAGTAGATGGAGCACCCTGTCAGCCAATGTGTTCTTATTTAGAGCCAAAGCCAGGTCCAGGAAAGACTCAAGTACCTCTTAGTCCGATAATGCTGGGGTTTTTGTTTCACAAGGGGCAAGGTCCCATGCATGAGAACAGAAGGAATGTTCCTTTCCCATAACAAAATGAGACTGTGCTGCTCCCAGAGAGTTAATGCTGGCCTCAGTTCCCGGTGCTGCTTCTCATGCTTCTGAGGTAACCGGTCTCCAGTCTGGCCAGTCAGGACACAGATGTAGAAATGGCACCTTCCTCCCAACTCCTGAGACTCGAGTCCTCCTCCTCATCCCCCTTTCCTAGCACAGAACATCTGAAGGAAGGACTCGTGCCCATCGATGGAACCTGAGGCTTCAGGCTTGAGGAGGGAGCTTCAGAAGCTCATCTCCTTGGGGAAAGTATGAATTTCCTGAGGGAAGGGTTGGAGGCCCCAAGCTGATAGACCTGGAAGAGAGGAGTAGAGAAAGGAAATAGTGCTGAATTGAGAGACAGAGACTTGAGAAGTGTCCTCCCTTTCATACCTGACGCTTACGCGTCCCGGCACCCATATGGTACAAGGGAACCATGGGGGACCAAGTTCCAACATCTGCTTGGAGATTTGACTGTCTCCTTGGCCAGGAACTTGGACTTACCTCCATTGTAGTCAGCTGGGCATGGGGATGGGAGTGTAATAATGAGGCTAGGGCTGTGCTAGGGAGACCCGGAAAGCTGGGGACACCCAGGAAAAGAGGGTTCCACTTAGAATCATCCTTACTGTCCTGGAACTCAGCTAGGCTCAAGGCGCAGAACCATATTCCCCACCCAGGTTCCATTCCAGCGCCTCGGCTAACCCATAGAGTGCCATGGGGCAAATTTAGACAAAGATGCCCCAGGTGTGGAGATGGTGGGCATCTGGGTAGATGACTCAGTTCTAAGAGTGGATTCCAGACCCACTTTCCCCTTCATAGAGTAATTTGTGATTTGCATAACTGCTCCTTCTCTTCCTGACTGTTCCCCATAAATGACCAAGTAAGCGCTTGGTGTCAGGGCTAGGTGGTAATCATCACAACCACGTCTTCCATGCACTGAGCTAGCGCTTTCCTTCCATCGCCTCATCCAATTCTCCCAACGAGCAGATTGCTCCTACCTCTTGCTCCTTGCAAATGAGGATTCTGGAGGCTTCTCGAAGTAAGTGACTTGTCCCAGAACAAACAGCAAGAAACCAGAGGAGCCCCTGCCCACCAGCCTCTCTGAGCTCTCCGAAATTGGCTCTCTGACAAAACTGGATCTCCAGAGGTGGTGTTTGTTTTCCATTATTTTTGTTTCATTCCGCTGGTTCTCTGTAAGCTGGCTGCAGATTCCGGTAAGGTCATGCCAGAAGGTAGATCCAGAAGGTCTGCCTGACAAGCCCGGACTCCTTCTGTAGGCCTCACCATCTCCCCTGCAGCGCCTCGTTGGTCTTGCTCTTGCTTGTGCCTGGAGTGGCCCGGAGGGACAGAGTGCAGGGACCAGGGCGGGGTGGGGGGGGGCGACCAGGCTTTCTTCCCTCAGTCTTGGTCAGGTCCAGCCTCCTCTCAACCCCCAGAGGCCGCATCTGCTTTCCTGTCACCCTTTTCCGTCTTCCCCAAGATGCCCCGTGTGAGCCGTATGTGGAGCATCTTGACCCAGGGACACCTGAGACAGACCCCTCCACTTTTCTGCTTCTCTCCAGTCCGAGCAGAAGCCTGCTGTGACAGATCACAAGGACAGTGGCTTCTCCGGTGTCCTCACCAACAAAGAAATAGTCACCAAACCATTTGGTTTCATGGCCCCTGATTTTCCTTGTCAAGAATCCCCTACAGGGTTAGGTAGGATTCCCCTCTGGGGGAGCTGTGTGCGGCTCCTCAGGCCCCTGCACACCTTTGCCTACCTACAGACCATCTCAGAAGCAGGTAAGATATGTGCCCAGGTGTCTGTTTACATATGTATGCATGTCAGCTTTTGATTCACAAATATTATCAAATCATTGCCTGTGTTCATGCCACTGTTAATGAATAGGTTGTATAGACACCAAGTTGGTAAAAATAATGCTATCTCTCAATAATTCCTAAGAAACCAAAGTGATGAGTATAATTGTCTTTCAGCCTCTTGTGCAGCTCTCCACATGGAAGTTCAGAGGGGCAGAGGGCGAGAGAGAAGCAGGCTCCTCACTGAGCAAGGAGTCTGATGCAGGACTCAATCCCAGATTGAAGGCAGATGCTTAACTGACTGAGCCACCCAGGCATCCCTTAAAGATACTTTAAAAAAAAAAAAAATTGAGGAGCCTGGGTGTCTTAGTTGAGCATCCAACTCTTGATTTTGGCTCAGGTGGTGATCTCAGGGTGGTAGATTGAGTTCCAAGTCAGGCCCTGTCCTCAGTGGGGAGTCTGCTTGAGATTCTCTCTTTCCCCCTGCTGCTCCTCCCTCCCCGCCTCAAATAAATAAACAAATAAATAAAATCTTTAAAAAAAACACTCAGAACTGAGTCAAGCTTAAGTCTAGCGGACTTCCCAGCATAAAATGTGGTTCCGATTAGATTGAAATGATTTTCTTAAAATAATACCAGAATTACATTAGATGGTGATTAGAAGCAGTTACATTTAGGCAGGAAGTTCCCCAGCTCCCTTGCCCCTACCCTCCTGCCCTCCCTGGCGCTATCTCTTCCTTCCTTCTTCTCTGTTTTCTCTTTCTGTCCTTGTCATACTTTCTCTCATCGAATATTTATTGGTGATCAACTCCACGCAGAGCGAACCTTCAAAACTTTGGTATTTTCACTCTTACCCAATTGCATCTTTCTTTAAGACAGCTAAAAAAAACTAAGAATCACATAAATAAACTTCTATGCATGCCCTGGGACCTAGGAAAGAAGGGCTAGAAATAAAGAGGCCAATTTTGTGGATTCCTGCTGACCTTCAGCGAGCTGGAAGCCTCCTGCTCCTGTCCCAATCTAATCCCACTGCCAACCAAAAAAGAAAAGAGCTGATGCAATTGTTTTAAAAGTAAAACTCTAAAATGTGCTCAGCTGTTTCTACATCTCCCTTTGGAAACACCTCAACAAAAATAAAAGGTGACAATTTGGGTCACGGAAGAGGCAAAACCCCAAAGACAAGGAAGTAGAGGTTGTTTCTATAATTAATTTCTTGAGAAATAGTTTCTGATCAACTCCCTTGCACTGCTAGCTGGAAGAGAATTAGCATGAGATGTAGAAGAGAAACCATAAGATCTGTTTTGTTTCTCTATTTTTACCATCTGTGTCCGGACATTGGGCAGACCACTTCTGATAGCAGGGCCTCCCTATGGGACACCAAAAGACAACCCAACGGGGTTGATTTAATAAGTAGTCTGTAAATACTTATCAGCAAGCATTTTCTGTGCATCTCTACCAATGGAGAGCTCTGAATTCCCAAACTCTTTAAGGCCCACACTTATGACGACCTCCTCTCTCCTTGTGGGTACCAGACGTGGGCTCTATTTTCCATGGAGTTTGAATTAGCTGGCTCTCCTGTTAGTACTTACACCAGCAGATGTCGATCGCCCTCCCCAGGCTCATCTTTCCAGCCCTTCTTATTCCATCAGGGAGCTGTCACCGTGGGCAGCCTGTAATTCACAACCTGTCTCTTTTGGCTGTTTCTGGGCTTGATCTGCCTAAGCTTTGTACTGGAGCCCATCACTCCGCATGAGAGGATGTTCCTGAGGAGCAGTACGTTACCACCTTTTGTCCCTTTCTTCAAATGGAAATTAGTTCTGTTATGAAATCATTGGTTGACATATCATGTGTTCCCGGCTGTGATCTCGTAGACAATTGTACATTAAAAGAAAGCCTTGAATACAACAGCACCCGAGCTGAAATCCTCCTGTTATTTCTCAAAGACAAGGACAAAACCCAAAATGTGTCAGAAAATATTGAGAACAAATGGCTGATTTTCATTAGTGTCGGATGGCCAGCTCAGCACTGCTGGGATTCCAGGGGCTATAATTTAGCTCCATGCTAAGTCAATTGTATTAAACGCTTCCTTTTTGGCCCATTTTCATGGCTGGAGTGACTGCCTCCTATGTGTTTTGTGTGCAGTTTCTTTGCGAATCAGCTGCCTGCCATTTTGTTCCAGTTCACGGTGTCTTTAGGGCCAAAGATAGACTGTGAGTCCAAAGGACACATGAAAAGCGATGTGATTGAATGACAGTTACATTGTTCGTAAGGTCCTGAGGTCAGAACTGGACATGATAACTTTTCATTCTTTGCACCTATCTCTGGCAATTCATACATAGCCGGGATGTTCAATTGGTCAACATCCCATTTATTTCATGGGTTAGGCCTATCTACTCATAGACAGGACGCTTCTTTGAACCACAGAATGTCAGCACTGGAAGAAATTTTGAAGATCATCTAAACCAGCTGACTTTTTTTTTTTTTTTTAGATTAGGAAATGAAAGCCCAGAAAAACAAACTGCTCAAGATGATTTACATCCCTCTTTGGTTTGCATTGCAAGTCATCAGTAGGTACCGACGGCTTGAAATGGCAGGTGTTGTTTTTTTATACTTCTTTGAACTCATTGCAGAGACCAGCATGGAAGATAACCCTACTCTATTGGGTGCACATACATACGTAGAGAATAAATAGTAACAACAGCTACTATTTGTTGAACTTGGGCTATGAGAGTGGTTTTATTATGTCATCTGCAATCCTCAAAACAACTCTACAATGTGTGTGAAAAATATATTGCAGGTGAAGAAACTGAGCTTGAGAGAGCTTAAGAAACTGGCCGAAGGTCACACAAATAATAAATCATGGAGGTGGGTTTCCACTCAGTTCTTTCAGCCCCAGAAGTGCACGCTTCTTCCACAATATCATTCTGACATGTAAGCACTGTAGGTTTTCAAGATGCAGATGGAATTCTTAGGATTTCAAAAGAAGCAACCTGGTTCAATTTGTGTGTCTCTCCTGACAGTTGTGGGACCTAGACTCTAATATTAGCTTGAGAGAGCTGAAGATTCACAGCTTGTAGACAGCTTAGAGCAGAGACTATCAACAAATCAAAAAAAAAAAAAAAAAAGTACCCTTTACAAGTCTGGGGGCTGAAGGGCTATGAGTCTTGGAGGCAAATATGGTTTCACGTGTACTGGCTTGTGTGGGCTGTAATTCTGTATTACTAAAGTTACTTAGAATATGGAAGTCAGAAGTATGGGCACTAAATAATTAAAGGGTTTGAAGGTCCACTGGTATCTTCTATAGGGGCACCTTGACAAACAGGAATGGCTCTGACATTAAAATTCCAAGCTTCCTGGGGCACCTGGGTGGCTCAGTCAGTTAAACATCTACCTTCGGCTCAGGTCACGATCCTGGAGTCCTGGGCTCAAGCCCTGCAGAGGGCTCTCTGCTCAGTGGAGAGTCTGCTTCTCCCTCTCCCTCTGCCCCTCCTCCTGCTTGTGCTCTCTCTCACTCAATCACTCTTTCTCTCTCTCTCTCAAATAAATAAATAAATAATCTTTAAAATTCCAAGCTTCCATGCATGTGAGGAAGAAGGGGTTCTTAAAACAAGGGCAGAGTTTTTCCAGTGTGGCAGACAGAATCATGGCCTCCACGAATGTCCATGTCCTGGAATCTGGGAATACATTAGGTCATGTGGCAACGAGGAATCAAGATTGCAGATGGAGCTAAGTGTGCTAATCAGATGACCTTGAGATGGAGAGATTATTTTGGATTATTGGCGTGATCCCTACATAGCCACAAGGGTCCTTATAAGTGGAAGAAGGAGGTAGAAGAGGAGAGTCAAAGGGAGTTGTGATGCTGGAAGCAAGGCCGGAGCGATGCGATATGGGGACTCAATATGCCACAGCTGGCTCCGAAGATGGAGGAAGGAGCCAAGAACTAAGGAATGCGAGTAGCTTCTATAAGCTGGAAAAGGCAAGAAAACACATTCCCCCTTAGAGCCCCCAGAATGAACACAGACCTGTTGAAACCTTGATATTAAGACTCTGATCTCCTGATATAAGATACTAAATTCGTGTTGTTTTAAGCCGCTAAATTGTGGTAATTTGTTACAACAGCAGTAGGAAACTAATACATCCTGTCTCACTACTTACTCATAAAACTGACATTAAATATTGGAACAGGGCTGGGTTAGGATATTGGTTTGGCTGACAGAGATCAAAATAACATTAGCTTAAATAGGATAGATATTTATTTCGCTCACGTAAAAATCCAAACTGATTCCTGGATGTAGCTCCACTTTGCTCCACAAGCTTCTCCAGAGACCCACGCTCCTATCTTGTTGATCTGCCATTCCTCAAGGGAACTGCCCTCATGGGCATGGGTGAAAAGAGCTCAGCACTATACTCCAAACTTTAAAAACTACAGGGGAAAGGGAAGACATCCTTCTTAATGAGGGCATGAGGGGGAGAGAGAGACTAAGCAGGAAAAGAGCAGGCAGCCCCACCTCTTGAAGTCGAAGGCCCAGAGGTCAGATCCCAGCATTCTTAGAATTATCCCTACCTAATCTTTCTGGATCAGGCTGATGATCTGGGCACCAACTAACTGGGAGATTCCTGGA
The DNA here is from genome assembly GCF_964656455.1 of Halichoerus grypus. NCBI lineage: Eukaryota > Metazoa > Chordata > Mammalia > Carnivora > Phocidae > Halichoerus > Halichoerus grypus. The sequence continues at coordinate 70,040,729 of NC_135718.1, forward strand.
ATAGCTACCACTATCCCATAAAATGTAGCATACACAAGACTCTAAATTGTCTCTCTTAATGTTTATGAGCTATTGGATGGTATCCCATGATATCAATTATGGCTGGGACCAGGTACAATTTAGATTGCACAGCCCACCCTTCAAAACTCCAGCCAGCTTTCTGCACAGACTTCCCTGTCATTTGATTAACCTCGCAAAAACGTTCACCTGCATTTCATGTGACTGAATTTTTTTTTGGATGGAGAGCTTTGACTTTATTTCTTTTAATCCTCACAACAACTGTCTAAGGGAGATACTGCTGTTATTCCCATTTTACAAATGAGAAAACACAGGCAGAGAGATATTTAGGAATTTTCCCCCAAGTTTACACAGCTAATGAGTCATGGAGTGACATTTGAATTATCAGGCATTCTGGCTCCAATCCTTGAAAAGGTAAGAATGGATCCTGGAGGAAAATTAGCAGCCTTTTCCCAATGTTCTTGGATTGTTGGGAACCAAAGGAGACTGTGTTACTATGTAATTTTGTAACAAATGGAAATATAAACACAGATCAAAAGGTTGTAACCACTTGTTCGGAGCTGACAGCCAATATTAAAACTGCTCGGAGAGGATTATGGGAAGATGGCAGATTAAGAAACACCAGGAATCTGTCTCCCCATCTAAACAACGACACTGGCTGAATCTGTCTGATGTGATTATTTTGGAACTCTGGAGTCTATTGAAGGCTCACAACTTCCAGGGGAAGGCTTGGATGGTAAGTTGCAGTTAATTCTGGTCAGTTTCAGCTCTTAGCACAGTAGCCACTACTCATCTCCCATCCCCAGCCGTGTGGCAGGAGTGGTACATTGTGTTCCAGGAGCAGCTTGCGCACAGTATGGAGGAGCCAGGGTGGGGATAAAAAGGACCCTGAACTCCAAAACCAGGGGTCTGTGCACTGATTGCTGGTTGTTGCATCCAGTAACAGAAGCGGGGATAAAGAGGCAGATAGTCACTGTGGTTGCACCTCTCCTTCCTGTTGCAAGCCCCTCCTCCTCCAACTGCAATGACTTCTAGGGAATTGAAAGAGCCAGTGTCTTTCTCCCCCTCTTCATTTTTCTTTTTTTCACTCCTTGAGAGTCAGGCATTAAAGAGTAGGATATTCAGGGGCGCCTGGGTGACTCAGTCGTTAGACGTCTGCCTTTGGCTCAGGTCATGATCCCAGGGTCCTGGGATCGAGCCCCACATCAGGCTCCCTGCTCCGCGGGACGCCTGCTTCTCCCTCTCCCACTCCCCCTGCTTGTGTTCCCTCTCTCGCTGTGTCTCTCTCTGTCAAATAAATAAATAAAATCTTAAAAAAAAAAAAATAAATAAAGACTAGGACATTCAAAAGCAACTCCATATATGGGGAAAATTAGAAAATGTCGATGCATGCCCAGGGTGAAAAACAGGTTCAGAAATGACCTAATAAGACCTTGAATTTACCCTTCAGGCTGACCCTTGGCACAGATACAGCCTATGACAACTAAACACAATCAACAACAACAAAAACTGCAAACCCAGAAAAGGGAAAGAATCTGATTTCTAGAGTTAACATGCTATTAGATCCAAATGTCCAGTTTGAAGCAACAAAAAATCACAAGATACACCAAGGGGAAAAAAAACCCCAGAAAAGTATGATCCATTCAAAGGAGAAAAAATAAATCAGTAGAAAATGTTCCTAAAAACAATGCGATGGCAGACATACTACACAAAGACTTTAAAATAACCATATAAAAGATGCTCAAAAAACTGAAAGAATTTGGTAAGTTCTTTATAGAGCTTGGATACCAGCCCTTTATCTGAAATGTCATTTGCAAATATCTTTTCCCATTCCGTGGGTTGCCTCTTAGTTTTATTGACTGTTTCCTTTGCTGTGCAGAAGCTTTTTATCTTGATGGTACAGTGTAGTGAAAAGAAGGGGCACATGCTCCCCGATGTTCATAGCAACGATGTCCACTATAGCCAAATTGTGAAAGGAGCCAAGATGTCCTTCAACAGATGAATGGATAAAGAAGATGTGGTCTCCATATATACAATGGAATATTACTCAGCCATCAGAAAGGATGAATATCTACCATTTGCATCGACATGGATGGAACTGGAGGGGATTATGCTAAGTGAAATGAGTCAAACAGAGAAAGATAATTACCATATGGTTTCATTCATATGTGGAACATAAGGAATAGGCACAGAGGACCATAGGGGAAGGGAGGGAAAAATGAAGGGGGGGAAATCAGAGAAGAAAACAAACCATGAGAGACTCTGGACTCTGGGAAACAAACTGAGGGTTACAGAAGGGAGGGGATAGGGGGATCGGTAACCGGGTGATGGGTATTAAGGAGGGCATGTGCTATGATGAGACCTGGGTGTTATACACAACTCATGAATCGTTGAACAGTACATCAAAAACTAATGATGTATTATATGATGGCTAAATGAACATAAAAAAAACAACAAAAAGAAAATGTGGAGAAAGTCAATAAAATGAAGTGTGGACAAAATGGGAATATTAATAACAGACAAGATAGACTTTACATTTAAAAAGTTTATGAGACAAAGAAGAAGGATATTTTATATTAATAAAGGGTTCAACACAACAAGAAGATGTAACTATATAAAGATGTATGCACCTAATAACCAGACCATAAAAACATAGGAAGCAAAAGCTGACAGAACTGAAGGGAGAAATAGACAGCTCTCCAATAATGGTTGGAGACTACTATACGCCATCCATTCTCAATAATAGATAGAACAAGCAGACAGAGATAAGTAGGAAAATAGGAGATTTAAACAACAATAAGCCAACTAGACCGAACAGACATATCCAGAACACTCTACACAACAAGAAAAGCTTACACATCCTTCTCAAGTACACACATGACAGTTTTCCAGGATAGATCATATGTTCAAGCACAAATTTAGTCTCAATAGATTTTAAAAGATACGTATCATATAAAGTGTCTTCTCTGACTAAAATGGGATGAAGTCAGAAATAAAAAACAAAAGGAAAACTGTATCATTCACAAACTTATGCAAATTAAACAACACATTCTTAAGCAACTAATAGTACGAGAAAGAAATCACAAAGGAAATTAGAAAATGCTTAGAGACGAATGAAAATGGAAACACAACATACCAGAACTTATGGGACACAGCTTTTATTAATAGCTATAAAAGTTTACATTACAAAAGAGGAAAAACCTCAAATCAACGACCTAACTTTACAATATAAGGAATAGAAAAAAAACAAAGTAAATCTGAAGCTAGCAGAAGGAAGGGAACAATAAGGATTAGAGCAGAGATAAGTGAAATAGAGAATAGAAAACAATAGAAAGAATCAACAAAACCAAAATTGCTTCTTTGGAAAGATCAACAAAATTGACAAACCTTTAGATTGAAGGACTAAGGAAAAAGAGAGAAGACTCAAATTACTAAAATCAGAAATGAAAGTGAGGATATTATTGCCAGTTCTACAGAAATGAAAAGGATGATAAGGGGCTACTATAAACAAACTGTACGCCATCATATGGGATAACTTAGATGAAATGGACAAATTCCTAGAAACACAAAACCTACCAAGACTGAATTTTGAAGAAATATAAAATCTGAATGACCCTAGGGGCGCCTGGGTGGCTCAGTTGGTTAAGCGACTGCCTTCGGCTCAGGACATGATCCTGGAGTCCCGGGATCGAGTCCCACATCAGGCTCCCTGCTCAGCAGGGAGTCTGCTTCTCCCTCTGACCCTCCTCCCTCTCATGCTCTCTGTCTCTCATTGTCTCTCTCGCAAATAAATAAAATCTTAAAAAAAAAAAAAAAAAAATTAAAAAAAAAAAAATCTGAATGACCCTATAACTATAAGGATATTGAGTCAGTAATCAAAAATCTCCTCAAAAAGAAAAGCCCTGGGGGCTCCTGGGTGGCTCAGTTGGTTAAGCATCTGACTCTTCATTTCAGCTCAGGTCATGATCTCAGGGTCGTAAGATTGAGCCCCAAGTCGGGCTCCACACTGAGCATGGAGCCTGCTTAAGATTTTCTCTCTCTCTCTCTCTCTAAAAAAAAGAAAAAAAGAAAGAAAGAAAAAAGGAAAGCCCTGGACCAGATGGCTTCACTGGTGAATTCTACCAAACATTTAGAGAAGAACTAACACCAATCCTTCTCAAACTTTTCCAAAAAATTGAAGAGAAGAGAACACTTCCTAACTCATTCTATGAGGCCAGTTTTACTCTGATACCAATTCCTAAGTCACTGCAAGAAAAGAAAACTACAGACAAATATATCTTAAGAGCACTGACGAAAAAGAATCCTTAATAAACAACAAAAACTCAGCAGCATCTAAAAGAATTCCATTTATAATAGCATCAAAAAGAATAAAATGCTCAAAAATTAATCAAGGAGGTGAAAACTTGTACAATAAAATCTATAAAGCATTGCTGAAAGAAATTAAAGAAGACATAAATAAATGGAAACATATTCCATGTTCATGGACTGGAAGACTTAATAATGTTAGGATGTTAACACTACCCAAAGTGATCTGCAGATTCAGTGCAATCCCAAACATATTTTATGCAGAAGTAGGAAAACCTATCCTAAAATTCATATGGAAACTTAAGGGAACCCAGTAGCCCAAACAGTCTTTACAAAGAAGAACAAAGCTGGAGGACTCATTCTTCTTGACTTCAAAACTTACTACAAAGCTATAGTAATCAAAACAGCACAGTACTGCCATAAAGACAGACGTATAGACCAATGGTCTAGAATTGAAAGCCCCAAAACAAACCCTTGTATATACGGTCAAGTGATTTGTAGCAAGTGTGACAAGACCATTAAGTGGGAGGAGAACAGTCTTCTCAAGAAATGGTGCTGGGAAAACTAGATATTCACGTGTGAAAGAATGCCTAATGCCACATACAAAAATTAATTCAAAACAGATTAAAAACCTAAATGTGAGTCCTAAAACCATAAAAATTTTAGAAGAAAGCATAGGACAAAAGTTTCACGACATTGTTTTTGTAACAATATATTGGATATGATACCAAAGGCACAGGCAACAAAAGAAACAATAGACAAATTCAAGTTCATGACAATGTAGACATGTGCAACGAAAGACAATGTCAGCAGACACTTGTCAACCTGCAAAATTGGACGAAATATTTGCAAATCCTATGGTAAGGAATTAGTATCTAGAATATATAGACAACTAAAACTCAATGAGAAAATGTACAAAGGACTTGAATAGACATTCCTCCAAAGAACATTTCTCCATTTGGCCAACAAGCACATGAGAAGAGGTTCAACATCACTCATCATGCAAATCAAAACTACAATGAGATACCACCTCATACCCACCGGGATGACCACTATCGAAAAAGAAAAAAGAAAATCTCAGGTGGTGACAAGTATTGGCAAGGATGTAGAGAAATTAGAACCCTCATGCACTGTTGGTGGGAATGTAAAGTGATACAGCCACTGTGGAAAACAGTATGGCAATTCCTCAAAAAATTAAAAATAAGACTACCATATGATCTAGCAATTCCACTTTTGGGTATATACTCAAAAGAGCTGAAAACAAGTCTTGAAGAGATATTTGCACATATTCATACAGCATTATTCACAATAACCAAAACGTGAAAGCAATGTAAGTGTCCACTGATGATGAATAGCTAAGCAAAATGTAGTTATACCCAAACAATAAAATATTTCTCAGCCTTAAAAAGGAGGGAAATTCTGACACAGGCTACAACATGGATGAGCCTTGAGGACGTTACACTAAGTGAAATAAGGCAGTCACGAAAAAAGACAAATACAGTATGATTCCATTTACAAGAGGTACTTAGGGTAGACAAACCATAGAGACGGAAAGCAGAATTGGAGCTGGGGAAAAGGGAATGGGGAGTTGTTGTTTAATGGGTAAAGGATTTCAGTTTTCCAAGATGCAAATAATTCTGTAGATGGATAGTGGTGATGATTGTACAACATTCTGAATATATTCAGCACCATTGAAGTATACACTTAGAAATGGTTAAGATGGTAAATTTTACGTGTATTTTATCACAAAAGAAATTAGAAAAAACTCTACTGAACCATTATCCTGTCAGATGAGCCCCTGAATGACAAAGAGAGGAGACACAGTAATTTAAATAATGTTTAAATATTATTTCTTTGTCCTGGATACCAGACTAGACACTTTTCGTGTTTCAGTGAAGACAGCCCAGGTATCCTATAGCATGGGGTTTAAAAAAACTCACGCTGCAATTTTCTTTCCCAGATGAGAGTCTGAATATTTGAATTAGTCAACTTTTTCTATGTAACAAACCACTCCAAAACTCAGTTGTTAGAACAATAACCATTTATTAGCACACGATGTTATGGGTTGCCAATCTGAGCAGGGTTCAACTGGTTGGTTTTCCCTGCTGGATTTGACTGGGCTCACTCATATGTTTGTGATCTGTCCACTGCCATTAAGGCTCGGTTGCTGAGGGGTGGGCTTCTGTAAACTGCACAGCAGAAATGAAGGGGCTATGTTGTTGTCATCCCTCATCATCCAGTAGGCAAGCTTGGGCTTATAAACACGGTATGGAAAGCCTCCAAGTGTAGCAATGGGGCAAGTGCTTCTCAAACCTCTGTCTCTGTCACATTTGCTACTGTCCTGTTGACCAAATGGGGCCACATGGCTAGCCCAGACATAAGGGCTGGAAGAAGACTTCATCTCCTGATGGAAGGAGTTACAAAGCCACACACAAGGGTGTAGATAATAGGAAGGAGACCTTGTGACTATTTGCACAATTTACCACAATATTACAAGTGAAAATAGCCATGGCCCCAAGAACAAGGGAGTATTTCCTTGGCAATATTTCACATTGAAGATGAGTTTTATCAACTGAAAATATGAAGACAGCTTAAAATGCTGTCCAAAGCATTCATGCTTAAATAACCCACCACGTTAAAAAGAGAAGCCAAGAACTCCCACGTTATCATTTCACTAAACAGAACGTGGTCCCATTTACAATGGAAAGCTGAGATGCTCCTGAGATAAGACCATGGATAATGGGAATCCAATCAAGATGTCTGTTCATCTTATTTCTCCCCTCATTTAACATTTAGATCCACTCTGAAAATCCCAGGGTCTCCACCACACATTCTGAAAACCCACCTCCATGGCAGGGCCACTTGGCAAAGATGTGACTCGGCCAGCCCCTTCTGAGCTCCAGCTAGAGGCAGTCCCTCTTGGCAACACTCCTGCCTCTGTCCCTAATCTCCAAGGTTCAGTGGCCGGAGTAGCTAGATGTTAGAGAGGCAGGCACCCCACAGATAAGAGTGTTGACCTGCAAACCCACTGCCAAGCTGCGAATGTTTATGTCAGGTTGAATGAAAAAAATAATTGCCTGTCAAAACACTTAATTGCATTTGAGAAGCCTTGTGCCCATCTTTCTTTTTGACAAGGTGTGCTCAGATTTCTTTTCTTAGATCCAGAACTCTCAGCTGATCCTGGCTTCCGTCTGTGTAGGTGATGGACAAGCTGTCACTAACCCATCAGACTTGGGACGGTGCCGGGAGACCCTTCTAGGTTGGAGGAAAGTTGGCAATGGAAAAAGGAGCATCCGAGTTCCTGAGGTGAGTGGAATTTTATTTATTTACGTACCACTCTCACAAAAAGGGGATTTCAGGTGGCCTCTGAATATATATGTATAACAGAATTTAAAAAATAAATCAAAGTGAAGGGAAAATAGGAACAAAAAGAATTAGTGAAACAGTAATTGGGCACAGAGTTTCCTTTTAGACAAGTCAGTCAGGAAAAATATAACCCAGTGGCCATGAGATATAATTCAGCCAGTTCCTTAGGGGAAAAGCATTTCGTGCTACCATCAGACTTTGAAACGTATTTTTCCCAAGGGCTTTTACAGAGAGAATGTTGTGTGTGGACAGGTTCCTCACCAACCTCCTGATGTAAATACTGGGATGGCCAGTGACACGGTTGGAAGTCAAGAACCCCTGAGGTCTGGTGTGACATAGATCGGCCTCCTCAGCTCAACTGCTGATAGGACCCACACAGACAGACAGTCAGGGCCCAGAGGATTTGAATATGCTGACCTATTTCAAGGGGCATGGAAAAATCATTAGCAAGGGTTCAGCCTTGCCTGTGGAACCCTGAGGGATTTTTGAAAAGGTAGCAAGGGTTCTTTCAAGGTAACCAAAAACTGGGTTCCTCTCCTTAGAAGAGAGACATTCACCTGAAGGCCACACACAAGTATACACCATGGGATGAATAAAGGGAAAAGGTGGATTGCCCGACATAAACACAGCTGGGATTGGGGACATCTGCCTTCCCTGGGGCACACTGGTAGAGAGAGATCTGCCCAACCACTCCTGGAAGGTTCTAGACTGTGCTTCCTTGGGGAAGCTGAAGTCACGGACTACAGGGGAATAGGGTGAGAATGGGTAAGATTGCCTCAGGAGGCTCCTGAGCCCCTGGGTAACTGCAGATTTCTAGTTCTTTTCAGTGCGGGCTCAAAAGTTGGACACACCTGGACTCCCAGCATTATCACCGCGGGCTGTGTGGACAGAACAAGAGACAATCTTTGGAACCCTGGACTCCTTCGGCGAAAACAAGTTATGTATTTGCTACAATCACCCCAGGCTTAAACAGAGAGGGTGTTATTCATCCCACACAGCCAGAAGTCCCAGGGAGCGCACTACAGGGCTGGTGGGATGGCTCAGCCGCAGCAGCAAGGACTCACGCTCTACCTTCCTTTTCCGCCATCTTTGATTTGTACCCTTCATTCTCATGAACCCCCTCCAGGCCTGGCGTCTGAAGTCCAGGTAGGGGGAAAGCAGAAAAGACAAAGCCTTCAGCTGCGAAGCTTCACTATTTTCTCCAGGGGAGAAGAAATTTCAGAAATGCTTGGATCCATCGCAGTAGTCCGGATGTCACCTGGTCATCTCTAGCAGCAAGGGGGTCTGGGAAGCTTGCTCTGTTTGCTGCCAGCCTTGGAATTAGAGGAGGATGAGGGGAGGGTCACCGGGGCCTGTAGGTCATCCTTTCTCATTGCCAGTCCACAGCAGTAACAACATCACTGTCAAAGAGCTGTCTTTCAAGCATTTAGCTCACTCATCGGGAACACGGCAAGGACACAATGTTACCATCGCTCCTGCCACAGGGCAGAGCCCCAGACATCGCAGGCTTGGCCAGCCGGACTCGAGAGATCAGCCGGACCCGAGAGATTTGTCCACCAAACGTCCCAGATTCTCCAGATGGGTCTCTGTTTACAAATTATTTGTTGTCTGAACGTGTATTAGATAATGAATCCTGATCTGGGGTTCAGAAAACAGGACCACCACACCGAGAAGCAGTGCTGGTGACAAAGGTTGATACGAAGTTAATGGACGTGGAATTGACATCAAAGCCCTGGCAATGGGAGAAAGTATCCGGGAGGTATTTCTATATAGAAATTCGGCAACATAATAACTGAAAACAAAGGCTTCAAATCTCTTGGGAAAATCTAGGCCTTAAGAAAAGAATAGGGTGTTTCTTTCTTCACCCAGTAAAAATTTGGGAGAGGAAAAAGGATTTTCTTACAGAACCTATTACTAACTTACCAGCGCTAGGATCCAGAGCTCCGAACTTCAGTCCCCTCCCTCACCCACTGAGACTGAATATAAGCCCTCAGGGCATGAAGATTGCAGAGCCACTTAGGATGCAGCCCCTGAGGGGACAGGGTGGGGACCACAGTGAGTCCTGGGATTGGGCGCGCTTCCAGCCCCTCCCCCGTCCCTGGGGTCGGCTGGAAGCCTTCCAAGCTTCCAAGCTTCCAAGCCTTTCCTGGAGGGAGCTAGACCCACCCCACTCGGTGGTTGGGAAACCAGGGATAGGAAAAGCTTCTTCCACCCACCTACAGGTTGCTGGAGCTGCCAGCCCTGCCGTGGCTGAGTGTGGCATTGTGGTGGGGCATTGTGGCAATTTCTACCCAAAGGCTGTGTCTCTGCTACGCTTGGAAACTTGACCTCTTGCTTTGTTGGTGCAACAGTGGCCTTTTCAGTTCTGTCTGGAATTCCAAGTCTGCCCTGCTGATTCCGGGAAGCTGAGGAGGGGTTGGGGAGATAGACTATATGTAATACACACGTACAGATTAGAGAAGAAACTTACAAGATACGGAGGGATGTTTGATTAGTTGAGCCAGCCACAGCCAAGCAAGAGGGCCTGTTTCTGGCGCTCCACCACCTAGAAGCTACTCTCTTCCTGCCAAAAGCCAGACCAGCCCATGTCACCGTTCCAGCTGTTAAACTATGGAGACAGAAAGAGAAAGCTGAAGACAGGAAACCATTTCTTGATAATACGCAACAACTACAGCTTACCCTTGAGACAGAATGCACAGAAAAGCCAACAAAGGGTCCTCGATGCTGCTAATTCAGGAACAGAAATCACCAGAATCTGCCTTTTGCGGGGTCCTCCACGCCAGCTCAGCCCTTCCGGGCATCACAACCCGCATGCCTCTAACAGTTGTTAAGAACCAAGCTCCCCATTCCTCTCTCTTGATAATACAGGGAAATGCCATTTCTGTGCCTTCCTGCGTGGACGAGGTTCCCCAGGGAACACAGAGGAGAATCGCCGAGACCCACAGCTGGGATGAGGAGAAATAGGAATTTGGAAGGGCTGCTCTGGACTGTGTATCACATCTCACTAGAGGTCTCAGTGATTCCTTGGTGAGAGGGGAGGCAGAGCCTGCTAGCTGCCCGCTTCTTTTAGCAATAGAACCACTGAACTCCATCCTAATCTGTATGGCTACTCAGAGTAAAGAGTACTGTAGTCTGTAGTGTCCTTTGCTGCTTGGAGTGGCTATATGACTGAATTCTGGCCAATGGAGTGTGATGTATGACTTCTGGAAAAGGTCCTTAAGATGCCAAGGCATGCTCTTCCCTCCCATGCTTCTGCTGTCTGGAATGAACTCATGATGTGATGACTGGGGCTGCGGCAGCCGCACTGGACCAGGAAGTGGATTTGGGATTGAAGGCCACATTTGATAAAGCAGCAAAATAGGAGGAATGTGGATCACTGAGGATTTTAGGAAATAGAGGAAACATCAGATTTGGATTACCTACCTTGAGACTTAATGTGTGAGAGAAATAAGCTTCTGTCTTATTTAAGTTACTCTTTTTCTTTTAAGATTTTATTTATTTATTTATTTATTTAGAGAACGTGTGTGGGGAGTGGGGGAAGAACTGTGAGAGAGGGAGAGAAACAATCTTAAGCAGGCTCTAGACCCAGCGTGGAGCCCGACTCGGGGCTCAATCTCCTGACCCTGAGATCATGACCTGAGCCGAAATCAAGAGTCAGACGCTCAACGGACTGAGCCACCCAGGTGCCCCTTATTTAAGTTATTCTTACTGGGGGTTTTGCTGTGCTACCCTTGAATCTATTCACAACCAGTATGAAGGGGTAAACTCTATACTAAAATCACATTGTATATTAGTTGTCCTATGTGCATACGTGTCTACATACAGATACACAATTAAGAATGCTTGAGAAGTTGGGGCGCCTGGGTGGTTCAGTCGTTAAGCGTCTGCCTTTGGCTCAGGTCATGATCCCAGGGTCCTGGGATCGAGCCCCACATCGGGCTCCCTGCTCAGCAGGAAGCCTGCTTCTCCCTCTCCCACTCCCCCTGCTTGTGTTCCCTCTCTCGCTGTGCCTCTCTCTGTCAAATAAAGAAATAAAATCTTTAAAAAAAAAAAAAAAAGAATGCTTGAGAAGCTCCTTTAACTTAACTTAAACCTCTATAAATACAATAAAACGAGTGACTGAACCATACAAGGTCTTACACACATACGTATTCATGCTGACATTAGTACTATAGTAAACTGCATGTTTTTTGTTTTGTTTTGTTTTTTAAAGATTCTATTTATTCACTTGAGAGAGAGAGAGAGAATGAGCGGGAGAGGGGCAGAGGGACAAGCAGACTCCTTGCTGAGTAAGGACCCTGATGCAGGGCTCGATCCCAGGACCCCGAGACCATGACCCGAACAGAAGTCAGATGCCCAACCGACTGAGCCACCCAGTCACCCCAACTGCATCTATTTTATTCCATGGTGAGACTGTGTGTTCCAGGCCATTCCACCCTGTTGATACAATGTCAAGGCATCAAAATTCTTCAGAAGTTGGTAAGAAGTCGAGTCTGGCCTGGGTGAACCCACTGTGGAAATGAGCCCACTGCCCAGACCTGGGGCTGGTGGTAGATAAGACCTGCACCTGGTCTCTCCGTGCTCCTGCCTGCAGGGGGACGATGCTGGGCTCACTTGTTCCTCGATGTTCCTACTGGGCTGTCCAGTGGTGTGAACATTAAGATAAAGAGAACCCAGCTGCGTGTTGGCATTTTCCATCAGCTGCACTAGCTTTGGATGTCCTTCTTCCAAGCTTCACCCACGGGCAAGGAAAATAGAGACTATCCCTCTGTGTTCAAGACAGGGTAGTAGGGGAGCCTATTACTTGTTCCCATGCATTCCTGACTCAGGGACTCCTGGTAGTATGGCACTTTATTGGCTGATGTCTCCTCACAGGGCAGAGGCTCCAAGGCCCAAGTTGGCCTCGCAGGCTGCCCCAACCCCAGCGCCATGGGCAGCTCAGAGGAGCTCTCCAGAGTTGTGTGCGGAGCGGACGACCAGCAGAGCTGAGAAACCTGTCCATGTTTGCACAGGAGATCCCGGTAGTTCTGGTACCGTATGAAGCCCATCAATGGTTAGAAATCTGGCTGCACCCCGGGACCACACAGTGAGCTCACCTCAGACCTGCTGAGTCAGCATGTTCTGGTGCAGATGCTCAACTGAATCCAAGGAAGCTAAGTTTGGGAACCACTGTTCTCAATAACAGAATGGATTTTGTTCATTCCAGGTCACGTAGTCATAATTTGCCTATTAGTTCAAACACAACATCACTTTTATCTTTCTTATTTCCAGGCAGAACTTCAATTTTGGGGTGCCTGGGTGGCTCAGTCGGTTAAGCGTCTGCCTTCGGCTCAGGTCATGATCCCGGGGTCCTGGGATCGAGCCCCACATTGGGCTCCCTGCTTAGCAGGGAGCCTGCTTCTCCTTCTCCCTCTGCCCCTCCCCCTGCTTGTGCTGTCTCTCTCTCAAATAAATAAATAAAATCTAAAAAAAAAAAGAACTTCAACTTTTCTCAGTTATCTACCCTTCCCCCCCCTCAGCCTCCTACCTCAGGAGAGGCAGGTTGGGTGCGAGGGTGGTGATGTCATTTCCTGTTGCCAGGGGTTGAGTCAAGAGTGGGCACGTGACCCGGTCTGGCCAATGAGATGTGAGGGAAAGATCTTTAGGGCTCTCCCTCCCCTAGGAGAGAACTTGGAGAAAACAGCTGTAGCTCTTTATGAACTTGCAGAATCACTATGTTGTACACCTGAAAGTAAGGTAACATTGTGTGTCAGCTGTACTCAAAAAAATAAAAAAAGAACGAAAGAAATGTGAAAGATAAAACTTTCATAGAAGATGGATAAATGAGAATTCACTTTTTTTAAAAAGTGTCGCTTTTTCCCACCTGGTGCTGTTGGGTCTGGATATGATGTCTGGGTCAGCTCTAGCCACGTGGCTAGCAGCCAGGGCCACAGAGAGGAGAGAGGGGTATGATTGGGCTGCTATGACAGGCAATCCTAAAACCCCCTCCTGCCCCCCCATACCCCCCCACAGCCCTCTGGGCTTCCTGATAAGTGAGAAAAGAAATATAGGTTAAAAATAAAAATAAAATAAAATAAGATAAAATAGGTTAAGTGGGTTCAAGTTAGGGTTTCTGCCAAAAGCATCCTAACCTATAGCACGTTTCTTTGACTACCTGATAAAGTGAAATATTTTTCTCTTTAAGCGCATTCACCTTTCCTCTGATGATTTAATAAAGCCACTGCAGCGCAGACCATGACAACCCCAAGATGGGCGGAAAGAAGCGGCGGCAGCCGAGGGGAGGTAGAGGGGCCTCCGGGCAGTTCTCGGGACCATGCTAGCAGACCCTGCTCAGGGCTGCCCCCAAGACAGGGAAGGGAAATCCGCTCCATTGTCTTTGTGTCTGTGGTCAAGTGCACTCTAAGGAAGGTAGTTTAAAATGTAGGTTCCACTATTACTCAGGTGTGGCAAGTCTAACAGATCAGGAGAAGCGTGCCATTGAAAAGGGAGTTTGTGACAGCTCCCAAGAGGAGGGGACATGCCGAACCGCACCACAGGGGCCACCTGGGGAAACGCCAGGGTGGACAGGAGGCGGAGGAAGCGAGGATAAAATGTGGACAGGGCCCTTATTGTGGTTTCTGGGAAGAGAAACGGCCAAAGCAGGACAAGCAGACTGAGGATTGGCTGGTTGGAATAATCTCAGGGCTCTGGGGCACAGGGTTGTCCCTGGTTGTCTGGTCCCTGGCCCTGGGTGGGCAAGGGGACAGTGGGAGCCCCATGGACGGGGTGGTTGGGGTGTGGGCTCTGGACTGGCTGCTTGGCATTTGAAGGCACGCTCCCAGTTGAGTTATTTGCTCTCTGTGAGAACTGGCTCGTACTGGGAGGGCAGCAAGGAGCCAGCTGTCAAGGCATCAAGTACAGAAACTGGGCAATGTGGTTATGACAGAGGGGCAAAATTTCTTTCTTGAGCACCTCCTTGTCAAAGACCCACTAACATCCCAAAGCCCTACTCAGCTGGTGCGTCCCCTGCAGGGCCGGTCAGAACCTGTCTCCCCACTGCGCCTCAAGTCTGTGCCCACGTGTGGCAGCCTCCCCTTCTACAGCGGGAGCCTCTGGGAAAGAGAGAGGGCCCCTCGGTCTTGACTGTCCTCCCTCCGTGCACCCGGGGCCGGGCACAAGGCTGGCCCCAGCAGGTGCTTGTGGAATTGCTGAAAACCCATTGCTGAGACATGGGAGGGGTGTGCATATACACACAGGTTTTCCTCTGCCCGGGTAAATCCCCAAGTTCATACCCGACAATTTTTACTAAGGCAGCGATGGCCAGGTAAGACAGAGTTGCTCTATTTTGGATTATTACCCCGCAAATGCCCTGCACTCTTGGGAGGAAGGCAAATTTCATAGACAATTTGGGGGCCGGGATTTCATGTTCCTTGTTAATGTGGAACGACTTGCATTGCAGGGATCTGCACTGAAGTGAATGAAAACCACGGCTTAATTTGGAATAAACCTGGGTGGGAGCAGCATGCTCTTAAAAAAAAAAAATCAGGAGAGATGTTAGGGATGAAGAATCATTCTGTGGAAAATTTAGCCACAAATTAGATTTACTTTTTTTTTTTCCTGGTACTTTAATATGCTCCTTCCAGGCTTTTGTTATTTGACTTAAAAAGGCAACTTTAAATAGGACGAATGGTGCCTACCAGTTAAATATTTCCTTTCCTCTTAATAGTATCAATCATGATGGCAGGTGCACTTCAGCTACTTCATTAGGAAATTAAATGATTTCTAATAATTCAAGATGAGTCCATTTGCCAACAGCTCTTTTATTATCTCTATATTTTTTCTTTGCAGTTCTTCCAAAAAGTTTTTGTCCCCAAACAGATCAACTTTTCTCCTTTTGCTCTGCCTTCCCCTCTCCCTCCCTCCCTTCTTCCTCCCCACCTCCCTCTGTCTCTGTCTCCCTCCTGCTCCCTCCCTCCCTGTCCTTCCTTCCTTCCTTCCCTCCACTCCTCCCTACCTTCCTGTCCTCTCCCTCTTGCCTCAATCTCACCACTACTCAAAAGAAACCTTCTCAAATGCCCTAACCTTTCAGGCCTCAGTGATGAATAACAGGCTAGATTATCAAGGATAGCCTTTCTAAAACTGTCATTTTTAGACTGCTTCCTGTTTTCTGGATGGCAGCCAGCGGTGGTAACTAGGTACAAAGCGACACAAAATCGTGTCTCTACAAGTCTAGTTTTTTAAATGGTGCTTTTTAAGTCTCTGACTAGATTTGTCATTGAGGCTTTAATATAGAGAGTTGAAGCTCTCTTTCCCTTGGAGACAGAACATGAAGCTTCCGACCCTCCCAAACAAGAGGCCAGGAGCAAAATGCGGAGAAGTCACCTAAGCTTATTTTCTTTCTTTTTTCTCCTTTTTTCCTCAGACGCAAATGGCCCTCCAGGGAAGCACGGGGACAGGGCGCTCGTGTCTGTCCCTGGAGCCCAGGTGACCTGGGCAGATATTGGTGGAGAAGAGAGTGCCGGGAAGGGCAGGGGACGTTTAACTGCTACATAAAAACAAATGAGGGCACCGTGTGTGGGGACAGCCTCTAGCTGGACACTGGGCTGGAAGTGCCCACACATGGCACTCAGTAATTAGCCGCTGAGCTGAGTTATTGAATTGAATGGACTCTTCCTCCAAATAGGGCTTAAAATACCACTCCCCTCACAAAAGCACAGCGGAGATCTGCCACATCACAAGTCATCCAATTAACTCATTAAATAGCAGCATTTCCCAAAGTACATTAGTGAGAGGGAACTTTCTGGAAATCATCAACCGGTGAAGACTCAGCTCATAAAGACTGTTTTTAATAAAGAAGCAAAGAGCGGGTCATGAAGGAGGGACTGAAGGGAACATCAGACCTCCCGGGGCCCACACCCTCCCCTCT
Source organism: Halichoerus grypus (assembly GCF_964656455.1). Taxonomy (NCBI): domain Eukaryota; kingdom Metazoa; phylum Chordata; class Mammalia; order Carnivora; family Phocidae; genus Halichoerus; species Halichoerus grypus. The sequence continues at coordinate 70,057,323 of NC_135718.1, forward strand.
CCCCTCTCGTCCTTGTGTCTGTTACCCTGAGAAAATAGAAGAATAGAAGAGAACTTCCACGCATGTCTCTATGAAAGCACCTCTTCGCCAGCCTTTGCCCACTTCTGTGTGTCCCCGGGGCCCTCCCTCCATTCTGAGGTCTCAGCCTTCAGTCATCCCTGCTCTTAAGGCTCACCTGGCCCCCATCCTATGAACACCCCCACAGCTCTCATCTTAACAATGGCGGCACAGGACTATATGAATCACACTGGAGCCACCGCTTTTCCCCACTGCTGATCTTCTCTTGGCCTCTGTTTCCAGCTACCCACCTCAGAGAGGTGACCATACCTGCGTGTTCCACCTGCACCCCTCTAGGGTCTCACTGCCCGTCCTGACCAGGCCTGCATCCCGCCCCACCTCGTCCGTTCTCTGTTGGGGTACCTCCTCTCTCTCTGATGGCTCCTGCTTTCTCGAAAGGGCTTCTCCCCTGGGCCTTTAGGACACACTGTCTCCTGGTCCCCTATTGTTTCTCGGCCTCCCATGTTTGCTGGTTTCTCCTCCTCTTCCCAACGTCTAAGCACTGGCTGCCTAGGACCTTATTGTTCTTTGTCCTCTGTTAGAGTCCTTTAAAAACAGAATCCTTTGTCCTTTCTGTGCTCACTCCCTGTCCCCTGACTTTAAAGGCGTATATAGAAGGAAGACTTCCATATTCATGTCTCCATCTTGGACCTGCCTTCTGAATTCCACATCTCACATACTTGACATTTCCCCTGAGGGTCTATAAACGTCTCAAATTTGACAGGTTCAAAGCCAAACTCTTGATTTTTTTTTATCCATAAACATGTTCGCTCTCATAGTCCTTCTCCATGTCAGCAAATGGCAAAATCATTCTTCAAGTTGTTCGGATAAATAATTCTAGAGTCTCCTATTTTCCAGTTCCAAGCCAAGAGCAGATCCTGTCCATCCTGCTTCAAATTATATCCAGAATCTGATCAATCCCTCTAACTGTGCCTCATCAGGATGGACTGTTCCCTGATTCCATCTTTGTACCTGGCCCATCCCCTCTGGGAGTGGCATTTGTTCTCAGTCAACAGTGACCAGAGTTGAGATACCTCATCGCTGAATTTAATGAGGATGACATGAAGGGACCTTGAAGGATGCTGTCTCAGCTAATTCCTGACTCCTGGACCAAATGGCTCAATTTCCAGTTCCTTCCTTCTTGTCCGTTTTTGAGTCTCTGACCTGACAAAGGAAAATTATAGAAGAATGTATCCTGGGGCGCCTGGGTGGCTCAGTCGTTAAGCGTCTGCCTTCGGCTCAGGTCATGATCCCAGGGTCCTGGGATCGAGCCCCGCATCAGGCACCCTGCTCCGCGGGAAGCCTGCTTCTCCCTCTCCCACTCCCCCTGCTTGTGTTCCCTCTCTGGCTGGCTTTTTCTCTGTCAAATAAATAAAATCTTTAAAAAAAAAAAAAAAAGAAGAATGTATCTTTTCCTTGTTCCCTTTTTCTGGGCCTAAGGACTTTGAACCTCCCTTTTTCTGGGCCTAAAGATTGTCTCACAGTGTAGACAGGGACTTAAACTGGTATGAACCTCCCTCTCAGGGTGACCGAACAAAAAACCCACCTGACACCCCAAAAGATAACTCAGTTAAAGCTAAGAGGCACATTCCCAGGAGTTAGTTTCTGAAGATGCCACTTACAAGAAACACAAGAAAAAGTTGGAAATTTTCAAATACAGATCTTCAAAAGATGGAACTTTAAGTCTATAAACTTAGAGAAGACAACTTTCTAAAATCATAAAGCGCTGAATGGAGGTGGTAAATGATCTGATAGGTGATCACATTTATCACTAAATGGAGAACCCCAGGGAAGTCAGGGCAACACAGGTGTGTTGTTGTAGAATATCAACTAGGCGACTACAAACCAAGAAGGAGAAACACCAGCAGAACACATACACACAAAAGGAAAAATATAATGCAGACCTGCAGAATAAAATGCAAGCAATGTAGAGGGATCCCGAAGAAGAAAAGAGAATAAGTGTAAGAAAAAAGATAATTAATAATTGGAAGAAAGCTTTCCAAACAAGGGAAAGGCTTAGTTGTATCAAAAGGCTTACTGAGTACCAGAGAAAAATAAAAGAAAGGGGAAGAATTTGAATTTCAAGCATAAAAAAAATATTTATATATCCAGGCAGGAATAACTGAGGAAATATAATAAAAAAAAGCTATCTGCAAAGGAATGAACAGACTTCTCTTCATGTTCTCTTCCAGAACAATGGAGCTACAATGGAATGCTATGTCCAGCCAAACTGTCATTTATGAGTGACATTAATAGGAAGGCATCTTAAACTATGGAAGGATCTAGAAAATGCATTACCCTCTACTCTCCCTAAAGCAATCATTGCTTTCTACATACCAGCCAATCAATCGATGAATTAAACTGAACTTTAAAAAAGAGAACTGTGTTCAGCATAATACTGGGGAAACGGTTAGCTAAGCCCAACCAATTCTTTTAATCATGTTATAATATGATACAAAGGTCAACATAGTCATTGAAAGAGATGTTACAAAAGGGACTTAAATTTTTAAATACTTCTGATTGATCGTCTGCTATTCTCAGATCATATTCGGAAGAAAGGGAAGAACACACGAAGGCAGGGAGTGGAGCGAAGCCCAGGAAAGGACTGTCCACACCCCAGTACGGTGTGCACGTAGGACGTGGCTGCAGTGGTCCCGTTGCTGGGTGGGTGGTGGCGGCCGCCCCTAGTCGTTCTCAGATAAATGCAGTTTGGGAGAGAGGAAGACACTTCAAAAAATAAAACCGGAGAGAAGATGAAGGATGTTGTTCTATTCCAGATGTTGAGAAGAGAGAAAAAATATTCCTCATCTACCTCTTGAGTGTCGCCCCTAACAGAATAAAAATAGCATGGGTGGTTTCCAAAGTTTTAGATATAAGTAGAAAAAAGTTCAGGCATTTTCCAGGAACGTTTTGTTGACTTCAGAATAACTGAATTTTGGAACTCATTCTGAGTATTGTTAAAACGACCGCTTGAACCGTGAGGCCCCTTTGTGATGATGATTGTCACGGTTCCCACACGCAGTGTGGACAAAACCAGTGAGCAGCACCTGTTTCTTTTACAGCTGTAGCAAGAGTACGGACACTTTCTAGTGAATGCGTGAGTTAGGCTGCTCTTCTGATTTTTGTTTTGCTTTTAAACCCCCATGACAAAACCCTAGCAGACAGTGTCCTCTGAAGGGACACGCCACAACCACATTAAAGCCAATTTGCGATTGCTTAAAAAAAATTGCAAAATAAATATTGCTTTAACGAGATTTATTTCTATCAGGGTCTGCTATAGACTGCGGGGCCCAGGACTAATCAAAGGACATGGGTTTATTTCTGGTCCTCTGGGGCAAGCATTTCCCAACTTTCTGGAAGTTGCAACATCCTGTTGTTGATTTGATTCTGTAGCTTCCTCTCCAGTTCCCTCCACCCAGATTAAACATGCTTTATTTATTTAATATATAATGGGTGGGAATTTAAATTGTTATTGTTCTAAAAATTTCTAGGCACTTTTACAATATCCTTTTACATAATGGGAGCTGTTACCACAGGCTGAGAATCAGAGTTTTAAGGCAATATTCAAAGGAATGAATGGGACACAGAGCCTGGAGGCAAAAATAAATCAACAGAGAACAAACGTGACATAGAGTTAAGGAGGGGGAATAATCAACAGGGAATTTAATCAGTTCAAAAACCCTCAGATTCTGCCCCTCGAACCTGGGGTCAGGGGGAGGGTTATATTCGTGTTACTGCCAAGGGGACTAAGTTTACTCAATTCACCAATTCAAAAAGAAATATTTTTGAGGGGCACCTGGGTGGCTCAGTCGTTATGCATCTGCCTTCAGCTCAGGTCATGATCCCAGGGTCCTGGGATCGAGGCCCACGTCGGCTCCCTGCTCAGCGGGGAAGCCTGCTTCTCCCTCTCCCACTCCCCCTACTTGTGTTCCCTCCTTGCTGTGTCTCTCTCTGTCAAATAAATAAATAAAATCTTTAAAAAAGAAAAAAAGAAAAAAATATTTTTGAGAAGGTGCTACATTATGGGCAATTTGGTAGGCATGAAAGGGAAAACTAAAGATAAATCAAGTAATGTTTATTCCCTTGAGGAACTCCAAACCCCTCAGGGAAAAGGAATGGTAAACTGAGTCAGAAAACAGTTAACAACTATGTTCACTAAGACAGGACCAGAAACCACACCCCCAGTCCCCTTCAGATTCCAGCAAAATTGGGCTCCCTCTCTTGCCATCACCTCTGCTCCGTGACGGTAAGAACAGCTGCTTTGTTCATGAGCCTTGGTGTGCCAAACAGCTTGGGTGTTGCTCACGAAATAGAATCTCTCAAGAGATGAACGAAGAACACCCATGGGAATGTATCCACACTTACCTAGTAAAGGACATTTTAAAAAGGCGTCAGTACTGAGTGTATAGTTTGTGCAGGTAAAGAGGGAGTATGGATTTGGGAAGGCGAAAGCAAAGAGAAAAGATGAATTCTCACCATCTGAGAGCGTATAGCCTTAAGTCAGAAGAGAAGATCGCCAGGGTGGGAAGGGGGATTCAGAGGGAAGTTGAGAGCTGACTTTCAAGGCTGCCCCAGATTCCATTTACCAAGGGTACAGCATCAGCAACGTCTGCCTAATAACTGCTTAAAAACGTTGCATGGCTGGAAGGCTGCCCGGATGGTGAGCGCGAGGGACTTCTGCTTGGTAGTTCAGATGTGGCTTAGTAAGTAGATCGGCCACTTTCCCAGGAAGAATTCCATAGCCTTCCACACTCATGTTCCCTTCCACCCAATTGTGTTACATAATAATTCTTAGACTTGGTGTTCGTATTGTGATCCTGTAAATACTTGCAGTGTAACTCTTTATTGAGCTCTGATTACATTTCCTTTCTTGAACAAATTATGCTTTCCCTGGAGTTAGTAAATGTCTCTGCTGGACGTATACGTCTGTCTGAATCCTATAAAACAGGTCATCTACAAGTTTCGTTCTTTGTCTCGGAGACCTTCCCCCTGGACCCGTTGGCCGTCCCGCCCATGTGCAGAGGCTGCTCTCTGGGTCTGTTTTACAACAAGCAGCTCGTGATCTCTCTCCAGCGTTTCCTGCAGATTGTTTCATTTCTCTCTTGTTGGATTCCTGATCTATGAAGTCAATGTCTTTCTCCTCTATTTACTTCTTTGTTTTCAACAAAGTACCTATGATACTTCTTAAGAGAGTGTGCATGGAAGGGTTTTCTGCTTTATTTTGTTTTTTAGTCTTTGTTTTCTGAGATCTTGCCTGTCTAAAAATGTCTTTAGTCCGGGAAGACTCCCCCCCAACCCCCCGCCACCACTGGACCAACTCGGAGTTGTAGGAAGATGAGGCAGACTCAAAGGAAAGGACTCCAAACTAGAGGAGCCCTAAGAGATGCAGAAGGTAGGGAAGAGGCACCATGAGGAGAGATCACTCAGATGAAGACAGGAGGACACTGAAGGACAGGGGCACCGAGCAGACCACTGAAGAGGAAGACCCTGCCTGAGGATGTCATTTGGTGCAGAAACCAACCAGGAGGTTGCACACAAGAGGAAAAGCTCTGGGACAGAGCTGAAGAAGAGGAAAAGGATCTAGGAAAAAGGGGTCTAGGAAAAAGCCACACCCCAGAATGCAGCTGGTGATCTTTATAAACTTGCAGGAAATATCCATTCTTCCTCAGCAAAGAAGACCCTGGAGAAGCCTTCCAGGCCTATGCTGAGGTGCTGAAGGTCCAGCTGAAGTGGACCTCCACGAGATGCTAAGATTAACAAAATAGGGCTTTAGAAATGGAAAAACATTCCATGCTCAGGGATTGGAAGAACAAATATTGTGAAGATGTCAAGGCTACCTAGAGCAATCTACACGTTCAATGCAATCCCCATCAAAATACCATCCATTTTTTTCAAAGAATCAAGACTGATTTCTCTCAGGGTCTGCTGCAGACTGTTCAGCCCAGCACTAATCATGGTGCATGGGCTCAAGGCAGGCCCTCCTCAACTTTCTCTTTGAAAGATCTGAGGATCTACTCTTTGTCCCCGGTATTCCGAAACCATGTGCCTTGGTGTATTACTTTTTTCACCCATTTAAGTGGACATTAGGAGGCTACTTTGAATTTCAGTTCTAGGGAGTTTTATTGGATTATTTCTTGGATAATTTTCTCCTCCACTTTTTCTCTGAAACCTTTTACTGAAACTCTTAGTGCTCGGATGTGGATTTCAAGGTGAATCCTTTGCCTTTCTAAGCTTTTTCTATTTTTACAGTTTCTTTGTTATTTTATTCTCTATTTCAAATTTCCTTAACTTTTCTACCAAGTAACCTACAGTGGGCACTACTCAGGACTGGCGTCCTTATAAGAAGACCACACACACACACACACACACACACACACACACAAGAATGTCACGTGAGGGTGAAGGCAGAAATCAGAGTGATGCTTCTATCAGCCAAGGAACATCAAAGGTGGTCAGAGCTAGGAGAGAGGCATGGGCCAGCTCCTTTCCTCATGGCCCTTGGAAGAAACTGACCCTGCGGACATCTTGATCTTGAATTTCTGACCTCCATTACTATGAGACAATAATTTTCTGTTTTTCAAGCCAGCCAGTCTGTGGTACTATGTTAGGGCAGCTCTAGCAACCTAAGGCAAGTGTTTTAATTTGCTTTTCTCTGATTACTGGCAACAGAGAATATCATGTGGCTTTGTTTACCGGTTGTAATTTCAAAGGGAATTTATGAGTTACTAAGAAGACATTAAGATAACAAAATGACTTCATAATGTGATGTCGCACAAGGTACACCTTGCAGAAGTGTCTTTACTGGAGTTTCTGGAATGCTTCAATGTGTGGACCGCAGCTGTGAGCTTCTGAGGAAGACTTTCCTGGAGTGGGGTCCAGAAATCTGCATCTTTCTTATGCTTCCTGGTCACTCTGATGTACATTAAGGTTTGAGAACCGCTGCTCTAAAGGTAGACTTTCAGTCATTGGTGGAGAGATACTCCTCACTTGAGTATTCTACCCTGTGCAACTCAAATCACATTGCAATGGTTAATTCTAGGTGTCAACTTAGCTAGGTTTAGGTGTCACATAGCTCTGACTCAACTTCAGATGTTGCTGTGAAGGCCTTTTTTAGATGACATTAATATTTAAATCAGTTGACTTTGAGAAAGCCGATGAATATGGGTGGGCCTCATCTAATCAGTTGAAGGCTTTAAGGCGAAAGACCAAGATCCCCTGAGGAAGAAGGAATCCTGCCTCCAGATAGTCTCCAGATTCAAGCTGCAGCATCAAATCTCCCCTGGATTTCCATCCTGCTGGCCTACTCTGCAGCTTTCAGACTCGCCAGCCCCCAAAAGCACGTGAGCCAATTCCTTAAAATAAACCTCTCTACACACACACCTCCTGTTGGTTCTGTTTCTCTGGAGAAGCCTGACTAATACCTACATCATGTCCATTACTGTCTATGATATCTGTGAATAAGGCTGGGCCTATAATCGGTTATTGTCTTCATTAACTCCAGTTGGTGTTACCAATTCTGCTTTCATTTATCTGTAAATAATTTTTGAGCACCTACCATATGCTGGGCAATCTGCTAGAAGTTGCAAGACCTTTGTTTGCACAAACAAAAATAGCTGTCTGACTTCAAGAGTTCAGAATTTTACTAGAGATGTTGAGATATGAGGCATCTAATTCTCAAAGGCATCTTGTATGTGTCTACTTAGGAGTAGTAATTTGCTTTCTTTGAATAAATTTGCCTGATGACTTAGTCGAGTAAAAAGTTGATTTTTGAAGTTTCCTCCCTGGATTGGGCCAAATGAATTCATATTTTGGCATAATGATGGCCAATTCTGCCAATCCAACGATACATCATGTATCCCATTTGTGTTTTAAGCAAGGCGAATAGCACTCTGCTAGAGTATTTGCTTTCCTTTCTTGAAAAATTGGTGTCTTCCCTGGTAATAAGGGGAATCTGGGGGAACATAAACTTGTGCAAGAGCACTTGACAGATCTTGAGTCAGATATGACAATGTGGAAGGTTGCATCAGGAAGCAAAGTCAAGCAATGGTAGACATTCATTAGCTCCTCCAGATCACTCTTTTGGTCCCATGTAGTAAATTGCTACTTCAGGCCCTTGGGTTCAGGGGAGAACCTGATTCACTCAGCTTTGATTGTGTGCTGAGAGTGGGTAGCAGGCGTGGAGCAAGGGCAAGTAAGGACTCGCCACCACTCCCTTGGCAAAGGGAACTTTCCAGCCCACCTCCCTATCCGTGGGTTACTAGGTTCTACAGCTGATATCTCTTTCCCTATTGCGGCCGTGAAGGGGCGGGAAGGTGGCATTGACTGTGAGGTTGAGGAGAAAAAGTGCAAGAATGCCCTTCCAAAAGAGGAGCATCTCCTGGTGACGGGATCAGATTCTGTGACGCTGATTGGTGTCATGTGTTAAGTCAGGCCCGGCATGGTGTTAGGCATCAATGAGGTTAGAATTTACCAGAGACCAACCTGAGGGTGTGCCATCTTGCTCTGTAGACTGTGTTACAGCTGCCATTTCAGTCTCTGGAAGCCGGTGGGGATAAGCAAAACCATCCTTTATTTCTAAGCCATCCACTAACTCAAAACACAGTTCAGAAAGGAGGGAAGAACCAGTGCCCTGTGAGCAATTTCTCCTTGGTTCTCTGACTGGGCTCATGGCAGCAAAAATGACTTTGACCTCGATGTCACCTCTAGGCTCCAAAGTCTCTTCAAGGGTATTAGTAAATGCAGACACTGTAATTAGGATGTCCCAAAGCAGCAGCATTGGGCTGGGCCTTGGAATTGGTGGCAGCCAATGTAAAATGACTGCAAACAGCCATCTTCCATTTTCATGGGGACGACTTGTTAAATGACATTGCTTGGTCATTAAAGGACTCCTATAGGGGTGCCTGGGTGGCTCAGTCGGTTAAGTGTCTGCCTTCAGCTCAGGTCATGATCCCAGGGCCCTGGGATGGAGCTTCAGCAGGAAGCCTGCTTCTCCCTCTCACACTCCCCCTGTTTGAGCATACGTGCTCTCGCTGTGTCTCTCTCTCTGTCAAATAAATAAATAAAATCTTTAAAAATAAATAAATAAAAGACTCCTATAGAATCTGGAAGGGGGTTGAGATTTCAAACATTTTCACCCTTGGTTTACGACAAGAGAATGTGGACACGTTCTACCCCGGGGACATGGATATCAAGAGTATCTGGGGTGGGAGTTCACAGAATCGTCTGCCTGGTGATGTCTCCATGAGCCAGGATAGAGTGGATGGGAAAAAATTCTTCTGCTTCGTTCATTTCTGTATTTCTGGGTACGTGCCTCATGCATGGTTGCAGACAAACTGCAATGAGTTGGAATGACCTAACATTTCTGTGACCTCTGCTTTTGTTGCCCCTGAGTTAACTCCCAGAGACTATACCACACAAGGGAAATGTATATGGAAAATATCTCGTGAATGTCTCCAAAACAGACAATAATTCAGAGCTAGCTTCTGGAGACTGATTAACCCCCTTTGGTGATTTAAAACGAATTGACTGGGCACCTGGGTGGCTCAGTTGGTTGAGCATCTGCCTTTGGCTCAGGTCCTGGGATCGAGTCCCTCATCAGGCTCCCTGCTCAGCGGGCTTCTCCCTCTCCCCCCACTTGTGTGCTATCGCTCTCTCTCTCTCTCTCAGAAATAAATAAATAAAAATTAAAACGAATTGACTAAATTTCCCAGATCATTGCTACAGCTCTATGTTACCTCTTGATGGACAGACGCCGTATCAGTGGTGTAAGTGGGGTTGAAATTTGCTAATGTTAACCTGAAAAATAAAACTCAGTTATTTTACTGGCAAAAATGGGCTTATTTGAGAAGAGCAGAGACTTGCAATTTGGGACATGTGAACTATGGCCAAACCGTAGGCAAGCCTGCAGAACAAAGGAGAGGAAAGAGGGGATTGGAGACCGGCTGTTATAAACAAAAAGTCCATTGGAAAAAACTGAGAGCCAGAAGTGCGGTGGCTTTTTCATTGGCTGAGGTGTGACAGTCTGTCTTTGGCTGGGCTGTTGCTGGGTGAGGAGAAAATCTTTCTTTCCCCTGCTGGGGTAGTCAAGTGTAAGTTTTTTTCCAGTTGGGAATGCAAGGTGTGTTTCTTCCCCATGGGTCTGCCATTGACAAGGACCAGCAGGGAAGCGTGAGAGCTCCCCCTTCTGGCTTCCCGGCTCCATCTTAAATGAGGTTTCCTTGATCCAGTTTCACGCTAATAATTCTCTAGCCCAGAGCCAGGCCTGGGACAGAAATGTCAGATGTTAGGGCTGGAAGAAACCACAGACACCACTGGGTCCCACTCCTGGTTTTTGCAGATGGGAATCCACATACAGCCAGACTAATGACTAACCCAGGACCACACAGCTAACAGTGGCAATGCAGCGACTAGAAACCAGGTCCGAACTCAAACTCGGGGCTTTATTTAAAGACTACAGTGCCCCGCAGGCAACAGTAGGTGTGGTCGTGCTGACGATGCTCCACTTACCAACTGAGATAGACCAAGACTTCCTTCAGCAGTCGGGAAGCCAGAAGGAACAAGGAAACAATTTGGCCCTACAGGGTGGAGACACAATGGCTGCTTTCACTAGGTTGCTAAGTTCCCCATTTAACATGAGCCAAAGAACAAGTCCATACCAAAAGCATCTCACAAGCAAAATTCTTCCTTTATATAGACATCTGCACATCTTCAGTGGGGGCTGGGGGCCATTAGGGCCGTGTGCCTGTCACTCCGCTTGCAGCAGATGTTTGCTGCTACTTGAAGACTTCCCTGTGATGTGGTTATTATTTAATTCTCCTGTAAGGGGAGTTTTGCTCAAATTCAACAGGACGGCTAAATTCAAAACAGGGTGCAGTGCCCTGCCGTGCATTAGTTCCAGTGGTACATCAAAGCTCCAAGAAAGGGGGCCTGGGGTTTCTTCAAGAGCACCAACGGCCCTCGAAACACCGTGGTGAGGGAGAGAATCTGCGTCTCATTCTCAGATGCATTTATGTTCGGCTATGGGCGGGATTGTCCTGCCTGGCCTGTTGTGCTTTTTGTTCAAAAGTCTAGACCTTTGAAGTGAGTTGGCAAAACTCAACCACTTAAAGCCACCTGGGCAGGGCCGTTGGTCAGAGGCTGGAAAGGGGGGGCGAATGGCCAGATTCTTCACACGCGGGCAAATGGACTCCCTGAAGAAAGGGCTGTTAAGAAGACAAATAGTGAGATGGAAAATGGCTGTCCACTGTGACCCATCTGTGCTGAGCCAGAGAGAGGAATCAATTGTATCGGGTCAGTAAATATTTCCCGAGAACCTCCCAATGGCAAGAAGCAAAAGGCTGGGCAGTGCTTGCTCTCAGGAGGTGCTTGTAACTTTCAACCAACTCCCTTATCACCTAGGTGGCCCACTAAAACACGAACATATTAGTAACTAAAGAATAAAGGCCGAAATAATATTTCAAGAAGGGATATCCAAGCACAGTGATTCACTGAGCGAATAATGTTGTTTGCCATGGGTCCGAGGAGGGAGAGGAGAGAGGGACAGGCGCAGCTTTCCAGGTGAGGCTGTCCTGATGGGAGGCATTTGGCGTGGACTTTACTAGATGAAATCAATTTCTGTGTAGCATCCTGTCTTGTGAATAAGTGAGGTTTTACTAGTTTTGTGAAGGAGTTAAGAGCCACCTGTCACAGACAGCAACTCCTTTGTGATGAGATCCTGTCCAAACTAAAGAAAACACAAGATTTATGATGGGATGGTCTTGCTGTTAGGTCTCAGCAATCTTTCAGGCTCATGCATGTGACTGCCACAATCTCAAGCCACACAGCAAAGTCACCGCAATGGCTCTCAGCTCGCTCTGCCCTTGGCATGCAGACAAACAGCCCCGTGATGCCTAATTTCACTGCTGTGCGTGTTACGATTCAGGTTCTCTTCGCTTCTGCCCTGAGCCTCATCCCTACCTTCCAGATAATCTTCCAGGTTCACAAAAATGGACATTTATGGAACTTCTGTTTATCTTTTGCTGTACATAGACATTTAGGGGCTCTTGTCTTTTTCGCTCTTGGGAGAAATTGCAACAACCCACCCTTTCCCCAAATTATACTCATCCCTGTATTCGTTCTATAATTCAATAATGTTTAATTGAGCACCAGCCATGTGTAGGTTCAGCGGAGTCAATAAAAAACTTTGAAGGTCAAGTGAAGGGATAGATAGAGGAAAGAAGAGAGGCCGTGGAAATACTCTGGTCTGCCCACGGTGCCAGACGTAGGGTGTGAGGAACTAATCCTGAAGTGACATCGAAACTGAACCCAGTGAGGAGGAGATGGTCCCACAGAGGTGGACAGAGGAGAGGGGGTTCGGACAAAATAGGAGTGTATGTAAAAAGGCCCAGAGACTGGGGGAGCGGGCATGTCCCAGAAGCTCAAAGTTTGCTTCAGAGGGCTGAGCAGCAGTCAGTTGCTGAGGGCCTTGTAGGAATGCCAAGAGTCTTGACTCTGTCCTCAGGGCGGTGGGGAGCTCATGAAGAGTCTTAAGCTCTTCAGCATGACAAGCTCGGAGCGACTTGCCATGAGACATTCGTTGGGCACTTTTATCTCCCTCAGCATTTTAAAGAAATGACAGCATCCCAGTGAAGCCTTAGTGGGCATGCAAAGGAGCAAAGGGTTTTCTCATTTTACAGGTGAGGAAATTTGAGATACATGGAGGTGACAGGGCTTACAAAGGTCATGGAGGAGCCAAAAGTAGAAGTTGAGCAATCAGCAAAGTTCGTGACAGGAGAGGGAAATGGAATCATGGCACGATGAATATACTGCCCAAGGAGAACTGAGCTAATGCACGGTATAAATTCTTTCACTGATTTTTTTTTTTAAAGAACCAAACTCCCTGATTGAAACTTAATCAGGAATGTATCATGCAAGTTGGTACATCGAAGGTCAAGGCTTTGAAATTGCTCTGCAAATACCTCTTTCCTGCCTCCTAAAATACAGCCAGACCAAGAACAATGTCACCAGGCAGTGAGTAAAAGCAAGAGCCTCTGCCTTGAGAAAAGAATGTGCTTCACTGACCCTATACACTTGGTAGTGGATCAACAATAGTCTAAGTGGTTTCAGTTCTAGAGGGAGAAACAAAACACCAGTGACTTTTGCTATGTGGAAAGGCGAGAGGAAGAGCCCAGGATCGATTATTCAAAACCACAAGGAGGTAGACAGGGGCCTGTTTCCTCCTCCATAAGAAGTGATAATAATGGCACCCATCTCATAGTACTTTGGTATGAGGACGGCATGAGTTAATGCCCATCAAAACACTTAGGGCCATGCCAGGCATGTGATAAGTGCTCAATTTGCTAGCTGTCCTTTCCTTAAAAGATATATGTACCCATTTGGAGAAACATGGTGGTAGAAGGTCTTCTGCATGTACAAGGCTTGCCTGGAATCTAGCAGGGCCATAACTGTATCTTTAGGAGAATGGAGTCAAGCTGGACACAAGACACATCTCCCTGCAACACCAGGGGATGCAAGCACAGAATGTCCCTCCATCGTTCAAACCATGTCCACCATAGAGCAGAGGAGAGTAAGGAATACCTCCACATGTTCACTGGTGCTAATGTACAACTGGGTTGGATTCTGGTGTGGATCACCAAGAACAGATGACCAGATGTAAATGGCCAGAGTACATCCCATGAAGAGTGACTTAGCTTTTAAAGTGTGGTGTTTGAAAATTATTATAATTTAAAAATTTTATTTGTGAGGCGCCTAGGTGGCTTAGTTGGTTAAGCATCGACTCTTGGCTTCAGTTTAGGTCATGACCTCGTGGGTCGTGAGATCGAGCCCCGCATGGGGCTCCATGCTCGGGGGTGGGGGCAGGGTGTCTTGCTTGAAGAGTCTCTCTCCCACTGCCCCTCCCCCCACATTCACGCTCTCTCCCTCTCTCTAAAAAGAAATCTTTAAAAAAATTTATTTGTAACTTTGTTATATTACTTTAATTTAATGTATAATATTTAGTGAAAATCCCTGGGAAGCCAAACTGGAGTAATACATAAAAAGGAGAGGAAGATACACCATATTCTACTCAAAAAGCTGCCCTTCTCAAGAACTTATGTGTTTAACAAACCCACTCTTACTGTCTTCCATTCTCTGACTGATCCTTTCTACCGATCTCTGGACCACAGATTCAGCGAGGAATGAAGAAACCTCACCCTTTTGTAGAAGCTCTTGACCTTTCACGTCATAGTTGAGGGACAAATCTGCACAGTCAAAATCATCCTTAAAAGTTTTTTTAGCTTTTTATGCAGAGGGCTACAGGTGGCCAGGAGCTGTCTAGCTTCAGCAACACTCTGTAGGCAAGTTATTTCCTTTAGAAGGCATCTAATCCTTGGTCAGTGGGTCCTGGAGTAGGAGAAGAAGTAGTGCCTACACCTCTAAAATCATTTCTCCACTGCCTTTAATGTTATTTTATTTTATTATTTTATAATTTTTTACTGAAGGACCCCTTGGTTGGTTTCCCATTGATTGTGTGCACCTTTGTTTCATTGGATGACCTCTCTGCTTGGTCCCTCTAGGGTATAGGAAGAAACAAGTACCCTCAACTTTATGCTTTCCTATGTAACTAACTGCTTTGATCTCCTGGAGCCAGCTTTTTCCCCTTGCTCCAGATTTAACCAGAATGTATTTGCTTAATAATCTTGCTAATTTAACTTTTACATGGCTATGGCATGAGTCAATACCTTTGATTTCAGCAGCAATGGGCTTTGTCTGTGACCTCTTGTCAATGGAAATCACAAAAGCAGTCTGAACTGGGAAGTCTGACTCCCTCTTGTCTTATATTCCTCCTACCTGTAATGTGTTATCTTAGGTCTATAAATGTATAATTGATTACGATTTCAGCAAGTTTCCACTATGTCTACTTAATGCTTTGCTTAAATTCTAGCACAGCTAATACATGCCAGAGCCAACATGCACTATTTATCTGACAAGGAATTTTTATCCAGAATATATAAAGTGCTATTATAACTCAGTAACAAGAAGACAAAGAACCTAATTAAAAATGGGGGGAAAAATTGGATACTTCCCAAAGGAAGATACGTGAATGGCCAATTAGCGTATGAAAGATGCTTAACATCATTGGTCAACAGGGAATGTTAATTGAACACATAAGAATGTTTTATTGGATAACATTTTTTAAAAAAGCCTGACAATACCAAGTGTTGGCAAAGAAGTGCAGCATCCAGAGCTGTCATACATTTCCAGTAGCAATGTAAAATTTTACAAACACATTGGTTATTTGGCAGTTTCTCATAAAGTTAACATACACCTGCCATATGGCCCAGCCACTCCACTCCTCAGTGAATACCCAAGAACGATAAAGACACATAGACACACAAAGATCAGTGCATGAATATTTATAGGGGTTTTCTTTCTTTATTTTTTGTAATAGCCTCAAATTGGAAATAGCTCAAATGTCCATCAGCAGATGAACAAACACTGGTATGTCAATACGATAGAATACTATTCAGAAAAAAAAGGAATGAATAAATATCTCCTTGAAATAAATTCATAGAGCTGTTTCTTTCTGTAGCTTTCTGTACAATGTCAGCCTGGGGCCCTTCTCCCTCTTTGATTTCTCGAGCTTTGTAGCTGAGTTTATAAAGATGGGCCTCCTACGTCATAACTTGTGGAACCAACAACGTGGATATTATAAGTGCATACAGTCAAATACACACAGAAATATATACTACATGGCATTCTAAAGAGTAAAGACTAAGCTATTTTGATAGAAATCAGATGAGGGGTTGTTTGGTGTATGCGTGGCAGTGACTATCTGGGATGGGGACAAGGGAGATTTCTGAAGTGATGAAAATGCTCTCTGTCATGCATTTGTCAAAACTGATTAAGGGATATGCATTCTCTATTTTTAAAAGTGCCCACTTCAGTAGTGTTGTTACGTGGACTAAATGAGGTGATGCCTGTAAAGCATTAAGCAGAGACCCCAACACATAATAGGTCCAGTTTCTGAGGTAGTGCTAGAAGCTTCTGGTTTCAAAATGGAAACCATACTGAAAGACCTACATGTGAGACAGGAAGCCATCAAAATCCTAGAGGAGAACACAGGCAGAAATCTCTTTGTCCTCGGCCGTTCTTGCTAGACACGTCGCCAGAGGCAAGGGAAACAAAAGCAAAAATGAACTACTGGGACTTCATCAAGTTAAAAAGCTTCTGCACAGTGAAGGAAACAATCAACAAAACTAAAAGGCAGCCTATGAAGGGTAGAAGATATTTGCAAATGACATATCTGATAAAGGGTTAGTATCCAAAATCTATAAAGAACTTACCAAACTCAACACCCAAAAACCAAATAATCCAATTAAGAAATGGGCAGAAGCCATGAATAGACATTTTTCCAAAGAAGACATCCAGATGGCCAACAGACACACGAAAAGATGCTCAACATCACTCATCATCAAGGAAATACAAGTCAAAACTACAATGAGATATCACCTCACACCTGTCAGAATGGCTAAAATTAACAACACAAGACACAACAGGTGTTGGCAAGGATGCAGAGAAATGGGAACCTCTTAACACTGTTGGTGCGAATGCAAGCTGGTGCAGCCACTCTGGAAAACAGTATGGCGGTTCCTCAAAAAGTTGAAAATAGAGCTACCGTACCACCCAGCAATTGCACTACTAGGTATTTATGCAAAGGATACAAAAAATACAGATTCAAAGGGTACATGCACCCTGATGTTTATAGCAGCATTATCAACAATAGCCAAACTATGGAAAGAGCCCAAATATCCATCGACTGATGAATGGATAAAGATGATGTGGTACATATCTACAATGGAATATTACTCAGCCATCAAAATGAATGAAATCCTGCCATTCCCAATAACATGGATGGAGCTAGAGTGTTATTATGCTAAGCAAAATGAGTCAGTCAGAGAAAGACAAATACCATATGATTTCACTCATATGTGGAATTTAAGAAACAAAATAGATGAACATATGGGAGGGGGACAAAAGAGGGAGAGAGGGAAACAAACCATAAGAGACTCTTAAAGATAAAGAACAAACTGAGGGCTGATGGAGGGAGGTGGGTGGGGGATGGGCTAGCTGGGGGATGGGCATTAAGGAGGGCACCTGTGTTGAGCACTGGGTATTGTATGTAAGTGATGAATCACTGAATTCTACTCCCGAAACCAATATTGCACTCTGTGTTCACCAACTAGAATTTAAATAAAAATGAAGGGAAAAAAAGGAAGCCATAATGAATTAGAGAAAAACATGTATTATGAAAGTTATTTATCAGTTTAAAACTTCTCCCCAAGTCTTTGAGACTTACAAAAGCCAGCCTAAGAGCTTTAAGGAGAATGAATTAAGGGAAGGAAGAAGAAGGCAAATATCTTCTCTATTTTAGATAAGAAGAAAGGAAAGATTAATTTTCTTTGCAACTTAAAATAGTCTCTTTGTAGAAAGACATGTATCATATGACCTCACTGATATGAGGAATTCTTAATCTCAGGAAACAAACTGAGGGTTGCTGGAGTCGGGGGTGGGTTGGGGGATGGGGTGACTGGGTGATGGACACTGGGGAGGGTATGTGCTCTGGTAAGCGCTGTGAATTGTGCAAGACTGTTGAATCTCAGATCTGTACCTCTGAAACAAATAATGCAATATATGTTAAGAAAGAAAAAAAAAAAGAAGAAGAATGTAGCAGCAGGGGAAGAATGAAGGGGGGGAAATCGGAGGGGTAGATGACCATGAGAGATAATGGACTCTGAAAAACAAACTGAGGGTTCTAGAGGGGAGGGGGGTGGGAGGATGGGTTGGCCTGGTGATGGGTATTGAGGAGGGCACGTTCTGCATGGAGCACTGGGTGTTATGCACAAACAATGAATCATGGAACCCTATATCTAAAACTAATGATGTAATGTATGGGGATTAACATAACAATAAAAAAATTTTTTAAAAAATAGTCTCTTTGTTTGTATAATTAAACTACCACTTATTTGTAAGCCCTAGTAGACAGGCAAAATGTACACATTCAAAATTTGCAATTTAACAAAACATGTTTTAAATAAAGCAAGAAAAGCATTAATTATAAGTTTGTTTGTTTTTTAAATTACAGTAAGAGACTATGAGGCAGTTCAGTGAAATCCTTCAGTTTTCTTAAAAGGGCTCTAGGCTTAGAGTCCATGAGTGGCTTGAAAGTAATTTATATCCTTATAAACTCACACAGATGCTTAGTTACCCCAAAATCCAGAGACCACTGGAAGAAATCAAACTTGGCACAGGGGAAAACTGGGCTAGCCTTTAAAATGTACAAAGGGGAATCAAAAGTGGTTATTTTGTCCAAAAAGAGATTTGAAGCAAAAGTGCTGATTTCTGCCGTATTCCTTGGTATAAAAGTGGTTCTGAGAATTTCTTTGAAATCAATTCATAGAGTTGATTATATTTCTGAGCCCTGTGTCTGCTTGTGTTCTTTCTTCCTCCTTTTGTCTTCTCCAGCTTTAGTAGCCGAGTTGATACCAACGGCCTCCCAAGATGTACCCAAGACCACCGCAGGGTCTGAACCAAACAGGGCTTGGTATTCTGTTGTCTCGTCAACTGGTCTTGGGATACAGGGTGCTGGGATGCCCCCTGGGTGCCCCCTACTCAGTCAGCTTTGGCCTGGACTGAAAGCCTGGACTCCTGTAAAGCAGAGCACAACCAGCAGCCAGCCAGCCGAGCAGCCAGACGACGAGACAGGGCTTCTCTGTGTCAAGTGTCGGTGTGGCAGCACCATCCACCTGCGAATTTGACATGTTTTACCAGTGGGGTGTGGGCACAAAGCCAAGAGCCACCTTTCCACTTATACACAATGCTATGGTTTGTAGACCGTGCATCTCTACCTTTTGGGGCTTTTCTTACTAAATCACTTGACACTTTGGTTGGAGAGGATGTGGTGGTGACGTTATCTTTAGGCCAGAAATGCCACTGTTGTCACTGAACTAGACGCTCTGCATTCAGTGGGAATTTTAGAGTCCTGGGATGTTGAGGCTAGGCAGAAGCACTGAGTCACAGACAAGGACTCGGAACAGGACTGCAGAAACAAAGCTATTCAGTGATCAGACTCGTCAGGAATCAGAATAGTCTGTCCTGCAATGTCTTCAGTGTTGGTCATGGCGCCGCAGAACTAAAATAGTTGGGCATGGACTAAAATCTTAATTTCTTTTTTTTTTTATTTTTTTTTTATTTTTTTAAAGATTTTTATTTATTCATTTGCGAGAGAGACGGAGAGAGAACAAGCAGAGGGAGAGGCAGAGGGAGAGGGAGAAGCAGGCTCCCTGCTGAGCAAGGAGCCCGATGCGGGACTCGATCCCAGGACCCTGGGATCATGACCTGAGCCGAAGGCAGACGCTTAACCATCTGAGCCACCCAGGCGCCCCTAAAATCTTAATTTCTATAAGCAGAAAAGTTCTACGTCTGATGAACAGAAGTCTGAGCTGAGTCACCACAAGAGAGTATTATAGCCTCTCAACCAGTTTCTCAGACTTGCGTCAGTTCAAGTCCAGCCAGAGCTGGGGTTGGACTGAAGCAAGAAAGCCACAATTTAAGGTCTTAGATTTAAGGAAGCACTCACTCTCAGGGTTGTATAAATGCAAGACTGGCTCCTGCAGGACCTCAGGAATAATCACCTCCTTAAATTCTGTGCACAAGTCTCTCTCTTGCCTCATCCTAGCCCTGGTCAACAGATCCCCTTGAATGAAAGGGAGGCTAAAGCCCTCTAGAGGAAGGGCCAGGCTACATAGCAAATATTTGTACTGTGAACCTTACTCCACAGGGAACTGTGGCCATTTACCAGAGCGATTGCGTTTTGGGGGAAGGTAAATAATCAGACCTTCCAGGGATTACAAGACATGGGCTCTGAAAGGAAACTCATTTTTGGAGCCAAAACACTGCTATATTCCTCTAGTCAGAACCAGGGCTTATGAAGTCGGGTGACCAATTAAGTTTCGATGTAAGTCCATTTCATAGTAGACCCAGTGGGCCCCAAGCCCACCCTTTGGTGATTTCCTCAGTTTGGAATGTATCACTGGACTGCCTTGCATAAGGAATGCGTAATTGGAGCATCCTCAGCAACAAGCAAACTCCCCACATTGGTTCCCTGATCTCTGGAGTAAGGATGTCAGGGTAAAAAAGGTCAAATAGAAGCTGCTAACGCTGCCTCTACTGAATGAAATAGTAAACTAGAAGCAAAACTACATTCATGGAGAGATGTCAGATGTCACTGTCACCTACTCAGGGTCTTACAAGATGCAAGAGGAGTGATTCTGACATGTCCCCATTCTACTCACCTATTTGGCTTGTGCAGAAGACCGATGAGTCTGGGAAAATGAAGATGGATTATCACAAACCCAGTCATGCTGTGACTCCAATTGCAGTTATTACTGCAGACGTGGTTTTATCACTATATTGAATCAATACATCCCCCAGCCAATGTGTATAGCTGTTGATCTTGTGAATGCTTTTTTCTCTGCACCTGTTAGCAGAAACTACAGGAAGCCATTTGCTCTCGACTGGCAGCATTAGGAACACATCTCGACTGTCATATCTCAGAGCTATATCCACTCACCAGCCCTAAATCATATTCTAAACACCTTCCCGACACACAGGACATTGTGCCAGTCCATTATGTTAGCGATATCTTGCTGATTTTTCCCTGGTGAACAAAAGAAACAACCATCAGGAGCTAATGCTTTTCACATTTTTGCGTGTCTTACGAGCAGAGGCACTGACTGCCTTTGTTCTGGACTATCTTTTCAAGGAAATTTGTATAATGACCAGCCTTGGACGAAGAAAGAGATAATGTCTCTTTCCAAAGCAAAAGGTAGGCAAGCTTACAGGATAGCATAACAATGATAATGGCTCCGCCTGGAGCAAAGTGTGGACACACTTACTGCCCATTATAAAAGATTCAGCTTCCCTGACTTCAGGGTTCTTCTGTAATGGAACCCACTGTGTGAACAGCTGTTGCTGTCACATGGTCCTCTTTGTGTTTCCCTGTAGGAACTTGAACTTGGAGAACTGGTACAGGAAATGCTGATAGTCTCCTATTATGATTCTGAGTAATAAAGTCCTTTGTCTCTGACCTAGGAATCTCATGTCTTCTACCGGCATCCATGAAACTGTGGCAGATAATTTGTTAGTTTAGGAGCAGCATAAAATCTCAGAACCTTCACAGGTATTAACAGCAATTACTCTAGATACTTTGATAAGACACAAAAGATAGGAAATGAGTCCCACAAAAATCCAGAAGGGTACCACCCCCTTGGTTCAATTTCCAGGAGACCAGTGACTTGGACTCTGTTGAGATATCCCTTCCAAGATGAAGAATAAGCTGCTGCATTTGACCCCTGTGATATTGTGATTTGTAATAGGAAATATGCATTTGGTCTTTGGTCCTGTTTCTGGCACAGAGCTCCCAAAACCCTTGGAATTTCCTAAATGATAAGAGCAATAAAGGTGTTTTTTGTTATGTTAACAAGGTGACTTTTAGAAAGCATCTAAAGATGGAGGCTGGTTGCCAAGGGAGCCAATCATGCGATTAGAAAGTTGGAACTTTCAGTCCTATCCCCCTGACCTCTACAGAGAAGAGAGGCCCTGGAGATCAGGTTCAATCACCAATGGCCAATGATCTCATCAACCATGCCTATGTAGTGAAGCTTCCATAAAAACCTAAAAGGAGAGAGTTCAGAGAACTTCTGGGTTGGTGAAACTGTGGAGATTTGGGGAGAGTGGTGCTCTCTCTTTTTGTGGAGTGAAGCTCCACACACATTTCCCCAGACTTTGCACTGTGCATCTCTTCCATCTGGTTCTTCCTGAGTTATGTCCTTTTATAATAATCAACCTAGGGGCACCTGGGTGGCTCAGTCGGTGAAGTGTCCAACTCTTGATTTCAGCTCAGGTCATGATCTCATGTCGTGAGATTGAGCCCCATGCCAGGTTCCACGCTCAGCACTCAGTGGGGAGTCTGCTTGAGATTCTCTCTCTCCCTCTCCCTCTGCTCCTCCCCTGGCTCACACTGTCTCTAAAATAAATAAATAAATCTTAAAAAAAAAAAAAGCAACCTAGTAAGTAAACTGAGTTCTGTGAACCGCTCTAGCAAATTAATCAAACCCAAGAACTTCCAATTTATAGCTGTCGATCAGAAGTCCAGGTGGCAACCTGAACTTGAGACTGGCCTCTGAAGGGGGGGGAGTGGCACAGTCTTGCAGAAGTGAACCCTAACTTGCAGAATCTCATGCTGTTTCTGGGTAGATCGTGTCAGAATTGAGTTGAATTGTAGGATACCCAGCTGGTATGTGAGAATAGTTGGAGGTGGTGACACCACCCCCCCATCCCCCGCCCCCCACCCCCCCCACACACACACACTAGAATTGGTATTTAGCCCTTCTTCTCACTTAGAAACAGGCAGGGCATGTCTCACCTGTGCTGGCTACTCCCACCCATTTATTGAGTGATCTGAAAAGTTGCCAGTTTCGAGTGGGGCTGACAACACTGTCCGGGGAATTATGGAGAGGCTTATTCTCCCACATGTTATTCTACCCGGCATTGCTTCTGACCAAGGGACTCACTTTTCAGCCAACAAGCTGCAGCCATAAGCTCATTCCCGTGGAATTTGTTGCTCTTAACTATGTTTCTCGTAACTCCAAGTACCTGGCTTCATGGAACAATGAAGAGCCATCTGGAAGCTCAGTTACATTGGCAGCTGGGTGCATAGAGTGTGTAATATACTTTCTAAATCAACCAACCGAATATGATGCCATTCTCCATAGCCAGAATTCCGGGGCCTGGAAATCAAGGGATGAAAATGGGAGTGGCTCCTCTCATTATTATCCCTAATGACATATGTTTTCTTCCAACCCCATGACTTTGGGCTCTGCTGGTCAGGAAGTCTTCACAAGGAGACACATGAATGGTTCCATTAAAATGGAAGGTAAAACTTTGGGCTTCCCCATGCCAGTGAATCGACCAGCAAAGGAGGGGATTACTATACTGACTGGGGTGATGGATCCTGTCTATCAAGGAAAAAAATGTGTTGTTACTACACACCGCAGGTCGGGGAGGAGGAAAAGCAGGTCAGGAATATATCTATTGGGCAGTATCAGTGGAAAGCCAGCAACCTACTGTAGTAGGACTGCTAATGACCAGAACCTTCTGAAATGAAGCACAAGGTTTGGGTCACTTCACCAGGCAAGGAATCACAATCAGCAGAGGGGCTTGCTGAGGGCAAAAGGAATTCGGAATGAGTAGTGAAAGAAGGCCGTCTTAAATACCAGCTGTGGCCACGTGACCAATTATAGACATGAAGAAGGTAACGGCTTGAGCATTATTTCTTTATTTTAATATGTGTACATTAACCATGTCTTCTTCCTCTCTTCCGTTCCCCTACTCTCTAACATAATAAGTGTTCATAGTGGTTAACCCTGATCTCAACACTAGTCACAGGATACCCGAGGGCGAGTGTGGCCCAGCTGGAACAGGATGACCCCGCAAAGGTGGATAAAGGGTTAGCATACCCTCCTCTGTTTCCATCTTACTAGGAGTTGCTGCATCACACTAAGCAGAGGCCTGAGCTCCCAATTATCTCGACTTGGAGCTTATATCTGGCAAAGGCCAGTGCATGCGGATGCCGTGCTCACATGGGATAGACTGTGATGACTTTGGGCTGTGTCCCCTTAACCAAGCTGGAATTACCTTTTCCAGAATTCCCAGCCCTCCTCCATTCTTCTGGGTCAGCTTTGGCCTCAGGGAGCATCTCCCGCAAGGCTTGAAGATAGCGATAAAGCAGCAGCTACATGTTTCGACCTCCGAGGGTCAGTTCACGGCTCCAGGCACAGGGTCAGCTCTGCATGTTGTCGCTGATCTCCCAGCTCCCCCTGCGGCTGGGGGCACAGCTGGGCCATTGGCTCCCCTAGCTCCTGGCACATCTCCTCCAGTTTCTCCAGGCCCAAGGCCTGAGGGTGTGGCTCCAAGGCAAAGGTGACAGCCCCCTCCCCCCAGTCACCCATACCACTGAGGTTGGAGGTGGTGAGAAACAGAGTGCCCTTGCCCTCGTCCTTGTCCAGCTTCCCTTCCCAGCATCAGGCTAACGGGCCTTTAGGGATGTCAGGCTGAACACCAGGCAGAGGCAAGCTGGATCCACAACTGTAGCTCTAGCCCTTAATCCCTTACTCTGTCACCCACAGAAGTTTGGTTTCTTTGACCAAACTATATCTGATACAGAAGGTGACATTATTAATGGGGTCATCTTTAAATAGAGAGGATAGAATTTGCTAAAAGAGGAAATATACATGAGGGAACAAGAGCAGTAATTGTGGAAGGCCACAGAGAAAAGCATTGAGTGAGGCCCTTTGTGCCCGGCTGGGCCCTCAGTGAGAGTGGGTGAGAGTGTGCATGTTTGTGTGTGTGTGTG
This sequence comes from Halichoerus grypus, assembly GCF_964656455.1. Classification (NCBI taxonomy): domain Eukaryota; kingdom Metazoa; phylum Chordata; class Mammalia; order Carnivora; family Phocidae; genus Halichoerus; species Halichoerus grypus. The sequence goes on from NC_135718.1 coordinate 70,081,831, forward strand.
TATGTGTGTGTGTGTGTGTGTGTGTGAAAGGCCCTTCACAAAAGGGCACAGGAGGACCATTTTGCTCTGGCCTCAGATGATCTCCTAATGCACAATCATAGCAACACACTGGTAGGACTTGATGAAGACAGACATCATACAAGTAAATCAGAACAGCCAACTTGAAATCATTAGCAGTCCCCATCACCTGCTGTGATGGCTCATGTTATATATCAGCTTGGTTGGGCCATAGGGCCCAGATATTTGGCCAAATATTATTCTGGATATTTTTGTGAGGGTGGTTTAAGGGCTGAGATTAACATTTAAACCAGTGGAATTTGAGTAAAAGCATATTCTCCATAATGTGGGTGGGCCTCATCCAATCAGTTGAAGGCCTGATTAGAACAAAAACGGAGGTATACTAAGTAAGACGGAATTCTCCAGCCTGGTGACCTTTGAACTTGAACTGTAATATTGGCTCTTCCCTGGGTCTCCAGTCTGGTGGCCTACCTAGCAGATTTTTTAACTTTTTTAACCAGTGCCTATAATATGATTCTCTTGTTTCTCTGGAGAACCCTGACTCATAAACCCATGAAGTATGGATTCATTTTTGAAAAATTATTGTAATTATTTTGTGAAAAGAAGCATGGTTATATTACATTGCATTTCTGTTTGAAATTTTAATTTGTTACATGTCAATACTCTTTTAAATTACACAATGTTTTATAATCCTGTTCCATTACTGTCCCTCTAGCTTACTCTGCTCTAGCCATCCTAGCCTCCTCCCATTCCTCAAATATGCCCCAAAGACTTTGCATTTGCTATTCCTTCTACTGGAAATGCTTTTCCCTCAGATACCTGCATGGCTTGCTCCCTTGTTTTCTTCAGAGCATTGCTCAAATGCATCCACAGAGGTTTCCCTACCCTCCACTCATCTGAAATGACACCCCCCCCCCCGCAACTGGCTCCTCCGTGTTCATGAAAACTCACCAGACACACAGAAGGCCAGCTGCTTACCGTAGACTTCCTCTCTGCAGGTGGAAAATGACAGCAAGTATAAATGATCATGAAATTTCGTAATAACCAAAAGAGAAAGAATTGGCAAAAAAATGTAGATTTGTATCTCAATAATTGCATTTCCAGTTCTCAATCTGTTTCATAGAGTTGTTATTTTAGAATTTAACGGATTCTAAAAATATATTAACAACTGGTTTCTACACTGATACCTGTGTAGAGCCGCCTTCTATCTCTTGGCAAAGTGTTCTCCACTTGTAGAATGTCAATATTGTCTGATTAGAAAAGTGATACATTTGAGGGGCGCCTGAGCGGCTCAGTTGGTTAAGCCTCCAACTCTTGGTTTTGGCTTAGGTTATGATCTCAGGGTCATGGGATCCAGCCCTCAGTGGGTTCTGTGAGGAGCGCAGGGTCTGCTGGGGATTTCATTCTCTCCCCCTCTGCCTCCCTCTGCCCCTCCCCCACTCTCTAAAATAAATGAATAACATCTTTTTTAAAAAAGTGATACATTCAAGCCCACTCAGGGACACCAAAAAAAAAAAAAAAGAAAGAAAGAAAAAGAAGTGATGCATGATCTTGTAGAAAACAGAAGATACAGTAAAACATAAGTGAGAAAAATCAAAGTCATTGAAAATCCAAGTATCCAAAGATAACCAATACCAAAGTTTTAATCATTCACCTTTTATTTATTTCTATTTAATTTATTTATTTCTAGGCATACATAATATATACATCTATACTTTAGATTTTGTATAGTTTTGGTTCCTTTATTTTAAAAGTTTAATGTGTTTTGCTAGGCTCATTAAAATTCTTCAGAAGCAGAAATTTTTCCTGGTTACATGAAACGTTCATTTATTTATTTATTTATTTATTTATTTATTTATTTATTTGAGAGAGAGAGAGAGTGAGAGAGAGCATGAGAGGGGAGAGGGTCAGAGGGAGAAGAAGACTCCCTGCCGAGCCGGGAGCCCAATATGGGACTCGATCCTGGCACTCCAGGATCATGACCTGAGCCGAAGGCAGTTGCTTAACCACTGAGCCACCCAGGCGCCCTACATGAAACATTCTATAGTATGATTCTGTCATAACATACCTAATCATACCTTTATTTTAGGACATTTAAATCATGTCCACTTTTTCATCATAATTGATAACAATAAAGTGAGCGATTTGTTCATAAATATTTGACATGAATCCCCTTTATTTTTTTATTTTTTGACATGAGCCCCCTTTAATATTTGGATACTAACCTTGCCTTTTGACCTTAAGCTAAGCCTACAAATACTCAAATTGCTATATGAAAAGAGAAAAATTCAGTGAATCTGATTAGTTTGGTAGTAGAGATACTGGCTAAATTTCCCATCACAATCTGTCATTTTTTTTCTTTTTTTTCTTTTTCTTTTTTTCTTTTTGCCTTTATAGATATTCTAAGCCTCAGGTTTTGCTGTTCTTGCTTCTAATTGTATCTCAGAAACAGAATTTGAGAGCCAAGGACCGCCATAGAGGCTTTCTGGTCCAACTTCCTCATGCTGCCAATGAGAGGGGTAGGGAGGGAGCACTCTCCAGGGCATAGTTGGTGTTAGAATTGCCAGATTTAGCCAAGAAAAATATAGGACACTTAACTTCATTTGAATTTCAGAGAAACAATAATTTTTTAGTTTCAGAACGTCTCGAATATTAAATGGCTAAAACAAATATGCGTTGTCTACCTGTATTTTCCAGCAAACGTGGAGGGGGGATGCACACTGCAAACCCAGGCGTCCGGCTGCCTTGGGTCACGTGCTGCTCATCCCCCAACACTGCATCCGGAGACACGGGCACCTTTTTTCTCCAGCCCCTTTCCCCGATTCTGGGCCGTCTGTTCCCTAAATTTCCATAAGGACTACAGAAAACATGACTTCAGAATCCGCAATTTTTGTTTCCATTACAATGCTGCTGGGATAAGTGCCCTCATTTGGGGGCTCCCCCAGGACTAATATGGCAGAGGTACTAGTTAGGCTCTGGGTCCTCAGTATTTGCGGAGTCCGTGACCAGGTCCTTTCCAAGGCACCCCCAGAGTCGAGCCCGGACAGGTAACCGTTCTTAGGAGGGGCTGCAGCAGTGGCAGAGTTTGGAACGTGGTCAGGTCTGCGCGTGCGCGTGTGTGCCCGAGCGCACTGCTGCTCATCTCGTCGTGCATCTCCTGTGTCACCTGTAAACTTACAGCTGCTTTTCCGGGTCACTGCACAGAGCCCATCTAGAGGGTTACAGCCGTGCCGACAATTCTGTACTGGCCATTTTCAGCACAGTGCCTCCGCCGCAGTGAGTGGTGGATCTAAACACAATACATTTGGATTTCAGCGAAGCGCTCACAAAGGGCGGAATAAAATCGAATCATCAAGTTATGCATTAGAACAAGCCAGATGATGTCCTTTCTTCACCTGATGCAGTGCACTTGTGGGGAATGAGGGCCTTAATTCCTGGCTGTGCCTAAACCCCAAACATTTGTGTGTGTTAGTATGGGGGGGGTGTTGTATATGTGTACATTTTCAAAAATGTTATTCATGATTTGGAAAACACTAAATATTGAGAAGTATAATGAGGGAAGTTAACTCATTTTCCCACCACTCATCCACATCACTGTTAACATTTTGGATTATTTCTTCCCAACCATTTTTTCATGTAGCCATTTTGAATTTAATTTTATTTCCATATAGTTATAATCCCATTATACTTGTAATATCCTATGCTGGTCCTTTATTTTACATTACTCGATTGTATCTTTCCATCCCGAAAGTGAAAATTGTTCTGACTGCAAATGACTTAAGTGACAGGAAGACTTTATAATCTCATATGCCCTGAGGCAGGCTTGGCTCTGGGTGCCTGTGATTTGGAGGCTCATTACAAGGAGCGGGTTTCTTGTTTCTCTGCTGCGGTCTGCGGTCTGCAATGCCAACTTCTTCCTGGCCTCCGCGTGTTAACGGGGGACTCAAGCGGGGGCTCAGGGACGACTCCGGAGGAATCTCACAGGACAGCTAGCCTGCTCCGTCCCCCAGGCTACAACAGAGCAGGAAGCAGTCCCCCAAACATGAAAAAGGGTTTACGTGCTGGGCAGCGAAAATCAATGTCGAATTCAGGAAAACAGAAAGAGAGAGTGTAAGAGCGCAGCACGGTGCCCGGCACATGGGAGGTGAGCTTAATAAACTTCACGACTGATGATGAAGAGGAAGAGGAGGAGGAAGAGGAGCTGCTATCTGAGGAAGATTAAACTCTGCAAACCTGATACATCGGGACACAAGAAGAGGCGGTGGCACCCCAGGGGTAGGCCATCCCAATCGTCTCTTGACGGAATACCAATCTAGAAAAAACACAGGGCACAGAAGAGCAGGCTCAGCAGTATGATCACATGTTGGCAAAACCCAGACTGAAAACATATAGGACAAACCAGCAGTTTCTTTAACAAGAACAATGAGAGATGGAAGGGGTCCTTTTTATTAAAGGGATACAAGATGTTTCAACTCATTACAACATATGAACCTTATGTAGATCCGACTCAAACCAAAAAAGTTAATGAGTTCATTAGGGAAATACGAGCACCGATCTGGTATTTTATGATATCTGGAAATAATATTTTAGATGGGGTAATGGTATTGTGGCTGTGTCTTCATAAGTACCTCCAATATTTTAGAAAGGCATATTAACACATTTGTTAATGAAATCGTATGATATCCGATATTTTGCTTGAAAAAATCCCGAGTGGGTTTAGGAGGAAGAGGGAAAGGCAGGGGGTGGGGGCACAGATGAAATCATATTAGCCATGAGGTGATAATCGCTAAAGCTGGGTTTGGGTCCATGGGGCCCCTGATTCTACTCTCTCCACGTTTTTACATGTTTGAAATTTTACATGATGAAAATTTAGGAAAAGGAAAAAAAGAAGCAACCCTGGAGTATAAACACAAGTCTAAGAAATGCTTCTTAGGAGCAGTGCAAGTCCTCAGAGAAAGTGTCAGTTACATATCTAGCACGTTCTCCTTCCAGGCACGGAGGAACACTGATGGACTTTACACTTTGTATGAGCTTCTCCATAAATAATCTCACTTCCTTCTTATTTTTAACATTGTTAAATGTTAAATGTTAACTGTTAACATTTTGGATTATTTCTTCCCAACCATTTTTTCATGTAGCCGTTTTGAATTTAATTTTATTTGCATATAGTTGTAATCCCATTATACTTGTGATATCCTATGCTGGTCCTTTATTTTACAATACTGCCGGGCAGGAATTTTATTTTTATTTTTCAGTTATGGATGCCAAGGCCCAAAGAAGTTGAACGACTTGCCTAGGGTAAAATAATAATCTGGTACCAGCTCAGCAACTTGAATTCCCTGTTCAGTGCTCTTTTCACGTTTCCAAAAGTTTATTTCTATGAAAAGCAGTCACCCTCGGTTGTCACTCATGAGCTTGTGGCTGGGTGGGAGGCCCGGCTGAGAGGCGGCCCTGGTTCTGCTTATGCAGGTTTGGGGTATCATGCCCTGCTCGGTAAAGATGAGCAGTGTCCCCACTACGAAGCTTCGGGTCTGCGGGATGGCAGGGAGGCTGCTTCTCTGGGGCGGGGGGCTGCGTGTGTGCAGGGTTGGGGGCAATGACGTGAAACCCGTGAGGCACTACACCGCCCAATATTCCTTGGACCCACGAGCTCACACACCACCACACTACTTAGTCCCATTCTTTCCCACTTTCCCTCCCACCCTCGCTTCCCTGCCTACCCAGTCTGCACAGTGGGGAGAGTGGTCCTCCGAAGCCCTCTGTCAGCCCTTCAGACTCACTCTGACTTGAGGCAGCTGTAAGAAAGGAGCAGAATCCTGGGTCTCCCAGCTGTCTGTGCTGAAGTCTCCAGCTGGGACTGTTTTCTAGGGACAAGGAGGGGACACGCATGTTTTTATCATAACCAGGCCTTGGGGGCCATCGGAGGAGGCCCCAGAGCCATTCCTCTCAAGGATCTTCACCAGCTTTTAAATTCAGGTACCAGTTTAACAGGATTCTAGCTACAATGAAAACCCCTGCTGGATAGGTGCTCTGCCTTGGACACCCGAGTTATTCGCAATAGTGGGGGTCTCCCACTTGGCTTGCCTCTCCTTCCCATCCTCACCCCGTTGGCGATGTGTCCCCTGCAGCCCAGCTCAGAACCCCTTCTCTGACCACCCCAGTCCTTACTGATCTCTTGCCTTTTGTCTGACTTTCCATATACTGATTTTTTTTATCTTAATTGTGGTCAAATACATATAACATAAAATGCACAATCTTAACCATTTGTAAGTGTGCGGTTCCGTGGCACCAAGTACATTCGTGGTGTTTTATAACCACCACCACCATCCATGCACAGAACTCTTCTCATCTTGCAACACTCAAACTCTGTCTCCATTAAAGTGTATCTTCCATTTCCCCTCCCCCAGCCCCTGGCAACCACCCTTCTACTATCTGTCTTTATGATTTTGACTCTTCTAGGGACCTCACCTAAGTGGAATCACACAGTGCAGTCGATGCTTGAACAACCCAGGTCTGAGCTGTTTTAGGTTCACTTATATGTGGATTTTTTATGGTACAGTACTATAAATATATTTTCTCTTATAATTTCCTTTTCTTTTTTTAAGATTTTATTTATTTATTTGAGAGAGAGATAGAGAGCATGAGTGGGGGGACAGGCAGAGGGAGAAGCAGACTCCCCACTGAGCAAGGAACCCCATGTGGGGCTCGATCCCAGGACCCCGGAATCTGACCTGAGCTGAAGGCTCAACCGACTGAGCCACCCAGGCGCCCCCTTATGATTTTCTTTTTCTTTTTTTTTATTATGTTCAGTTAGCCACTGTATAGTACATCATTAGGTTTTGATGTAGTGTTCATTGATTCATTAGTTACGTATAACACCCAGTGCTCATCACAACACGTGCCCTCCTCAATAATGTTTTCAGTTCTCCAACTTACTTTATTGTAAGAATACAGTATGTAATACATATAACATATGAAGTAGGTGTTAGTAGACTATGTTTTTGGTAAGGCTGCTGGTCAACAGGAGGCTATTTTTTTTTTTTAAAGATTTTATTTATTTGAGAGAGAGAGAATGAGAGAGAGAAAGAGAGAGAGAGAGCACATGAGAGGGGGTAGGGAAGAGGGAGAAGCAGACTCCCTGCTGAGCAGGGAGTCTGATGCGGGACTCCATCCCGGGACTCCAGGATCATGACCTGAGCTGAAGGCAGTCGCTTAACCAACTGAGCCACCCAGGTGCCCCCAAGAGGAGGCTATTAGTAGTTAAATTTGGGGGGAGTCAAAAGTCATACCTGGGTATTTACCTGCCCAGGGGGTTGGCACCCCTAACTCCTGTGTCGTTCTAGGGTTAATTATATTTGTCTTTTTATGTCTGCCTTACTTCATACAGCACGATGTCCTCAAGGCTCATCCATGTTACAGCACATGTCAGCATTTCATTCCTTTTGAAGTTTCACTAATATTCCATTGTGCGGATAGACCACGTGGTTTATCCATTCATCCATTCATGGACACTTGGGTTGCTTCCACCTATCGGCTGTTGTGAACATGGCTATATAAATATCTCTTCAAGTCTCTGCTTTCAATTCTTTGGATATATACTGGAAATGGAATCACTGGATTTGGTGGTAATTCTAATTTTTGGAGGAACTGTCGTACTGTTTTCTACAGTGGCTGCACCATTTTGTATTCCCATCAACGGTGCACAAGGGGTCCAGTTTCTCCACATCCTTGCCAACACTTGTTCTTTTCATTTTTTGTTTGTTTGTTTGTTTACTAGTAGCCACACCAATGGTGTAAGGTGTCCATAGTATTGATTTTTTCTATAGGTTTCATTTTTGTCACTATCTAATTGTGTTGGTTGTGTTGGCTTCCAAAGTAGATTATATGTATCTTTAGGGCAAAGAGCCTATCATATGCATCTTTTGTTACCCTAGAACACCTACTAAGCACTCTGTAAGCAGAGGTGATAAATACAATTGATGACACTGACATTATATTTCTTCAGAATGCTGTTATGAGCAGTAGGCTGCTACTATTCATTTGTATTTCTTTCTCAAATATCTTTAACATAGAGGAGGATTTTCAGAAGTGTTCCACCGGAAAATAAACTATTGAGTTAGAAACTCATTTATTTAGCAAGCATTTACTGAACACCTAGATGCTGGGGATAGAGTGGTGAATAAGCCTGACTCAGTCCCCTCTCTCATTTTTATTCCAGCAGAGGAGAAAGTCATTATGTTAATTCTTTTTTTTAAAGATTTTATTTATTTGACAGAGAGAGAGACAGCGAGAGCAGGAACACAAGCAGGGGGAGTGGGAGAGGGAGAAGCAGGCTTCCTGGCAAGCAGGGAGCCCGATGCGGGGCTCGATCCCAGGACCCTGGGATCATGACCTGAGCCGAAGGCAGACACTTAACGACTGAGCCACCCAGGCGCCCCCATTACATTAATTTAAATAACTGATTATTCAGTTACGACTATGGTCAGTAAAATGAAACTGGCTGAGTTCTCATTTGGGGACTCTTGGGGGAAATCCACATTCAAGCTCACCCTTGTTCTCAGCAGAATCTAGGTCTTTGAGGTTGTAAGAGTGAGGTTCCATTTCCTTGCTGGCTTAGGGTCAACTTAAGGTGATTTCACATAACCTATATGCATGGTGGATACAGTTTGGGAGGCAGGGAATTTGGGGGGTTATTTGAGAATTCTACCCACAACAAGGAGGACTGCTGCTTCTCCCCACTGTACATCTGTGGGCTCCTCAGAGCAATTCTTCCAGCCAACACACTGGCATTCCCTCCCCAGCCAACCTCTGTAACTTCAGGTGACCTTGGCAAAGAGAGGTGGGTGGGATGTGTGTGAGCCTGAAGGGGTACCAGAGGGCTGTGACTGGGGCTTTCTAGTAGGGCTTTGCTGTCGCAGTACTTAGGATGTCGCACTAACCAACCCCACTGTCCGTATTAGAAAGGCAATCCTTGTAGGATTCCTTGTAGGATGTGAGTGCCCTGCCCAACTTGTTCCTCAAGCAAAACCTTGTGACTGCTACAGGGACATTACTACCTGAGCATGACTGTTTAATGTTACCTCAATCACACCAACTCTGTAAGGCTGGGGACTTTCCTGCCCCTCTGCCCTTCCTCTATTCCTTCCCGGACAGGCTGGCGCTGTCTGTGGGGATGGCATTCACTTATTCACTCATTTATGCAAGAAAACATTTATCAAGCCCCTATTTTATGTGTCAGTGAATGCATGATCATCTCTCATCTGGATTATTACAGTAGCCTTCTGACGGTCTCCCAGCTTCCACGCTGCCCATCTTCAGTTTATTTTCCACACAGATGCCTGAGGATCTTCTCCTTCTCCTAAAAATAACTTAGATAATGCTACTCCTTTGTTCAAAACCCTCCAGTGGCTTTCCTACTCTACTACAGTAAAAGCCAGAGTCCTCACCACGGCCTATAAAGCCTGCAGGATCTGGGCCCCTGCTGCCTCTTCGACCTCATCTCTCTCTCCTAGTCTTCTCCAGACACGCTGGCTTGCTGCTGTTCCTCCTTCAGCCAAGAACTCCTGCGTCAGGACCTTTGCACACACTGATCTGGCTTTCTAAACTGCCATCCCCCAGACTTCTTCTACAAGGCTTGCTTCTTTCAGAGCTCTGCTCAGGCAGTATCTTCTCAGGGATATCTTCCTCGATCGCCCTCTGTAAAATGCACACACACCCTTTGCGTTCCCCATCCTTTTGATTTTTTTTCCCATGGCCTCACCACGATGTGGCATTCTATCTCTATATTTTCTTGTCTGTTTGTTCGTCTCTCCACACTAGAATATGACCTATACAGGGCAGACTCTGTTTTCTTTACTGCTGTCCCCTCCCCCCCACCGGAACAGTTCCTGGCACACAGTGGGTGGATGAATGTGCTGTAAGTACTATGCGGCATGCTACATATAAAGAGATGGATAAGAAAAGATCCCTTAGGGTCTTGCCTTTTGGGTGGCAGAAGAGGCGTATATACACAGATCCTTGTAGTGTCACGACGTGGGGTGCTGAGAGAGTACTGCTGAGGGGCCAGGAGAATCAGAAAAGCCTTCCCAGAGCAGGGACATTTGAGCCTGTCTTGCAGGATAAGAGGTGACTGGGGAGAGAGGGAGGGGTCACCACCCCTCCCCTTGTCCTTCTGCTTCAGTCACACTGGCTGGTGGCTATCTTCAAACCCGAGGTGCAGGGAATGACACGGTTAAAAGGGAGAGGAACATGTCAGATAAAAGATTTGGGTTTATGGGCCTCTGATTTAGCTTGGATCATGTGCTTCCTGGAACCAATCACTGAGCCAGAAAGATGGAATGCTCTCATTGGCCAGGCCCGAGTTACGAGCCCCTACCCCGCCCTCCCGCCCCAAGAGAAAGGGTGGGGAAGGAAATTCACTTTTTAATCACAGGGACTGGGCCTGGGGATGGGATGGTCCTAAAAGGATAATTCAGGTGCATTTCCACGTAGGGAAATAAATGCTGGGGGCAAAACACGGTTACCACTTTTGATTTTTCCCACTTTCCTCTTTCCATATCCCTGGTAGCCATAATCTTTGTTCTGGTCTCAGTTTTCTTGTACTCAGGACCTATCACAAACTACATGCCAGAATCTTTGTTCTGTATCCAGGCCAGGGAGATGCCACTGGACACCAGCATGAGGGTGTGTGTGTGATGCGGGGGAAGCATCCAGGCATGCTGGGCAGGAAGAGCGGGTGTTGAGGGTGTAAAGCCATCCCTGGTCCCCTATAGTGAGGAGGCCTGGAGTACCAACAGATCAGGCTTCACATACAGACTGTTAAACAGTCTTTCTAGGTATTTACTGAGAAAACAAGTTCTTCAGGAATAAGATCCCATATTCAGAACAACTGCACTATTAAAGAAGAAAACAGCTTGCATAGTGCCTTAGTCTGTTCCGTTGCTATAACAAAACACAGATTGGATGACTTATAAATAACAGATATTTCTCACGGTTCCTGGAGGCTGAAAGTCTGAGATTAGAGTGCCAAGATTGGGTGGGGGCCCTCTTCTGGGTGGTAGACTTCTCTCTGTCCTCACATGGTGGAAGGATTAAGGATCTCACTGGGGCCTCTAATAAGAGCATTAATCCCATTCATGAGGCTTCCACCTTCAGGGCCTAATCCCTTCCCAAAGGTCCCACCTCCTAATACCATCACTTTGGGCATTAGTTTTCAACATACAGATTTTGGGAGGACACAAACATTCAACCTATAGCATTTACTCTTATAAAGCCCTTTGTTTTGCTTCTTAAATGCTTTTCTGTCCTTTAACTGTAGAATGACCAGCCATCCTGGTTTGCTCAGGACAGAAGGGGTTCCAAAGACAGTTTTAAAATTAAGACAGTCCTGGCAAAGCAGAGATATGAAAACAAACAAACAAAAAACTGTGTTTTTTAGGACTTTTAGGATTCTGAAATCATGGAAAATTTAAACATGTACTTACAAACTGCATCTTACCAAAAGGGAGACCGCACCCAGGTGCTGCAGGAAGAAAGAATTGAAATCACCTGTTCCTTAAGTAATTACATCCTGGTTTAATTGTAAGCAAAAGTTAGACTCAGCACATATTTTAATAACCTATTTATTCTAAAATATGTTCCTAATTATTCTCTAAGTATTTCATCTGTTATTGATGTATAACACATAGAGGAAACTATACAAGTCAAAAGACTCAGATCAATGAATTATCATGAAGTTAAGACACCATGTAATCACCACCCAAATAAATCATTTTTAATGGAAAAAAAAAAACCTACATCCAATTACGGAAGAAGATTCTTTTTGTTCTCTAAGACATCAGTACTCTGGAAACTGGAAAACTCTGGAAACTGTATGTTCCTTGAGCTACCTAAACTGATGCCCATTAGTAGCTACCAGAATGCCAGGTACAACATCAAAAGAAAGATAGTCCAGGGGTGCCTGGGTGGCTCAGTTGTTAAGTGTCTGCCTTCGGCTCAGGTCATGATCCCAGGGTCCTGGGATCGAGCCCCGCATCGGGCTCCCTGCTCCGTGGGAAGCCTGCTTCTCCCTCTCCCACTCCCCGCTTGTGTTCCTTCTCTCGCTGTGTCTCTGTCAAATAAGTAAAATCTTTAAAAAAAAAAAAAAAAAAGATAGTCCAAACTCCTAGTGATCCTTATAAATTATAAACGGTTTTTCAGTGATGGAAATTTTTACATAATTAGCATTGAATGTTTAAGTGTTTTTGATTAAATGTTTTTGATAAAAACAAGAGTGTATTTATGACTGTGTACGTGTTTCCTTTCTTTTGGAAACTACTACTATGGGTTTACTTGGCTACATCAGCCGTTCTTGATTCCAATTTGCATGAGGTTAAAGATAAAATGTAGGTGGAAGGCCCTACATTAGGAGTGATGCAGCTTTATAAATGTTGCCAAATGATGGTAATGGCTACACTGTACAAATCTTATTTTTTAGATGATTACTTTTTAAATAGCTAAAAGAACTGAGGCCATCTGACTGATGTATATAGCAGACTAAGGGGAGCCCTGGAGGTCCTGTGTGGGCACAAACCAATTAAGTTGAGCACTCAGTGAAATTGCTTTCTCAGCCAGGATGGAGAATGATTGATCACAAGTCAAACCATACACATGTCAGACTGAAAGAGTTTACAGGTAAATTTGGCCCAAGGCCATTGCCACTTCATTTCTCTGGCTGAAACACTTCAAGTGGTTAAGTGAGTGGGGGAAAGCCACTTAATTCTTTGTACCATGAGATCCTCCAGCCGGGTCTTGCATTGGTTTCCACTACCGTATGGAGGTAAAAAGGACCAATTTCTGGTCTTCATATGCACGACTGAGGTTGGGAAGTCTGCCTGAACAAGTGGTTCTCAACCCCAGTGAACTTTAGAAATTGCTGGGGAGTTCAAAACAACAAAAAAACATCCAGATACTCAGGACACACTCCAGACCAAACACTCCGAATTTTAGGGATGTGGAGCCCAGGCATCAAGCACGTTTAATCAGGTAATTCTACTGGCAGCTATGGTTGACAGCGCTGAGCAGAGTTCGAATCGGTAAAAACCTCTTCCCTTTGAAGGAAGGGTCCCAAGACTAAACTTGCAGAAGGGCTGTCCTCTCAGCCTGGGGGAATTTCAGCTCGCAGGTCCGGATGTCAGCGGCAGGACTCCGGGGACCGCGCTCAGGTACCGTAGCACCGGCTTAGTAATAGACATTCTCGCGCACCTCTCCCTGGAGACACCCCGCGTGAGCCAGACATCGGGGGTCAAACATGTAGCACGTATACCCAGAGAAGACCTGACCACCACCCTCCCGACCTTCCTAGGGGAGGACGTCCGCACGCGCCGAGACCAAGAGCCGACAGCGCATGCGCGAGCGATGCGAACGGCGGAGGTACACGCGCGGACCTGAGGCGCATGCGCGGTCGCAAAGGCGGTGCTTCCGGCCGACGGAGGCGGGGCCTGGGGCACGGTGAGGGGCGGAACCCAGGCCGCGACCCCCACCCGGGCGCACCGTAATGGCCAGGCACGTGTTCCTGACGGGGCCCCCAGGTAACCCCGCCCACGTCTCCGCTTCCGGGGGGCTGCGGGGGTAGGCGGGCGGGGGAGGGCGCGCGGGGTGGGGGCGGCCGGGTGCTCTTGGGGAGGAGCGGCTTTATAAAGCTCCAGGCCTCTGGCTGCTGGCCCCTGAAGTTCCCAACTTAAGAGGCTTTGTGATTTGAAGCCTACGTGTCCCTTCTCAGAAAGCGCGATTTTAAGTACAAAAGATAGGATTAGAAATGAGGCCGACGCCAGTAAGGAAAAGAACATTGTGGTTGGGCAGTGTGCGGGCTTCTTTGCGAAGGTGTTAAAGAGCGAGGTCCAGCGGCAGCAGTGTAACTACGTCGTTTTGAACTTGTGATGGGCACGAACGATACTTCAGGATGTCTGCTACGCCGTGATTGACATGGAGGCGTCCGGTTTCTGTTGATAGTGACACGTGCTGCCGGTACTGTGGCTCTGGCCTACATCCATAATGGAAGGAAGCACGGATTTCCGCTGGGAGGATAATGAAACTAAAGATGAAACCTCCCCCCCACCCCCAGGTTCCTGCAAGGATGAGGCTGCAGGACGAGAAGCCCCTCTCAGATCATGTGTCTGTGCCTGGCCCCTCTAATGCCAGTCATTGGGCAAAGCCTTCAACCAACCCCGTGGGGCTGTGAACGGATGGGATAGTATTCATTCAAATGAGAGACTAGAGGAGGAGATGCTCTTTAAACAACGGCCCTACACATATGTCAGGTGTGACTCAGGAAGGTGGTGGCAGCATCAGATGGGCTAAGGCAGAAAGGTGGGCTTGGAGTGGAGAAAGTGATTTATTTCTTCAGCTCCTTTTTTAAGGTGGATCTGATGTTTAAGTTAGCGGAGCGTTCAGGTATCAAAGATTGTCATTCAGGGCCTAGAGTTGTCTTCCATTTTATTTTAATGGTTATGTTTTGCCTTAGGTAGCAAAGGCGACACTTAATATTGTAGACTTTGGAATTTTATTTTTACCAGGCAATGGGGAAGCTGTGAAGAGAGTGGTTTGAGGAATTTCTAATGTCCAAAGTAGTCCCTAACCTTGCAAAAGACTGTCTTCTGAAAGTTGATTTGTCAGTCCTTTATTGAAACTGGGAATGCCATTTGCTCAGCAGGCTGGCCCCAAGACATTTACGTGTTTCATAACAGAAGCGATCTGTTACTGTGTTAGTACCTGCCTGGGTCCTGGAAGTGGCTGGGGACAGAGCTTGGCCAGGTCAACACTTGTTTTTCTTCCCGTTTCCTTTTTCATAAAAGTTTTATGTACACACAGTTGAAAGACTCAAATAATTCTACAATATAGCTCTTCTAAGCCTGTCCTAAAACCTAGGCACCCTCTCTTTCTCTTCATCTTCCTAGTGCAGTTACAGTATAATTTTGATTAGCTCAATACATGTGAAAGCTAATCACAGAAAAGCCATGTAATCAGTAATCTATAGTTTTCCTTTTACGTATAACTTTTTTTCCCCGTTGGACTTACCGTCAGGTTTTTTTAATAGTTTCTTTCTTTCACTAACTCCGTCTCAAACTCTGCCTGCTGTCTAAATCTAATCTACATATTCAGATCATCAGGTGATATATCTTCTCAAAGAGGTCGCTTTTTGTTCTATATGTTGTCAGTGCCCCACCAGTGTGTCCTTGGCACTTAGCATTTTTCCCAACTTCCAACTGTCCAACTTGTGACCGATCTTGGAGGGCTTTCTCTGGTCGCTGAATTCTATTATGCCTGTGCGCGGGGCAGGCCTCAGGGGCCAGGGGATTCCTGTCCCCCAGGAATGTCCGAACCCATGATAGATGGAAGCTGGTGGATAAACTCCCTACTTCCTCACCCCTCAGACAGGAGAACTGAGGTCTGTGTCTAAAACTGTCCCCTAGGGATTCCCCAGTGGGCTTCGCTACCCACACAGGTAACTGGCTTGATAATGCAGTACTTCCCTTGGGGTCTTGGGGTCACTTTCCAAATTACACTACCTGCACTTGAATCTTTATCTTAGGTCAGCCTTATGAGAGAACTAGAACCAAAAGGATTCTGGAGCTCTCTGACCTGCTCGTCTTGCCTCTGCGTGGTATGGACCTGTCATTTTGGGGTCTCCTTCAGCATAGGTTACCTCTTAGTGTAGACAGCGCGAGGGTAGCAGCTGAATTGATAGAGGTGAAAAATTAACTGAAAGAAGATTTCTAGAGCTGACGAGGAAGGGGCTTGAGCCGGTACCTCCTCTTGCTTCCCCGTGTCCTATCCAACATGCAGGACACGCAGCACCCCCTTTTATTATAGCTGCTCTGTGTTATCTCCTTCAAAATGGAGTACCCCCCCTTTTTTTTTTTTACATTTAGAGTAATACCCACTTACTATAAGACCAAAAAAAAAAAAAAAATCAAAGTTTTAAAGAAGAAAGTGACAATCACATGGAATTGCTATATACAGAAATAAGTGCTGTGAACCTTCCCAGTTCCTTCTCGACATTTCTTTCTGTAGATACATATACTTCACTTTTTTTTTTTAAGCTTAATGGAATAATACTGTATATACCTGCTATGTCTTAACCTGCTTTTTCTCCATCTATCCATATATTGTGGTCTGTTTTCTGTGCTAATAAATCTAGGTAAACTGTATTCTCTGTAATGGCTGCATGGCATTCCTGCAGGTTTATATGGCATTGTATACATGGTGCCATAATTTAACACTCCCTTACTGATCAGCATATAGATTGCTTTGCATGTCTTGCTGTTACAATGAATACTGACGTAAGTACCCTGTTTCCTATATCTTTGTGCTGTGGTCAGACTTTTGCTGAAGGTGAATTCGTAGCGATAGAATTGCTGTGTGCTGTGGAAGGCACCTTGAAGTTGCCCTTCAGAAAAGTACCAACTTACATACCCACCAGTGCCACTGGCCTGCATTAACCAGGTTCTTCAGTGACTTTCTTAAAGCAGCAGTTACTGGGGGACGGAGCTGGGATGAAAAGCCTACCCGGTTCTCTTCCAGCCACAGGGAGCGTGTGTCTGGGTTGCTGTTCATGTTCCGAAAGGCCAGCCGCCATTGTCTACTGGTGTGAAGTTGGGAGGAGAGGTTTATTAAAGAACAGATCATAGTTGATCTCAAGGAAGCTTAAAAGGGTTCTTGGGGAACCCTGATGACTCTGTGTCAGCAGCTGTAGAAATACTGTGATTTACAACCTTGTGGTATCTTGAAATAGTCTCTTGCAGACTTGTCGGAGGCTTCCCGTTCCATTTTTGGGTCATTATGATGCCATGGCCTTCAATGTGTATGGAACAAGGCTCATAGAAACGAAGCCACGGTGACACACAAAGGCCCCTCTTAACATGTATGGTCCTTACTAGTTGTGTAAGCCTGGAGAAGTTACCTAACCTCTCTGTGCCTCGTCTGTAAAACTGGAACAAGAATGGTAAGTGCCCCAGAGGGGGCGTTGTGAGGATTTAACCAAGGAAATGCTTGTGGAGCATGCTAGAACAGTGCCCGGCTCCACAAGGCTGGTGATGAGTTTTATTTTATTAGCTCGCACCTGTTGGTGCTTGCAAACACATAAGAGTCCATCAGAGTAGTTAACAGGCCAGGGGGATGAGGGGGTGGAGGTGCAGAAGTTGTAATTTGGGAAAGGGTTGGGGGGCAAGCCAGGGGAATGCTTAGGGACACTGGAGGAGGTCATAGAAGGGGGTACTGGCTTGCCTTCTTGTGCCTACCACCCCTTCTCGTGTAGGTGATTTTTAAGGGTGACTTAGCATATGTGGGAGGCCACAGGCTCTTGTGAGAAAGTTTAAAAACTGCTATTTCTAGTGGTATTAGTGGTATTTAAGAGAGACTTTTTTGGGAGACATAGCAATGTAAGTCCATGGAGGAGTGAAAGGATTTTCCCACCGTTAAGTATAGGTCCAGAGTGTTCGGAAGGTTGAAATCCCAGTTTAAGGTGCCCAGCCTTTGATCCAAGCATGACCAGTTTTACTTCCTGGTGAAAGAGTGTGGCCACCCAAGGAGGAGAGTAAACCTAGTTCTAGAAGCTTGTCTCAGAGGATGCAAATTGCACCTGCTGTCACCACAAAGCCACTCATTTGGTCCTGGGATTGTGTATGTGACAAAATTAATGGTGTTTCGGAATTTCAAAATAAAACTTTAAGATCCAATCCATATTTTTATTATGCTTGAAATTAAAAAGTTTTAATACCTGGAGCAATCAAAATTGAAGTGAAATTAATATTCATAAAATTCATGTGCAGCCCATTTCTCTCCCCACGGTGATTGCTCTCAGAGTCAGTGAGTGCTGTGCATCCTCTAGCAAGGGAATGGTTCCTAACGGGCTTTTCTTTTGTTTTTGTTTTTGTTTTGTTTTTTTAGGAGTTGGAAAAACAACACTGATCCAGAAAGCCAGTGAGGTTTTAAAATCCTCTGGTGTGCCTGTCGATGGATTTTACACAGCAGAAGTCAGACAGGGAGGGAGAAGAATAGGATTTGATGTTGTCACATTATCTGGCATGCGGGGAGTTTTGTCTAGAATTGGGTACTGGTATTTCATTTCTATGTTGTTTTATTCTCCCTGGGCACAGGATTGAGCCAAATGATCCCTTCTATCTTGAAGAATCTTAGGCCTTTACGGATTTCTCAAAGAAAACAGAGATTGAAACCATCATATGAGAAAGTATAAAAATATCATATTTCACTTAAAACTTATTCCACCAAGTAATAAATTTTTAGCATTTTGTAACTCATAGTGCTGTTTCCTGTGCCACTTTTCTGTTGTGCTGCCTCCCTGCAGCTTCAGGATTAGCCCCCCAAGGTACCGGCCTGGTGGTGGTGGTGGTGGTGGTCTGCACTCTTGTTGGTAGCCCTGTTGTCAGGAGAGAACGTGGAATCAGGTTAGCTTTGTGTACCACCCCTTCTTGTGCAGGTGATTTTTAAGGGTGACTTAGCATATGTGGGAGGCCACAGGCTCGCTGGAGTTGCTGCAAACCAAAAATCAGTACAGGGGTCTTTCAACAGAGACTGCCCTGTCTTTTCATTCAGGTCAGAGCCTCCGCCCGGAAAACGTGAATGCCGGGTTGGGCAGTATGTGGTGGATCTGACTTCCTTCGAGCACTTGGCACTTCCGGTCCTGAGGAATGTAAGTATATGATTTCTGCCTCTTGAGCCCATCTCTTCTTAGTGCACTATGGGAATTGCTGTCCTGGGAGCAGGATGGTTTTGATCCAAAGGAGTGGCCAGTTTTGCATTTTACAATTGGAAAGTTTTCCAGTGATTGAACCTTATAAAAGATATATG
The DNA here is from genome assembly GCF_964656455.1 of Halichoerus grypus. Lineage (NCBI taxonomy): Eukaryota > Metazoa > Chordata > Mammalia > Carnivora > Phocidae > Halichoerus > Halichoerus grypus. The sequence goes on from NC_135718.1 coordinate 70,100,695, forward strand.
CACCATAATTTGATGTCACTCTGAACTACATATAAATTCCTTGTTATACATATTTAGCACATGGAAATATTTTATAGTGGGAGGGCTCTGATGCTCAGCTACCATGACTCCCAAAGTTAAGTCTTTACTCTGCCTTCTTCTTATTTATAACTTAACCCTGTTTTCACAGCACAACAAATAAACATTTAGGAAGGGAAAATGTCATTATATAAATATAATGGTAAGCACCTAACACATTACAGATATTCCTCAACTTACTTTGGGGTTACTTCCTGATAAACCCATCATAAGTTGAAAGTACGCTAAGTGGAAAACACATGTAATACACCTAACCTACAAACCATCATTGATCAGCCCAGCCGACCTTCAGCATGCTCAGAACACTGAAGGTTAGCCTATGGTTGGGCAGGGTCATCTGACACAAAGCCTATTTTATAATAAAGTGTTGAAGATCTCATGCAATATATTGAATCCTGTACTGAAAGGGAAATACATGATGGCTGTGTGGGTGCAGAATGGTTGTTAGTGTATTGGTTGTTTGCCCTCATGATCTCGTGGTTTCCTGGGATCTGGGACTCCAGTTTGTGCCCAGCATCATGAGAGATCTTACTGCATGCTGCCTCTAGCCCTGGAAAAGGGTCAAAATTAAAAATCCGACCTATGGTTTCTACAGAACCTATATTGCTTTTGCGCCACCATAAAGTTGAAAAATCATAAGTTGAACCATTCTAAGTGTTGGACCATCTGTGATATACCATGTATCACTGTATTATATTGAGATATAATTCACATACCATACACTTCACCCATTTAAAATACACAATTCAACTTTTTCTGTTATATTCACAGGATTGTGCAACCAGTCATCACAATCTAATTTTAGAACATCTCCATCCTTTCAGAAGGAAACCCCATACCCATTGAGCAGTCATTCTTCATTCCCCTGTCCCTCCCAGCCCCGGCAACCACTACCCTACCTTCTTTGCCTATCAATTTGCCCATTCTGGGCATTTCCTAAAAAGGGAATCATATAATATGGGGTCTTTTGTAACTAGCATATTTCACTTAGCATAATGTTTTCAAGGTTTATCTATACTTCAGCATGTATTGTTCTTTTTCATGGTTGAATAATATGCCATTGGATGGATATACCACATTTTGTTGATCTGCTCATCAATTAATGGACATTTGGATTGTTTCTGCTTTTTGGTTATTGTGAATAATGCTGCTCTGAACATTTGGGTGCAAGTTTTTGGGTAGACATCTGTTTTCAGTTCTCTTGGCTTACACCTAGGAGTAGAGATGCTAGGTCATATGGTAATTCTATATAAATCTTTTTGAGGAATTACCAGACTGTATTCCAGACTCAGCTGCACATCTCCACCAGCAGTGGATGAGGATTCCAGTTTCTTCACATCTTTGCCAGCACCAATTATGGTCTTTTCAATTTCATCCATTCTAGGAGGTGTGAAGCATTATATGATTTTGATTTGCATTTCCCTGATGACTGGTGATGTTGAGCATCTTTTCATGTCCTTACTGGCCATCAGTATATCTTCTTTCGAGAAATGTTTATTCATTTGCTTTGCCCATTTTTAAACTGGCTTAATTGTGTTTTTATTATTGGGTTGTGAGATGTCTTCATAAGATGTGCATACCAGCCTGTTATCAGATATATGATTTGCCAGTATATTCTTCCATTCTGTAGATGCCGTCACTTTTGTCATGGTGTCCTTTGAAGCATGAATGTTTTTGAGAAGTCCAGCTTATCTGTTTTTCTTATGTTGTTTATGCTTTTTGGTGTTGTATCAAAGAAGACTTTGCCTGACCTAGTTTCATAAAGATCGACTCCTGTGTGTTCTTCTAGGAGTTTTATAGTTTTACTGTTACATATAGGCCTGTAGTCTAAAGTAATTTTTGTATATGGTGTTAGGTACGAATCCAGATTCCTTCTTTTGTGGATAAATACCCAGTTGTTTCAGAGCCATTTGTTGAAGACTCTTCTCTTTCCGTGTAATTTTCTTAGGACTCTTGTTGAAGTCAGTTGACCAGGATTAATTTGGACTCTGAATTCTGTTCCATTTTTCCTTATGTCAGTTCCATCTGTTCTTAGGTCAGTGCCACACTGTCTTTATTAGTGGAATTAGGACTTTAATAGGGATTGTATTGAATCTGTAGATGAATTTGGGGAGTATTGCCATCTTAGCAATATTAAGTCTTTTGATCCGTGAATACGAGATCTCCATTTACCTAGATCTTCTTCTTCTTCTTCTTTTTTTAAGATTTATTTATTTAAGAAAGAGAACATCCACGTGTGAGTGGGAGGAGGGAGAGGGGAGAGGGAGAGAATCCCAAGCAGACTCGCTGCTGAGTGCAGAGCACGACACAGGGCTCAATCTCAGGACCCTGAGATCATGACCTAAGCCGAAATGAGGAGTCGGACACTTAACTGACTAAGCCACCCCTACCTAGATCTTCTTTAATTTTTTTTTAAGATTTAGTTATTTTAGAAAGACAGAGCACAAGTGGGAGAGGCCAAGGGAGAGGGAGAGAAACTAAGAGTCGGAGGCTTAACGCATTGCTCCACCCAGGCGCCCCTTCTTTAATTTTTTTTTTTTAAGATTTTATTTATTTATTTGACAGAGAGAGAGAGAGACAGCGAGAGAGGGAACACAAGCAGGGGGAGCGGCAGGCAGAGGGAGAAGGAGAAGCAGGCTTCCCGCTGAGTAGGGAGCCCGATATGGGGCTCGATCCCAGGATCTGGATAATGACCTGAGTCGAAGGCAGACGCTCAACGACTGAACCACCCAGGCGCCCCTTTAATTTTTTTTTTTTAACTATATTGTTTTGTAGTTTAGCCTATAAGGGTTACACTTCTTTTTAAAAAATTTATACCTTAGCATTTTTATACTTGTTGATGCTTTTGTAAATGGAAATGTTTCCTTAATTTCACTTTTGGAATTATCATTACTAATGCATAGAAGTACAAGTGATTTTTGTCTGTTGAGCTTGTATCCTGTAACCTTGCTAAATTTGTTTATTAGTTCTAAGAGTTTTTCAGTGAATTCTTTAGGGTTTTCTATGTACAAAATTGTATCATTTACAAATGGATATAATTTTACTTTCTTCCTTTCCACTTTGGATGCCTTTTATTTCATTTTCTTGCCTAATTGCCCTGGTTAGAACTTTTAGTTCAGTGTTGAATGGACATCCTTGTCTTGTTCCTCATTGTAGGGAGAAAGCATTCAATCTTTTACCATAAAGTATGATATTAGCTGTGAGTTTGCAGATAACCATTACCAGGTTGAGGAAGTTCCTTTTATTCCTAGTTTGTTGAGTGTTTTACCATGAAGAAGTGTTGGATTTCGTGAAATCCTTTTTCTGCATCTATAAAGGTGATTGTGTGATTTTTATCTTTCATCATACTAATGTAGTATATTATGTTAATTGATTTTTGGATGTTAAACCAACCTTGGTTCTTGGACTAAATCCCTCTTGGTCATGGTGTATGATTATTTTTATATGTTGATGGATTCAAAAGGATTATATGCAAATCCTTTTGTGTATTGCTGGATTTTTATATGTTTGCAAGTATTTTGTTGAAGATTTCCGCATCTGTATTCCTAAGGGATATGGCCTGTAGCTTTCTTGTGATATCTTTGTCTGATTTTGGTGTCAGGGTAATATTGGTGTCAGAATAAGTTGGGAAGTGTCCCTTCCTCTTCTGATTTTTGGAATAGTTTGTGACATATTGGTATTTATTTTTTCTTTGAATGTTTGAATTACCAGTGAAGGCCTGTGGCCTGGGCTTTTCTTCATGAGAAGCTTTTTAATTACAAACTCAATCTCTTTACTTGTATAGATCTGCTGATTTTTTATTTCTGGTTGAGTCAGTTGTAGTAACCTCTCTTTTAGTAATTTGTCGGTTTCATTTATCTCATCTGTTGGCACACAGTTGTTCATATATTCCCCTATAATCCTTTTATTGTGTAAGGTCAGTGGTGTTTTCCCTTCTTTCATGTCTTATTTTAGTTATTTAAGTTCTTTCTCCCCCCCCCCCTTTTTTTTTTGGCCAGGAAAAGGAAAATAGGAAAAGGTTTGTCAATTTAGTCGATCTTTTCAAAGAACCAGCTTTTGCCTTTGGATTATATATTACTTGTTTTTTGCATTAATTCATCAAATACTTATCAAATCCTAGATATGTAGTCGTGAACAAAACAGACATGTTTTCTCCTCTCTCAAAACCCTCAGGCGAGGGGGAAATGTGGACCGTAAACAAGTAGATGTATGTCATTAGCTCTGTGAAGGGGACCAGTGGGGTGCTATGAGGAGTATGAGGAGCTGACTTGAGATCAGGTGGCCAGGACAGAGCTCTGAGGAGGTGACGTGTAGCTGAAATGGGAAGACGAGAAGGCACCGTCACTTCAGAGAGAATACTGGGTGTGTGTGTTGGGGGGCAGTTCTGTGGACAACATTATAGATGAGGGGAACAGATAAACTGCGGCCCCACGGTCCTCAGGCAGGAGCAGGTAAGGAAGAAGGTGTGGCTGGTATGGTGGGTGGGGCCACGTGATCAGGGCCTCAGGGCCTGTATTAAATACTGTGGGTTGCATTTAATCTGTGACAGACTTACTATTTTGATTAATTTTTGTAGAATTCGAACGTTGTCGACCTGTCTCACGAGGCAGGTCTAAACCTTCCGGAAAAGTCTGTTCCACCAGCAGGAAAGTACAAGATCTTTCTGATGGCCTGGTGGGCCCCGTGTGATCTCTGGCCCACTAACCTCTGGCCTCCTGTCACTATTCCCCAGCCATGCTAGCTCAGACGTGTTCCCCATACATGCTAGGGCCGGTGCCGCACCAGCCTTTGGCTCTCGGCCCTGGCCGTTTTCTTTGGTTGGCACACTCTTACCTTTGCCTCTCTGCTCTTTTTTGACATTTGGGGCTGAGCGAAAATGTGCCGTCGAGGGCTTTGGTAGTTGCCCCGAGCTGCTGGAAATTCTAAGTGTAGCCCATGGAGGCCGGGTGCTGATTGCAGAGGGCTGGCAGGGGCTTGACCTCCCTTCTGGTGGGGGGCTCCAGCTCCTCAGAGCCCACCTTCTCCTTTGCTTCGTCCCCGTTGCCTGCTCCTCTCTCCTCCTGCCTCTTGGAATGTTCCTCCTTCCCATGCTGGGTCTGTTGTGGCCGTTGTTTTGGTGGGAGCAGTCTGAGTGAGAACATGACGTTTTTCTCTCTGGTTCTTTTCCCATCAAATGCTTTTACCTTTCTACTTAAATGTTCAAAGGGCAAGTGAAGTACTTCAAATGAAATTCCAGGTGAAGACTCTGGCTTTGGGCCCTGGATCAATACAAAGAATTGATTTTTACTTACCTGGCTCAGAACAGACTGAATCCTGGGAGAGCAGGATACGTGCTTGATATCTATCTGCAAGATTATGCGAGAAATCATACACTGACTAGAGAATAAGAGCTTGAAATCATACGCTGACTAGAATAAGAGCTTGACTCTCTCTTTTTTAAAAAATAAAGAAAAGCAGACTTCTTCCAATTTCTTATACTTTGAATACCAAACCCAGACACACCCATATTTTAGGAAGAGTTCCCAGGCTGCAGGTTCTTACCTAGTCCAGGTCACAGATTTTTTTTTTTTTTTTCCTGAAGAACAAATCTTTCTCCCATCTCTTATTGGGATGAAGAGAGGAAAAGGAATTAGTGTTTTGCCTTTAGGAAGAAAATAGTTAAAGTAACTACATAACAAAAACGGGAATATAAAGAGACAGTTGTCATTATTGACAAGTAAATGGAAAACTCTAGCAACCAGAGCTAGGCAGGGAAAGCTTTGGTGTGGATAGCATGTTAGTGTCTCGTGCCCGGGATGTCTGAAAACACTAACTATAAGTTAAGAAATATCTAGTAAGTGCCTCCTACGTGTAAGAAATTTCACTGTGGATGAAAAATATTTTGAGTCGTAAGACGGAAGGGAGATAATCCTTGGGGCCAATTGGGCCAGCAGGGCCAGCAGGGGTGTGTGCCTGCTGTGAGCCCGGAGGTCAGAAAGGGGCTGGAGCTGAGAAGGGGCTGGAGGAGGAGGTTCAGGTGTGACCCCGGCCCCAGCTTGCTGCGCGGCTTTCGTTTCATGTCGTCAGGCCCGGATGGAGATGGATGGACTCTCAGGGGCTCGCGTGGTGAAGAAAGGAAAATAGAGTAAGATTGGGAAACATTCTAGACAAATTTTTAGAAAGTCCTTTCGTAGGGTTGACTGGTGTTGACTTTTTTTCATTCCACCGGTGACTTCTTTCCTTATTTGACAACGTTTTTATTGTTTTTCTGAGTATCTAGGCTCTCCCTACTCAAGGTAGCAAATTCATAAAAAATATGAAATAAAAATAAAGAAGAAAATAGGAATAACTCATAATCTTATCACTGGGTTAACCACTGTTAGTGTATTTTGTTTTTTCCCTCTTTCTGCTTTATTCTGTCATTCCAAAATGGGGACAAATACTGCGTATGGTTCTATAGGTTTGGGTTTTCCTTTTAATACGCTCGAGTGACGTGGGAATGGCCTTACGACATGATAATCCTCACAACTGCGATCACGTAATGATCGCACAGTATTTCCTGGCACGGGCTTTCACCTCTGACTTCAGCCTTATTCCCTCAGTGGCAGATGTTTATCACCATTGCAAGGATCCTTGTAGACTTTCTCCCCAGCCACGATGCTTTCCCTGGGGACGATCCGAGGGTGGAGGGCTGTGACCTTCTGGGGTCTTGCTGGGTGCTGCTGAGGTGCTCCCCTGACTAGTTTGCACCCCCTGCCTGCGTGTGGGCATGTGCCTCTCCCTGCACTCTTGGCAGCACCGAGCGCTATACTGATTTTCCATACGAAAATACGCTTCTTTGCTTTGATTCGTGTTTTTAAGTTGCTAATGAGGTTGTTTTTTAGTTTATTTTTTTTTTTAAATCTAATTATTTTTGTTTATCCCTTTGCCCATTTTTTTTCTTTTGGCTTAAAAAGATCTTTTATAAGGCAAATGACCTTTTTGTATTTATTGATTGCATTTTTCTCAGTTTGTCACTTTGGTGATTTCTTTCTCTCTCTCTCTCTTTCTTTCTTTCACATTGAGAAAGTCTATCTGTATTCCAAGTTAACACAGAATTTGTTTCTTCTTGTGTAGTACCTTTTTTTTTCTTTTAACATGTTTTTAATCCATCTGGATTTATTTTGAATGTAATATACAATGAGACTCTCAATTGATTTTCTTCCAAATACTTAGCAAGTTTGCCAAAGCCATTTGTTAAATAACCCATTTATTTGTTATGCTTTATTAATTATAATAAGAAATATGTGTGTGTGTGTGTAATGTCTTAGGGTTATCTGTTCTCTCCCATCGGTCCGTTTGAGTCTTACATCAGTACCATGCTGTGTTAATTGCCGTGTTGTCTTACCCATTGTTGTTTGCTCATTTTTCCACGTGGTATTGGTGGTAACAGTGCCGGGGGTGGGGGCCATAGCCAGATCGTTAACAGCGATCCAGTGCAAATGTGCACCAGGCACTAACCCGTGTAATCCTCAGAGTCATGCTGTCACTCTCTTCCTGGTTTACAGACGAGGAAACTGAGGTGTGGACTAGAGATTAAATTGCCCAAAGGCACACAGCCTGTGAGTAGTAGAGCTGGCGTGAACTGTAGAATCAAGACTTTGTTATCCATCACAAAAGTCTTATATGGAGTGATTGGAACCATATAAAATTATCGTTATTTAGATATAAAGAGCATCTTAATTTTTCAGATAATAGTCTCCATAGCCAAAAACCCAGTATCTCTCTTTCTATTTCTTTCTTTCTTTTTTTTTTTTTTTAATTGTTTTTTGGTAAGGTTATTTATAGGTCTCTTCTGTTTTCTGATGCTCCTCTAATTAGGGTTGTTTTTGCAGTTTTTCAGCCATCAAGGCTGGCAGGATAACGCTGTCCTTTTTCCTAATGGCCTTTTTGACAGCCACACTGAATGCTTTATTAGAATTTGTTGCAACGTAGGATTTAACATTTTGTTGGCACACCATGTATCGCCCATTCACACAAAAAGATAACAATAGATTATAATTTTTTTAAGAACAAAAGGTGTCTACTCCAAGCTGTATTTTCTAGGCTGACCCATGTCATTTTTAATTAAGATCCCTGAAAAGAATAGGAGGCTAGAACCAGGACATCCAATGAAAATCAACATAGTAGAACCTTGTTTTGATCAAAATAAGGCTTTTGGCGTATATTTGTTTTCAAGAGCAGGATCTGCTTTTGATTCTGAAATGAGATTCTGCTTCAGATCTTTGAAACTTTTCATTTGAAGGTCAGAGGACTCCTGGCTGGGGAAAGTTTATTTTTTACCACTTGACCTGGAATTGCCACTTAGTATTTCAGGCCACTAGGCTTTAGAGAGAATTTAGAAAAATCAATTTCTAGTCAGGATCCATTCTTGAAAGGTTGACAGGAGCCCAAGCATTGCTTTTGAGTTTCCTCCATTGTTAGCGAATGTGACATTTTTTTCTTTGTTCCTCCTCACTTTCTATTTCTGGACCTCACGATCATATATATATGCACTGCAAGATCAGCCAGGGAAACAAAAAGCTGTCTGGTGCAAACATAAAAATTAACTTAAAAATTGTCAGTGGAAACATTCCTGCAGTGAACCAAAAGAGGAATATGAACTGAGAGTTCCGTGTAAGGTTGACGCTGCGGTTTATCTTGTAGGATCGGTCATGGCAGCCCTTGCTGGTAACCTCTGTGGGTCCACAACCCTGTCAGGGCTTCCAGGTGAAATGTGAAACCAGCCCCCTTCGTGCAGAGGGCGGAGGAAGCCCAGAAAAATAGGCAGGCCACTGCGGGCTGGGAGGTGGCAGTTGTAATAAGC